>NC_140299.1:49631148-50372814 GCF_964211825.1 Aythya ferina | reverse complement strand
CTGTTGAAACTACTCTGGGTAAATTTCATCCAGCTACCTTCTTCAAATTTACTCTAATTATCTCTGGAGAAGAGTAGGATATGTAGGGCCTGCAGAAACAGCAGATACAATTTATTTAGGTGGACGGTCAGTTTATCTGAAATGAGAAACAAACCACTTTTGAACCTATACACTTCCCAGGATGTTCTTCTTTAACAACAGGTTTTCAGAAATGCCTTCCAAATTCAATCTTCATTTTTAGACACCTGCTCAGCTTGGGCAAGTTAGAGAGCAATGGCAAAAGAGGGCAAAGAAAGGAATGAAGTCTGAAAGGATGTGATAGAAATCAGGATGTACCAGAGAAGTAAGAATGTTCAGTGAGGGATGCAGAACGGCTAAAACAAAGAAGGTAGAACAGCTTAATCATCTTTTAGATGTCTTTTAGATGATTTATTCAATGCACTGAATGCAGGAGGTAGTAGAGTGTAATTGAGGTAGCAGATGGGAATACAGTGTAAATCCAGAATCCCTCTAAAAATACCTTGGGTGTGCCTGCTATTGCTGAATTTGGCCAGCTTTAGAAGAACATGAATGCATCCATGCAAGTCTTGCACTAGAGAGCTTTAGCATCATTGTGATTGAGTATGTATGTTTAATGACGTTGACAAGTTGCCTTTTAAGTTAATCCTTGCATACAGCATATGTTCTTTCAGTGAGTGATTTTCAAGTAGTAGGTTTCTGAAGAAATTGTAAAACCTGTGAAAACTGGTATTTTAGTAAAAATCATTCAGCATATTTGTAAAAATAGTCGTCTTTTTTTTTTTTTTTTTCCAAAATAACTTAAACTTTATATATGGAAAATAACAATATATCTCTGAACTGTCAAAGCTGGAAATCTATGGGTCTAGTTTACAATTACATTTAATATTTGACCAAGTGATTAAAAACAACAACAACAGCAACAAAAGCAACTTTCTTTTCTTCTTCCCCTTAACAGAGATTGGAACAAATAGAAAAATGAGAACATTCTGTAACCCATCAAAAGTTGTTAAAAGATTTGAAAACCAGAATAGCATAGCTTCAAACTTAGTTAATTTTCTGATGTGGATCTTAACAGCCACAATTAAGTCTGCCTGTAATCTATCAAAACCTCACATTTTGACATCATGAATCTTGGAGCCATTTGGCTTTGACTTTATGGCTCTGTTTCATCCATAGTTACACAATTAAGGAAAAAACTATTCACGTAAAAGTAATGGTGTATAGAGCTGCAGTTCCTAAAAGGAAAAACTGCCAGTTGTTTTGATTTATCATCTCATTGTGTAGAATTCTGTCAAAGCTTCAGATATTCTAGCCAGTTGACTTTGTAAAGTAGCCAGACTATGACCTGGTAATTAAATTGTGAATACACAGTACTCTAGACAAATGACAGGCCCAAAAACACTCAGCTGCTGCTTCTGAACTAATGCAGCCATTTTTCATACACTGGAATCAAAGTACATGTAGATTTAAAAAGATTACGGGCAATTTTAAATATTTCTTGTTGAAAAAGTGATTTCCAAGTATTTTTGCATTCTACAAGTATGAGTGAATGTATCCATGAACTTGTCTGTAAAACAGAGAAGTACCTCATATCATTAAGGGGAGAGCAGGCGAGTTAGTTTTCTAAGGTTAAGCTGGCTCTTTTCAGTGCAAAAAGAAATAGAATTCAGTTTGATGTCATAGTTTTTAATCACAAAAACATACATTCCGTAAAATATACACTGTGATGGGAGTGCAAGTGAATTATTTAATTTTAATTTTAAACCTAGTGCTAGTAATGATGAATTTAGACTGAAATTTATTTTAATCTATTTTTGGCAGATCAAAGAAAATAGCATGTATTTGATAAAGATCAAGCTTAAAATTAACTAGTGTAGAAGCTTGTTGTGAACTATGCATTGAGCCATGGAGTCAAATTTCTCCTTCAACTTTCTGTTGTATTCCATCACAGATTTTCTGAGGTTTAAGTTTTCACTGGAAAAAGCTTATTTCTATCTATATTTGCATGCTCTAAATCTTGTGCAGCTGAGTCAATTCTACCGTGATTTTTTAGGACCATTTCCTAATGGAAGAAAACACTTTTCTCATCTAAGAGGACACTGGAAGGAATTTATTTATTTTCAGCTCAGTAATAAAAACAAATAGATATTGCCTTATTTTTATAGTAAAATTGGATTTAATAAGTCTGCTGGTGAGAAAATTAATACATGTAAGATATAGGCTTAATTAAATCTACCAATGTGAGACAGTCTGTAAAGCACATCACTCAGCTGTAATGAGATGCACTCTAATAATTTATTTTTATTCTCAAGTATTAAGCAGAGAGCTGTTTGGTCTGCTTGTACAACAGACCATGCATTTAAAGTTGTTTCATGATTTAATTCTTACAATTACAGGAACAACTGTTGCAAACGAGGTGATTTTTACCACATGTTCTAGGGAAAGTGCAGGAAGTTGTATTTTGTGTAAAGAAATGTATTATGATTAGTCATGGGATTTTGAAGGGTAGTTATGCCATCCAAGAAGCAGTAAAAATAGATATACTGCAGAGTAACACGTTTAGAAAATCTGCTTATATAGGTCAAGCAGTTATCCCACAAATTCTACAGAAGGGATTCATCCCTGGGTATTCTAGGAGCTGGCTGACATCATCACAAGACCTCTCTCAGTTATTTTTCCATGGTCTTGGGAATCTGGAGAGGTCCCAATCGACTGGAAGACAGTAAATGTTTTTCCAGTTTTCAAGAAGGGTAAGAAAGAAGACACTGGTAATTAGAGGCCTGTCAGTCTCACTTCAGTTCCTCTTTTTATGGAGAAGGTTATTCTGAGAGTTACTGAAAGACAACGTAGTCATGGGTCACTGCCAATATGGGTCCATAAGGGGAAAGTCCTGTTTAAGGGGATTATTATTATTATTAAATTTCCTTTTATTACAAGGTTACCTGCTTGGTTGACCAGGGGAAGCCAACAGTCATACTCTTGGCTTTCAGCAAAGTTTTTGGTACTGTCTCTCACAGGACCATTCTGGACAAAATGCCCATCAGACAGCTAGCCAAGGACATAACACGGTGGGTGAACAATTGGCTGAATCTGCGTCAGGAGAGGTACAGATTTGATACTGGGCAAGTTTTCTTCACTGAGAGGATGGTTGCACTGAAAGAGTCTCCCCAAGGCAGTGGTCACAGCATTGAGCCTATCAGAGATCAGTAAGCATTCGGACAACACTCTCAGACATACAGGCTGGTTTTTGGCTGGTTTGGAGCCAGGAGTTGGACTTGATGATCCTTGAGGGCCTCTTCCAACTCAGGAGATTCTATGATTCCATGATTGAAATGGGTCTCTCTCTGCCATGTAGATGCAGTCTTTGTATCTCCTGCAAACTACTTTGCAGAGTTTAGTTTCTTGGACATTCCATCTCCCTTCAACACACTAGTACCAGACATACAAAATCTGGTGATAAATTGCTAAGTCTAAGAAATTAAAATTGTTACTGAAGACAGGGTGTTGTGGTAGTGCTGTTCTGCTCTGAAAAGTTTAGATACCACAAATCCTGTGAATCTGTGAGGACGGGTTCTCTTACTATGAGTGACAGACAAATAAGCAAGCAAATAACTTTGAAAAACTTCATGTTTTCTGGATTCTTAAGTACAAACAAGAAACAAAAGAAACATGACCTGTAGATGTCACATCTGACTTTGGGTGGATTTAGGAGTTTCTCATTATCTGTATAGGAATCTATCCATGATGAGAACTGTACTTTAGCCTTAGGAAGGTGAGGAAGACCTAAATGGTGATGAAGTATGTAGAATAAAGCTGAGAAAGGAATGAAGTTCATAAACTTAACTTATGATGACATAATGATAAGGGTGAGGGAAAACATGAAATTGGAGCTGTGTTTTGGAGACTGTGTGTGTGTGAAGGAGAGGTGGGTGGAAGCATGGAGTCATGGGTGGTGCAAAGTCTAGCTACTCTTGATGACAGTACCTATATGTAGTATCAGAGTATCTTCTCTTGCCACTGTAACTATCCAAACTAACACTGGAAGACATTGCATGAAGGATTTTGCTTTTGTTCATTATTTTTAGATGATTGTCTAATGCTGGGTGAATAACAATTGAAGATATATATTCAAAGTTTAGACTGATGCATGGAAACAGAATAAGGAATAGCTATGTATGTGAAGCAGTACTAGCAAAGTCAATAGAATACTTACATAGAGTCATGTGTGTGAATGCATGATTTTCATTTTCTTTGCTAATTTTAGGTACCCTTCACTGCTGCCTGTTTATATTACCTACAGTTTACTCTCTATTTTCTTGGTGCAGAAGCCTCTCTCTCCTGTTTCTGTTGGATGAAAACATGAGTTAGTAAACAAACTATTTCCTTTGCTAGCATTTCAGGCTGTGATCAAAGTCACCCTTCTAGTTAGTGCTAACAGAACTCATATGGTATTAAAGAGAAGGGCTGAGTAAACACTGTTTTGTGAGAGCAGATCTCTCTGGTCAGTGTTGACACGTTTTCAGGCTGAAGTTGAGCAGAACTTCTTGCCTCTGACAACACAGAATTCTTCTAACTGCAGAGTTGCCTGATTGCCTATAAATTTACTTTTCAAAAGAAAGGCCTATCTTTGCTGATTTTTTTGAATCAATTCAAAGCATCTAGTCAGAAATTTGCTACTGTATTGCAAATTCTAGCAAATTCCTAATATCTTGGTATGAATAAAACAGTTATAATAACATAGTTTCAGTGCATACCTTTTAATTTACTTAGGCTCATATAGTGTGAGGAAAGTCACTAGTAAATAATGTAATTATATATTCAACACATCCTCAGTGCAGTAATCACTGCAGGAAAGCAGCTTAGAGGCAGAAAACACAACAGTCCTCTGGGAACTTTAGTAAGCAATCACAGACACCACATCGTTTTGCACACTCTGCCTAGGCAGCTACATAAAAGTGATTGTTGTTTGCAAAAGTATCACAACAAAGAGAAGGTATATCTGTGCATGTATTTTTTCACAGTCATCCCGTTGAGTCTTAGTACTCTAAAGCACTGAAGATTTTCCTTCATCTTACTTCATTCAGTGAAGACATACTATCTGTGAGAGGTTACAATTAAAATAACCCAAAGGTTTGACATTCCTCTAATGGGCTGGGAAGCTGTCTGCTGAGCAAGCTAGATCACTTGTACATGCGACATCAATCCCTTTCAGTTTGACTATACCAGTGTGTTGGTGATGGCAAGTTCCCATGGAGCAAATGCTTATGTTCACTTCCTTCATTCTTTGCATGTATTTAGCATTATTTATATGACATCAGTAGTTCTGTGCTTCTACGTGAATTTGTTGGATAAGAACACTGAGGTTGACAAGGTTTCGCACATTTCACACACATTCACAAAATCTATTTGGCTTTGGTTTTGGATCAAGGCAAAATATCTCTCAGTCTTCAGAGGTCTGTTTTTCCTCAAGTATTGAGTCACACATGAGAGGTGTTGGACTGAAGGCAGTTGGCATTTTAAATTTTGGATGTGCAATCCATCACTGTGTATTCTCTTCTGTGTACTCCTCCGAGAGAGATGAGCTACTGTGAAAGCAATCCTGTAATTATCCACTCCAGGGATATCAGTGCCAAGACAACAGAGCAAAACACAAAAGGTGCCAGTGACTGTAGCCAATGCAGCCATGTATACCTGGGGGCTTCTTCCCACCTGCTGGAAGGGAAAGCTGACATACACATGCCATGCTCTGTTCCATCTGATGCCAAGTGGAGAAGGTTTTACAACAGCTTCTCATGGGTGGGTGTAGGTGCTACTTTTCAGGCACAGCTGATGAAAACTTTAAAATGAAGACAAGGTAAGATGTGATATATGTAAACATAATGTGGACATACTTTCTTTGTTACTCCCAGTTGCCTTGCACCAGTTTTGCAGTCTCCAAAGAAAATAAACTGCTGATTTTGTTGTTTATCTGGGTTTTATCTGTTGCTGTTATTGTTCTTAACAAGGACATTTCTATAATTCGTGTCTGTTTTGACTACCATGTCAAACATTTATCTGCAGGCAACTTTAACAAGCACCAGAGCACAAGAAAAAAATAATTTCTAAGCATCTAACAGATTTGTTCAGCTGTACTTTTAACTCTCATTTCCTGATTTGTATCATTTCAGCCATCCTAATCTGTCTTTCTATTAATCTCCCCTCAGCCTACTCTGGTTAACTGATGCTCCCTTACCTCACCTCCGCTTCTTCTTTTAATTCTATTCACCTGGTTTTATAGGCTTACATTCATTTTAAGGAAGCCTCACTGCTGTGGAAGGCCTGTCACCCTCACACTGGGTCCCATTAGGGACATGTTAGCTCCTCTAACCTTTGACAAAGCTTCATTCTGCCTTTACTCTGAAGAACAACTTGGTCAATGCTGCTTGCTTTTTTGGCCCTCCACCTTTGTCTTTGCCATTTAACATCACTCAGGAGGGTTGATCTGGCACTCAGAGATATGTGCTTGACACCTCAGGTTGTTTTTCTCCATTATTATTATTAATTTATTTATTTTTGTAATATGTTTGAAGAGTTCTTCAAATATTGAAAGAAGGCCTTAAGAGACAGGTTAGCAGCTATGGAGATGTTGATTTCCTACAGAGGAGGGCAGTGTTGTTCATGCAGTAGCCACCACAGTACATACACTGTACATTCACAGGAGACATACAAGACTCTAGTCTAGTAAATGTTTGATTTAAAAACTTTATTTTGGGGTAGTTTTTCTAATATTTACCAATTTCCTGCTGGTGTTTGGCTCCCACACTTCAAACCTGCCAAGCGAACAAGATACAACATGAGGCTTTCCAGAGTAGATGCACTTAGACCTTTGTCAAATTGGTTTTTGAACCAAAATCTATTTTAACATATATATATATATATATTTATAAGCATTAACAGAAAACCTGAATTTTGGTGTTTTATGAATTACTCTTGTATAATTCTTTATAAATAAGGGTGGGAGTAAGTGTGAAGTCTTGTGTATGTGTGTGTGTGTGTGTGTGTGTGTGTGTGTGTGGAATAGTAATGTGTCTCAAGTTATATTTTGTCTAAGCAGCCATCTGAACTATGTTCTCATGTACATGGCAGACTCTTTATAAAACCACAGTTTTATATAAACACTTCTCCCCAAAAAGAGGCAAGAGAAAAATATCTTCCTAAATTCTAATTAGATTATGATATTTAAAATCTATGTGTAGTCTTCACATAACAAGTATGAGAGAGAAAAACTCTTTAAGTGATTCATAGGGCACTGCATTACATGATTTATTGAGAATATTTTGCAGGCTGCTGGTGATTGTAAAGAAGTGCTTTTTAACAGTGTTGAGAGAGGATCTCACTCAGCTTAGATGTGTGTAGAGAAAGTATGAATGCAGAACACCACTCGTGAGGAACTAAATAGAATTTTAGGCTACAGAAGAACTGCGACTTTCTGTTTAGTTGATATTTCACTTAATATTTTTTTTTCTTTTTAATAGAAATAGGAAAAATGCTATTCTTTTCATTCATTATTAAAAAAAAAAAAAAAAAGCAGGGAAGGCATGTAAAGCAGATGGAAGGAGGTACACTGGAGAAGGTTTCAGTCTAGCTAATAGCTGAACTTTGCACTTTGTGCTTTTTGTATTTACTGACTCTACTGAAGCTTTAGGTAGCAAATTGCAAAGAGGTGATCCTCCTCCTCTACTCAGTATTGGTGAGGCCATACCTGAGCCCACTTCTGGGATCCCCAGTACAAGACAGACATGGACATAATGCATAGTCTAACAAACAGCCACGAAGATGATTGAGGGAACTGGAGCATGTGTCCTTTGTGAAAAGGCTGAGGGAGCTGGGACTTGTCAGCCTGGAGAAGAGGAGGCTCAGAGGAGATATTATCAGTGCATATAAATACCTGCAGTGAGGGTGCAAAGAGGATAGAGCCAAACTTTTTTCAGTGGTGCCCAGTGCCAGGACAAGAGGCAATGGGCACAAACTGGAACACAAGAGATTCCCTCTAAGCACCAGGAAGCAATTCTATGCACAGACACAGGTTTCCCAGAGGGGTGGTTGAGTCTCCCCCCTTGGAGATCTTCAAAAGAAACCTGGACATGGTCCAGGACAACCTGCTGTAGGTATCCCTGCTTAAGCGGGGTGGCTGCACCAGATGTTCTCCAGAGGTCCCTTTTAACTTCAGCTGTTCAGTATTCTGTGATAAGGTTACTAATACATCTACTTTAATTGAAATATTGTTCTTCCTGGAAATACTCTCTCACAGCAAATATTTTGGCAGACATTTCCTTTTCTGTTTACTACAGGCTGTGTTGTCTACAAGTGAGTGTCGATGTAGGATGTAAATTGGAAATACAATAGTTATTTCTGAGTATTTGAATGTGTGAATGCTTCTGTTTCAGAAGCCTGTTTCTTCCCATTGAACTTAATGCCACACATGGTGGTGAGCAGAAATGAATCTATGCAGACACGTTCTGTATCTGATTCAGTTCATTTTCTGAAGGGAAAAATGCTCTCCTCTTGAAGAGATTCTTATGTAGGCATCATCACCAAAAGTGTATGAACATACTTTGCAGACCAGATTGAGAGTCAATGGGACAGCCATATTCCAGGTTTGCCATTCCAGTCCCTTCCCCTCTTAAAGCAAGATTTCTATTTGTGCTCAAGAGGTAAGAGATGCAGACTGTGGTCTTAGGCATGTTAAAATCACAGGGACTACTGTGGAAAACTTCATTACTTTAGGAAAAACTGTTCTTATAGATTTTTTTAAGGTTGAAATAAAAATGTGTCATAAAGTTTTGTGCTCACACAAACATGTTGTGGGAAAAAAAAAAAAAAGAAAAAAAAAAGAAAAAAAAAGAAGAAAAAAAAAAAAGCTTTAGTCAAGGTCATTGCTCTGCATATTGGCTGCAGAGTCAGAACTAGTATTCTTTGAGGAACCAAATCCTGGTAAATCAGAAGTATAAATAAGTTCAAAAAGAGTTTAATGGAGAAGTACAAAATGTCATTAATCACAAGGATATAGATGCAACTGTATCTCTAAACTACCTCTGTTAGAAAATGGGAGGCC
Organism: Aythya ferina; assembly: GCF_964211825.1. Taxonomy (NCBI): domain Eukaryota; kingdom Metazoa; phylum Chordata; class Aves; order Anseriformes; family Anatidae; genus Aythya; species Aythya ferina. The sequence goes on along the minus strand of NC_140299.1, from coordinate 50,363,699 downwards.
TCAGCATGAGAAGTTTTGCTGTGTGCTGAGCTGTTCCGATGTTATTTCTTATGGAATCAGCTTCTGACAGCATCAGAAATATGATGCATAGCTAGAGGGATCTTTAGCCAGACTCACCATGGCTGTTTTGATATTATATCACAAGAGAGCTGCTGACAAAATCCTCTAAAACTCTCTGGAGATTGAATAAGAAAATGGGCTTTCAAGTAGTTCTTCCATTATTTTCTTAAAAACAAACAAACAAACAAACAAAACAGACAACAACAACAAATACAAATACTCACCAGTCTATATTCTAGTTCTTATTCCTTGGTGACTAAGAAGCTATTAGGTATTTATTTCCTGCAACTCTAACACAGTCTACAGAGAGATATCTGTACCCGTATGACCACATATTCTTGTGTAGTATCATTTTTTCTCTCCTCTCTTCTGAAAACAAATACCTCCTTGGCTTCCTGCTGTTTCTTTTCTCATGTTCACCCCTTTGGCCTCCTACTATCAAGTTTCCCACACTTGAAATACTAGTTTTTTCACCCCTGTATACCAAATAGCCGGATGCTTTCCATTCATTCTTTCTCTGTAATCTGACAAGATAGCCAGAAAGCATCTAAGTGAAAGAACAAATCCAAACCCCAGACCTTGTTGTGTCTGATTTCCCTTGGGTCTCGGATTAGTGCAGAGTTGAACTCCGTGGAGATTCACAGGTGGGCTGGGAGGCAGCCTTGTTACTGGAGGATGTGGTAAGGAAATGGTTACTGTTTTCAATGAGATTTTGCAGGATGAACTCCAGGAGGCAACCCTGCTCTACTCATTTTGTTGTGTGTGGGGGAATTATTATAGCCTGTCTGTTGTACTGAAATCTATCTCTTGATTTTCAGTTGTACCAGTTCCCTAGGCTGGCATATATAGCAATCATTATAGACTTGCCTTGAATTGTCAGTTACTTGCTTAGTAAGCAGATGAAAATATTGTCCGGGCCCAGTAAATTATCACTATAGAAATGTTTGTGGAAACACGTCCATCAGACAGGACTACTGAAGGAAAATGTACCAACAGGCATTCGGAAGGTATCAGAATGAATAAAATGTGTCATGGGATAAAGAAAAAAAGCTAAATGCAGGACTGGTACTAAAGGACAGGCAAGCAGTCTGAATTTGGTGACTTGACGGAGAATTTATGGTGCAAGAAAAAGATGAGAAAGCTGGGAGAGAGCATGAAAAAGGGTCAAATGGCTTTGGAAGGGAGAAAAAAGGGACAGTCTAGGAGAAACAGAGGAAAAGTATATATTTCCTGCTCTTACTGCCACTGAAATTTAGTGACACACCTCCCCTTTCCATGTGCAGACTCCAGACAGAACAACTGTCAGAAAGAAGGCAGGAGGGAGGGCTTTCAGCGGCAGTAGGAGAAGGATAGAAGTATTCAGAGATCCCCATTTGGGAGCCTGGTGTGAAGAGCACAGCAACCATTTTGCTGCAACATAGGATGTATAACATGAAATTTCACTGGAGCTGTTGGATCCCATCATCTGTGGTCGTTCTATACAAGCCTGTTCACTTCTCAATCCTCAAATAACTTCTCAAGACTTTCCCTGGCCCTAATCACAGTAGTCACATCCAAATAATTTCTTGATTTTGGTCCTCACTTGTGTCACTGCCAGGCATCATGATGCAGAGCACAGTACAGCATATGCCAGAGTGATGCCCATGGGTGTGCTAGGGGTTAAACACACTGCAGGGCAGTGCTTGAGCCTCTTCTTTGATTCTATTTATTTACTAATACAAACATAGCCTAAAGACCAATTTGCTGATGCTTCCTTCACAATGAATCCCACTAATCTATTCACCACTGACATAACCTGTGGTAGCTGATAGATACTGTACTGTCTTATCATGCCCTTCTAAATGAAGCTGGACGAGCAATAAAAACTTGGGCAAAACACAGCAGAAAATGTCCTTTCATCAAACAAAGTCTGGTTGCTTATGGTTTTACTGCTTTGATTTCATATTTTACAAACTACTCATAATAATATTGTTGTGATTTAACCCAGCTGACAGCTAAGCACACACAGTCATCCATTCACTTCCCCTCAGTGGGATGAGGGAGAGAATCAAAAAAAAAAAAAAAAAAAGGTAAAACCTGTGGGTTGAAATAAAGACAGATTAACAGGACAGAAAAGGAATGAATAAATGAACAATTAAATGAATGACTAAATAAATGAATAATAGAATATGGAAAACAAGTGATGCACAATACAATTGTTCATCACAGGCTGATCGATGCCCGTTCCATCCCCAAGCAGTGGCAGCCCCCCACCCCCCACCAATCCTCCCAGTTTTATTGTTCAGCATGACACCACAGGGTATGGGATATCCCTTTGGCCAGTTTTCTGTCCCCTCGCAGCTTCTTGTGCACCCCCAGCCTCCTTGCAGGCACAGCAGCTTGAGAAACTGGAAAGTCCTTGGCTCAGTGTAAGCACTGCTTTGCAACAACTAAAACATTGGTGTGTTATTAGTATTATTTTCTTCCTGAATCCAAAACACAGCACCATATCAGCTACTAGGAAGTAAATTAACTCTACCCCATCAGAAACTAGGACAATTATGCAAAAATATGTACATATAAAGAGGGTAAAATTAACTTTCTAATTTGAACGCTTTGCCATTTTTTATTTTTTTTTTTCACCTTCTAGAGCCATGTAGAAATGTTCTACACTATGACACAACCCTTCCTGGCTCCACTGGCTCCCAGGGAAAGACAGTTGCTGCAGATTGGCAGGAGACCTGGGTTTTGTTGCATTTGTCTTCTGTTAAACCAGACTAGTGCTGTCATACACTGTTTTGGCACAGCAAGAATGACTTGTCCCTAAAGTGTCACATTGGGTTGATTGAGACTGCATTAGGTGGGACAATAAGTGTTCTCCCTTATAATTTCTGACCTGAGAGGTACTCTTAATGTTTTCATATCTGAGCAAACAAATATTAAGACAAATGTAGAATTACTGCTCTTCCACTTTTTCCAGTACAGGTTCTGCTTAGAGGCTTGATGACTTTGAACATGTTGGAGTTTATGAGGAAAGTAGAAGGCATCACATGGACTTTATATTTCATTTTTTTCTAATGTACAGACATTATCCTAACTCATTCTAGTTTATTAGAACAACTCTTGCCAGCATAAAGTGGCAAACTGCAGTTACTTTTGGGGCCTTTGACACCTGGTGAAACATAACCATTCATTTTCTTTGGTTTACATCTTCAAACAATGTTTGAGTCATAGTAATGAGGCAGACTGCAGGCTATCAGCTTGAATAGAGTTAATGTGCTGTTGCTATTATTCTGACAAGAAAACCCATCATGGATCTACTTTAAAGAAATACTTGTATCCTGCTTGTTTGAAGGTCACTTTGACCTCTCTTAAAGATTTGCTATGCAAAAGCCAGCTCTGTATGTTCTCTGCCAGGAAATATACAGCCAAAACAAGTGAGTTCTACCTGACATTTGCTAATAGGAGATTCAACTGCCATCTGTATTTTCTAGCCCTTCATCACATCATCCCAATTTGTTCTTTTGCAAGTGTAGGGGACTTAACATGTCTGACGGTTAAAACAAAATAAGTCTCTCTCTCTCTCTCTCCATAAATAAAAGACAAATGGGGGAAGATGTGGCAGCTATCAGAGCAGATCTTTAGTTAATTGCCAAGCAACTTAACAATCTTTTTTTTTTTTTTTTCTTTTTTTCTTTTTTTTTTCCCAAAGTTGGTTTCATTATTGCAAATACAGGGTTTTTTGTTTGTTTGTTTGTTTTAAGTTAATGTACTACTTTATCCCCAGGCCTTGGCTAGTGAAAAATATAAAATGGGGAGATCTGGAATGCAAAAATGTGCTTCCCAAGGATCTCCACAGCTACAGAACCAAAGCCTTTGGAGACATGTTCCTCAATGTGCTTCAGACATCCAGTCAGTATTCAGATCACAGATCACATCTCCACATGATGGAGATGTCAGGGGCACCATATGGTCTAGTTCTATAAGAAATAAGTGACCTCCACCAGCCAGCATTAGGGAGACAAGTTCTCTACCACCTGACAAATAAATGCTAACCATGCCCTAAAATCTGAGATCACCTTGTCAGCCATGAATTTGAAAAGGAAAGCTCAGCAATGGTAATTAAAAAAAAGTACATGTAGCTTCTTTTAATGTCAACAATGTCATAATTTATGCCTAAGATTCTGTTGTATCTTGGAGATTGTTTTCCTCAGGAAATGTTGCCTCCGAAACAATACCTTGGAAATTACTCAGATCTATTCCATTTTCTGGATCTTGGAGCCACCACCAATTAATTGTAAAAAGTTCTATTGTATTTTGGGAGGGAATATAGTTAAATCCTGTTGAATGTTTCTCTTAAATTATTTGTCAATGCTCAGAGAGTAAGTTTTGTTCAAAAGAAACATGAAAACACTGGAAGTATTTGGGCAGAAAGTTTTATTCTGGCCATGGAGGTCTTGTAAGTAAAATTGGTTTTTTTAGATTTAGTTGGCTAAACAAAATGAAAAATTCCAATTAAAAAATCGAAGATTCCCCAAGATCTCACCTGCAGGGAGTATTTCAACTCTTAATCATTCTTTTCCTTCCTTTTATCATCCCCCAGAAATGTTTCCAGGGAAAAATTTCTGTAGGCTTTCCTTTGATTTAAGCATTCAGATCTTTTGAAGGCCACAGATATGTCAATAGTTCTTTTCTTCTTCTTGGATTTTATTTATTTATCTACCTATTTATTTATATATTTATAGGGGGATTTTTTAGCATGTGTTTCCAAAGAAATCAAAACATACTGGATCAACAATGATACACAGGTATTTTTAAATAAAAGATATTAATTAAACCCAGCTATTTTAAATAATCCCCTGTGTTTCAAATTTAACCCAGTCCAAAATGCCATCCTGTAGATTCTTAGGGAGTCCATATGAAATCCAGAAAGCATAACTAATTTATAACGATGAAATTCAGTTCCTTGTTTCAAGCTCCTGCAGAAAATGCTGGAAAATTCTTTCTTTCTATCTATCTATCTATGTATCTATCTATCTATGTATCTATCTATCTATCTATCTACTTATCTATCTATCTATTTATTTATTTCCTATAATGTCTTAAATAGAGGCTGAGAAGATTCATGCCCATTACTTCCTCTAGCCATATTTATCAATATCACTTCTATCTTTTCCAGCATTGACCCTGAACTGCTATGACAATGTTAGCTTTGCTACATTGATAGTTTCTTCTATGTCAGATAATGTACAAAATTTTCAAAACTCTTCTCTCTCATATACAACAGATAATTTATTTTTTTTTATTTTGAACTTTTTTTATTTTTTATTTTATTTTATTTTATTTTATTTTATTTTATTTTATTTTATTTTATTTTATTTTTATTATATATATTATTTTTATTTTATTTTATTTTTTATTTTTTATTTTATTTATTTTTATTTTATTTTTTATTTTATTTTATTTTTTTATTATTATTTGAAATATCACAATCTTCAGTATTTTTATGAAATAGACATAAGAAAAGGTAGATCTATTTAATGTCTCGGTGCTGGGGCTGTTTGCAAAATATTAGACATTAATATGCATTTAGTTTACCAATAGCTCATTCATTTCACTTGACTAGAAGTATCTGGTAATTTTGCTCAGAGATTAGTCATTGACCTAGCTAATTATTTCTCTGTTAAACAAAAAATAAATGTTGGATTATTTTCTCTTCCTATTAACTCCATGCCTATTCCTGTCCAGGAATGTAAACTTTGATACAAAACTTCCACTTCCTTCAGTGTTGACTCTTGGGAAACAACACAAAACCGAGTGCTTCAAGCGCTATCTATGCTATTTACTCCCATCCTGTCACTACTGTGGAAATATAAGTCATGGTTAACAAACAGTCACAATACAGTCATTGAACAAGAGGAAACACCTGGATGCAAACACAGTTGGCAAGGAAACATGTGCCACTTGCCTATTCCAGAGAAATGCTCAGAAGCTGTGTGATCCCAGAGCAGTTGTAAGGAAACCCTATTTCTAACACCATCCTTATGGGAAAAAAGCCAGCCATCATGTATTTGAGAACGGATATCTCCAGAGGGAGCACCCTGCCCATCACACACAATTTAATTGCATGCCAAACAAGTGCTTCTCTCTCTCTCTCTCTCTCTTTTTTTTTTTTTTTTTTTTTAAATCTATCCATGTGCTCTTGCTGACCTGCCAAAGAGGAGAGCTGTGGGGAAGATGTGAATCGCATTCTACCACAGTGTGTTTTCAGGTGCAAGAGATTCAAGTGGTCTTGAACAGGAACGAAGGCCCAAAAGTCTGAAACTCTCCAACCACAGAGGGGAATTGTGGGAGGAAAGTATAGTTTGCAGGAATCTTACAAAATATATATCGAGGCAGATAAATTTTTCTATTAATTTTGCTATTTTGACAAAATTTTATGTCATCATGGGCTGACAGATTCAGTTGGTTGTATATCTATACTAATAAAACCTAATATACTAATATGCCCTCTCATGCAAACTTTCTTTCATCCCAGAAACAATTTCACAAAGAAGTCATCCTACTCTCTTTTAGAAATATCTTCACTGTTTGTCATTAGAAAAGGAATGTTGGTGGCTTCATAAAAATTTCAGTAAGAAATTCCAAATTTGGGAGTAATATTATCCAGAGATTTTTAATTGGGAAGGTACGAAAAAGAAACAAAACCAACCAATATGCAACCCAAAAATGTTTACTTTTAGCATGTTTGTGTTCCAGAATTCTTGATCTGTCATTCACTGTCTGCAATAATAAATGTAAAATTAGAGTGCACTAATATGCATCTCATCTTCAAATTTGTTAGCTTATTTTTAACATTTAAGCTACTACAGTCTCAATTTCAACTGATTTATAGTTTCTGATAATAGTTTCTTATCAACTGATAATAGTTTCTTATTAAGCAGAGGCAGCTTGGATGTGGTAACTAGGGAGGATCGCTTTCAGAAAATGTTTGACTTAGGGTTGGTTTTAGATAGATACTGCTGTACTTTTAATGAATAAGGTGAATCAGTGCAAAAAATGGACAAAGACAAATGTAGATTGATCTACTTGTGAAAAATCTCAGCTTTATGGCATCTACATTATTTTAGTATTCAAATTTTTCATTTTGAAAAAAAAAAAAAAAAGTATAGCACATGAAAGTTGTGAAACCAAGATATATCATATTTACATTGTATATGTACATATGCATATATATTCATATTTATTTATATTGTGAGTTTCTGCTTTAATGACAGAGAAAGAGAATAATCTCAAGGGATCACATGTAGCATTTGTGGAATTCAATATTTCACATGGGTTACATCTAATAATATTCTCCAAGAAAACATCTATCAATCAATTACCACTATCCCCTAATGTTAATGTTCTTCTCAACTAGCTATAATAAATAAAAAACATGTTTTCCTCCAGTCATCTTGTGCTTTTTCATAGCTGCATGGACTTTCTTAAGAAGTTGCAAATAATGAAAAATTGTTGTGGCAACTTCACTTCTTTTCCTCACAGATGTCAGTAAGGTTTGTTTTATTATTCGAACAAGCAGCTGAACTGTCTTTTGATGCTAGGCTCACCCATAACCAACAAGGGCTCAAGGCAATAAGGACCTCATCTGTGGTCTATAGAGATGGATATCCCAAAAAAGGGACACCAAGGACCTAATAAATTTAGTGCTATATGTCATTAACTGGAGAAGAATCTGCATTAAATATGCATGGTAAAAGTACTGTATTCAAGTACTATAGTTAACTGTTAAAGTAAAATATTATAAATACTCCAGAATATTGCAGATTATTTTTTATTGGAAACCTATATCACAGCTTCACAACTTTTTAATGTAAACACTAGTATCCTAAATATACCAGAGTCAGAATAACATTTTTCTCAGTTACAGCACATGCTTGCACTCATCTTGTGATCAGGTGTATACAACCATGTCTTTCTTTTCCCTTGTTAGTGTATTCTCAGCTTCAAAGAGAAGTTTTTTATTCATCCCCATGTGCATGATAGGGGTCTCTTATTTGTAAAATTTAATCCTGTTTCAGTTACTTACATCCTCAATTTTCTTTCTAATTATGTTAGAAATTATATTAGAGATCTTTTCTCTTCACAAGCATCTTTGTGCTCTGTCTCTCCTTTATTTGTATGTTATATTTCAGATTTTTTTTGTTCTTTCTATCTCCAATATACAGACTGGAGACGAAATGATACTAATACTAGGATGCTCAGTTACCCTAGGGCTTATGCCCAGTTTCATTCTTCACCAAACATTATGCCACTGAAAGGCCATTGTAATTCTATTTCTGTACGGGTATTTGCTGATGGCGTGTGTATTAAGATGAAAAAATGAGTTAACTTTAGATTGTTTCTTAGCTGTTCTTCTAGATATATCAGTATGAGTTCAAGGGACTTGGGTAAAGTCCATTTGTTGAGAAGATAAAGCTTATCACCTTCTATAATCATCTTTCAAGAAACCAAATGTAGAACAACCAGTTAATCTTTGTCTCAGTGGTTTTTTTTTGTTTGTTTGTTTGTTTTGTGTTTGTTGTTGTTGTTGTTGTTGTTGTTTTTTGGTTTTGTTTTTTCTTTTTTGTTTCTTTTTTACCTCCAAGGAGTATATGATTTCTCTGGAAGATAATCTTTTCTCTTTCCCTATCTTTGTCAACACAGTTACTAATGACACCTCCGTCTTTATTAGCAGGATTTTAACAATATCTTTTTTCAGAAGACCATTTTGTGTTTCAGTCCCTCTCTTCAGTCTTTGCCTGCCCAGTTCTTTTTTGAGCACCAGCCTCTGCTTTACCAGGGTTTGCTTCCTTTCCTACCTTCCTTGCTACATAGATTTCTGTAACTGCTCCTTTCTCAGCGGAGCAGCGAACTTCTTTTCTTGCTTTGCTCGGTCTTTTATTTTTCTTTGACTCTGTGATCAGTTTTCCCTCTTAAATCCTTTTCTCTGTTTACTACTGTGTACAGGAAGCCCTCTGGTTCAGCAGCTGTCTGCAGATGAGATGATGCCCATGTAGTTAAGTTTCATAATCTTCTTCATCACATTTTCAAGACCATGTCTATTTTACTGTTGTCTCCCAATACATTTATGAGCACAGATGAACCTATTTGTATTTTTTTTATATTTTTATATATATTTAGCAGTCCTGTTTGTTTGTTTGTTTGTTTGTTTTTCCCTAGCTCACAAGAAAGTATGATATTTTCCTTAAAGATAAGCCTCACTTTTCTTGCTTTGGCAGGTAGATTTCTAGGAAAAAGTTCTACAACAATACAACACTTGAGAAAATGTCAACCTTTCCTTTCTGAAACATGAAGTATCTCAATGTGGGACACATAGTTACTGGTAAAAGTAGGTTTGAATGAAAACTCTAACACATGTTCTCTTCATTTTTTTTTTCTCATTTGTGGCCATTTCCTTTCTTGTTTTATTTCTTTCTTCTTCCAAGGAAACCACACATCTCTTTGTTTTATTTTTTATTCCCATATCACTTTCCATCTGCATCTACTTTCCTTCAACTTTTCAAGTCCATGAACATGCATTATGATTTCTATGTATTTATTTGTTCTATTTATTAACAATTTGTATTAACCATTTGTAGTCTTGTTTCTAGTTTTTTACTCTTCTGGAAGTGCATTTTCAAAATTACATCAGACAAGCCAAAAAGTTATTTTCTTTTATCTTTTTACTACTGGATATGAGGACTCTAGCAAAACAGACAACCAATCCGCTGGTATCCAGTGGATATCTTAGCAGAAAACATGATGTTATTCACAAAACCATTGCAACTGCTCCTCAAAGTAAGCCTGTCACAGATTCAATGATTAATAGTAAGAAGTGCACAGATTTTCCTCATAAAAATGTGTGGAGCTAGCATGCATCAGTATGAAGGACATCTAGGAGCTCAGAACACTTCCAAACAAACTTTTATCTGAAGAAGCATTGTAACAGAGTTTCACAATATGGGCTCTGTGCTTCTTGGTGGGTAAGGACAGTAATGACAGTGATTTATGATACTGCTCTTCAGAAAACCAGTTGAGCCCCAGGACTGCCAAATTAGATTAAGGTGCAAAGAGAAGTTCTCAAAATATGGCCATGTGGTTTTTGTCTGTATGAGTCAGAACATCACTTGAGAGGTTCCAGCTACACAAAAAGTTGCCTGCTTTTTTTCTCAGCAAGCTAAGACAATGCTGCTGACTCCTGTAATTTAATTTTGGCTATTTGATGTTTTAATTAAAGCCCAGTTCCTACTGGCATGTGACCATGTGAGAATTTCAGCTTCCACTTAAAGAATAATGAAGATTCTAGCCATCAAAATGCAGAAATAAGCACTCAGTAGGAATCCAGATGCACACTAGTGGCACACAAAATGAAGGAGGACAAGGAGAAGAAGCATTCTTTGTTAAATATTAGATAAACATCTGCCAGAATAATTTTGGTATAGTTGGGTTTGCCTTAGGAAAATCTCATGTTGGTTTCAAATAATGGGACTGAAAAGACCACAATTTCAAGTTTTGTTTGTAATTCTGGGAACAGGCTGTGAATTGGACAATGAGATTTTCATCCCTATTTTTATATTTTAAATAATAATTAGTTTTGGTATTTTTAATGCAAAAATATGAAAGCACTTTTTTGTTGTTTTTGAGAATTTTCAAAGAAATGCATTTCACTGAAAAATCAGCATCTGCAGAATCAACATGATTTTCAGGAAATCAAATTCTCACAAAGTAAAATAAAATTTAATTTATGATATGAAGACACTTGATACATACATTACAAAACATTAGAGTTTTTCATTACATCATCAGATCTTTATAAATGATCTGTCAGAATGGAGTCTCCTTCCCTTCTCACAGAAAAAGCCTCCTCTTTGTGACATATTGCTCAGATTATGTGCAGAGAAAAAAAAAAAAAAAAAAAAAAAAAAAAAAAAGTTGAAGTCTACCAAGAAACTTGTAGACTTTCTGAACCAGAACTGAAGAACAGTCAATGAGAACATCTTTATATGGCCTTTCAATAGTAATAAAGGATTGGGTAAAACTTAGAGACATTAAACTTAAAGCAAAGAGAAAACATGTAGGGAGTTGTTAGCTCATTCATTGAAATGAAAGACATTTAGGTAAGAAGCAAAGCAGAACAAGCCAGAGAAATAGATGATTTTTCAGCTGTTTCTAATATGAACAGTGTTTGCAGCCACAGCAAAACAAGGCTGTATTTTGTGGTGTAAGGGCGTCACCTTGATAAGAAGCAGGGAGTATGGGTTCAGGTGAAGTACAACCAGTGCAGCTGTACTCTCAGTTTACTCCGAGAAAACTCAAGTGCTCAAGGTGAACTGCAGTGTCAGTGCTGTGAAGGCACCCTCATTGCCTCTCAAATGTGAATGCAGAGGATCAGCTGTTTCACAGAGTGGCTGCTCTCATTTAGGTTAGGGTGATGTGAAAAAAATTACTGGAGCACTGTGGTTTTGCACTGGACCTCTGCTAGAGGCATAAACTAAGTGGATGTTGCCTTTGTGTACTAGAAGTAGATGTGACTGCAAGGCAGTAAAATCCTGCAGAAGACAGCAGCTTCATTAATGCTTTCTGATGAGACCTGTGTAAAGCAGCACTCCTTAGGTGGTAGGGGAGATAAAATAGCAGGGTGAGACAGGGAGGCCTATGCATACAGATTTTCTCAATGACTGGGCATAAGTAGAAAATGGGAAGCAAGATTAATAGGTTTGTTGTTTTGAATGAGTAATTGCAAAGCCTTCAGAGGGATGATCTTAGTGCATGTAGGCTGCTCAGAGATGGGAAGAATCTTTACTCTTGATGTGTTTTGAGTAAGGGAGAAGAGGCTACTAAATGTGACCTGGCACAGCTAAATTGTGATTTGTTCTTCCTCATTCCTTCAAAGGAAATATTTCAAGTAATTTCTGTTGGAAAAAAAAAAAAAAAAAAAAAAAAAAAAAAAAAGACTAAATTTATCAAATAAACTAGCTGACTGGCATTAATAGCAATATTGGCTTCTGAGAGATTCGTGCTATCGGTTATGCTGTGTGCAGTCTAATGAATAATCAATTTTGAATTAAAAAAAAAAAACAGTTATCTATTTGAAGTCATGTAAGGATTTGGTGAATATCTCATTTTTCTTGCTGTTTGTTGGCAATAAAAGACTGAATTAGAGGTTAAGGAGTTAATGAATCTATATTAACTGTTTTTATCCCCATCAGATTTACCGCCAAGCTAGAGGAAAGACACTTGGATGGACAGGATGAGAGAGATACTGTTGTACCATTGGAAATTATGAGAGATAAAAACTTTCATTCTCCAGTTCTGTTAAGTCAGTTTCTTTAATAAGCTTCACAATTGTTTCAATGCCATTTAATATCTGAGCTTTAAACTAAATTAATTTGAAATGTGGTTTTATCATCTGGAAAGCCTTAAGGGCCACAAAGTTCTAATGTCATCAGAAAGCTTTACTGATAAATATATGTGCTGATGAAAGCTGTGTGACAGAAGGCAAAGAAATGCTTTTTTGGTAGCATTTTCAGTGTTCATGGCTGTCAGCCACAGCTGGGAGCTCTCCCAATACCTTATCTGAGCCTGCCTTTCACTAGACATCAGTCTGCCTGTTACAATACTGAAGGTCAAGATGCAGGAAGTTGACTTTCAAAACACTGTATCATCCAGTGGCTGGGACTAATCAGAACAATTTAAGTGAAATGAAAAATATTTTTTAAAGTATTGTGGACATCTTTTGCAGCTTTATGATACCTAAAAAATCTCCCAGAACAAGACTTGTTGTTCCTTTCTTTTTTGCTTTGTTTTTATCTTTGACTTGTCAGATGTATCAAATAGATTTATTTATTTTTTTTTTCACTAAAACAATTTGAGAAGGGTAGAAAACACAAGGAGAGCCTTCAGATATTCCTTTTGTTTTTCTTTAAGTGGAGAAAGTAACCTTCTAGGGCTTTAATTTTTAGTATACCGTACTAAATTCAAAAATACGAGAAAGCTATTTTTGACATGATAGAGAAGCCATCTTCCAAATGGACTTTTTTCCTCAGTTTCATATGTGTGGTCTTATCATGAGAACCTAAGAAAAATGGGGCCTCAAGGAAAAAGTGAACTTCCATCTTATTCTCTTGTAGATGTACAGACAGCTCCCACAGGACCAGGGCAACTCATGGCTGGCAGTGTGACTGCTGGTGCTGGCACAGGGTGTACAAATAGTGTAGAGCAGTGTAAGTATGGAGCAGTGGAAGTATGGGTGGCTGGAAGTCTTGAAGTGTACCATAATAAACCTGTTGCTGTACCAGAAACATCTTCAGTTTGCAGCATGATTACAACTTTAATATCATACTGCGTATTATTTGTGGTTGCACCTATAGACACAGAACATTAACTGCAATTTTTCTGTGACTTCTTCCCAAGCATTCTAATACACAGAAGACTCCTATTCCTTCCTCTCAGCCACTAGACTCCCCTCTTGCTCTCAGGCGCACTTAACTGAAACCGTGGTTTCGCAATTAACTCCTTCAATTACTCACTTTTAACTCCTCCAAATACTCTCCCTCTTCAGCCTTCTTCCCTTCAGCCTTTCCTCCCTATCTCCTTCTACTGCATGCATGCAGCTCCTCTGCAAACCTGCTGAAATCACCCCAGTCCATCTGCAAATCCCTCCCTTTCCAACCTGGGTCTGTTACAGTCCTACTGCGTATCTCTTCTGGAGATAGCCACAGCTGCGGCACGCCCATGGACCCTCCCATCTGTTTGAATCTCCTTCTTTGTCCGTCTCTAAGGAGAGGTCACTGTGGAGTCATTATCCTCCCCAGCTTTGCAGGAAGGCTTAGGATGCAGTTTCAAGTTCCAGCTAAACCAATCTCACGATAAGCTGCTGCTGAAAGAGATAGTCCTCCTCTTCTGTTCCTCTGTTCCTCCCTCTGTGCCCATCTCTTGAGACGCTAAATGAACTGATGAGATTTTTTTTTTTTTCCAGCTGAATTTTCCATACCTGATTTATGATGTAGTTGCACAATAGCTGTGTCTGATGCAAAGTGTCTGGTGGGAACTTTCAGAGCTGGAAGGTGTGGGGGGAGCGAGTTTGCCCCTTTTTGTCAATAGATTGCACACTGACTATGTTGCAGTGTGAAATGGCTGTCTTGAAGCAAGAATTAGGGAAATACAAGGCTGGCTACAAAGGTCATCAATTCCTCTTGTCTAGTGGCTACAGGGGAGTAAAATACCAAGGGATATGGGCAACCTTGATGAAATTGTGAGAGGGAGTGGAAAGGGGGAGGTGTAACTTCTTTTATGCTGCCTAGCAAAACCTGTCTAAAATAACTTCAATTCTGTTTGTGATTTTGATAATTTTTGTTTCAAAGCGAAGGAAGAAGGTTGAAAATTTTGTGCCATTTGAGATTGTTGCAGGTATTTAAATACCAACCTAAACAAAGTGAAGGACGTGCAATCAACTGCTTTTCAAAATAGGAATGTATATGGATTTTGTTTATATGTTGGCAGTTATAATTCAGTTTAAGTTGAAGGTTATAAATTTTCAGGTGTATTTCTACACCTTCTATTTGTAGATGGCAAATTTATTGATACGTAAAAATGCAGCAATGCAAGGAAGCTTTATTGCTTTAGAAGTACATTTTGCAATGTACATTTGAGGACATGGCATACTCTTCCTTTGTTTGTCAAAGTTCAAGAGCATACTACCTTTTGTAGAAAATTTTTCAGATTAATGTATGAAATGGCCTTTCAAAGGAAAATGATTACATTTGCTACCAACTTTTAAAATAGAACTAGAACAATTGCCCCAGTCATGAAATACGTGAACTTATCTCAATTGTAAATTAACTACAGTGTTAAATAACTCTATTGTCTGTCTGTGTGTGTGTCTCTATGAGTGCTCACATGCTTTGAGTTCTAATTAAAGAGACTAATTTTAGTTTCAGAGAATTATAAATTCCATGAGACAGGACAGTGAGAGGTAGAATTACAATATGCTAGTTATTATGCTATTTGGAAAAGAAAATTGCATAACTAATCTTTTGTCATGTGAAATTCATTATGCTTGAACTTGAAATGTATTGTTTGTAGCCTTTGTGCATATAGTATTCCCTTTCATTGGATAAATGTTTTATGAACATTTACATAAGTTACTTAATATTGTATTGTGTTATTTTCTGATATAAATGTGTATCACTTATGTATCATATTATATCAATTGCAGTATTATACCATTAGCTGTGCGGAAAAAAAGATCCATCTCAGCTGTGTCCATGTGACCTGTCGTTCTGCTGGAAGTCTGAAGCATTCATTGTGGAAGTTCTCTGTTTTTTACTGAAAAAGCATTGTCACCTTTGGCATTTCTGGGTTAGCCAGCAGGATGACTTTCATTCCTTTAAGGCCCTAACTTAACTAAATCAGTGGATAAGAATCACTTGGGCGTTACCAGCTTCCTCAGCTGGAATTCTGTAGCACATTGTATAGAAATTTATCTGTAAGGGTTTATTTAAGGGATCTATCTTTTCCTTTCATGACACACTTTCAAAGGATGACATCAGTGTGAAAAGGGGCAGCTTTTGTAATGGAAGCAGGATTCTTGAATGGGAAAAGGTACTCATCATTCCAAATTGCTCTAAAGGTCAGCAGTTATATCACAGTTACACTCAACCTCTGCTGAGACAATACTCTCTTGCTTCTCATCTGTAGCTCCCAGTTCTGCAAAATTATTGAAAATAAGGAGAAAATCAAATAGCAAAAAAGACAGTGTTACAATCATTAAAGTCTCACATGTATTTTCAAACTTGTTATACCAAAACCTCTGTGTTATTCTGAGATGACTTTTAAGGCAAGCTAGTTAATATGGGGATGGGAATATAAGGTAGGGTTTATTTCTTACACAATAAAATCTGTTCAGTGATGTTATTCTGGGTTTATTTTAATGTGTCTCAGCTAAAAAACATTCCTTTACTGACATTAGTGAGCTTCATTATACCAAATCGTAATTCCTGTATTCCAGTTATGTTTTTGTAAATTCTCATTCAGTCTATTAGTTTTCAGCATCAGAGTAGCAAAATTGCACATTGCATGTTTAATGGCTAACAAACTTATGGAGTAAAGTTAGAACTAATTGCACACTTCTATTCTGCTGTGTCTGTGCAAGGTAGAAATTTAAATCATTGCTTTTCTAAAGCTGCCATTCATAAAGCATCCAGTACTCTCTTACATGCAGATCCAATCAGAATTTTACATGGCTGCCTATGTAAATCAAATATAGAAGAGAAGTTTTTATAGAACTTTGGCTTTCTGGCAGCAGAAATGCTGTCATGTTGTGTCAGATGTCACGTCTGGGCTGCATTATGACAAAATGGGGAAATAGAGAAAAATGTAAAGAAAGTAAATTCCCTTTGAAATCTTGTGATGAATTATG
Organism: Aythya ferina; assembly: GCF_964211825.1. Taxonomy (NCBI): domain Eukaryota; kingdom Metazoa; phylum Chordata; class Aves; order Anseriformes; family Anatidae; genus Aythya; species Aythya ferina. The sequence continues at coordinate 50,347,198 of NC_140299.1, read as the reverse complement.
TAAATGATTCTGGGGATTGTTATTTAAATATTTATTTTTTATCCCTATACTGCAAACTAAAGAATACAAATGAAGGAATATAAATCAATACTAGTGAAATATCATTTGCAAACATGGACTCTGAGGTACTAGGGAATAAGTTAATGTATTGAATGCCACCTCCTTAAGATGGTGGCTTATGGCTCTTCATAGGTATTACCCTGAAATCCATGGTGGCCAATCACTGTTTCTGCCAGCTTCTGATGTCAGTCAGAGGTGAGTGGCCCAATTGCACTTCAGAGCTTTTTGAAGCAGGACAGGTTTTGTCGACTTTTGTGGCAAAACCATAATGGAGATGCTGAGCAGGATCCTGAAAGGGGACCCATGGGGCATAGTCATATAAAACTAAAACATACAAATAGGAATGTGAAAGCTCAAATTTCCACTGCATATATCATGCTGATGCTTTAGGCATCTCCTAGCAAGGTGTTGTAACCCTACAACTTACATGTATCTTTGTTCCTTTTTCCCCTTTAATTCTCCAGGTGCAGCAGCCTCTACCTGCACAAAGGAGTGCTGTTTTCACCTTGTCCTTAACAAAATTTCAGAATTCATTGCAGATTAGGATCATATAAACAGCTGTCGACTTTGGTGGTCAGAATACAAATTATATTTACACTGAATGCAAACCAAAACTTGTCCTTGCTTTCTCTGGCCAAGCTGAGAATACCAGCTCACGTATTTATTTGATCTTTGTGCAGTGGTTGGTGTGAAAGATTACAGAAGTAGATATAAACATAAGATAAACACTTTTACAGTGGGACAGTTGAGAAGAGAGGCTACATGGTCTCCAGAGTAAATCTCAGTTGTAATATGACTTTTCCTTGATATCTGAATGCTTTACCCTTCCCACTTTGCCCTGGCAGCAGTATACATCACTCTCCAGACTGAGGCACCCTTTACAAATTTTCCATTTTTGAAAATTATTTTAATTTAATTATTTTAATTTTGCTAGGTCCTGCAATAATAGCTGTAACATGCCAGACCAAACACATATGGGAGGGCAGAAAACACCACCAACAGAGGTGAGAGTGGGCAGAATGGGCAGGCCAGGGAGGCAAGCTGGCTGGGCTCAGCCTACCCCCAGGAGTCGTGCTCCTACTGCATCTATTCAGAAAATATCTGAACTACCCTGTTATTTAGCATTACCTATGCGAGGCATTTTTGTATGCCCTCTGAAGAACACTTCTCCCTGCGCAGATAAAACAAGGAGCCACACTGACAAGACAGTGCGATGAACCCAAAGTAGGCTTATGGATGTAGTGAGCAAATTTATTCTTCAAAACATCCTTTGTGGTGGATGTAGGGGAGTGCCAGCTGCAGTGCTTTAGGGCATGGGAGGAAAAGCGGGGCTGGGCATCTCAGTGTCCTGCCAGGGACCACTGGCCTGACACTGTGCCTGCTCTCGGGATGTTTACAGCCCCTGCCAGCCCCTGTTTGCTCATCCAGCCAAACACGTGTTTGGCATGGGGAGGGATGCCTCCAGATGTCAGCAGCAATTAAAGCCAGCTGCAGGAAGAAGGGAGATTCAGTGAGTTCAGCAACTTAACATGTGACCCATGGACTGAACCCACCGGGCATACTCCCTGTTCTTGGGGAGAAGAGGCCAAAGGAGCCGATGATTTTCTTCCCTGCTTGACCTCTCCCAGCCTGGTGCAGGAAGCCCCATGGTGGCATCGGCCAGAAAGGCCACAGGTGGCTCAGCAAAATCACCTGGGACTGCATATCCTGCAGGAAAAAGCAGGCTGGACCTTCCCAAGCTGATGGCAGAGGGTCTGCAAGGGGGACGTCTCCATCTGAACCCTCAGCATGCCTCCACCAGCACACCACGGTGCAGGCTGCACTCAGCAGTACCCAACCCTGAGAGCCAGCGACAGGTCTGTGGGTGGATGGAAACAGAGGCACATTAAAAAGCCTGCTGGAGTGTCTCCCAGAGTCGCGATGAATGCCTCATGATTGCATTTATGACTTTTAATCAAAATTCATTTGTTTCCTGAAATCTTGCCTTTATTTATACCTTTTGGAATCAATACAAATTTTGGAACTGAAGCCCATGTGAATACCAAATATAATTATTTTCAAGTCTCTCCTTTTTCAAGAAGTTATTAAGGGTGAAGCACAACTTTATACCAATGCAAGTCAGGGCTATGGAAAATATTTTAATGGTACTGGTTGAGAAAAACTTTCTTTGAAGAATAGGAAAGGAACTTTCCTCTTAAATAACTGGAGATGTAAATTCACCTTGTTACCAGTGCAGTAGGAAATTACCTGAAATACCAATGTTTCTGATATTTATTTCAGAAGTCAGAGCTATTTCCTTTCAAAGGCATATGCTCAGCATTCTATTTTCAAGTGAAATAAGAATGTAGGAACTTGTAGTCCCTAGGGTTGCATATTATACACTCATTGCAGCCCCTGGAAGACTGACTTATGGTGTCTGATAAAACCAAGTCTCACTCAAAATGTTTAGCAGCCTAAAGCAGCATCAAGTGGACTACAGGAAACTGACTAACATCTGCTTGAACTCTCTATGCTGTCCTTTTATCTTCCCTCTCCAATCAAGCAGTGGGCCTGTGTGATGCACCCCAGGACTCCTGCACTCAATTCCTGGCTCCTGCATGTACCTTTTGGGGAGCAGACCCTAGCAAGAGCATTGCAGAAGCTTCATCAGTGGTCCGGCTTGCACTGTGTGGCTGCAGCACCCAATTTTTATATGTCAACTAACTGGATCCCACAGTTCTTTTTTTATTATTATTTTCTTTTCTTTTTCTTCTATCCAATAAAACATATACAGAACAATAGGAGAAAACCTCCTCTTCTATGGGAGTTCCCTTGTTGCTGGATAACATATCTGTGTTCTTATAATCTGTCTTCTTCCTGTAAGAAATGAATCATTCTTCCTTTTCTTACAGAATTCCTGAGCTTCTTGAAGCTGAGTGGATGAAAACATGCATCACAATGAGGACAGTTTAAAAGGATGCAAGTGATCAGGAGTTTATATGCAACAAAAAGGTGTACCCTTTCAAGCCTACCAGCTTGTCTGGATCACAGAGCAGTGGTGCTACAATAGTGCGCTATTGAGACTGTAAGACTTTTTGTGATGTGAGTGAAGTTAAATGCAAAATACAAAACTTCTGCCTAATGTTATGAAATCACTGTCATGAAATTTTCTGGGAATGTAATCCAGCCTCTTTTATCAAGTCATGTCATGAATCTTCCAGACCATGAGGGAGGAGGGGCTACTAAACCTTGGCAAATACCCTTCTAGTAGTTGCTTGCTATAGCAATGGGGTGGATAAAATATAGATTATCTGCTGGATTTTAGGTTGAGAGAGTGGAAAATCCCCAACGAAATAAAAGGAAAAACAAAGTTTGACTCTTTAAAGTCACAAAATGAGAGGTTCTGGTGGGACTAAAGGAACTGTAGAAGAGGGCTTAAGATATCCTTTTGGAATCCAGTTTAGAGGGACAAGATCCTGAAGGACTCGGAGGATGCAGAGCACAGCATCAAAAGTGACATGTGCATGTGTGCAAGGAAGAATGAGGAACTGGAAAGTCCTCTCCAGACAGCAGAGGAGGTACTTTCCTCTTTGTTTATTGCTTGTAAAACACGAAAGAGAAGCCATGAAGTGAATGGACACGTCCCTTCATGGGTGTGTAGGGGTCTCTGATTGTCCACGTGGGTGTCCATAAAATGTCCATCTCTGTTTTGTGTTAATCTGGGTGGCAGCATTCCATCCTCTCTGAAATTATATTTCGCCCTATTATATGCACAAAACCATAGTCCCACACTACACACCATTAAGCCTGCCACCCACAATGCAGCTGGAAAGGTTTATGATCTAAAATAAAGGATGCTTCAGTGGGAGAAACTGCAAGGGACAGGGAGATAGATGGGATTTGAGCTTCAAATTTATTTTCCATAGTAGAAGCCTCATGGAAAAATAAGAAGAGGATAACATACCATACTCTTTTCTTGCTCTGTGACAGTATGGGATATATAAAAACTTAAATTCCCTGTAAAAGATAAAAAAAAAAAAATGGCATTCTGTCATCCTGTCCTGTTCAGGTTTCTGTGTGCATGTGTGTTTGCTTGCTTTTAAGTAGAAATTTTGGGGAAACAAACAAACAAACAAACAAAAACTTACATGTTTTAATTGGTCTATTTGACAGACATTCTAAAGCTGACCTTGTTTTTCCCATGGGAAAGGAAAACAGGAACCTTCTTATTTTAGTTATTTTCCCTCAAAATAAAACACAACTATGGAAAGGACAGTAGGGTGGAAACAAGAACAACTCTCAGGGTCAAAATGTCTAGATAAAAGTTGATCTGTAAATGCTAGTGAGTGTATCCTCTCCCATTGCAAGGTCAGTTTATTTTCTAAAGAAATATGCCATAGGAATACATATGACATGATTACATTTTAATGAGTGTTAATTCATGTATATATAATCTTATTTTCAAATTGCAATTTATAATCATTATGCAAAGGTTAATGTATCTGAAGATCACAAATTGTAATAAATATTCAGATTGTCTGATAAATGCAGAGTTTACTGCCATTAAAAAGAAAGATTGCTGACAACAATCAGTGAAGAAGGAGAGAGAAATGCTAGCAGATTATAGCTCTGATTTTGCAAAGGTATGGGAATACCCTTTGATTTTTTATTTATTTATTTATTTATTTATGGTACACATTTTGAATGTTAATGTTCTGATGAAGACGGTTTCAGACAGCCTGTGAGGCTACTGCTGTACTTGGTGAAGCAGAATCCACTGAAGAGTTGCTGAAGCAGAACTGAAATTATAGCCTCACTTTCAAGAACAACAGTATTGTCAACTAATTACTTCTAACACACAAGTAGGATTCTCATTCCTTTTTTTTTTTTTTTTTTTTGGGTGGGGGGGGGGAGGGTTGTTTCATTGATTTGTTTGTTAGTTTGTTTGTTTGTTTTTTTGTGATAAAGTATAAACCCTTAAAAGGCAGCTTTTCATCTTGGGTTTTCACTGGTTCCTTGGCAGTCCTGATCCTTTATGCTTAGAAATACAAGAAATGTACAGAAGAATGGAAACTAAAGATACAACTTGTAACTATCTGTAATTGCTGCAGTGGGAAGTGGGTTAAGTTCTCTGTCGACTAGATGAAGGTATTTGTTTCACAGAAATTGCTTGTCTAAATTTCCGTATTTATTTTGAAAAGTTATAACCTCTATATTGCATATCCATGGTTAACACTGTCTATATATAATGCATCCTACATAGCAGGTTGGGAATACTGACAGCAGACTTAAAAATTACAATAATTAAATGAATGTGTACACCAATTATGTTGTTGCATATTCCTTGTTTTCTTTCCAGAAAGTATATTACAGTTTATCATTTACAGATGTTGCAGATGTAAGAAAGGGTAATATAAAATCCATTTCATGTCCTTTTGAGCTGCAAATGGCTTAATTTTATTTTATTTATATATTTAGGTAAGGATTTATGACTGTTAATACTATAAATTTTCTACCTGCTGATTCTCATAAGAACCAGCCTACAAGGATTTTAACCATGTTACTCCTTTTAAAGGCTTTAGAATTTTTTTATTTTATTACTACTATACATTTAAATATTCATTGAGGAGAAGACTTGCGATACTGATGTCTGTGTATCTGTATATCCTCTTTTAAAAAGAGGGCATAGAGAGGAAGTCTGTTGGGTGCATATTTCAAATCACTGCACAGGTGCATGGATGGTATAAATACATTGGTGTTTCACAGATTCATGCTTTCAGATCTTCACAGGTAGTATTTCATAAAGCTAGCAATTACTTTAGCAAATGCAGTGAGTAATTCAAGCTTTTAGAGTAGCTTTGACTTTTTGCATGTATAAATTGTCCTCACACATCTTACATTATGTGAGTGCATTAATATTTTAAAGGTGAGGATTCATTTTAAACATTCCATGGTGCATTAAATAAAAGTGAGCTGCATGGTATTGGAGAGAATGTACAGAAAACAACAACAACAACAACAACAACAACAACAAAAAACATGATAAATTTCTTTGTTTTATTGCTAAAGTTAACCCCACCAACTTGCTTGAACAATGCCAATAGCTGCAAGGCACACCAAGAGTGTCTTTTCCCATACAAAGTCTTTAAAAGCTGTTGAGAAGATAATGAAGATATGTGTCTGCAGGGAAGGGCAATGTCAGTTTGATAACAAATTTGTAAAAAAGAGGATCAAGTATAGCCATAAAAGGGTATTGTTAATACATACTCATAAACTGTGTAGTTGCTGTTGCAAATTACTGTACAGTATGCAGTACAAGTGGATATAAGGTACATTTGCATACAAGGGTAGGACATATGTCATTTAATTTTTTAGCTTTGTTCTTTTCTCTAATCAAGTTTAGTTTATTTACAACCGGTTTAAAATGCCTGTCACAGCAACTGAGCTGTGGGCACATGGAAATATCTCCACTCAAATAGTTTGTGTACAGATGTTTGAGCCTGAAGAAACTTGCCATGTGTTTTTGTAGCTAAGGAAGTGAGTAATCAGTGAAACTAGTATGGGTGGTATAGGAAAATCATGCACATGGGCTTGGCACAGTTGTGTGCTTGCTACATTCCATGGGATATTTCATAATGGAAACCCAATTGCTCCACTAACATAGGATACCTACATATCAGGCATACATTGTGAAGCACCCAGTCACAGGACCACAATCTGCCCTTACACATTAGTCCAGTAAATCTCGAATTAACAAGAAAAGGACAAAGGGAATACTCCAGATGTTTAAAGCAAAGAATATGCTGTTTTGTCTTAGTCTTGATGAGTTCATTGCTTAATTGCAATTTTTATCACTTAAAGGGCCTTTATCACTTACAGGGCCAAAAGTGTAACTAGACAAGATGGTAATTAAGTCAGCAGAACTGTAGCAGTATGCTTGGCCTTGGGTCTTGTTAACAGGTCGAACATATTAAACCATATGTCTCCATGAGTTGCTTTTGCTGGTCAGATTCTTCTTTTCAATTAGCTTGTTTCAAAGGCCTCTCTTTTTGTTTTATGTGATATAGACAGAACAGAGCAATGAATGATCTGCCAAGAAATAGAAATAAACAGATGCCACCACACTAAATGATGTTTCATCTTTAATGTTTGTTGTTGTTGTTTTTCTAAAAATTAAAATACCTGCTTTAAATCCATGTACACATAGATTGTGCATGTCACATTTTAGACTGGATGTCTTCAATACATGTAGATTTTTGAGTTACCATTTCTGCATTTCTTTTGAAAGATGAAGGGCCAGTAATGTTAATCTGAATGCACCTCAGGCTACGCTGGGACAAGTTTTGGCAACTGATGGTCAGCTCCACAGCCTCTCTTGTCTCTCAGAGTATTTGTGCCATACTCCAGCCACACAAATAGGATTACTGGAGAGTTTTTGAACTGGTAGGATACAGAAATTAGGAAAAAGGGTAGAAGTGAGATTCTACTCCGCAAAATGAGAATGTGATTTACTACTGTCTCTTTGGTTGTGACTTTTCAAAAAAATACAAGGCTTTCATGAAAAGAATATACATATATGAATGTTGACACAAAACATCATTTATGTTGTATACGGTGGTAAAGAAAGGGTAGTTTAAACAGAACAACACCAAATTGTAAGTTTCTAGAGCTGCAGATCTTGTAGCCTATCTTTCCATTAGTTCTACTGTTTTCAAAGTAAGAAGCTTTAAAATATGAGCCCTGAGGAAATCCTTTAACTATAGAGCAATTTTCAACTAAAGTCAACTTTGAAACAAGTGAAATGCAGAAAGCCCTGAAAGACCAGTCAAAGGTACTGTGAACAAGTTTTAACTCTAAAGAGTCCTGTGAATTTGTATCTTTCATACCAGTGTGTAGCTAGCTCTATTAACTAATTCAATGTCATTTTAATTTCAAAAATCTTAGTGGCTTGACAAGAAAAGTTGTCTTTTGGTGACATTTGACCAGATCTTGTGCTAATAAGTCAGCTTCTGGGTTGAAACTATATGAGGGATATTAAGTCTTGGGATGTCTCAAGGACTAACATGTTGATTCAATGCTGCTAATAATATGCAAGTTCAGTTCTGTTTCTTTATTACTTTATAAATTTAGTACCTTAGAATGTAAGCATCACCTCAGGGAGATCTATAATTGAAGTACCTAATGGATGTGTGCACACTGGCAAGGAGAGCAAGGAGAAATTATAATAACAACATGATGTGGATAGAGTGATGTGCAATTGTGTACTTATTAAACAGAGGATTAGTCACATCTGCAAGGAACCCATTATAGAAAGTAATTGACTAGGGCAACCCTGCGTTAAAACAAAACCAAAAAAGCAGGGCTTTTTTTTTTTTTTTTTTTTTTTTTAAGTGAAGGATAATCTATTATTTTTTCTAACAATTTTAAGTTTATCTGAGATGTAAAGAAATAAAAAATAAATAATATAAAGAATTCTTGGAATGTTGGTTACATCAATTACTTTTAAACAACCTTGAGGCTTTTCCACCCATAACATAACCTGGATCATTTCTGAGTGACTGGAACAAGCTGAAAAGAAAGCTCCTGTCTCCCCTGTCAGCCTTCAATCTGTAACACAGAGGTGTGATGGAGTTCAGGCAGGCTGGAGGAATTCTTACAAGGGCTGCAGAGGTCCTTATACAAGAAAATACACTTTAAAGTTATGTAACCATTTCTATGTGGTCTCCTACATAGGCAACATTTTCTGTTGGAAGAAGTTTCTGGTGCCCAACTCCAGTGGAGCTCTCCTGACACAATCAAAAGTGACTGGCAGGGAAGAAGACAGAAGTCTCGGGGTCTCCCTTGCAGCATCCACCAGCTGCTGCCCATTCCAAGTCTAACTAATTAGTTGTGCCTAGAACTAACACCCAGATAATGTCAATAGCTGGTTAACTTCTGCTTTCAAGTACCTGTGTACTGCTTTCAAGTACCTGTGTAGAGACAGTTAAACATCATTTTGATGCATAGGAAGTAGTTGATGATATCACTAAAGTTCTGGCTTGCAGAAGTGCTCCAAATAGGGCAAAGGGTGTGATTATGCTGGGTACTGTGCCTTTCTCTGGAGACAGACTGCCTGTCCCCACCACCTTATAATCATATACAGTGATGAGTACACTCAGAAGGCTGTCTGGAGCCCAAAGCTTAGGAAATATATTTCTTTCAGCTTTGCAATGCAGTCTTGTTATTTTCCCACATATAATCTATAGCATAAAGATTAGCATTCAGAGTGTGAAAAGCTGCTAAGTGTAAAACTGTCAGACATCCCCTCATTCCTAAAATCAATGAGTAGCACTTAATGGTATGAAAATGAGCATCTTGTTTGTCTCTGTATTATCCAGAATAGGTGCCTATTCAGAGACTAAAGTAAAATAATTAACTGCATTTGATTATCACTGAGTTGCTGATTGCACATATCTCTCTGAAGTCAAGTTTCTTCAAAAACTGGAAAGATACTGTGTGCTGGCACTATGTGTATTCCAAGTTTGACATTTAAAACCAACATGTCAAAAGCTGATCTTCCCTGACAGTTGTTTTCTCCCACAGTCAACTGCAGCATTGACATAATGCATAGAAAAATGTCAGGAAAGCATTTCCTAAAACACTCAGATCTGTGAGAGCAAGTATGGAATACTGCATCTTGTGATTGCAGGTTTAGGGAAGAGTGTTAAGTGTGTATAATATGCATATAGCTGACAGTGTGTGCTTAAATGACATGGAAATCAATGACATAATGTGTGAGTGTTAGTTTTCTGTAGTCAAACTACCAGAGATCTTTAAGAAGGGGGCACCACTGCTTTTTACCTTCACTGTAGTATCTCTACCACCATGTTACATGCCCGTCTCAATTTATATATTTCTTCTTTTATAACAAGGTTGTTTATCACCAGAGTTATTTGCTCCACAAGGTATCATAAAAACAAAAACAAAACAAAAACAAAAGAAAGCAAGGCAAGAAGGAAAGGAAAGGAAAGGAAAGGAAAGGAAAGGAAAGGAAAGGAAAGGAAAGGAAAGGAAAGGAAAGGAAAGGAAAGGAAAGGAAAGGAAAGGAAAGGAAAGGAAAGGAAAGGAAAGGAAAGGAAAGGAAAGGAAAGGAAAGGAAAGGAAAGGAAAGGAAAGGAAAGGAAAGGAAAGGAAAGGAAAGGAAAGGAAAGGAAAGGAAAGGAAAGGAAAGGAAAGGAAAGGAAAGGAAAGGAAAAAAAACATCTTTACAAGACTGGGTGTTCCTTAAGTTTTAGCTCATTGTTAGACAGTTCTCTGCAGTTTTTATCAGGTAGTAGATGAAACGAGCTTTTAAATAATGAGAAGTTAACATTTCAAATCTTCCTACCCTTTCAATCGTAAATTGAATCAGGCAACAATAGCTGTGCAATTTTAGTATTTTTGTTGCTTTAAAACTTTCTCTATTCTGTTTGAGGCATTTTTTTTAGAATAATACTATCAAAATAATATTGTGACTCTGCTTTCTGAATCTACTTATACCTGTTAACTGGTTTTGCTGAGGTATGCTTATAACCATTATTGACCTTAGTCCAGTTACAGAGTAGTAGCTACAATCACTTGCAAGTTCCACTTGTGCAAGCCACGCACTGCACTGTATTCTTCTTTTCCTATTTCTTCTGAACATGTTCAGTTGACACAGTGCTGCCCTTCGACCTTCAACACTTCTGTTCCTGAGGTCATTTCTCAGGTGGTGTCGATGACCAGGCCTAAGCACGGCATCCAGCCGTGCTTCCTTCCTACTGGAAGGAAAACCCAGTATGTGAGGGAGGAGGAAGCAGCAGCTGGCAGACACCCAGGCAGACGGACACAGCAGCAGAAGTGCCAGGCCAGTGGTAGCACAGTGTGTGCTCTGCTGTCCAGAAACAGCCAAGCTCAGCCACAAATCTTGGCGATTCTCTTGCTACCATGGAGCAGGTTATATAAAAAACATTTTCTTGTTAACTGTACTTGTAATCCTCATTCTGATTTTAAGTAAGAAGAAGAAACATTTGCCCTTGAGCTGCATTAGTATTTGACTTGTTTTAGACTGCCTTCCTAAATGTTTTCCTCTCATTTCAAACACTATTTATGCCCTTTTCTTATAATTGCTGTGATGTCACAAACACTGGGCCTTCCACTTTGGAGACACATTCATTTTACTGTCCTGCATCAGATCCTGGTCTGTCCCACCTCAGAACATTTCTGGTCTGTGTATAAAGCCTTAAATACACTTGTCTTTCAAGCCCCTCCACATACAGTAGTATCAATTGCAGTTTGTCCATCCTGCAGCAAGGAATGCAATTTGTTTCCGAATTGCTTTTTCTGTAGGCTACCCACTGGAACACTGTGATTAAACCTTCATTCACTTCTAGGGAAAGAAAGTTCTACCCCAGTCCAAGTGGTATGGTAGGAGGGAGAGATTCCTGCCAGCTCAGGGTCTGGTGACATGTAATATCACTGACTGGATTCTGCAATGCCAGCAGAGTAGTATGGAATTTCTGACATGTCTCTCATATGTGACACAGAGGCAGGCAGAACTGCTGTCAAGTCCCTTTCCATCTCATTTTTCTCCACGAGGACAAAGTTGCATGGAACTAAACAAAAGGGCTATTCACAATTAATGTTGCTTCCCCCTTGCCCTACAGATAACAAAGTGCATCTAAATGGCTTCTACTCTGACCTCAGCAAACTAACGATGAAAAGAAGGAGACTGTGGGATTATTCGTTTCAGCTTCCCTGGATGATGGATGGAGAGATATTCAGTGCCACTTTGGTGCCATCTGGGAACATGACACCAGATTCTAGCATGACCCTGGAACAGAAAACAACCTTTGCCTTTGTGATTTTATTATTTATTTTCTTGGGAATCCTCGTTGTTCGCTGCTTCCGAATTCTCCTTGACCCCTATCGGAGTATGCCAACCTCAACCTGGGCTGATGGACTTGATGGAGTGGAGAAAGGCCAGTTTGATTATGCTCTTGCTTAGACACTGAGAATTGTTAAGGCTTATTTAGCGCACTGATAAAATAAAATAAATAAATAAATAAATAAATCAGGAATGTATCTTATTTTGGTTATGCTTTACATTTTATCAAATATTGTAGGAGTTACAATATGCACATATGGACACTTTTTTTAAAATATGAAATCAAGTAAAATTTTTTACAGTAGTTTAGTGAATTTTCCCATAGGAAAAAGAGACAGGTTGTATTAGCAGAATGGTGCTTCAAAATGCATTGGAACAATATATAGTACATGTGATCTCTTACAATTTGATAAGAAACACTACAGCAAATGTTTGGTTTTGTTTGTTTGTTTGCTTCTGGGATATGCTTTTTATCATTAACCAGACTCTGTGGAGGAAAGCGCCTTATAAATGTGGTAAGAATGCCTTTTTATGATCTGTACATAGCAAATAAATTTCTCAAGCCCCACAAGTCTCATTTTTTAATCCCATGATCTGAGGACAAGTGAGTAAATTTCCTGTTCTGTAAGGTAAGTATGAAGGCTCTAGAAAATTTCAGGAGAAAAAATGCCTCAATTTTTTTCTGAGGTTTAATGCTCTTTCTTAGCATTAAACAGTGATTAAGCTACTTAATACTAACAAATCACTGACCGTAATCTTTGTTGTGAATAAAATATGTAATGGCTTTGGCCTATCTTTGTCTTTTTTTGCCAAAACTGATTTTTACTAAGATAAATTTTTACATTGTTCTTACAACAGCTTATGCAAACAAATCTCAGTCTTGCATGAATTTCAGACTGTGTATTTCAAGCATTCAGTCAGTCTGTTTATTTGGTGTGCAGGTCACATTGCATTGTTCTGTTTCCTAATTGGCTGACTTAAACATCAGCAGTAAGAATCAATGAAAAACCATCACCCCCTTCATAGAGAAGTATCTCTGAAAGTGCTTGTACAATGAAAAAGTATTCCTAGGAGTTAATGTAAGTAAAAACGTATCTGCATGATCGATTGAGGAAAAGAAACATTTAAAAGATGGCATTAAATTCAGTAGAATGACTTACAGTCCAAGTGGATGTTTGCAAGCACAGTTTAGCAGTACTGAAATACCATAGTGGAAATAACATCTGATGTACTGCCAGGAAGTAAAGGCCACACTCCTGAACACACAAGAACCGTGAAAACAGTCCTGGTGCTACCTGGTTTGTGAAATGTCTCATGGAATGGGAAAGGGAGACAGCATGCTGCCTGTTTTAAGAAAAAGCCTTAGATCCAGCTATTTTGCACTCAGTATAACAATGACAGGCAGTTGGGAAGTATTCCCTTTGTGCTTTGGCTTGCAGCCTGTAAATGGAGGAGCAAAGCCAGCCCCGTAGCTGGTACAGCTGGGGCTGTGCTGACTCACTCGTGCTGAGGCCCTGACTCTCACTGTGGCACTTGGAGCTATTTATTTCCTTTTGCTGCTTGTCCTGTCCATCGGTTAAAGGTTGTAGCTATTTGTGGAAGAGGCAGTGGGACAGAGGGTGGCTCATCACTGTGGCTATCACAGTTCACAGGAAGGCAGTGAGAGCTCCCAGCTCAGCTCCATGATGAGAAATAAAGGAACAGGGCTACAACCTGTCACTGCTGGCATACAAGCACAGCTCTGCTTCTCTGTGTCACGGGGGCAGTAACCTTTGAGACAGAATGGGCAGAAGGGACAGTATTTTCCAAAAGTCATGAGGTACTACTGGCTTTTGCTACTTCTTGACCTGTACAAGGGCACCTCGATCAAAGCTAACACAAATTTCCAGACTATTAACCAAAGGTAATGACAGGGTGACATACAAAAGATGTTGCTGTTGTTGCATCAATACTGCCTAAAGCAACTTGTTGTCAATATTTATGAAGCTGCATTAACAGCATTTCTACCTCTGGCCTAGGATTTCTCTCCTGTATCAGGGTCTGTTTGTTTGAAGACACTACAAATTTGATTTTATTTTAAAAGAAGACAACTTTTCTTTATAATTACACTGAAAGAGGGAGGTAATGTCTTCAACTGAAAAAAGAAAGTAGACCGGTGTTCAAGTGAGGCAATTTGATTCTTGTGTGGAGCTTGGAAGTCGCTAGCTGAGGACTAATCTGGGGACTGAGCTTGCCAGCATCTCTGGTATGTTTGGAAGCATTCCAAGGAGATATTTTTGTAAACCACTGGGATAAGTCAGTCTGTTAAGGGGAATTTAATACTGCTGGGCAGTCACTTTAAGTCAATCTATCTGTGGATGTAGCTAAATTCACTGCGGCAAAAAGAGGAAATTCACACCAGTTCCCATACCACAGTAGAGGATTTTTCCTTAGCTCTCTCAAAGTCCAGCAGAAGTTTTCTGAAGACATGCTGGCAGCTTGGTTTTGTGATATTCACTTTTACTTTCCCTGGAGAAACTGGACCAGACTTTGAATGGAAATAGTACTATTCCAGTCCACAAAGCAGTCTCTGGCACATTGCTGTGCCTCATAAGAATAAGTGTTCACTGTGGAATGACCTGAAATATTAATGAGACTGGAAAGAGAGGATCTGTGTGCTAATGCAGCTGTGCTCAGGCTGCTCTGCAGTTCTGCATCACTCTGGTTTAGACTCTCACTTATTACATTGGTTTCTGTAGAAAATCCTATGCAATCTTTAAAAACTGTTCTTGAAATTACTATTTCTTGATGTTAGTGAAACAAAAATACGTATGCACGGTGGACAAAGAAGTAGTATGTGTAAATTTTTGTAAATATCACATTCATGTTAGTTTGTTTGGCAAACAATCTAACTGCAAGAAGTTTAAGTCAAAGGCTACTGCAGAGAAAGAAAGCCAAATAAGGACAGAGAGAAGACTCATGGTAGGCATGAGGGAATAAAGCTGTTGTACTCAAGTCAAGATTTTAAGACTTTTATATCTCAGTTATGACCCTGAAAGCAAAGTACTGGCCCAAACAGTGAAGTGAAATGGGAGTCTGTTCTCTGCAATGTGTGGGGTGTATGTGTGTGAGAACTGCTTTGATGATATTTCTCCACTGCACTCAGAAGTTTGGATGCAACTGATGTTTAGCTAGCTATGACATGAGCTAGTTTTAAAGTACTCACAGAAATCCATAGCTCTGTGTGCTCTGCAGGAGCCATGCAGAGATTACTGCTGTGTATGTTCTCACATGCTGGACCTGCACAGAAATGTGTCTGCTAATGCCATGCAACTAGCAGGATCTGAGCTCTCCTTCAAAGGTAGGTGAAGTTGTGTGACCAGCAGGTTGAGAGGGGTGATTCTCTCCCTCTCCTTCACTCTTGTGAGACCACACCCAGAGCACTGCGTTCAGCTCTGGGGCCTGGACATAGACCAGTTGGAGTGAGTCCAGAGGAGGGCTACGGGGATGATCAGAGGGCTGGAGCACCTCTCCTACGAAGACAGGCTGAGAGAGTTGGGCTTTCTCAGGTGGAGAAGGATCCAGGTAGACTTTATAGTGGCCTTCCAGTGCCTAAAGGGGGCCTACAGGAAAGCTCTTTACAAGGGAATGTAGTGATAGAACAAGGAATAATTGTTTTAAACTAAAAGAGGGTAGATTTAGATTAAGACAAAATTCTTTACTATGAGTGTGGTGAGGCACTGGCACAGGTTGCCCAGAGAACCTGTGAATACCCCATACTTGGCTGTATGGGGCTTTGAACATCCTAACTCAGTGGAAGGTGTCTCTGGCTTGGAAAGGGAATTAAAACAAGATGATCTTTAAGGTCCCTTTCAAACCAAATCATTCTACAGCTTTATGATTCTGGTTTGGGATCCAGAAGTACAGCTGTGCTAGCAGAGAGAGAAAAAGAACCATCAAACAATGGATGTAGTTGGCAGCAAGGCAGACTTCTCCCTCACCAGAGATGGACTTTATAGAAAATAATTTGATGTTAATAAGAAAAAATGTATAAAAACAACTTGTCTTATTTTCTCTTTGCTTTGCTTGTTTTGTATTCTGAAGAGATACATAAAGCTTGATTTTGAAAAATAAAATGAAATAAACTAAAAATTCTGAGAATTTTAGCTTAGTCAGCTTTTACCACCCATGTATCCAGAAGAAAGGCTTGTGGGTACTAAATGGGTCTGGACCTGTGAGCTTGATGGAATTGTTACATAGGGATTTTGCAGGTTGGAGATCTATACAGAAGTACTAGAACTACGCATGTGAGCAGTGATCTCATTGGACATTTTCAAGAAGTCTAGCTTGGGAGATGTAAGCTCTGTTATGATCTGTAGACCATTTGCTAGGAATGTATACTCAGTTTGGTGCAAAGATCAACAAATTTGTCAGCCCATGTCAGTGACCACCAAGAAGCAGCCCAAGGACTGCAGGAAAGAATCCAAAAACCTTTGATCTACAATGACTGGCTGTGTGGCCATGACCAAAATTTCTTCAATACAAAAATCTCCTTTTTTTTTTTTTTTTTTTTTTTTTTCATCCTGGCTTATTGAAATATGCTTAGTCTGTAAATACCAGCAAATGTCTCTTGTTACTGTTACATCTTTCATGAAAACAAACCTATTTCTTTCCTACACTTCACATCCTATTTTCAGTGCTTCTGGATTTCTACAGAATTTCAGAACTACTTTCTTCAGCAAAGTTTTGGATTTTATATTCTTATTTTTAAAATATAAAGTTGATGTCATTCCTGCAGCATTGATAACTGTGGCTGCCATGGCTCCTGCTTTTGTGTCAGTGTCATGATGCAAGCAGCTGACAATTCATTGCAATTTTTCTTTTTTCTCTTTTGGCACACAGACTAATCAATCCCCATCATGCCTTCAGAGGTCTGCATTGTTATCTCCATGGTCTAGCAGGAACAGAAGGGAGTGAAAGGTTAAGGGCTTTTCAAGGCAGATACAAAGAACACTTATCATCAGTGCTAAGACAGGATCTGTGAAGCATAGGCTTCTTGCCCATGCTGAAGTCACTATGCCTTAGACAACAAGGTAGTAGAAAATGCATCTGTTTTATATAGTGGGAAAGCTACTGGTGCTGTAACTTCTCTCAGCACGTTACTTAGGCTAGTGCAAGAACTCCAAGAGAGTTGTGGGATTTGGTGCAGCATACTCCTGGCACCTTGATAACCAGTATCTATCTGAACTATTTTCATTGAGATTCTCCACTTTTGGTAGATTGGTTTAAAAATCTTGCCTAGTCTCTTTAAATTGGTATTATATGTTTAAATTTGGAGAAGTGATATTGAGAATTAAATGTTAACATCCAAGCAAAGAAATGCTTTGCACACGATGAAGCCATGGAAAAAATAAAATAAATTAAAATAAAATTAAAATAAAATAAAATAAAATAAAATAAAATAAAATAAAATAAAATAAAATAAAATAAAATAAAATAAAATAAAATAAATCCAGATTTTTTACTATCTATTCCACATAGACAAAAATGGCAAAGGCTGGAGTGGGAACATTGAGTCTTAGAGTATGTTTATTTGTCCGCAGTTTGAGACATCAGAAAGACTTGTGTCAGTTCCTAATCTTTGTAATTCTTTGTCTGATTGTGGTGATCACTTCAGACTCCAATGTAAATTGAAACAGACCTATAGTATTTTAATCTTGTGACATTAGTTACAGTATCCTTGTCACAAAAAAAGAAGTGAATTTATAAAGTTTGTGTAGTTGGAGGTCCCCATTCTTATGAGCTGATTCCATGCAGCCTTGGTTTCTTGTGATCAGCTTTAGCAGCATTACTTTAGACTTACATCAGTATAACTGAGAATCAGCCTCCAAATTTCTGAGCATTTCAACAACAAACTTATTAAGCACCCTGATGCTTAATAAATGTGCAGTCCTTTTTTAATCAAATAGCTTTTGAGAAGCAACATCATTGGTTGTTATCATTTAGTAGGTTCTATAAGAGTCATAATATTGTTATGGGTGATAACAAGCTTTTTACAGGCTTGATGACCAGGCAGAATGTAGCTTTCTTCATGATATTTGCCTGACATTCAAGGGGTGAGTCTCATAAAGGAGGAATTAGAATTACCACTAATAGCACCATTTCTATTTTTCTATATCACTCTGTTTTTGGCTAGGCATTACCTCTGGTTGAGATTTGGGTCTTTTATCTTAATTATTTTAGTTTGCTTTTTATATTTGTTTAAACTTTAGATAGTTTTTGTCAGAGTCTTGAATGTTGCTTCATAACCTATATAGACTGACCATAAAACATTACCGTGTACTTGCCAGTTGTATAAATTGAGATGTTTCCTGTTTTCCGTTCAGATTTCTCAGTGTCAGGAGACTGTATTATAAAATTTCTGCCTTCCTTTCCTAAAAATGGTTGGCATAAGATCACTTTTTTTGTCTTCCTTCTTTGTCATTTCAGATCTTTCTGCCTTAGTTTCTTTACTGCATTCCTTTCTTCTGTTTGTGACTCCAAGCTCAGATATTCCTGTCTGCTTGTTCCAGAGCTTTACTTCCCTGAGTAAGGGCCATTTCCAGGTGTCATGAAGCAAAAAGACATGTTGCAGTGGCCAAGGTAGAAAAATATACAGTGAAAGAATTTTAGCAATCAGATATTTAAAACAGTTGAAGAACTGTGATTTTTTTTGTGTGTCTCCTTATTCCTATGACCTAAGCTTATGGGTTACCCTATCAAAAGTATTATTTGTAGTCATTGTGGCTCCTACTATAGATGTGGACAAACAACTTTCATTATTGTTAACTTCAAAAGACAACCAAAAGACTTGGTTATGTACAAAAATGCAGATTCTTCCCTTGAAGCATCATAAGATGTTGGTGACACAACTACACCAGCAGTTATAACAGTGTAAACTTGCCATAGGGTGTAACGTTTTCAACTTTTCCTGAATTTCTCTCTAGCCACCAAGAAAATGGCAGTTATTAAATTAGAGGAATGCTTATTTATACAACCATTAAAATTGAAGTTCAGGGGTGATAACGGAATGGTTTTGTGGAATTTGATTGATAGTAAGCACTGGTTGGCTGATGTGTTCTTAGTTGCATAGCAGCAGACAGAAATAATAAATTCTAAGCCATATACTGAGAAAGATCTTGCCTAAAACACATGGATAATGTAGAAATAACTTATAGAATGGTACATCAAGATTAGAAAGATTTCAGTGTTTAGAAAATAATTATTCACAATTACTAGTTAATGCATTTTATTAATCTTATATAGCATTACAGGTAATTGCTAGTTAATGCATTTTATTAATCTTATATAGCATTACAGGTATACATACCTGTATGCTATCGGGTATTAGTTTACATGCTTTAAAATGTTTCTTGATCTATTCAACCTCATATTTATCAAAAGACTCAGTTTTTGTTGTTGTTGTTTTCAAAAAAAAAAACAAACAATGCATTTACATAAAGAAAGACATACATACATTTAGCCACATACAACTAAAATCATGATGCTATTACCTGAAGCAGTCCCTGCTGTGACGTGTATATAGAGGCATGTTTCTCTAACTGGACAGGTAACAGCATAAAATCCTAACGTAAGCAACCACAAAGTGACTATTTCAGTATGTCCACTTGAAATTGCTACTGTACACCTTCATTGTAGAGTCTGAATCTATGTATGCATGATATAGACATATCCAGCATGACTACTATCCTTGTAGTTTGTCTAAGAAAATACACTTCAGCTCTTGAGTAACAAATTCAGTATTTCTAATAGCATGGCCACAACACTGAAAAACATTGTGGCTCAGCACTGAACAGATCCAGAATAGGATCAGCAGCTCCTGCTAAGCCCTTTGTAGCTGCTTAGTGCTGATAACCAAGATACAGGGTTTACAGTGAAATGGAATAAACCTTACAGGCATCCCCATCCCTCTGGACTGTGGCATGTTGCTCAAGGCTGTGTCCACCTGCGTTTTGAATATCTACAAGGTTGGAGATCCCACAGCTTCTTGGGCAGCTCTTCAAGTATTCGAATGTTCTCCAGTGGGAAAAGAAAAAAAAAAAAATCTTGTTGGAATCTCCTGTGTTGAAACTTTTGACTACTGCTGCCTGTCCTTGCACCTCTGAGAAAAGCCTGTCTCCATCTTCTCTTCGCCCTCCAATGGGATCAGCTGTAGGCAGCATTAAGGTCTCCTGAGAATTTTCTCTCCTCCAGGTCAAACAAACTCACCTGCTTCAGCCTGTGCTCACATATGAAGGGCTCCATCCTCCTGACCATCCTGGAGACAGCTGGACTTGTTCCTGTATAGCCATCTTGGTCTTATGCTAGGGAGACACAAACTGGATGTAGTTCACCATACGTGGTGCTGACCCTAGTGCCTAATAGCGAAATATCACTGTCCTTGATCTGCTGGCTACATCCTTGCTACTGCTGCTTGGGATCTGGCTGGCTGCCTTCACCACAAAGGCAGAAAGCTGGCTTTTGCTGCTTTCTTCCCAGCAACTATGTTCAGTAACTCTGGGTGCATTTTCTTGCAATGAAATAGCCATGCTGGAAGCTCAGCTGCCTAAAGTCTACTGTGATGGAGGTTATTTTACAGGGCATTTTGTTTCATGTAGGGAAAACTAAGTAGAGGGTGTATGTTCTTTGACAATTTCAACTATAAGTTTTCAAATTTAGAGAAACAACTGTGGATTATGCCAAACACCATTTTAACAATCTCATTTTCTTCACCTCTTTGTGAAGAAGCACAGAAGGGGCATATTTGATTATTCTGTAATGGCAGCATGCAAAGAAATCAATTTCCTTTTATTCACGGTCTTTTTCAAATCTTCCTTGAAGACCATGTCCATTCAGTCTTCCTCTTCCTCCCAAAACAAAGTGAAACCAAAAAACAAACAAACAAATGAAACAAACAAACAAACACACATAGAAATCCACCAAAAGCAACAAAAACCACCCTTTCTGTAATCAATTTCAATGGCTGTTTGAGCATGCATGGATTGTTCCTGTCTTAGCATGCCAATTGGTAGCTGGAAAAGGGAGGAGGGCTGGTCATAGTTTAATTCCTCTTCATAAAGCTATTTGGTAAATCCTTTTCAGTAAGTTGAGTACCTAAGTATATCAGTTACTCTAGTAAAGCTCATTACCTCTTCCTAGAGTCTTCCTAATGTGCTTAGATCACTGTAATAAATGACAACAGAGCCATTAAAAACCAAGGTATTACACAGTGACTGATGGTTGAACTGATTTTCCCACAGCAGAATAGGAGAGCCTCCCATGTAATGGTTTTATGAGTGTTGCCAACATACATTTTCATTTTAGCAGCTAGATTTTAAGAGAAGGGATTAATGACAAATGATTATCTCTGCTGAAATACAATCTACCTATAAGTAACCATAAAGCTATTTTCCCTGTCCTGTCAAGCATGTATATCAATTGCTGGATATGCCAGAGATTGTTTGGACAGCTTTTAATTTTCAGTGTACAGGACTTTGGTTTTCCACAGTTCTACTCAGCTAACACAGTTTAGATAACATGCACCCAAGGAAAGTGCCTTTCCATTGCACACGAAGATGTACAGCTACCATCTATAGTTTGATAGCAAATTTATTAGAACGAAAGACCTCCCTGTGCTGAGTCCACAAGCACTATTCATTTTTCAGATATAACAAGAGGAAATATACATATTTTATAGAAAAGATAAACGATTGTGTCATTTCCTGCCATTTTCCTTTCAAAAACTGGAAGTGAAAGAGGTGCAAATCCTTCCGGAGTACCAGAGCTGGGTTCCTGGGAAATGGCTCAGTTAGGTCCCTTTTCTCCTTATTAGTTATGAAAATCCTGTCCATTATTTCTTTAGGAAAGGTATTTCTAAATTTACAAGCCCTCTGCTGAAAAGAAAATTTCATCTCTGTAGAATCATGACTCAGGAAGTTCAATAAGCTAAGCAAATAAAATGAAGTAATTTTATTAGGGTTATATTATTAATTGTGATTATTTTTTTAGACCACTGGACAATTTCTATTGATCTCAGTTTCCAAAATCAAGGCAAGTGTGTAAGATCTGTATTTTGTCTTTGATTATTGCCAGGACTACATCTGATCCCCACTTGATAGAGTTATATTATGAGGAAAGTAAGTTCACATCAGTTCTGTATGTATAAGACAGTGTTCTCAGCTTCAGGCTGTAACACACTGCATGCAAATTATATTTTTAGGGGTTGAACTCACATCTAGAAGAGCACATGTAGATGTGAGAGAACATGAAGGACTTAACACAAGGCTGTTAGTGAACAAAACCTACCTTCTGCCACCTGAACCCTGTTTACTGTTGATTAAAGAGCAGAGCTGGACACGCTGGGAATTACAGACCTGACAATTGTACAAGGTTTAAGCAGGAGTCTAAAAAAGTATTACATTTCTTTCAGATAGGATTATTTGTATTCAAAAAGTGGTCAAGTGTTGCTCTTTGTAGTGACAAAATGTTTACAGTGCTGAAGAGCTTTTGTATGGTAGGCCTGAAAGTGTGTTTTTGTCAGGGTTATTGTAGTGGTGGGAGCTTTGATATCCTGTTTTATTTGTTCACAGATTTTTTTCTTTGAAATGCATATGTAAAAATATAAAAACTGGAATATATAACCAGCCTTCTGTGCCTGATGACAGAAGGTAGGGCAATGCAAAACACTGGCCTAGAAAAATTGGAAAATTTAAACAATTTAAACTCAGGTTTGGGTAAGTTTGAAGTAGTTAAGCATAATTGTTAAGGAAAACAGACAAACAAATAAGAACCACCCCCAAAAAAACTTCTTCAACTTGTAAAACAAGATCAATTAAATCTCTTTTGCACCTTGATAACTGTAAGGAACTAATAACTTGATTGCTTGCTTTTACCAGCTCTGTATAAATAAAGTCAACCACAGGAACTCATACATAGCTCTGTAAGGGCTATGTATGTCAGTATTAATGTAGTACAAACTCCGAACTCAGAGCAGAACATACCAGAAGCAACATGGATCAGAAAGAAGAATATTCTGAGATACTAATGAAAACCTTTTCTGACTTGTGTATGTGTGAGTGAGAAAAGCAGATAGAGGTATCCACTCTTGATCCCTACACACAGCAGGTATTACAGAGGTGTGAAGGGGCAGGGAGAAATATAATCTGACAGATCACAGATAACTATAGATGTTGGCTGCAGCAACCTAACTTGGAAAAAGAGAACCGCTTTGCTCTTAGCTGACCCAAGAGAGCAGGAGCATTGTGTTGCCTTTGACATTTCATTTCACTGCTGAAGTTAATCGAATGTGAGGATAAAAAAATAATTTAAAAGGGCAGATATTTCTACTTTCTTTTAAGTTAATGGGATTGCTCTGTACACAATGGAATCTATTTCAGGCTATTCATTTGTATCTATCAGTTTGCCAGTAAAAATCATCCAGAAAAAAAAAAAAAAAAAAAAAAGCATCTCATTTGTGGAAATTGCTCTTGACCATGTCTAGTGTATCATAAACAATTCAATTCAGACTACATAACAGCTTGCTTTCCTTAACATTACTCAGAATACTCTATTCTGAAATGTAGCCATTGCTTACACTATCTGGTTAGCTGTGCTGATGTGCAGTAAACAATCTGTTTCAAGTTAAACAATTGGAAAAGTGTATGAGACAGTCAAAGGCATCACTGTAGAATGAGCCATACTGAGGACCTTTGCAGGTGTCTCTCATATGCTACGGTCATAACTTGAACAAGAAGGCTTTTTATTCAGCTTGCTATGGGGTTTGTGCTGATGGACTACCTGGCTGCAGGAGAATAGCTGCCCCTTTACCATAAACTGGGCACTGCATTAAATGAGTCTGATAACGTTGTTTATATGCTGTCTAGAAGGCTTGTTATAAAGCTAAAGTTAACTTGGTCACAGAAAGTTTGGAGAGAAGAGGATGACCAGATGGATAATAGAAAAAAATGGACCTTTTTCATACTACATCAATAACCTTTAATAATATTCCAAAAGTGGGTACCTGCACAACCTAAGCAAAGGAATACCCACCATATGTTGTGAGTACTTGTATGTATATCGATTTGTTTTCTACATTTGAGGTCTTAAAAGCTAAAGTAAAAATAGTAGTTGCTGAAGTGCATTTTTCTCCAGTAAAAATGTGATTATATTGGGATATTGCAAGCAATTTGCAGACATATTGTAGTCCTTGATGTCTTTACTGCAATTTTCCTGTGAGTACTAATTTTTTCTCACCCTGTTTTTAACAGCATTCAGGTAACTATTTTGAACTATTCTGTGTATCCAGTTACCTGCTTTTTCCTATTTTTTTAAAAGCTATGAACATGACATTAATGATAACTTGGAAAACAAGATGTAAAAATAAAAAACCTCCAGTGTATCTGATGAATTTAGCTACTTCACATGATGTTGTCAATTAGTTTAACCATTTCTGCACCACATTATAGTAACAAAATTTCACATCTGCAAAATATATACTGTGTGTTGGATATGCCCATTATAATTAGATAAAGTAAAACTGAGGCTAAAATGTATGAAGTGATAATAAAAGTATATCTCTAGAATGTTATGTAAGAATTGGAAAATATACGCACTCAATAATATAAATTTTTGTAAGTTGCTCAATTTTCAATCTTCACAGTGCTGGATTTCAGAACCAAGAGACACTTACAGATTATTCTGATTGTGGGACTGTATTTGGGGCTGGTATATCTGTCAGTGTGAAAACCTAAGCACATACTTGTAGTGCACCTGGGGGCTGCAGTTGTGTGCTCTGGTCCAGCAGTGGGCTGTTGAGGAGTTGCTTACATCCCTTGTGCAAGCACCAGGGCTGGCCAGCGACCATGTGGTTTCACAGCAAGCTCCCTGTCTCCTTTCACTGAGAGCTGCCTCAGTTTGTCTGCAGCTCTCCGTAGCCCCAGGGAACACCTTTGTCCATCAGAGGCAGCTGGGGCAGTGTGCCTGCTGGTGCATCACCTGCGCCTCACTGCCAAGCACACGCCTTCCTCTCAAGGCCATGAGGGAAGTGGCTAGAGCCCATAAGCCCACTTCATCCTCCCCTGCCAATGGAATGCTCAATGAAGCGGTGAATCAAACATGTCCAACCTGGATCCAGCCCAAGAGGCTCACAGTTGCTCTTGGGGTGGTGCTTCTCGGTGTACACATTGCTAGTGAAAGGACAAGCTTGAAAACAGGGCCTGAAGAGTGGGAGGAAAGACCTGAAGAAACAGGTTATAATTACGGAGATGGAGGAGGAGAGGAGCAGCCAGCAGGGCCCAGCAGGCGCAGCTCCTGCCACTGGCCTCTGAAGGAAGGAGTGCGGCACTGTGCCACGGAGGAGGTGCGCTGTGCATGGACTGCAGAGAGATCACAACGAGCTTCTGAGCCCACAAGGCAAACATGGTTCTCTGAACATATAGTTCCACAAGGAACTATATGGAACATATAGTTGCCCACAAGGCAAACATGGTTCTCTGAACATATAGTTCCTGTAATCTCAGTTCACATTGGGCTTTTTATTGTCTTTTTAAGCTTAATTGAGGATAAGATAAAACAAAATCCTTGTAGGGGAACCTTGGCCTAAGTCCCCTCAGGCATCTGCTGCCACAGCTGGGTACTTGGTCCATGCTGGACATACTTCCTGTGAGCTATTACTGGGAGCTTTTTCTGTCTTCTACTTGTTTTCCAGCCTCTTCTTACACAATCTAAAAGTTATGGTGGTACATCTGAGCTGTACACTGCCCAGAGACATTTAATGCTCACATTTAGGCAAAATTGTTTGCCAGCCATTGACATTTATGAGAGTAACTAAAGTTCAATCTTTCCTGAGCAGAAGATTCCATATTCAAACCCAAAATGGTTACATCAGCAGTACAGAGATTTAAATAAAAACATGTTTGGCTTAATTTGTCATTCAGCTAAAGGTTGCAGTAACGGATTAGACAAAGAAAATTATTAAGCATACCAGTGTAAACTGGTGCAATTACTTGCTACTGTAACTATGACCTAAATCACTCTTGGCAGTAGGCTAGGTGTGGAAGGCACATAGGAAAAAGTCTTTGGCTCTTGCAGATTGTCTTGGCCACCCTTCCTGGCAGTACTATTCATGCACTGAAGGTAAAGGTGTCTGAACTTAATGAGTAAATTAAAGTATTATATTCAAAACAATGACAATAATCAGTTTTGAAACAGTTCAAAAATAAGCATTTATGTTAAACAATGAGATGCTGACAAGTTAGGGAGTGATACAGGTGCGTGATCTGTTGTGTGAAACAGATTCCCACATGTTGATGGCAGGCTGATTAACCTCACAAAATCTGAAACCACACATTTTCTGGGTGTCTAAGTCAAGGAGCAACACAACTTTGCCACAGGTCACTCCCTGACTGGATGGAGTGTGCTGGATCTCCTTGCAGAGGAATGGTACTTTACTTAGGGCTGCTTTTAGTAAAAGGGTTAATGCTGCAGTATGGTCCCTTCGAAGGGCAAGTAAATCTTTCAGTGCAAGGTAAGATGAACATGAGCAAAGGAAAGAGTTTATTTTCTAATTCATGCGCCACCAAGCTAGCATGCTAGCATTTTTTGCAATTATACTAGGAGCATGAATGTGAACAGGGTGACAGACTGGGGTGAGTGGGCTGCCTCTAACAAGTAATGATTATAACTTCTTGGAAAGTGGTAAATGGACTCCAAAAAGACCACGTTATTATGGTCAGAAAAAAAAATGCAACAAAAAGACAGGGAAACACAGACACACTGAGAGAAAGGGAAGCAATCAATCTCACATACACTTACAGAAGTGTGAAACAAGACCAAAACTAACAGACACACACAGAGACACTGAGGAAAAAAAAAAAAAAAAAAAGAGAGAGAGAGAGAGAGAGAAATGGGATTAAAGGAAAAAAATAGCTCATCATGTAGAAACCACAGGAAATCATGTGGTTATACTAAGATATCACTCCCATCATTGCACACCATCTAGTTTTCAGCAACAGGGACCTGCCAAGGCCTGACCACTACTGTAAGCTCCACCCGCTCTTGTAAAATGGAAGCTCAGCAGTTTTTGATTTATTTGCCAAAAACTGCATGGTGCTGAAGTGACAGAGATGAAGTATAATTTTATATAAAACTGGACATTTTAGATGGGACACAGGTTGTTTCCTATTTTGTTCAAGGTATCCTTTCAAAGGAGAAGCCATTGTCTCCTGTTTTTTGTTTGGTTGGTTGGTTGGTTTGGTTTTGTTTTTTGCTTTTGTTTTGTTTTGTTTCATTTTGTTTTAACAGAAGAGTTTAAGCAAACCAAGCACTCTTTAGAGAATATACTGACTTTTAAAATGCAAATCAGTGTAGCTGCTGAATGTTTCTCAAACTATATAAAGACATCTAAAATGGTTGTTGTGAGGGTTGTGTCTCTGGGAGTACCTTCTGGCAGAAGATGCCATCAGGGGGAGATGCACAAAAGTACCGTCTGTATTCTGATATGTGTTATTTACCTCTTTATTAAGCACACTTCTAAAGGAAAAAGTCCAACTTGAAGTTCTCCATAAATGCCACATAGAAAATCTGCAATCACATTAGTAAGGGCATTTTCATCCCTGTTTAATCTTTTATCTTAAATAACACATCTTGGCAGTAGCTAGTCAGAAAAGTGTTAAAGGACAAGCTCCACTTGTGTGATGGATTTCTCACCAGAAACCCTGCTGAGTTTTGGGGTGAGATATACTGTTATGTTAGCTGGGAGGAAGGGGAAGGAGAAAGGAGAAGTATGGGTGGGAGAGACTGACTGATTGGTTTACACTGAGTGAGGTTCCCCAGAACTCTTGTTCGCTGTGCAAGGGCAAATGTTTCTAAGGAAACATGAGACAAAGACATAGGAATGAGGTAGGGCGTGGGAGTAACGGGGATCACCTCTACTGGAGCAAGAGACCCTGGTTGACTGATGTCTGTGACTTGTGGCTAAGTTGGTTTTCAGCTGCAGCGAGTGAATGTGTTTCTGATGCTTAGCAGGGTAGTTTTAGTTCTGGTAGGACAGAGGGAAGAATGGGTGGCACAGACTGATATCTGAACATAACCTGAAAGTGTTATGAGCTACTGTGGTGGGAACAAAATATCCTTCTTTCCTGTATGTCTGTTCAGGGCTATGAGCTTTGCATCAAGGCTGATGGTGAGCTGTAACTCTGTGGAGTAAGAAGGACTATTGCTTGTGGACTAGGTAAATTGTCAGGACCTGCATGTCCTCCACAGAGGACAGGCTGTGAACTCTCTGCTCCCAGCAGTTACACTGATAAAGCAGCATGAACATCTTACTCTTTCAGAAAGCAGAAACCGGGCTGAGAGGCCCACAGACAGGATCTATGTGTCACCTCCAGAGATAGTACTGGTTGCTCTTCCTTTTTCTTTTTTGCTTTTCTCCTCTTTCCTCCTACAACCCATGTGGGAGGCAAAAAAAAGAAAAAAAAAAAAAAAAGGGGGGGGGGGGGGAGAGTGAAAGGTGCTTACAGACATGGGCTTGCCCACTCTCAGAGTGGGCAGATCTTCCTGAGAAAGACAGAACTGTTCTAAATTTGTCTGGATTTTTTTTTTTTTCTCTATAGCATCAGCAAAAGGGGTCTAGACTCCAGGACAAATGAGTCTCAAGTTTCCTGCAGCTTAAAGGCAGTGAGGGTCCCAGTAGATGGAGCCTTCTGTTGGAGACTTCCAAGATTCAGCTCTTGGAAGAAAAGGGCTGTGAGGTTTTGAAGTATAGGAGAGCTTGCATGAGGCTAGGAAGCTGTGAGCACAATCTATGAAGATACATATGGGCTTGAATACATAGCTGTTGTGGAACGTGTTCCTCCAGACTGGACTTTCTGGGAGTAAGATGGAGATTATGAATAGTATCCTATACTCATGTACTGGATGCTGAAGTATGCCTGATTTTGAATATACATGTGTGCACAGGCCTATGTGCACGTATGCACATATATACACACACACAGAGGTCAAACAGAGAAACAAGATTGTAGTCTGCTGTTACAAACTCATAGAAAATGTTTGTGCTATGATTCACCTAGAGCTAGGGCTAATATCCTGACTGCCTGAATGGAACCAGTATTTGGCTGTTCCTTTTCCTGATAATTTCAGGTTTGTTTGCTCTTACTTCTGTGCTCTTCGCACTTAATTTACAAGTGGCTAAAAGCCAGTTTCTCTGAGAAATTAGTCCCTTTGCAGACATTCTCAATTATTTATGCCTTTCTTCAACAGTGAGTCTATTGTTCTTCTGCCTTGTCTGTAATGAATTCATCTCCTCTATGTGAGGAGCATTTTCTGTCATACATGATGTTCCATTTTTTTCTGCAACAGCTAGTCTCAAATTACCAAAAAGCTAAACAGTTTTTGTAGGTGATGATTTAAAGTGATCTTTGTTGGAGCACATAACTATAATGCAGTGGGCAGAACAGTAATCCTCACAGGAAAGAACTTACTTGGTGAAAAAGAGTGACTGATTCCCCATTGCTGTGAACTTATGTTAATCATATTATTCTCCAAAAAATATCCTTACAGTAGACAGTTCTGCAATTCTTGGTTCTTTTAGGAGTAGAAATGTGATGTGCATGGGTAGTGCCCCATCATCTTTGTTTTTTGCCTGTTTACAGTCTCCTTGTTTTCTTTATCATCATCAGTTTCCTCATAAGTGACTAGGTTTCTAGCTTTTGTTGTTGTTTTTGACTAATTCTTTTCCCTACCTTATCTTCAGCTTTCAACCATTGTTCAGCACAGGGCTATTATGGCCATACATACTAGCAAGCACTCTTGCTACAGATCATTTACGGTGCTTCTGCTATGACTGTTTCTCAGAAAGGTCTGCTGAGGTTTTTTTACCTGATCCTGTTCAACATTGATTTCTGTACTCCTCTCTGCACCAGTTTAAACATTGTATTTTCTGTTAGCCAATGTATTCCAATTGTTCCCTTGTACTCTGCTCTGGTGAGGACACACCTTGAGTACTGTGTTCAGCTTTGGGCCCCTCACTACAAGAAGGACATCGAGGTGCTGGAGCATGTCCAGAGAAGGGCTACAAAGCTAGTGAAGGGCCTGGAACACAAGTCCTGTGAGGAGCGGCTGAGGGAGCTGGGGTTGTTTAGTCTGGGTAAGAGGAGGCTCAGGGGAGACCTCATTGCTCTCTACAGCTACGTAAAAGGAAGCTGTGGGGAGCTGAGTGTCAGCCTCTTCTTGCAGATAACTAGTGATGGGACTAGAGGGAATGGCCTCAAGTTGTGCCATGGAAGGTTTAGGTGGGAAATTAGGACACATTTCTTCTCAGAAAGAGTAGTCAGGCACTGGAACGGGTTGCCCAGGGAGGTGGTAGAGTCACTATCCCTGGGGGTGTTCAAGGAAAGGTTGGGTGCAGTGCTTAGGGACATGGTTTAGTGGGTGACATTGGTAGTAGGGTGATGGTGGGACCAGATGCCTTGGAGGTCTTTTCCAACCTTAATGATTCTGTGATTCTACGATTCTTCCATTCTGACTCCTTTCCTCCAAACACTCACTTATTGCTTGCCTTCAGATAACTTTCTTCAGCTTCTTGGCTTTTTTTATGGTTACTATGAAAATTTATGTGTGCTTCAAACATTTCTGAGAATTTCCTACTCTTTAAACATTGAGTAGTTTTCTACTAAAATAATCCTTTCCTTTTCCTATCTTCCTCAGTTTAAAAGCTGAAGGAGAAAGAATTTAACAGGGCATGTTTTTACATAAAGACAGTCAAAAAAAAAAACAACCACATATATGTTCTAGTGAACAATGTTGAAAGCTTTAGAGAGCTTTAGACAAGGAATATTGATAAAGATGGCAAATGATACAACAGGATTGATAAATTTCCTTAACATATCTATTTTGTTTAATGAACTAATAGCAGTAGTTGTTTAAACATTTTTAGCTGTGAACTTATTTGGTAAATCCTGCATATTGGTCAAAATAATGTTTGTTCTGTATGGGCCTTACGGTGGTTATCATTTCTATCTGTACATATTCTGTATGTAAAACTTACGAGATCATCATTTTCCCGCACTTCTTAATCAATAAGCTAAGTCAATGTTAACTAGGTAAAGCTGAAGGAGAAAATGATCCTTCATGTCCACAGCCATCAGAAACAGGCAGAATTCTTGGCACATATATATAACTGCATATACTTAACAGTAGATTTTTTTTTTAAGCTTGAAAGCAGCACATGTCTAGTAAATAAAATTAATTTCAATTTTAATGTGACTAATTCTCCATCTCAGGGCTCTCAGTTTACTTATTTTGCCATACAGATGGCCCAAACTGGTGTGTGTGAGTGAGGATGCATGTGTTAAGTAAATACTGGTCTTTCTCTATTAGTGCCATTTTTAAATTTTAAATACTGTACGTATGAGATAGTCTAACTGGACACAACACTTTTCTAAATAGTTCAATTTTATGCTTTTTAAGTCAGCTTGTCTGCAGAAACTGTTTCTCCTAGGTCCATTACATATTAAAATTAGCAGAAATTTAAGGTGATTTTTTTTTTTTTTTTTTTTTTTTTTTTTACTTTCACAGTGGTTTACTGAATGCCCATCTGTAGGTCTATAATATAGTGGTGCTTCACAAATGTGTGTTTATGGTTCGTATAGATACACTTAGTGAATAGAAAAGTAATGAATTTCTAGAACTATGCCTGAACAATTATTATATTAGTGTTATTTAACAGTGGAGACTGCTGTACTAAAGTTTTGTAGCTTCTACCAGACCATTGGCCCCTTTGTTATTTTTACTTAAATTGATTCTCTGTTCATATTTTAAAACCTCACCCACTTTCCTTGTAAAATTACACTGTCAGAACTTTTTTTTAAGGCACTTTGAAAAGGCACTAATATTTATGCTGTGAAAACCTACCACAAATGCCAACCAATTGCAAAGCAAAACTGAATTTTACATTGTAGGCTCAGCCTCAGTTTTACTGCAGTAAGCAGTTGTGTTTTAGCTACTAAAACACAATCTGAAAATCTGATGTCTAAAAAGCACGTAACAGAATGACATAGCTAGGAAAAGACGAAGGAGATAAGTGTTGCTTTTGTCTTTAGTGAAATAACAAGTTTCTTCTTTTGTATCAGCACACTTCAGTAATTTTATTCCTATAGTTTCTTTTCAGTCACTTAGCAGACTGGCTATCAAAACAGACAGTTAAATAGCTGTTGTTCTTTCCCTATAACTTGGATAAAAATGCTGACCCATTTGATCTAAGATTTTAGATTTGCTTGAACTACATTAAG
Source organism: Aythya ferina (assembly GCF_964211825.1). Classification (NCBI taxonomy): domain Eukaryota; kingdom Metazoa; phylum Chordata; class Aves; order Anseriformes; family Anatidae; genus Aythya; species Aythya ferina. The sequence goes on along the minus strand of NC_140299.1, from coordinate 50,314,969 downwards.
AAGAAACTTACATTAAAGGAATCCTGTGATCCCTGTTTTTCAGAAATTGCTGATTGAAACAGCAACTGTTCAGATAAATATGGTATCAATTGTCCAAGTCTTGTGAATCTTCTGCTGTGTAAACCTCTGTTTTAAATAATGAACTTCAGTTTGGTTGCCTTGAAGCTGTAGGAAGAAAACACTAATTAGGAAGAACAATGTAATAGAGCTTAACAATGTGTAAGTCAATGAAATATGAATTCCTTAAAATGCAAACAAAACCCCTGAAAAGTCAACCAAAAGGGGGTGGGAAAGGGTGGGAAACAAGACAGTGTTGTATTCCTAGAATTTGCTGTGAGGACGTGGAAAAAATCTATGCCCAGCACACATACTTGCCAGAAATCTCTCTTTAGACAAAGACACATAAAAAAAAGCTGCCTGTTGAACTGATATATTGCTTAATCAAGGTTTCACAACCAGAATTACTCCCTCCTGTTTAGAGAGTGACTGAGTTGGCTGAATACATCTCACTATTGTAGAAACTTTAGTTTTTATGGTTAGTTAAGAAACTAAGCTTGTGCACTTACGATGCCTATCTCCCTTACTTTTTTAATCCAGTTTTATTTTTTCAGTGAAATTCAAAATGGGAGCAACAATCTTGTAGAAAAATTTCCACAGAAACAAAAGGTACAAGGGAGAGAACGCACTAGTTGGTGCACCTGGTTCTTTTACATCTGCAGAAGGGAACTAGGAAAAGAAGGAAGAAATAGAGGATATGGGCAAAAGGAGAGTTATGAAGCGGAACTGCTGTGGTGTACGTAAAAAGAAGAATCTGCACAAACAAAAAAACACGGCCCTTTTAGTTTTGCTGTCTGGGGAAACATGTCTTTGGCAGTCAGTCTTCTGCACGTAATGACAAACTTACAGATAGCTTTACAGGTTTCATCTCAAACTTGGCTGTTGACTACTAGAAGTACTTTGGACCAGAGTTTGGAGTCACTTTTGCCTCTTTGATGTCACTAAAGTATGAACTACAGCCCTTGTGTTCTCGGCTGGAGCCTCTGAACTCCTCAGTGAGAATGTAGGAAACAGTGCTGGAAAAGTCTATCATAGAGTGGGTTCTGCTCACAACAGAAATCCTATCAATTGTCATTTATTTTGTAGGTTCTTCTGGAAAGTATGCTTTATATTAGTAGATTTAAAGTGGAAGTGTTTGGTGTGCTAGTTATGGCACTGGACTCCCCCTCTGGATCACAGGAGATGAGAAGCAAGAAAATTGAGGCTCTGGATCAATCTTGCAGCTGTTGTGGGTAATGCTCAGCAGTTTCTAAAATCTTCCTCCACTTAAGAATGTATTGAAATGCTGTTTGCATTCTGGCAGCCAGAAAGAACTCAAGCTGATGTCTTCCCTCCCTCTCTCATTTCAGGTGTTTACGGGTGGAAAAAGAATTTGGAGATGTCCCATGGCTGGCTCACTTAAATGACTATACAGTTCTGCTTCTTGTGGGGGAAAAAAAAAAAAAAAGAGAGAGAGATTGAGAGAGAGAGAGAGAGAAATCTTCAGAACTCCCATTCTACTCTGGCCTAGAGTTCTTACCTCAATGAACCAGTGTGATCACACTTCCAAGTTTATAAATTGCAGCTTGAACACAGTTTTCTACATAACCCATTGATACTTATATAAGCCAATAAAGCTGCTGAAGTAAAGCTGCTGAAGGTGGGAATTTCAGCTGGAGACATCTCTGACTACATAAACTTATTGTGCTATGTTTATAGATGGGCTAGGGACTTGTGACTACTGTACTAAATCCTAGACTGTTTTCTATAGTTGGTTCTCTCTAAGGAAGAAAGAAAGAGTAGTCCACAATTAGCCCACAATTAGTCCATGATGACTCTCATTATCAATGCTCATGATAAATAAAATTATAGCTGCTTCAGAACATGTGTCAAGGAGAATTTTCTAATCCAAGGCAATTACTAATTGTTTTTTCTTCCTTTGAAAGCAGATTTCTGCACTCAGTTTCACTTCACTATTGTCATTAGTAGCAACTGAACAACTGAAGTGAGTTGGAAGGCAGATACTTGTAGAAAGAATGGTGTGAGCAGTGTGAATTTTTAAATTAAAAAAAAAAAAAAAAAGGCCATCTGGGTTGCCTAAATTTTCTAAAAGCAGTGTAGGCTGGGATGCTACCAAATATCACCAAAAAGGAATTTCATATTCATGAGCAGTCTGAGTTCCAAGGAAAAAAACTGTCTTCCATTCCTCTGGTTAATTTGATTTTGGATATTTTTTTCCTTCTTAGTCACTTAAAACATCTGAGATGTAATAATATGTTTAATGTTCTGGACTACAAAGGTTCAGGAACAGATTCACTGGCAGGTGAGCCATTCTTGCCTCACAGTATGGCAACTCAGGTGAGAGGAACTGTGCAGACATTTACTCGTGGTGCTGGCCACTAGTATCTAGTCCCAATCCTTTTGACTTCTTTTCCTACTTTTGGAATACTTGAAAATAACAACTTCTAGAGAGGATAGTTAGATCATTTACTTACTTCCACCATATTAACACTGTTGAAATTATTTTTGGATTTTCCTGTATCATTTTAGATTTGTCTTGCTGAGATAAATGTTGGATGTGATCTAACTTTTTTGTACTGTGACTTAGGCATCTAAGTACAATTTGAAAGTTTTCACCCCTTCTCAGCTGACTATGAAATGTTCTTTGCTTAGTCAGAGCAAGAAAATAATCCAAACCTTACTACATTGCTGTAGCTTTGAAACAGTGATTCAAATACTGCAAGGCTTGAAATAAATGTTTATAACCTCTTATAAAATAGAGTTTATGAAGACCTCAGAGATACTAAAGATGTTTGGAGGATGTTTCTTTAGGCCAAACATGCCATTTATAGTTACAATCTTTGGCACAGAGTTTACCTCCTTGTCTTGTGTGACCCACAGATGGTCTCATATGTAACAGATATCATCTTGTGGAATCATTATTAGTTGTCATCAGCTGGCTATCACCCCATCTCTCTGATAGGTGAAAGAACATACCAGCGTGCTGTTCAGATATAGCATTCTCTTAATGGAGATCAATAGGAGGCTTGTGATAAGCAGATGTTGCTTTGGGCATTTGGTACCTATACTGGAAAACATAGCAAAACATTGCAAGAGCAAAGCAAAACTTCCCTTCCCTTCCATATTGTAAAAGTAAATCTATACTATATTCAAAGATCATTTGGTATGCCAGTAAACATATACCATTGTGCCATTGTGGTTGAAACCCATAAAAAAGCTTGGAACAAGACTGTGCAGCATAAAAGGTGCCAAAGGAAAGCAGGCATAATGAATACTGAAAGTTCTAGCATCTGTAGCTGCTGGTGTGCTGTGAAAATAAGACTAATTTTCTCACCAATGAAGCCACAGGAACTGGATTACAGCATGTTGAATTGATGGAAGATTTCATCACTACATTCAGCAGGAGGAAAGAATAATTTTGCTGCAGGCTTGCAGTCTGTTTGAACTTCTCTATTTCTTTCAAGGGATGTTCAGTGGTATTCAGATGCTATAAGTAAAGGTAAGAAGTGTTTTGAGGAGAATCTGAGGTTGCAGTCTGAGGTAGAGAAGTTATGACTTGACGGTCTGTAAAATGACTTTGTAAGTCACTGCCCCATGGCAAAGCATGTGGACATGCTAAGGTTCTCTGTTGCAGGCAAGACAACTAATTTTATAGTTGCATTTTGCTGAATGTCAAAAAGACTTTTGACTTTTTGTCATTTTGACTTCTTAGTGAATTTTGAGAGGACTCACCTTCTCCCCTCTCCCCTTCAGAAAGCATTAGTTCTATGCACTTTTATTACTATACACTGTTTAATTTCAAAGCTAAAAATGTGTTAGTCTGTTTGGTTATTAACTGTAGAAGAGTACTTCATAGAATAGTCTTTTAACATTCTTTCACTTCACATTCTTGACTAAAAATATGAAAGTGTTTGAAGGCAGTTTGTTATCTTGTACTTCACTTTTGTTGGCAAAGTTAGTGTTGATCTACCATCGAATATTTAATTTGGAATCTCATGTTTTTGCAAAATAAAATTCGTTTAAAAATTTTAAGTATTCAGCACTTCCCTAGAGTGTGAAATCTTACTTGAATTTTCAATAAATGGTACTTCTACCTATGACTTATGAAATACGGAAATCTTGATTCATTTTTTTTGGAATTTTGGAAGACTGTGATACTATACACAGAATTTTAAATCAACCAGATCAGGAGTGTTAGATATGTGTCTTAGCTATGTGTCTGTAAATTCAAGCTTTGAATTTACAGATTGTGATCAAATCTAATTGTACAGAAATATGTTCCTTTCCAAATTTGATTTCCATACAGTCATTGCTTTGTTGAAAGTGAACTGTGAATCTCCAGTCACTTAGAGCAAGCCATGGCACTGTGCCCTAGTCCTTCATTGCAACACCAGCAAACTTACTCCTTTTGCCAACTGCTTGTGTCACTTTTACCATAGGCATGGTAGCTAGCCTACCAAAACTGCTTTGCTGCAGCAATTTACCACTTTCCTAAAGCAGCTGTGGTACCCAGGAGACACTTTTTCCTCAAAGGCAATGAAAAAGTTTCCTTTTTTTTTTTCTTTTTTTTTTTTTTCTTTATAATTCACCTTGGAATAGAAAGAATAAGCATTCTAGAGGATAGGTGAAACTTTGGACTGAAGTTTTCTTAGCCATGTGATTTTAAAAATATGTGTAAGAAACACAGGTTTGATATATGAATGTTAGGAAAAGGTTTTGCAAAGCACAAAATATATTAAAAAAATACACCCCAGTGTTATACAAAATTCACACATAGCTACTTTATTAGTTTGAGGGAAGTGATACATCAGGCTTGTTATGAAAAAAAACTATATATATTTCTTGGAAATAGATATATCACTTTCTAATCCTAAGGTATTTGGAGAAATCGTATGCTGCAGACCAATGACTGAACCAAATGGAAAGACCTTACTGGAAAGACACATGGCTCTGATCAGCTAAAATAAGGCTGTGCCCATTAAATATTCTATCTGAAGTATGCTGTCCCCAAAAGCAAAATAATATAATACTGAAGCTGAATGTGTTCACCAGCTTTGTCACAGATGATTGAGTGTGGGTTGAGTCATGACAGTTCCTTTCATTATGAAAGCTCAAAACTTTTCTAAAGAAATATTTTCCTTTATGAAAATTGATGTTCCCCCAGCATCTTCTATGGGGTAAAGATCACTTCTGGTGTACTTTTTCCATGGGTTCAGTCCTAAATAAGCTATATTTGGAAGTCAATTTAGAAACCAGCATCTGCCTGAGCTTTTGGAGTGCCTCTTTGGAGCTATGTATCTGACTCAATATGTCTTTTCTCCTAATCCTCTTCTGCAGGACTTGCTCCCCAATGATATTATGCCTCTTGTAATGCACAGTAGTTTCTGCTTGTCTGTCTGTTTCAGTTCCGCCAAGTAGAGTAGCAGATTTTTATTCCCCAGCTAGAACAAAAATACCTTTTCAATTGGCCCAGCTGTTGTTCTCTTGTCCTTTGCAGTGCATGAGAGATGGAGAGCAGCTGAGACATCTGCTAGGTTGAAAGCCAAAGCCTGAACTGATTCCTTCCTACTTGTGAACAGATGGGAAGTAGTCTCTGCCTTGACTCATGGGACAAAGGTTCATGCAAATTGCCTAGTATCAGCATGCTTCCTTGAAAATGATAATCTTAGCACTTTTGTGGACGATTTGCAGTGAGTCTAAAAATTGCACCATCCTGACAAGAAATAAAGCAGATTGATCACCTCCAAAAGCCAGTTTGATTAAGAGAACAAGCAGAAGGCATGAAAACAACATTTTATTCTCTATGAAATAATGAGGTTATCAGTGAAATGGAAGATAGTTCTCTTGCTAAATGTTAAATTTTAAGAGCTTAAGCCCTGACCTGGCTGTGTAATAGTGAAGAACTGCCCCTGCAGTTGATAGCCCACTGCCTTTCCTTAAGTGGCTGCTAGGAGATAAGAAACTACCATAGGACTCTAAAATAGCAACAAACCCCAAAGCAAAGGTGTCACGTCAGCCAGACATCTGTTTGCCTGTTGTTGCATATGACACAGCCTACAGGGGCTTCAGTTCCAGGGGGGACAGGCTGTAGCTGCAAGGTCACTGTGACACTGACAGCACATACATCAAAAGCAATGCACTGGTAGGAGAGCAAGAGGTGGCAATTATAAAATGATTTCAGTGAAGTGATGGTGCATTGCCTCCTATTATCTGGAGAGTTTTTCTCTTATAGAGGCATTATAACATGGCTTTGTGCATTGTAATATGCTGCTGTCTGTGATGTCAGATAGGAAAAAGGTGGCTATGATATAAAAAGGGTTCCTTTCAGCTTGTTATGGAAGACCTGAAATAGAAAGGATACTCATAGACACCTGTAAAGTATACATCATTACAGTGTACAAAATGAATTTCTGTTAAATAAATAGAAAGACATGCTTTGATTCCACTGGGAATTGACATGCTGTCAGGATGTGAGCACTTATGAGATAATTTTTCACAGAATCCATCTGTTCTCTGTATTCTAAATTATCATTCAAGTAAAATAGACATGTTAAATACATTTTTTGTCATGCAGTTGTTACTGTGCAAAAGAGCATTGGTTTTATTCCATGAAATACCTTGCTTTTCTAGAAACAAGCTGTGAGGTCATTCAGTTGAGGGCTTTAACCAAAACCCATTAAACATGGTATAATATTTCTCATTTACTTCACTGGGAGAAGACTTCTGTTGCTATAACCATATTATTCATAGACTTAAAAGCTTCATTATTAAAATATATATTAATAAAATAAAATAATCTTTATAATAACTCCTTCAAAACTTGAAATTACATGTTTATCATCTTTTATTTTTCTCTTAGAGAAGACAAGAAAAAAACTATTTGATGAAAACAATTTCTGTGAGAAGAGTCCAATCCATGAATTTGGTAAATGAATATCAACTAGGGAAGAAAACATCTTTGATGGTAATAGTAAAATATAGAAATATGAGTAAAAATACCTATTCCAAAAATATAGAAAAACATTTTACGGTAACAAATTAAAAAAAAAAAAAAAAAAAAAAAAAAAAAAGAAAAAGAAATGTAGCTTTTCTGGAATTATCTTTTTAACTCCTGTTTTTTTGTTTTGTTTTGTTTTGTTTTTGTTTTTGTTTTTTGCTTTGTTTTGTTTTTTCTGTGTTACAGAACAGTTTCAGGCAAAAAAAATAAATGTAAGAACAATTTTATCTGTTTGCTAGTATGTTTTTTCTTTGTTATTTTATAATAATTCAATTAGACCAAAGGCTCAGAGGAATGGGATTCCCATTTCTCTAGGGATGGGTGTTGTGGTAACTAGGGTCCCTCATCCTGTAGGAACCCTGGGGTGGGGACACTGAGGGTCCTGGAATCCCCAGGGTGGTGACAGTATGCCTCCCCAGATAGGGAACAATATGTCTGCCCCAAGACATAGGGGTGACAGGGGTCACCCATGTTTGCCAGAGACTGAAGTCTCTGAAGACTGAAGGCTATGGGGGGGGGTCCTAATGTCCCCAGGGACAAGGGTGTGGGGACACTGAGGGCACCTGTAGAGGCACCAGTGGTCCCAGTGTCCCCGCAAGCATCCCCAAGGACAGGTATACCAAGACACATTTGGCCAACGCCGTCAGGCACGTGGTTTAATTTTTTGGTAGTCCTGTGCAGAGTCAGGAGTTGAAGATCCTTGTGGGTCCCCACCAGCTCAGGATATTTTATGATTCTATGAATTTAACTGTCTAACTTGCAGTTTGTCATGCTTTTCTTGTGCATCTGGAATGCCGTGCCCTTGTAGAGACGTTTCTCAGAGGCACTAATTGCTCTGCACTCACTGCCTTTCAGCTTTCAGGTATATGTGGATTCTAAGTCTAAATCCCTGAAACTTGGGTCAGCAGAGGCAGATTTATAATGGATTGCTGCTCTGCTATTTAATAGATAGAGGCATTTTATTTTTATGATTTTCTGGAGCTGTTTGTACCAGGGTGAAGTTGAGGAATGGTTACTCTCTAGGAAAATAACTTTTGGATTAAAAGTCTTAATTTATATTTTATTATTATTAATATAAGATTATAATCCCCATATATTATATGGGAATATATCTACTCCATACACAACTCTATTACTTTTCTGGTGATCGCCTCCCTTTCTACCCCAAAGACTCCAGAATGGACATTCAGCGGAAGTTTCTTTTCTTATTTTTGGAAGTAGCTATAAATCACACAGTAATTACATGTGGTATCTTGTTTATAAGCATATTTGAGAAGCTAAATTTTTTGTCACTTTAAGACTTAGTTACAATTTGTGTGAACTTGTTAAGTAAGAAGAAATATGGTGAGGAAGTTTAGAATATCTTTAAGTGTTTCAGTTTCTTGTGAGGAATTAAATACTTTCTCATCACCTTAGTGATGCTTACAGTGGGCACCTCCAAATCCAATGTTCCTGAAATATTAATCTGAGTTCCTGAAGTATTATTAGCTTAGGAGACTTTTTAAAAAACATGTTAGAGATGAAAAACAAACAAACAACAACAAAAACAGTAGAATGTGGGTGGGTGTTTGTCCATAAATACACGTTCATTCATATAATGTCCATTGTTAAAATAAATAAATAAATACATAAATAAGCTAGCTCAGATTTAGGGGTAAATCCTGCTCTCACTGAATGCAATGAAAGTTTTCCTATTGATTTCAAAGGAAGTACATAATCCATCTAAATTAAGATCTCAGCTTTGTAACAAGCAGTCGTTGCAATAAAATAAACAGGAGTCCGTAGGGGTAAGAAACACAAAAAGGTTAACCAATTTAGAATGGTAAACAAGTATGATTTTAATTATCAGTTTGTTGAGACTGTGGGTGGATTTTTTGGTCTTGCATTCCTCTTTTTCTCTTCAGGCATTAGCCAAATTTCAAAGAGGCTATTGTTTAAGTTTATTTGTGATTCAGTTGCTGACGAAAGGAACACTGTATTTCTCTATTTCTGTGCTTATTTACACTCTGTAAAAGCATATTTTTGTCTTGGCTGTGTCATGCCAGGTCAGTTAAGCAGGAATTTCAGGGGCTGCCTGGAGGTGGAAAGAGTAATGACCAATCATCATCCCTTGTCCCTTCCACTTGATCTGGAAGCTATATAGCACATAGAGTACTGTGGTCTCATTGGCAGCTACAAAGGCAAACATTTGCCACTCCCCAGTCCCACTTCACCCCCCCCTCCCCAGCATACCTCTGCCCACCCACCCTTCACCTCTCATGCCAAGCACCATGTTACTTATTGCAATTAAAATCCCTGCCTGAACTTCCAGCTGTGAATTCACATATTGACCAAAAAGCACAATACCTCTCCCTCTTCAAAAATTTTACAGTTTATCCCAGAAGCTATGCAGAAAGGTAGTTTTAGAAAATCTCATTTCAGGATAGGGGACTGGTTCTTTTACAAGCTTTAAATGATGGGCATTACATATATCTAGATTTCAGGGAAAATACTCTGGTTTTCTTCAAGCTCAGTTTAAGTTGTGTACTTCAGTCCCAGATTTATTTTAAGTACAACTAAGGTAAGCATTAATCTGCCAATTCTTACAACTTTTCAATACAGCCTATTTAGCATGACAAAGCATTGTAAAAATTCACCTATTTAATCTAAGGGTTTACTAAAAGAGTAGGATTATTTTCACTGCACAGACTTTTACAATATCTACCAAATTTATTTGAGGAAAAGAGAGATGTATTTTAACTCCAAATAGGCCTTGATGTGTACAAGCAAACTTGTTCCTGCTCCACCCAGCTGTCTGTATGGCATGATACCTAGCCAGAAGGAAGCCCCTCATACATTGCATACCTTCTAGTTTCTCACCAGTCTTTTACAGTAGCTGAACTTGTTTTAGGCAATAGACCTAGCTGGTAAATTTTCTTAGTGTCTCTTCCCTTATAGAAAAGACTCTATAATATCTGGTGCATGCTCCTGAGAGAGAAAAATGTTTACACTGCTCAGACAAAGCAATTCAATGTTTGCAGGGTGTTGCCCAGACCTCACTACTATCCTGTTTTTGAAAGAGAGAACTGTGGCTAAATCTGATCTGCTGTCTTCCGGCAGGATGGAAGATATGGATTGATCTAGTACTGGGAATTTATGTTCAGATGAGTGCTAAGAAAATTTTGGTTGCAGCAGAAGACAGTTTGAGGATTAAGGGATGAGTCAGGCTTTTAATTGGATGCATTTAATTTCTGCTTTGTTTTCCAGCTATAGTCTTTTTTTTTTTTTTTCTAAAAACATTATTTCATTGCAGATAGTACATGCATAAAGCAAATGGATTAACAACTTGAAAATTTCCCATACCAGACAAGTGTATGCACACAATATCATAAGAACATGTTTTTTACAAAGAAGCTGCTTGCATTGGGAAGAGGGGTAGTGTAGTCTATACAGATCACATCCAAAAAGTAAAAATATGCTAGCTTAAAGTGACTTGATAAAGTTGTGATATTGAGTTCCTGAAAGGAAACTGCAATTCTATTTGTAAGTGAAATATAAAGGGAAAGCCAGTTGCTATTGTTTCTAGTGTGGAATCTTTGCAAGTTACCTACTCACAAATTAATTGTACCAAGTCTACCTGAAAAAATATCATCTCCCTGTAGCATTACTTTCTACGGGGCTATAAAATTATGCAATGTCTTGCAAAAGAGCAAAACCCCTTATCCTAGAACAAATTCCCAGTTTTCTTGATGTAGACCAGTGCAAGACATACTTCTGCAGTAAAGGCCTGATTCAGAAAGCTCTTTGATATATGATAATCTGAAAAGTACTTTGTAAAACATATGCCTCCAGCAAGATTTTCCCACTAATTTCAATTTCTATACAAGCTAACAAGCGTTGTATGATTATATTCTGGTGCAAGGGTAAAGAAAAAAAAAATTCTCGAATCTATATTTTTCCCTGTGATTATGTTAACATTTTCAGTTTTCCAGTGAAAGCTTCACATTCATGAGAATTCAATCTGTGTATTAAGATGCAAATGTCCCAAACTTAAAGAACCATTTGCAGTTGCTGAAATTATGCAGTATTATTCAAACAATGCACTAAAGCAGTTCAAGTATCTACTATGTGGATTCAGAGTTAAAAAGAGAAATACATTTATTTATTTTAACAAAATCTGAAAGAAAACATGTTTTAGCTTTCCTGTTGGAGTATAAGAAAAATTCAAAAAAGCAACAAAAAAAAAAAAAAAAAAAAAAACAACAAAAACAAAACACACCACCAAAATTAAAAAAAAACAAAACAAAACAAAACAAAACAAAACAAAACAAGGAAAAACAAGGAAACAAACAAAAACATAAACACGCACACAAACAGCTCAAGCGAGCCACAAGCAATCTGCTGCAAAGCTTCTGTAAGATTAAAGTATTTAAAAATGCTCAGTCTGGGAGTGCTTTGTAAAGATAGAATAAATTAACATACCCACTACTCATGTTATGATTAGACTATTGATTGATAAGTTTTATGCCTGAAAGAGGATGCAAGTTAAAACATATGAGTCACTGCTGGAACTGTAAGCTGCTAAAAAACATCCATGTGACACAGTAATGTGTATGTTTACAGGGTACTCTGCTCAAGCCACATGGTCCTTGTACACCCAGAAGACCATGGGAAAACATTTTCATGCACTTATGCCAGTGCAATTCTATTGTCCTCAGATCTTCCCACAGTCCATGAACAGAGGAAAAATCCTTAAACATTTCAGGTTATTTTTCCTCACTGGCCCACAAAATATCCAGGAGCACTTCTAAATCTTAGGGGAGGGAAAATGTTGGGAATAATTCTAAAATAATTTTTCAAATGCCTGCCCTTTCTAAAAGTTCTGCTTTTCTGATTCACTGAACTGGACTGTGAACAGCTGTACTCTGCAGGATAATGAAGCCATGAAGACAAATTGCAGAGGCCTTTCTGCTCTCTGACCCTTTAATTCATTTGGGATATCTGAAATCTTTATCTGAGCTTGAAATCTTAGATCTAAGTATTCACTGACTGCGTCCTTTCACACTGGTTGCTGCTTTATGCACAGGCAAGACAAGTTTAGCTCATATATATGTGAATATGAAATATTACCTCAGTGTGCTATCACTCACCACCTTTTAATTTGGTGTATGACCTTTCTAATAATTTATAATTAGGAAATAGTATCCTAGATACCTGAAGTGATCACTCTACTGAACAATAGAAATAAAAACTGCTGGAAACTCTTTGGACTGCATATACTGCTTGTCACATAATGACAATAAGTGGCTATGTCATTCTTTTGAACTAAATTTGGTCAGTTTGGTATTTGCTTGAACAAAGCTCCAGCTACAGCTTGAAGAAGCAGTGGAGTTATGCTGTGGAAATACTCATCCTAATCTGCTGCTCTAATAAATGAGATTTTTCGGGGCTGGACAGGACTGCTTCAAATTTTGAAAGTGTATATGGTATAATGTGAAGTCTGTCCAAAAACTTCACGAAAGTCCAACCTGAATTTTCTTCTTAAACAGTCTATTAGCTATTACAGGCAAGTATAAAGGGTATTTTTTTGTTTGTTTGTTTGTTTGTTTTTGTTGTTTTGTTTTAAGCTGGAAGGATACATGATAAATTAAACTTTGATCATACATTGGCTCTGGAAATATTTGAAATTTTAAAAAATTATTGAAATTTTAGGGAACAATGGGAATAAATTTTGATAGTACAATTGTGTCCAATTTTGCTTATGTCAGCCAAAAATTTGTTCAAAAAGAATTCATTTGCGTGGCATACTGCAATGACTTCTCCCTAAACAAGGGGAAACAATGAGAAGGAGAAACTGAGGTTTTCTGCTTTTTTTGGCCTCACGCTCTTTTAACTAGCAATGTGAGTGCAGACACTTAAGATAAGCTATGGAGCTGGTATTCAACTTCTGAAGACAAGTCCCCTCACTTAAATCTATGTAGTACTGGTGTAAGGTCTTTGCCCTTAAATGTCACTCTGCCATTCTCCGACATGGATAATAAATCAAGGCCACTGATCATGCTACAGTAGTTAGTATGAAGGAGGCAACAATAATAGGAATATATGTTCTTCATGTGACATTTGAGATTCCTGAAAAGTCATTTGTCTTACTTCACTCTTCACAACACAGCCTGCAGCTGTTACTAAAGAAACACCTTCTCTCATGTCTTCCCTGCTTTCTTGCATTATGAAAGTGAACACTCTCTCCTGAGGAGAGACACTGTTTGCATTCGCCATGTTCCTGTTTGAAATAAAGTAGCATCCTGTCGTGTAAACAATCTGTACAAATGAATTGTTGTCGTGGGAAAAGGTCAATTTGGACAGCTTTGTTACAACCAGACCACTGGAGGTTATGGGAAATCAAGCTTTTAACGACCCTGTAATATGTTACTAAAATTTTGGAGCTAGCCCCTTGATGCTGCAGAGCTAACATAGCTCTAATGACCTCCAGAGGACAGAACTGACTGACATCATTCTTACCCTTAATTTTCCTTAGGGTGCAGTGTCCTGCTGTAATCAGCTGTTTGTCTACACTGCATCTTTGAGACCAATGGAAGAGTTTGTATTTTGCTATATTCTCTATGTTTTGAAGACCATCATTTTCCTGTTTCTGCTCATTATAACCCCTACGTTCTCCTTCACATAAGGTCAAAAACAGCTGCGTGGTGGTTGAAGCTATTTATGTGATATTTGATCCTCGTGGAGAGAGGAAAGAAATGAGGAAGCATAAAAAAATAACAAGCAAGCAAACAAAGAAACAAAAAACTTGGCTTTCATCAAGACATTTCTTTGCCTTCTACCTTTAAACGACAACTACAGTCAGGTCTCTTATTGCCCAGCATGCCTCATACAGATGTTTCACATCACCCTGGACTAGGTTGGTCAAGACACTTTAATTATTTTTTGTTTTATTGCAGAGTGACTGGTGTTCAAGGATTCTGTTTGTTCCACCAAGGAGAGATTTTAGTAATCAGTTGTGGCACAGCATTTCAGGATGGCTTTCAGATTTTTTTCCCCACATACCCTGACAATTATCTCGTGTGGTTCACCATCATCTAAAGGTGAGGTGATGACTATTTAACAGTAATCATCACTGTATTTTCCATAGTTTTGCTCTACTCTGTATTGCTTAGAAGAGGAACTGAGGTACCATAATGTCCATTCAGAGTACATTTATCAGATTACAAAGGTAGTATGTGTCTCTATTAAGGGCAAAATATCTCTGGTTCCCATTACCTACATATGAAGGAATGTAGTACACCATTAAACTGGCATCTAGTTTTATCTAGGCTTTACACAATATGTGGCACAAATCACTCTTCAATCAAGGGCATCAGAATGATGTGTTACTCCAAACAGGAAAAAAAATAGTTCTGTGGGGAAAAAAAAAAAAAAAAAAAAAAAAAAAAAAAAAAAAAAAAAAGCACAGTTTTTAGGTTTTCTGGGATTTATTCTATTTTCTGCCAAACTTCATATTTGTCTGCCATTTCTTTTCACTCTCTCTGTTTCTTTGCAAAAATTGAATTTGTGGTTAGGACAGTAAAGTTTACTTTGATGCATGAAATTCAAGAAAATTAAGAATATTCTACTCCTGGAGAAAATTATCTTCAAAAAATGGCCCAGAAAGTTCAGAGATTAGTGCATATACAGTGAATGGTGCATTTGTATAGTTCAGGATGGCTGTTTGAGAAAGAATGAAAATGAACACAGAAGAAAAAAAATGTTTAACATTCTTAACAGTTTAAGTTGGATATTCCTTATTTCATACTATTAAGTTACCTAATGAAGATGTTGATAGATATGGAGCTCAAAGGAAGCACAATACTCTGTCATTGCTACCTGTTATCTACCATACAAAAGGAAGAAGCCAAGGAATAATTCAACAGTGCAAGTTAGGCTTTTATAGTGAAACTCTGGATATTTCAACGTAATATAAAAAATGCATCCATAACTGACACTAAGTTAGCAGAAATAAACACTCTTCTCCCACTAAAAACAAAATATTAGAAGAGATCTGATCAAATAACTTTGACTGAAATGCTTATAAAAATACCATTAACTACATTACTTCAGGCAACAATGCTGAAGTGTACTGTTTTAGAATCTAAAGTCTAGAGTAATACAGTCAAGAGAATATACTGGAAATATACCTAGGTAATTTAAGTAAAATAATATAGTTTCCAACTTAAAAAGATCTTAGAGAGAGAGAACAACCCTCCTTAAATGTGGATGCTAACTACAATAAAGCAACATAAAAAAAAAAAAAAAAAAAAAAAAAAAAAAAAAAAAAAAGCTTTTTTCTAGTGCACTAATGGACTAAACTAATTCTCTTTCTGATTTGGTCTGAATAGTGGATTTTCTACAGCAATGGAGAATGAAAAACTTTCTGTGGTGATACAAAATTTTGTGAAAACAATACTCAGAAACTTGCTATTGCAGGCAAAATGCGATGCATGCTGTAAATGACTGGTGCACTTGATGTTATGCAAGGTAACGTTCTAAATACATGCACACTGCTCTGGACACAGTTTTCGGAAGGGGATCACTGTTCCATCATGCTCAAATACATCACGTGATGACAGCTCATCCAGGCTGCAGCGTCACCAGGGTTAGGGAGGGGAGGGGTGCAGCCTCTGTTTTGTTCTAGGTAAAGTAATGCTGTTTCTTGTGTAGACCTGCCATACAGCAGCCTATATCCAGACACTTGCTCAGTTTAAATGTCAACGAATTAAACTGGTGGGATTATGAGACTGCCAAAAAAGGCAAATACAGGAAATGAGTCTATCCCTAAATCACTGACATTCAGCTGCTTTAGTATTTGTTCTGCAGGCAAGGGTGTGCAGACAGATTTTGTCCTTTAAAAGATCTTTCTCTTGTTGCCCCTGTTGGCATACGCAGGAGGATTTGGGTGACTTCCCTTTTAAAGGAATATCCATCAGTTGTGGAAGGATATTCAGCTTTGCAGTTGACAGAGCTGTGTACTACAGATGAAGCTGGAAATCCACTTACAATATTATTCCATTATTTCCATATCAGGTCAAAATTTCACCTTCATAGTTCATATTACTTATCAAAAAAAAAAATTGTCATATGATTTTTAGAAGTTACAAAGAGTCATTGGTGTCTCTGAAGCAATGCTAACTTTCATCCCACTGTAGAGCGTGTTGTAAAGAATTAACATGAAAATATGAAAAAATGCATACATGCAGTAGTTAGGAAGTATAACCATTCATTATCTTATGTTCATTAGCAATCCATTTACAGTTTAGTTTGCAGGAACATGTGTTTAAAAAGTAATGACATGATTTTTTTGTTTCCAGCCAAACTCTTAACAAAGGATGGGACAGAGAGAAAGAGATTTATTGAAAAAGATATTTGGAATTTCATCAGCTGAACAAGCACTGAAATTTTTGTTTTCCTCTTATTTTGGATACTTTTCTGCAATATACTTAAAAGAAATGACTTTGCTTCAAAAATGAGGTCCTTGTGCCCATTGCTAGAGAAAAACACAAGCATTCACAAACACGCAACAAAATGTGTATTTGTCATATGATCCTGTGGGCCAGGTTCCTGATGTACTTGTGTGTGCTAATTGTGTTACCAGATGCCTGCATTTTGGTTATATGACAACAGGGGTGTGAGAATGACATGACCATGAAAGACGGCAGCAGGGATTAATACTTCAGAAATGTTTGCGTGTCCTGGTTCTGGCTGGCTGTGAACATCTGAGTGACCTTCAGAAAATGAAAGTGACACTAAGGAGCCAGAAAACAGGTTCTGCCAGTCTAGATGTGGGACACAGGGACACAGTCGGCCACTGTCCATCTGTAGCATTTTTTTATACTTCAGCTTTTAAACACTGGAGGCTGCCATAATACATGTATTAATGCTAATGTGTTTGGTCAATTATAACATGTAATCTAATATGTCTTTCATATTTGTCAGAATAAAATTCATCTTATAAAATCATAAAAAATGATGATGTGTTTAAAAATGTAGATTAGAAAAAAAAAAAAAAAACAAAAGCTTGATGTTTGTATCATTTTAAATGGAGACAGAAAAAAAATGGTCAAGATGAAAAAAAACAAAACAGAACAAAACAAACAAACAAACAACAAACAAACAAACAAACAAACAAAACAGGAAAAGATTACACAGGTAAGATACATCTCAGAAAAGTTAAAGGACTAGATGAGACATTCCAGACTATCACAGACTATTAAGAAAAGTTGGAGAGAGGTTCCAGTGGACTGAAAAACTGAAAAAGAACAAAGTATGTTTTGAGAACAGAGGAATTATTTTAGGATTTACAGTCCAATCAATTTAGTTACCCAGAATCACACTTTAAACTTGTTCTATATCTTTTCAGGATATTTAGGGAATAATAAAGTCATAAAAGAAAGTCAGCATATATTTCTCAAAGAAAACATCATATCCTGTGCTTTTCTTAGGTAGCATATCTAGCAAAGAGCACTTGAGAAACTCTGCCTTGATTTCCCTAAGATTTTTTACAGTTCTGTGTGACATTTTCCTAATAAACTAAGGAGGTAAATTCTTTTTTCAAGAATTTACAATAAGGCATAAATATACCTGATTGTAAAACAGGAGGTAAGCAAAATACATGTATTAATATTTTTCTATCAGACTGGAAGACATCTCAAGTGTATGGAGGTATATGGAATATCTGGGGACTGGTCAACTGGAAAACAATCTGGTCTTTTCCAGGTCTAGCTCACATATTTGCTAACTGCTATAATGGAAGATAAGAGTATTTATAAGCAACCATGAACTAAGAGGAGTCACAAACACAGTGTTCAAATACAAATCGCTATAAAATCATGTGGGTGAAGTTCAAAAAAGACAAGCTGCATAACACATAACACAAAATATTATAACTTGGAAGCACCCTTGTAAAATTAAAAATAAATGGCTAGGTGGAAGTGCTGTAAAAAAGAATTTTTATTGTGTAGTGGAGTACAAAACATACGAATAAAGATGTAGTGTTACTTTTAAAAAAGACATTGCCTAAGTATTAATGGTATTGCTACATGGAAGGTATAAAGGATTACACTGCTTTGTTCTGACAATACCTTGGGTAGGTTGAATTAAGTTTGAGAGCTTAAGACATTGTATAAAGAGTTTGACATTGAAGAGAAGCAAGAGCAATAGTATCAGAAAAGATTTGGAAGATGCCTTTTTGAAGGCACTGAGTTTTCCCAACCCAGACAAAAAAAAAAAAAGGAGATACAAGACATAAGTTTCTCCATGACCCCAATCACTGTGGGACTATGGAAATACAATGAAAAGACTACATTAACTCTGCATTATCGAGGATAGTTAGGGACTTACATAGCCTACATACCAGAAATATCTGGATAATATCAATACTGTCCGATATGCACAGATCTCCAGCATTCAGTTCTGCAAGCCCTTATTTGCTGCTTCAATGCAACTCTCAGAATTCTAGCTCTGGCAAGATGCACTGGTTCAAATGTAGGGCAATAAAAATCCAGGCATCATCCTAATGCCATCTACATTGTGCTTAATCAGCCATATATAATCCTACAGCAGCAGAGAGCACAGAAGAGGGATTCCCAAATCCCCTAGACTGCTCACCTTGGGTGTTACTTAAAAATCACTGAACATCAGAGTTGACTCTTGAGATAGTTTAGTTGTGTTCACACGGCACAGCTAGTAAGCTTTTACTGGAATGATTCTTCATTAGAATGGCTTTGGGATGATTCTTAGCTAAATACACCAAAGCTCATTCATTTTATAATGCAGGGATACAAAGTTCAAATGACCCTTGTCATTCACATGGCCTACATCAGATCGTCAGACGGTGCCTTGAATCTATACCATTGCCACTAATAATATAATGCTAGTGTGAAAATGGTAAGATAGAAAGAACTCTTTATCTGATTATTTTCCAGGTGCCTGTCTGAAAAATACCCACCACCAGGATAAGCATCTTTATTGCACATTTCTTTTTTGCTCTTTGGCTGAGGGTATGGCCCAGTATAGTATAGTACTAATTTATGTCCCTTGTCTCTAAATTTAGAAATTTTCTGTTTGACTTTATGAGGAGAACAAAGGGTAAATTATTCCCCATTAACAATGAAGTAATATAAATGCACCATATTACATTTTTATATTATAGAGCATTTGTTATTTTATTAGACTGCTATGTAATAGTACTCAGTTGAACAGCATTAATAATTTAAAGTAACAACATCAAGAATTTTAAGCATAGTCTGTCAACATTTTTATCATCAAACTCTGGATTTCTCAAATTTGATTTCTTCTGCTTGAGACTTGCATCAGGCAAAACAATCTCTTACTGCACAATTAATAATATTCACTATGCTAGACAAGGTAGCCGTGTGTGCAAGTCCTGTTTTGAGGGGGTAGGGAGAACAGAGCAGGCAATAAGGGAGAACACCAGAGAAGAAGAATAAAGAGAAATAATCAGTGTCTTCTAGTTCATTTGTCGAGAGAGTTATGGGGGTCAGTGGAGGGGATCTGGGGGACCCCACCTTTTTGCTTGGAATGAGGGTTCTAATACCTAATGAGAGTAATCTTTGTCACCATATACAGAGACAACAGCTCTGGTTCTTCATTTCTGGTTCTTTCCATTCTTCTGTTCCTAGGTCATAATTTTTCCAGATATCATCTCTCATGCGTTACAAATGCATAATTCTACTTTTTTTCCTCATATTTTGCCTCATTTGATCCCTACCAATAATTAAGAATGTCTTTATTATTTCTTGCATATATGACAATGACTATTGCTTTTTATAACACTGAAGTATGTCTCCAAACCAATTTAATTATCCCAGCTCTGCCTAAAATATGGGTAGGAGTATAACAGCATTGGGACAATATTATACCCAACAATCTAATTCAATACTCTTGTGAATTTTTTGATTTTGTCCATAATTCAGCAAAGAAGCTAAGTTCATTTCTACTTTGTATTTGCTTTCTTCATGGAAATGTACAGCTTCTGTGTGTCCTTCAAATGCAGCCAAATTCCTTCCACCTTGGCTGATTCCCAGATAAATCAAACATCTTTGCAGTGAAAGTACATTCCATCTTCTTGTCTTCTTTGCCCAAATTACTGACATCAGTAGCATTCTTGTTTCTACTGGACTTAGTAGCTTTGAAGACCAAGACTGAAATAAATAAGAATATAGTGCTTAGGAGTGATTTGGCAATTACCCTAAATAAGATGAGTGTTGTTCACAGGTTGCCTTTTCTTATCCATATTTCAGCCTCTGCTCCACTGACTATGCTATGAAACTGTTAAGAAATACAAACAACATAATGCAGAACTTGTAAAAACTTAAATAAGGATGGATTTAAAGTTTAATCAAATTCTCTCAATAATCACCTACTGCTGACAATCAGTGAAAGATCTATTTTATCTTTCTGCTAATGCAGATTAGTCCATTCTAAGCTTTTTCTAGCATTTCAATCAGTACTGTGCACTGGGGCTTTCAGCTTTACTATATTTTGCCACTACAGATTAAAACATTGCTGACTTTGAATTGCTGTAGATTTGCCTATCCAGGAGGCCTCCAGATTTCACTTAATTCATGTTTTGTTCCAACAGTACAAACCATAGCCAGAAAATTGTGCATATTATACTACTGAACTAGCTTTAGCCTGATGGTCCTAGAGAGAATAACAGAGGATCCTTTTTTGTTGTTATCCTTTCTTAAAAGGACCAAACATACTATTTCCTCCTTATGAACATTTAGCTGCACACTCCACACAGCACGCTCACAGCCTTGATGTCTGTTGGTGATTTATGGTCTATTAAAGAATATTCTCAGTCAGTCTTAAAGCTTTGCATGATTTTGATTTGGCTTATGTACATCTTTTCAAATACAATTTTGTTGACTTGCCAGCTTTGGAGTATTACTTCTGTCCAGCACTTATAGAGATCTATGTCCTGTATTTGCTGAGTTTACTTTATGAATGAGAGATCTGAATAACTCAGAGCCTGGCTTGAACTCTGGATGTTTGGAACTGAGTATCAGTGTGTATGTATTGCTGTTAAGTTTATGAATTTAATCTCTGAAAAGTTTATTCTCTGATTTTATCAGTACATATGCTTCAAAATCTGAGACAATTTAATCATATATACTCAAAAATTAGCTGTGAAAACATCAGTCTTTTTTCTTAATTTTAAGGAGAAACACAATTATTTGGTATTACTTATTCCTACCACAGAGCAATCTATGAAAATTGCATTCCATACATCTACTGTATATTACTGAGTTATTTTGTGTGTATAATCCTTTCATTCATTCCTCTTGGAGATTTAAGAAAATCAACTTTTACACATAAAAAGTTAATTTAATAGTAAAACTCAAAAACAACCGCCTGTCTTTTCATATCACATACTTTATCACAATGTAATATTTAATGCTGTTACTATTTCAAAAACCTTGGTGTTGTTTATATACTAACCTTTTTCAGAATGTATTATATGAGTATTTTTTTTCTTTTTTTTTTTCTGGGAAAATGACATGAAGTCATAGATAGTATTTATATATATATATATATGGATTATGTCCCTATATTGTATCCCTATATACCTATATCTATATACATGTATATAGATAGATATACATATACATATATAGAGAGAGATTTTGCAGGTTTATAAAAAACAGTGGCTGAATCTTTAGTCTCGTAACAGAAAAAAAATTCCAACACTAGCATTTGGCAAGCTGATACCTAGGGTTCTTTAGATATGTTTTTGGCCAGATTAATCTCACTGTACATGGTAGGCCTCTGATGTAGGTCTTGGCTTGGAAACTGATTCTGTCTACGACTCATGCCCTTCAGTGTGAGTCCTTGCTAGTAGTGCTGGTTTGCTTGCACTTAGCAGATGGAGGGGAGTTGCCTAAAGCTAGGTGTGTCAAGTATTCCCATGGGGAATGAAGAAAAGCAGCTCCTAGCCTTCCTGGAAGATGGAGTTCTGTCTGAGCATAGCAAGACTCACAAATCACAATTGGTTGTGAGAGTGCTCAAGAGAACTAGGGGAATATTCTTATTTTTATATTCTCTTCAGTGTTAGAGAGTAAGTTCTCATGAACCTTGCTTTGAAGGTTTTCTTTTTAAAAGGAGAAAAGAGGAGCACATCATACATTCCTCAGGCTTGCCAGGTTTTGCCTTTTTGTTGTAATAGTAGTTTGTAATCCTCTTGCTATTTTTGAGACATAAGAAAGCCTGGTCTGACGAACTACAGTCAGGATGACAATTTTTATATTAACTTCCAAGAAGAGATTTGCTGTGTTAGACATGAATGCTTCACAGCAGCCCTAGTCAGAACTGCTGGCAACAATTAATTTACACTGACAGGAGATTACAAATTTTTAGACTGTGAGTGAATTTCATTTTGTTTGCTTCTTAATCAGATTTTAGTAATTGGGGTCAACAGCACTGCTTTCTTACAAGCTGTCAGCACAATTTAACTAGCATTTGGTATTCTGTACAGCAAAGTAACAGACATTGTGTGTATTTGTAGAAGTGTAAGTAAGAAAAAAGTCTTATAAGGCTGATAGCGAATGCACATGTGGGATAACACTTCTTACTCAAAATCTGGTATTTTTCCTAATGTGCTTCTGTTTAGAAAACAAGTCTAACATTTCAAATAAACAATGTATTGCTGAGTTAATATGCACTCTGTATGTGGTCTGCAGGAAACTGGAGCACATGGCATATAAGGTGGAAAACAATTAAGTTTTGAAAGGTTTGCTTCACTTACTACCATGTATTTTGAATAACAAAAGCCATATTTGATGCCAATTTCATATTGTTTTGGTAAAGAAAACAGATATAACTGAAACCTACTAATTTGCTAAGAACTGGTCTACTGTCTATGCACACTTCTTCAACAGGGCCTGACAAGTCTCTGTGTAGGGCCTCTATCAAAGAGGATCTCAGCCTCCCCTTCTGAAAATGCTGCTAACTTGAAAGACTGTTGACAGTGGTCAATGAACTGCAAGTCCTCACTTAAAAATAATTAACCACATGTCTTACAACACTAACTTCATAAAAGAAGAGAAAGGATAACATCCAGTAGCCTGCGATGCTTTTTCCTAACCTAAATCTTCCCTCTCCATTCTTGATCATGCAGCTACTTGGACAAGTATCTGCTCCCCTCCTCCTCCTCAGTAACACTCCATTTACAAAATGTGGGTATCAAATCACAGGGCTCTATTACCTGCCATGACAGATGGCAAAGCACCAAACAGGCTGCAGCTGAACCAGTGCTATACTTCGTTTTGATTCCAGTCCAGGTATCTGCTTCTCTTCTTCAGTGAATGTTTTTATAGAATGAATCTGAAGGCTGTGATGTACTGGTGAAGTTGAATGCTCTTCCCCTGATATACCTCAGAGTAGTTAGTTTGCCCAAACTTGTACATACAAATATAATCCTCTCCATTTTATCAACTTTTTTTTTTTTTTTTTAAACAAAGGACTGCAACGATGACAAAACATAACATTAAAATTTAACATTTTTACATGTGCTCATTGATCCTTTTAGTTTCGGCTTGCTTGCTCTCTCAACCAAGGGAGCTCAAACAAGTTTCCCCCACTTTCCATCCCTCCATCAATCTACAACTTTCTGCTCCAGGAATTCTCTTTCCTTTCAGACCTTATGCATCACTCCTATTCGGCAGCCCTGAAAAGCATGTTCAAGCATGACAGGACTGCCTGAGACTTTAGAAGCCTTCAGGTCTATATAGTTTTACAGGATATGCACACTAGAAAATATAACAAAGCCTGAGCGTATTCTGAGGCATTAGCTCTGAACTGTCCATCCAGATAAAATGCCATGATTGCCTCTGGTATATTTTTGGCCCAAGCCACTTAACCCTTTTTAATAATTTCTGTTTGTGCTTCAGAAACAAACAAGGGCTATGGATCACTCCAAACAAGTGCTTTGCTTGCAGCACCTATGTTCTGGAGACAAAGAATTTAACAGCATTTAGAAACCTTTATTTGTCAATTTATTTTAGCATCAGATAACAAGACTGATTACATTTAAGATTATAGTATAGATACTGCATTAATGCGATTGCCATGTAGCCATAGATGTAGACAGGACAGGATCTCCCACAGTATACCATGTAAAAGCAATAAGAAATTAGGAAACATTCAAGAGAAGTTTGGCTTGAACAATCTGCATAATTTTCTAAGTGATTATCAAATAAATATTGTTCCTGTTGGATAATGAATAACCTGTAGTATGAATCTTTCCCAAATAGGATTTTTATGAAACATGAATTGCATTGTTGCAAGAAACTACATTTTTTTTTAAACTAGAGTTTGCAAATTTGTGAAGTTTACAAAGACAAAATTTTCACCACTTATTTATTGAAATAAAGTAAAAGATAAGAGATAGCTACCTGCACCTAAATATTCAACCTCTATTATTTGTTAACAGTTCATTAGGACAGTTGTTTTCATTAACTGCTGCAGAAATGACATTATCCATTTATCAAGTAAATTCACCTTAAGCACCTTAGGTGAAGTGATTTTTTTTTTCTAAAGTGCAATTCATTTGATTATTTTCCTTTAAATGAACATTATAATTATATTGCATTTATAAAAGCTATGTTTCTCTTTATGAATACTTGCATGTGTATGTGTACAAATATATTTTGCATAATGAATGCACAGATGTCTGTATATTCTTTATGTAAACTAATTTATATATTTTATGAGGAAATCTGCTCAAAAAGCTAAGGAAGAAGTCTGTGAAGAGAACATAATTTGAAAAGAAAAAGAAAATCACCACTGGGTGCCACTGTTCTTCCTTGCCAACTATCTTGTCTACCACTGCAGAACAATTTTAGCAGTAAGGACTTGATCCAGAGCCCATTCAGTCAGTGGCAAAACTCACAAAGACTTCAACAGCACACGAACAGAATCTAAAAGAAAATGGCCCTTGAACAGAGATGCATCTGTTGCATAACTATTGTAAAACATGGTAGTTGCCAGTGCAACAAAAATCTCTGGAATTTTATTCTGTTGCTGTACGTGGTTGGTGAGAGCAGCAGCTTCTAAGGGGTAAGTTGGCAAGCATTTGGGATATGAAAATATTCATGGACTGATGAGAATTCCTGAGAAGGGCAATGACAAGTCTGACCACTTCAGCAAAATCACAGGCAGATTTAGAAACCAGTTCTGCATATGTTGGGTGAAGCTGTAGAGTCTCCTTTCGTCTAGAGAGGCATACATTTCACAGCATCTACAAGAAGCTGTAATTCTTATTTCTATTTCTCCTAAGCTGCACTACTTGCCATGCAATAACATCCTCCCCCTGCAAGGAGGATGTACGATGGATGCAATTTAGTGATGCTGGCATTATTCTTCTGTTGGCTTCACTCTCCAGTGGTAATACTGTTGATTTATGAAAGACTCAGAGTACTTAGATAAGCTATTTCCTGGCTCTTTGCCTTCCCTTTCTCTGTTTCCACAGAGCCTCAGGTCATAAGGGAGAAAGGGAGAGCATTGTCCTAAGCTTCTAAAGTCAAGTTAATGCTAAATGCCTTTGGCATTTGAGGGATCTTTTCTGGATTCATATGGTATACAATATTATTAAAATCATACAGCAAAGGCTAGAAATACAATACTCAGAAGTACCTTGAGTATCGAAGGAATATAAGGACAGACTTGTAAAGATTTTTATATGTCTAAGGATCCAAATACTAGAAATTGTACATGCTTTAAAGTCAATGGGAAGTAGATGCATCCAGAACTTCCTCAGCATTGGCATGTTCAACATTTCCTGTGCCTGAAGGAATTACCTGTCCTGAGCTACGTCTGTGATAGACACAAAAAGGAGTCTGCACCTTAGAATGGGGTTCACAGAAGTCAATAAACTGAGGAGAAGGTTGCTTAAACTCACCGTTGGGAAATACTGATAAGAGCTCTCAGCTCTCAAAAGCAGGTGGGTTCCTCAGCACCATTCAAGAATATCTGTTTGTATGAAACAAGGTCATAGAAACAAGGTCTCATAGAACTTCTCATAGATTCTTATTGCTGGACTTCATTTCAGAATATTGCTGATTTTATTCTAGTTTGTATAAAAGAAGTACTACCTGAAAAAGAGATCTTCCATTTTCTCTTCTGTCCTGTCTCCCTTGCTTAATGAGCTTTAGAGACAAACAGGCTGGTGACATTGGCTGTTTAGGAAGCACAACACAGTCTCGCCAGAAACACAGGGACACTTCAGTTAAGTGTCAAGTAAGAGAGTTCAAAAATTTCAGTAGCATAACACTGTTGGTCATTGCTATCCCATTACACTTTTAAAATCCAGTATACTTTTTGAATCTAGCCTTTAGTAAAGCAAACTATAGTTTAGGCTTTCAAGGATTAGATCAAAAAAAAAAAAAAAAATTGTTAGATTTTGTTGGGTTTTGTTGTATAACACCTATTAAAATCTGGGTCTGGGGAGTGTTTGGTGATTGAAGGCTATGTGCTTAATACATTTTTGAAAAAGGAAATGCTGTCCAGCATTTTTGAAAATACCTTCTATGTACTTGCTCCTACCTTTCCCAGGACAGAACATCTCCTCGTTGTCTACAGTGCAAATGTCACTCTCTACATGCCAGTGGTTCAGATATAGCTTCAAATACAATTCAGATATAAGTGCTCACTGTCTCTTTTTTGTTATTCTGCATTTATTCTACCATGAAATGCACAAAAACAAAGTTGCTCCTTGCACTGTAATACCAGCTAAAGACTTAGCTGTATTAATTTCAATTTAGCCTGATACCATTTACAAGAGTCCTCATCTTTTCTCTTGAATGGAATAATAGATGCAGTTATGCAAAACTGATTCATTTAAAATATGGGGAGAAAGCAGCACTTGTAAGGCGACAAAGAAAGGATTGTTCTAGATAGAGTGAAAAAGCTCAGAGGAAACTATACATAATAGGGTTCATGTAAATAAGGTTAAATATTTTATACGCTGTTTATTTTGCAAGACAAAATTCTACTACCAACAAGGGGACAAATAAGATGAGTCTTTACAAACAGCAGAACAAAAGCCCATATAAAAATTACAGCTCTGCACTTAGGATTTCCAAGTGGCACAAGAACTAATTGAGTACTTTCTGAAATTTATCATTGTAAATAACCTGCAACCTGATTTCAGCTACTCATCATTTGTTTTCGTTTTGTTTTGCTTTTTAAAATAGATATTGTGCCTAGATTTTCATAATACATCATTCCTTTGTTTAGGTGGCTAAACTCTTTGTTAAGCATAGATGTTTGTGTGGTTTTTAATTTAAAAAAAAAAAAAATTCTGTGGGTGATTTAATCTGAAGGAACGTTTGTTGAGTATTAATATATTAAAATATACAGCATTTCTAGTTGGAGCCAGAGAGAGCCACTTGTCTTCGCCTTGCAATCCTTGGTGTCACTTGAACTGCTCATGTGACAACATTCTAATATGAAAAGAGACAATAGCCATTGTTGGCTTCACATATTAATAAATAAGAGCTGCAGTGTGTGCAAACAAAGGCTGCTTCCTGGAACATTGTGTCACAAGATTCCCAGGGTCAATCCTGATGGCTTTACTCTGATGAGAAGCTCTATTGAAATCAATGAGCTCAATTCTATTCAAATGAGTTTTACACCACTGTAGAGACATTACTATTACAAAGTCCCAAATTCTGATATCATTTTTATTAGTGTGACTCAGATCAGCAATGACCTACTGTTATCAGGGTTATATCCGGTGTTATCACCAGGCTTTCTAAATAGGCTCCTGTGAGCAGGAAAAATGGGCCTGCTGGCTACCACTGGGAATCTCTGCAGAGCTGTAATTAGTAAAATCTGTGGGAATCAGAAGTGGTGAAAGAAAAACTCGAGGATTTTAAGCAAGTGTCCCATTTTTCCACTGAGCATGGAATGAGTGGAAAAATAAGCTGTAGTTGACTGTGTCTGCAAGGCATATAACCCCCTGCTTTTTCTCTCAACTCACACTGTAGTTATACTGTTTCTTTTTAGTTATATCTCTTTCTTGTGTGCTTTTGAGTGCCCTTCTTGCCAGGAGGGCTCACTTAAGTTTTTGCATTGCTAAATTATAAAACATAAAAGGCTGTCATATAAAAGACAGACAACAAGCAGTAAGACTGTTGTCTTAGAAATAACAGGCAATCTCAGGTTCATACCCCTAATTAGTACATGTTCCTTTCTAATTGTTTCTGACACTTTTCTAATTATTTTCTAGACTACTAATATATACACATGTAAGGATTACTCCTCTAAACAGTTGTTAAAAGAAACATCCTGATAGCATGTCAATTGACTGGTAAAACCCACAGTAATGTGGGTCAACAGTTTCTGTTCATGTAAATTTGGAGAATGAGGGTTTTGTGTATCATACTGTACTGAAATCAGCTTTTTCAACCTCTCTCTGTTGTCCTATTCTCCACTACTCATCCATACAGCTCAGCTCCCTTTTATGGCAGTACCCCCTATAGCAATTTTCCTGTATCATTTTCCTGCATAGTTTGGGTATGAATCCAGTAGAGAATGCAACATTGGCTCATGAGATAGTTCCCTCTTAAAATCAATCTGGTGAGAAAAGTAGTGGGATTCCTAACCGTGATAGACAGCTTGAGGAGAAAAACAAAGGGAGTATCCATCCAAGAGTACAGTGTACCAGGAAGAAGGAAGCCTGGAATAAACCAAGTCCTAGTCTTGAAATCCTTCAGGTGTTTTACATTCATAAAGCTCTGCCAAATGTGTAGTAGACAGAGTAACTGAAATATATTGTGCTATTGTAGACAGCTGGTACTCCTTGACCAGTACCTGCTAATTGATTAATCTGCAGTCTGGTCACTCATACTTAACTTTAAATGTTGTGAGACTACCCAGACAATCAAGTTTTTTTAATATATGTCACTAATGGTTCACCACTGTTTGGGCTAAGAGAATAAAAAGAATAAGAGGTAAGAGCTCTTACCAAGATTCTCATCTTCTTTTAGAATGAGTAAATATCATGGTTTGCATAGTCTACTTTGTCTCCAGCTCTGTCTCTAAATGGATCTGAGTTGACAGTTCAAGTTCCAAGACATCCTGTTGCCTTGCCCAGAGAGCCTCAGAATATACATCCAACAGGGTTTGTTTCCACTTGGCCTTTGAGCACTGTCAAGCAGGTGTGATTAACGCTAAGTAACAATGGAATCTCCCTTACCTCTGATTTTATCATGGATTTGGGACTGCATGTGTCTGTGCCAGAGGCTTCTGAAGGCTTAACCAAGGACGAAGAACATGTTAATAGGTACAATGCAGTAATATCTACTCATACAAATTTATGTAATTCATCAAATATTACCAATATGCCCACATAAACTTATATTACCAGTATAGTAACTATAACCCGTGTTTATCTACTTCTGCTTGTCTACTGTGTCAACATAAGGCTACATCCTTGGTAAAGGTGCAAGTCATTCCTACTATAGGTGAATACAAGCACAAAGAAAAGCAGAAAACTGTGCATTCACTTGCAACTTGAGAAGTGCCTGATATAAGACTTGCTCAACTGATTTTCCTCTGAATCACGTTGACTCTTCTGTGTTAGTATAAACAATAATGAAGTAAGTTCAAGGTCAAGTACACATCAACATTTAAGTAGAATCACTCTTCTCTCCTCTTCTGCCAACCTGAACTCACTGCATAATTTTTAATTTTTAATTTGTAAGAAAAGTAAGATAATTCCACTAATGACAAATTTATCTCTGCATTTCAAGCAGACTCTTTCTCCCCCAGACACCAGAAACCAGAGGCAGCTTTTTAATGCAGATCTTTCCACGTGATTATGGAATCTACACAAATATAGATGAGCTGGAGAAACAAAACAAGATTTTTGTGCCATATGTGTATTCTGCTAAACTAGCCCTGACTAGGGAGATTACTGAGAATACTTTGGACACTTCATCAAATTATATAATGGCTCTGGAACACTTGATATAAATAAAGATTTGTGCTTGGCTGTGATGGTACCCTTTTAGGTCAGTGCCCATTTTGACTGCTTTCCCTCTATTCTTTGTGAGTTCAGGTCTATAAAAGCAATAGGGTATTTCAGCTGGTGCATTTCTAGGGGATTATTGTACTTGACGGGTGGTTAAACATCATTTGATGCATGCAATGATTGCCCAAATATGCACTGCCTATTGTGTTTTAACGTTTAAATGGAACACTGGATCTAATGAGGATAAGTTTGTTTGAAGTAAGGTAGTCTTAGCAGCAGTGTTTATATGCGAAAGTGCATAAGCACTATGATTTCTGTATAGCCAAAAGTGAAAATTCCTTCTCTGTAGCTAGTTCTGCCTGAACACATGCTTAAGTTTTGTGTCAGACCCAGCTGATCACAGAATCACAAAATCATAATTATTAGTGACAGAGAAACTTATTAGGTAAGTCCCGTGGGGACCAGCACAACATCACTGGCACAGTAATCTCTCATAATAAATGTCGTTATACAGCTAATGTAAGTAATTGGAATTTTCTATCTCTCTATCCAGTTACTTCTGCCTGAATGCAGGCTTAAGTTTCGTGCTATACCCAGATGATCAGAGAATCACAAAATCAGAATTATTAGTGTTAGAAAAACCTATTATGTAAGTCTCCTGGGGCACAGCATGGCATCATTGACACAGTAATCTCTCATGATAAATGCAGTTTTGCAGCTAATTTTAGTAACTAGGACTTTCTTCAAGCAAATGTGTTACTTCAGAGGCCATTTGTATTTGATGTCACTGCAAGAGAATTGTTCTGCAGCAGGACCTCAGCTTTGTTAGTGAGGAAGGAACACAAACACTGGTACAGCAGTGCTGTATTTAGAGCAGCATATTGGCTTAAAGAGAATGGTAAAGATATAACAAATCAGCTTTTGTTCTTGTTTTTTTCCAGGCAGGATGTTTGCCTCTGCTAACTAATTACATAACCAATGGCTTTGCTTAGTCTTAAATGTCATGCTGTAGGTGATGTGAACGGTGCACGTAGATAACACTTGTGCTTTCAATGGACAATATCATCTGTGTTTCTTTCTCTTTTCCAGTGGATATTGGGGGTTAGACAAAAAATTGATAGTATCCTCCATCTGAAACTTTCCCAAGAGATGCACAAACTTCACTGGAAATTAATGATAGGTAAAATGACTGCCAGTTAGTCAGTACGTAGCAATTCAACATGCAGCAATAGAACGACACGTAAATATCAGTATGTTGGTGTCATGCCGCATGTACACTTTGGCCTATCTTTGGCTATGATCAGTAGTACAACAAGCAGCTTATCTCAGAATTTCTAAAACTGTAAGTCATGGTATTATTCCACACATTTCTGAAGGATATGATGGACTAGCCTGCCTGCCAAATCAAAAGATCAAAGAAAGAAATGATCTAGAGCAGAATGACTCTGCTCGACAGCCCAAGGGGTCTGAATTCCTGTTGTGGAATGCCAATTCCCCATGGCCAGGCCAGGTTAGCAGGGAATAACAGGAGCAATAGAGTCTTGCTTCTCAATACAGAGGGTAAAAAAGGTACTCTTATCAACCACGGATACAGGAAGGCATGCTCCTAAACAGCTGTTTTCCTTCTCTAATTGATAAAAGGCATCTGGCTGCAGAAAATCAAACAAAAGGCTAAAGCTGACCCTCAGGCTACATTTTGACTGTCTGAGTCTAGACCCTGAAAATCTGGTGTGACCATGTTCTGTTAAATGCTTACCATAGGGATCTGTTCTTCCCTAAACAACTGACAATTGCTAAACTTTTAAACAGCAATTATCTGATCGTGCCTCTGCCAAATGGCTGTTATTACAGAGCTGTGTCTGCTTGGCCTTTCTGGTACTTACTGTGGAAGAGATCCCTGGGTTACAAGCAAAGGCCAGGGAATTCCTCTTGACTGGAGACCTGTGACAAAACTTTGAAAGTGTCCACACTAACTAGACTGTCAGAAAAAGGCAGGTCTGTATGTTGGCACCAGATCTCTTATTGTTATCCACGGCCTTTTTATCACCTCTGTGCACTGCCAGCTGGTTTGCTTGATCCTGTTACCAGTTCCTGCTACTCTGACATAACAACATTGCACAGATTTATAGTGTCTCTGTGGGAGATTAAAGACCTTGTATCAGGCTACTTAGGAAGCTAGATTCTGACACAATCCTCATTTTGATATGTGAAAAGAAAAAAAAAGTTTCATCACCTTCTAACTAAGGCTGGAGCATATTCTGTGTTTTACCTAATACCAGAGAGGAGCACAGGCATAGAAACTGACTTCCAGAGATGAGAATGAAAATATTGAACCTACCTATGAAGCTAGATCTCTACTAGCAAATTAGGGTGGAGGTTGGGGGGATGGCCACACAGTGGGAGCACAAGGAATATGTGCTTGGGAGGGTGTATTTGAAGAAGCTCGTGGAAGAGTTTGGAAGAAAATCGGGTATGAGTTTCTGTGATAGCAGCGTCAACACATTTTCACAGCAATTATCTTTGTTATCACTTTTCAGGAAGGGTAATTGCAGGTCTGCCCTAGACCTCAGAGCACAGTTGATATGTTGATATGCATCCTTCTGAGGACAAAGGCTGCAGCAAAGACAGGATCATAAAAATACCAATCTATCCTCATAACACCTGCAAGAATTAAATAACAGTTCACTGTATACAGTCAACCTAAGTTGACTATAAAGTAAGTTCCATGAATGTTCCACAATGGCAACTGAAAAAATTAGTAGAGCTGCTGGGAGAATTTAAGCGAGCAGAATGAGACAGAATGAAGCCAGGAGCCAGGGTGTACATATACATATCTTACATTGGTGAAAAACAGAAAAAAAGAAATCTGAAATGCCCACAATCAATAGGAACCTTAGTTGTTTTGTTGGTCTGAAAGACGACCTAAACCATAACATCTAATAGTTACTAAATGATGTATAGACATTAATTTCAGAATAATACCACTTTTTTTTTTTTTTTTTCCTTGCAGTGAACACCCTCCATCATGGAAAAGTTTTTTACAAGTATTATAGCTGTATTAACATGTAAATGCATGGCCCAAACATAGACTAAAATGCAAGCCACAGAAGATGTGAGTCATAGAAGTGAATGACAAAGAATATCTGCCAGATACCTACTTCTTCCATCTGTATGAGTTTTAGCCAGTAAGTTTAACTTCATTTAGTAGTCTATGAAAAAAAAAATAAATAAATAAATAAAAATAAAAGGTATACAAAACAAGGTTCATAAAATCTAAGAAAACAGTAAATCTGAATAAAGTTCTTCTATACCAAGAAACTGATTAACCCACTGAGAAATTAATATAATCTCACCCAAGTTTTGCTGCCATAAAGATATATGTTAGAGTTCACATTTCCTCAGTAGGCTCCATCTCTAGCCAATGGAAAGACACTGATGGAGCCTAACATCTACTCATTTTTTTCTACTTTAGGTGTCCAGGAACTGTTGTCACTGATCTCAAGCAGAGGCAGAATTAAAGATTGATTTTAAACCAGGCAGCTCATATGGCTCAAGTTAAGAGAAAAGAATCCCATGCTCAGCTTACAAAACTGAAGTGATAGCAGAAGATATGTAAGAACTGTTAGGTTTTAAGACACAGAACAAGAAGATACAGGATGAAGAAAGGATATCAAGTATTTTTTGACCTGAAAAAAAATGGCAGACAATATTTCGTGCTGAGCATGCCATTTCACATAGTACGCAGCTGCACACTGGAAGAGTTTCTCTAGGTTGGCTGATGCAACATAATGTAATGTGTGATAGAGATTTGTACTATCAAATCTTCTTTTACTAGAAATATTAATGTTCTCAAGCACTGGCACCTTTTGTCTCAATACAAAATTAGGAAAGGATAAGTTTAGTGCCCAAGGCAAGAGATGGCCTTGTTTCCATGTGGGCAAATTAGTACAATTTAAGTAGAACTAACATAGGAGATACAGTATACTTGAGGATATTGTGCAAATTTGCCATGGTCACTATGAAAAATAGTTATGAAAATATTACATTATGGAAAAATGTTTTCCATAATGAGAACAGTATAGAGATTTTGACTCATAAGAGATAACATTTAAAATAAAAACAAGACCACCATGGGAGAAAAATGTTTAGCAGAGAGGGCTGTGGAGGTGTTAAAATGGAAAGTTAACAGGCAGTAACAGCCTTTTCATTTAATATCATATAAATAACATAACATATGCTGCAATTAAAAAAAAAAAAAAAAAAAAAAAAGCAATCTATTTGAAAACAATCCCAGTGGAAGGATTATTCATGTACAGAGGATCTTGTCTTGACTGTTTTTGTTTCTAGATCCTGATATCATATGGAATGTGATATTTGGGATTTGTGATGGGGACATCCAGCTGGAGTGGTTAAAAGTTTTATTATCACTCTCAAAAGGCATAAATAAGATGCTAGAAGACTTTTCTACAACTACTAAAATTATTTTTGAAATCACTTGCTGGCTTGTTCAGTCCCCAGCCAAAATGCAGCCAATATTGAGCCATCAATACAATTTATGGAAACAGTGCCTAGCACAACAGACTTTGAATAGATTGTACTTCAGCTTTCCTTCTGTCAAAGCATTTTATTCTGAAACTTCTAGGAAATTAAAAGCAATTTGCTGAGGTAAAAAGCTGGGGAAGAAGAAAAGAAGGGGGAGAAAGGGCAAGAAGTCCTTTTTTGCTCTTTTCCTAAATTAGACATAGCACGTAACCTAGTCTGACCAACTCTGCATACTTCTGTATCTGGAAATACTTGTTCTATAGAGGGGCTCAGCCTGTATTGTTAAAATTCTTTTATTAGTTACACTCCCAGCAGCATCGGTAGTTACTAGCATAACTGAACCCTGCAAGAGATTTGTGAACTCTGTATGGTTTAGCTGGGATTTCGCTTTGTCTCAAAAGTCATCCACTCCCTACATGTGGTATAACATCTCCCAGACTTGCCTGAAGCTTTCTCTTTATCTGATTTTGAAGACAGTACAGGTCCCCTTTTTTTTTTTTTTTTTTTTTTTTTTTTTTTTTTTTTTTTTTTTTTTTTTTTTTTCTGCCAACAAATGAAGAAAATAAAAAGGAACTTGATACACAGATGTTCCTCTTTGTTCTTTACTGGTGGGGTCTTTCTTCAGTGTTTGAGGACATCTACTCATGCAGACTACAGGGGCTATATTAAACAGTTAATCACATTAAGCTATAGTGACATCTGAAAAATTAAAGGAAGAAGGCAATTGTGGCAAAATATAGTCCTTCTCCCACTTCTGAGCAACTTTATGTTCATAAGCCAAGAAATGCAAACATTTCTTCCTTTTTATTTTTTTATTTTTTTTTTTTTATGTAGAGGTCAATTATTTGTTCTAATATTTTCCCTGGATTGTATTATCAATTTAAAACCTTTTAAACAGAGATGACATTGATATGTTTGTCTTACTGTAGCACAAAGATTTATTTTAAACTTAAGGAAACATGCAAAATTGAATCCAAAATGGTGTCTGTGCTTTTGTGAATCAAAGCTCAATTCTAGGAGGCTAATACATATCTTAAGTCATAAACTTTATTAAATGTTGTTAGGATCCTCTTACAGCAAGGGCAGCTTTATTTTGTTAGCTAGTAATAGCCATAAAAGCAATTTGTCCCACTAACAGATAAATGAAAAATCCTATACAAGTCCCCTGCACAGGTTGTTTTGCCCAGGCATGTTTTGAAAAACAAGAATAAAAAGGACAATTTAAAAATGAAACTGATTGCTGTAATTTATCATTAGGTGACATCAAACTGGGGGTGTTGATCAATATGCTCTGGGGCAGGGCTGCCACCTAAAAAGATGTAAACAAGTTGGAGAAATGGGCCAACAGGAACCTCATGAAATTCAACCAGAACAGGATGGAAAGTGCTACCCTGGGATTGAACAACATCTTGCAGAGGCACAGGCTGTAAACTGCCAGACTGAGGAGCAGCTCTTATGAAAAGTTCCTGAGGGTCAGGGTGTGCAGCAAGCCAAGCATGACCCAGCACTGTGCTCCGGACAGTGCAAAGGCCAGCCACGTCCTGAGCCGTATGAACAGGAATGCCACCAGTCAGTCAACGGATGAGACTCCCGCTCCCTTCAGCCCGCATTAGACCACATCAAGATACTGCATCCTGTTCAGTGCCCTCCAGTGCAGGAAAGACATAAACTGGAACAAGTTTGGCAGAGGACCACTGAGAGAGATGGCTGGGGCTGCAGGACCTCCTGTGTGAATGCAGGCAGAGGGACCAGGGCTGGTTCAGTCTGGAGAAGAGCTGGCTCTGGCAGCACCTAACTGCAGCTGCACTGCCTATGGGGCCCTGCAGGAGAGCTCAGCTAGGCATGGCAGCAGGTCCAAGAAAGGTTAAGACTGGCTGTAAGGAAACTTTTCCACCAGAAAGAGAGGCAAACAGTGGCACAGGCTGCCCCAGGGAATCATGAAGGCCCCCTCAGAATCATGAAGGCTGCCCTCCTCAAAGGGTAGCACTTCCCAGACAGACAAAGCCCTAAGTCACCAGGTCTGACCCCACAGCTGAACATGCTGTGAGCTGGACATTGGATCAGAGACCTCCAAGGCTCCCTCCCAGCCTGAATTACCCTATCAGCCTGTTATCCCATGGTCCCATGATGATTTTATTTTTAAACACATAAATATTCCTAAATAAACCAAATGTCTAAATATATTTTAGCATTAATACTCATTTTATCTCAGAAACATTATAGTAAAATATCCTAAGTAACAGATGACCTAGTTCTTGCTTGTTGATTGTATTTAATATCCCAGTTAACTTGTCTTGAGTGATACATGAGAGCAGCTTGGCAGTAGCTATGCAGGCCAAACAACCCAAGGCAGTGTGCTCTTTTCTCTCCCCATCCCTCCTCTTACGTGAAGTTTTATTAACTGCCCAACCTGCTGCTTTAAGTTGATATGCATGGACAAAGATTTGATTGCAAGTGCTGTGTAAAAGAAAAAATCACATTCACTGCAGCTTTTTCTGGTTCATCAGTCAACTGTGAGCCAAAGGAGCATGTTGCCTTTTCTGGCCCTTCTGTGTTCAGTGACATTGGGCTGCCATTAATCAAACACGGCTGTCAGACCAAACTCACAAACTTCAGAGAAAACCAGTCTCGCAGCTGACCACAGCCTTACCAGATGCCTTAATAGGAAGCTGTTAATAGACTATGGGAAGCTGTTAATAAAAAGGTAGAGAATTTTAAGATACTGAGTGGTCATGCAGGCAGCTACACCACCAGCACCAAGCTAAGCTGCCAAGCCTGAAACTCACTAGTACAAACCAGTTTTCATTTAATTTTCAGCTTTCATAAAAGCATTATGTCAGACTTCTGTATGCTGCTCAAGGGAACAGGAAACTATTGCAGCATCTATCTCATACCAAAAGCAGTGAGCAAAATCAACTACATGTCTCGGGATGCATCCAGCAACACAGGAAAGCTCCCAAAGGACTAACTCCTCTCGAATGGCAGAAATTTTAAAGAAAGCCGAACAATCATCCACAAGACCTCTCTCAGTCTTTCCCATTCCACCAGGTGGTGCAGAGGGCTCTGCCCTACCTGAAAGCGAAGGCTGTGGAAAAGCTGCTGCTGGCAGTGGGGCTGGTGGCATGCAGTCTCTGGGCCCAGGCCCCAGATGAGGTGGCATGTGGTAGCAGTTTTGTGACAGCCTCGGGATTATTTGCCCCCACTGGGCACCTCTCTCCCCTCAGTGTTGCTACCACTCCCTCAGGGCTGCAATTTCAGTAGTTACCAGCTGTGAAAGGCCATACCCGTTTATGTGTTGTTTGTTTGCCATTTATTGCATGTGTTCCTTTGCAAGGGTGTAGCTTGGCAGCATAAGAGGCTGCGGGCTCACCTTGTCCTTGCTGGAAGGACATGAGGATCCAGAAGGAGCACTGAGCCTTTCCCAGGCAATTGTGCAGAGGATTGTGTGGGTGATGGGGGGAGTGGTGCAAGGAAATGACCAAGTGAGGAGTGAGCCCTCTGGAGCAGCAAAGCTTGCCAGCCCATGGGAGAGAGGAGAAAACAGGTACACAGCCAGGTGCCTCAGAAGGGAAAGGAGACGGACACGGAAGCCTGGCTGGGGCAGCACCCAGTCTGCTGCAAGCCAGCCAGCCCCTGAGCTGGTGAACTGGAACCAGCCTGGGAGAAAGGACATGACCATGGAGTCAGGGTGAGAGTATTTGTTTACAGTTCTTTTACTTCTGTTTCCTTTCTGTTCAAGTCACATGGGTCTTAAGGGGCAACTTGCTCCAGTGTATGCCTTAACAGATTGAAATGAGTTCGGGGTGGGGCAGGAGGGAGAGTGCTTGGCCTGAGGGTGAGGTGCAGTGGCACAGTTGGAGGCAGGGCCAGGGCTCCACTCCTGGCTTGGTGCTGGCACTCATGCTGGCGTCTGGGGACACGCTGGTGCTGTGGCCTCACCCCCAGGTATAAACTTCATCCCAAGGTGTGAAATGTGTCAGTAAAAACTGATGTCCTCTAGCTAATACTACATCCTTTGTCCATCAGGCACAGAGCAGGACATGCACCTCCAGCAGGTTATGCATACCACATGTTTCCATTTAATTATAGAAGACCATATTTAGAAATTGCATTGGAGCTTCCACCATGTGACAAATGGTGAAAATTTGCTTGAATACCCAAGAACAAATTTATTAAGTTTCACACCTCTGTGTTCACAGCTTCTTATGCCTGTTCATACTACACGAGGGGAAACACGCTGTTGGTCTCCAGCAGCACCATCTTCAGAACAAAATCTATATGGTGATGATATGAATAAAAACAAACAAACAAATAAATAAACAAGCAAAATCAAAGTCTACAGTAAACTTAAAAGGTAGCACTTCAGAATCCTAAAAGGAAGGCTTAACATGGTGAAAATTATAGTGTTTTGATGTTGCTTGGATGGTGATGGCTGTGCTATTCTGCATCATACCTGCTTGCAGTTGTTTTTGTTCAAGAATGAATCCACAGAGAGCTCCAGAAGTGGTTCCTTCTGCAGCTGCACAAAGCCTCAGCTTTGTTGATGAGCAAAGGGATCTGCATTTATACCTTAGCTGACAGGATGTTTCCTGAGGTAATGGAGAGCTGCTTTTGCAATCAACTAATTCAAGGTAAAAACAATTGCTGCCATATTGAACTTCATATAGATGCCCGGTGACAGTCTCTGTAGGTACAAACAATATCTAATTGCTGCAAACAATTAGAAGATTCCCAGCATGGTGTGAATTCTTTCTGTCTCAAATGGCTGTAAATCTGAGTATGAAGAAGAGCTTTCTTGAAAATTAGATTTTTATCAGATGCACAATATAACTCATGGAAAAAAAAAAATCAACTCAAATGTTTTGCAGTTCAAATAAACCTTAAATTTTAATGAAGGTCTATGTGGGATAGCGGGTGCCTAGTATATATTAGTTCTTTGTAGAGAACTGCCTCATTTCTGGTTTGAATTAATGGGAATTGATTTCAATGAAATTTAAATGAAAATAAGTATTCTGAAGATAGTTTTCAGTTTATTCCTTTCTTTTAAAAGATGCTTTGCAGAAATGTAAAATATTGATTACATTTTAGCCTGATATCTCTAATAAGGACAGAACTATGAGACCAAGTGTTTGGAAATAACTACCATTAAAGCAGAATCTGTGAAATATTTGGAAAAGTAATAAATGCCAGAAACTAGGTACATTCTGGAATAGTTTAAAAGAACCAAGATCCCAAGTTTGAAAAACCACAAGCTCTGTGAACAAACCTCATTTATGGTGGCTAAAGAAAAATAGAGAGATTTGTGCCAAATCCTTTTTGCCTAAGGTACATGTAGTCATTCAAGGACAGTATTGCAAAAACTAAATATTTGTCTTCCTTGAGACCAGCTATGTGATATTTCCTGCAGAACATTTGCACAGATAATCTAAAGATCCAGTGTTAACTAGAAAATGGTATGACATTAATCCAACACATACAGCTTTTTTTTTGTTTGTTTTTACTCAGGAAAACTCTTTTAAAACGTGCAAGTAATATTTCATAGCTGCAGATGCAAGTATTTACACAAGGTCCAAGGTAGACTAAGTTAAACATTAGAAAGAGGAAAAAGAGAGAGAAAATAGAGAAGCCATGCTTTTAAGCAGAGCTTACAACCTGGGGAAGATCAGCAGGCCACGTTTGAGAACAGATTAATTTATCCTTAGCTAATTACTCTGTAAGGTTCAGCTGAACTGCCACCACCACTAACAGTCAAGACGTATCACAATGGATTGTTCTGTCTGTTTGATAAACTCATTCACTAAACAAGTTGCTTTCTGGCTGTGTATGTGCAATAAAATCTAGCCAGTCAATAGTGCTGCTACTGATCCCATTCAGATAATTTTCTCCCTTTTTGTTATGGCTTGTCATCTTTATCCTGTTCTTTGCATTGTTCTCTCTAGTTTGAGGAGAAGCCTGGTAGTCAAGCCTAGTATGTTCTAGTTGTTGCTCTTCTGACTATTATTTATGTTTTAGCAACTCTGACTTCAGTTTACCCATCTGTAAAGCTACAATAGTATTTAAAAGTCTCTGGGAATCTTTTAAAGTAGAAAGCAGCTCAAAATGAAATCTACACAGAGTGCAAAGGAATTTTAGAATTACAAGTTTCAAGAAATATCTTGTATGTTCATTAAATTTTAACAAAGGAGTTGTGCCATGACAAGGATATAGTTTAATTTTGATATGAAATGTGTACTCAAAAAAAAGTGATCAATCAATAAGAAGTCAGTACCTGTTTTGTCTTTCCAGTGTATAAGGAGATTAAGAGAACTGACAGTTTCATGGAAACAGTTTGAAGATCAAGTTAGCTTGATTTTTTTTTTAATGAAATAAAGTGTATGTAAACATGAAAATTTTTCAAACCATTTAAGCTACAGTAATAGAGTAGGCCTTTTGGGGCATACCTATGAATAAATATATATTTATCCATATGGATAGTCTTGCTAAAGCAGCTGTTTTCTGCAGAATTGTAGTATTTTTTTCATTGCTATTGACTTGCCATTAGTGCTGACATTAATGAGGACTAAATCAGGCCCATTGTACTGAAAACTTAACAGTATGCTGAATCTAA
The DNA here is from genome assembly GCF_964211825.1 of Aythya ferina. Lineage (NCBI taxonomy): Eukaryota > Metazoa > Chordata > Aves > Anseriformes > Anatidae > Aythya > Aythya ferina. The sequence goes on along the minus strand of NC_140299.1, from coordinate 50,273,740 downwards.
GTCTAAGGATGGAGGCAGCTTGCTTTGAAACAAAAAGGTAGGCAATTAAGTTTAACTGGTTTATTGCTTTGTAAAATTGTGTCCTTAGATTCACAGCAGCATTAAGCCTTTTCAGTTAATTTTTGTTAAACAATGAAGTAAAAATGAACAGCAATTTCTTTAAAAACTGAGATAAAATATAGCTTCCTACCTGCAGAATAGAATGGGCAAGGTACTCTCTTTTTAGCTTAGCAACATAATAAAACTAAAAAGTAAACATACCTCTTCCTACGAACAAAGAAGTGCTGCTCATTTGATTACAATAAAAAGGAAACTTCAGAGAACTGATTTAATCACAGCAATTGGAGAGTCTGAGAAGAAGCATAGGAACATGACTTACATTAACACACACCACAACTAGAACTATACATACAAAAACCACATGCATATAAGAGAGAATTTGAGAGAGGTTCATTTACTACAGCAGCCTTTAGCCGTTAAAGGGGCAGATGGAAAAAATTTCCATGTCATTAAAAGCACTTCAGGAATTAAAAAAGAGTTGAAGAGTTTCCTCCACCACTTCCTCCCTTCTTCATTATCTTTTTTTTTTTTTTTTTAACAAAACTTTCTAACAGATAAAAATGAAGTGCAATATGGGGTTTGAAGAGATCTCAAGAGATACTATGCTATTGCCATTAAGTATCTGGCCTATTGTCACCCTTTGATATTCAACAAATGCAAGTCCAATTTGTCATGAAGACCTGCAGTATTACAGCTGATAGTACAAAGTCTTTCAAATGTGCCTTATTGAAAAGTTATAATGCCATAGGTTTCACAGGTTATATATTTCTCCAAATTTGACATAAATGGGTATGGAAAATAATAGTGCATTCAAAGAATATGCATCCCATGGATTCATATATTTAAATAAATCCTTTTAATTTTTGTGAGGTGAAATGTGCTCAGGCTGCATCAGTTTAAGCTTGGAGGAATGCCAAGGAAATCAGTCTAATAACTCAAGAGTCATATGGTGTAGAAAAGAGCAGAATTTGGTACATGAAGTCCTATCTTTTCTGCAAGGACGGCTATTTATAGTTCCATTTTCATCCAGCAGTCCTGACTATCTTTTTAGTAGTGAATGCCACATAGTAAACGTCTTTCCCCCAAGCAAGCCAGCATTCTCTCCAAAGCTAAAGACAAGAAGAAATACACATTCAAAATTGCTAGAATTTTCAATATTCTCAGTTTTATGTATGGGGAGTTGGCAGTTCAGAAAGAAAATAATAGTAATAATAAGCAAGCAAGCAAGCAAGCCTTTCTTCCTTGCCTGTAAGTACAGCAATATCCTCAGGAAGCAAAGTGGTTTTTCATAACTTTGTTGAGTTATAAAGAAAAAGAAAAAAAAAAGCAGGAGAACAAAGGCCAAGAAGTAGACATGTCATATAGGGTATGAAGGGGACTCCTTCCTCACTGGATAAATCACTAGAAGTACTAGAAAATTCAGAACAAGCAATGTGACATAAAATTAAATGGTGAGAAGAATCTGACTATATGCTGTCATCCCCTTTTTGATCTGAAGACGAGCTGAACAGCTACCATCTGAAAGTGCGAGTCGCTAAGCATTGCAGATATTTCTGAAAACATAGGCTGAAGCTATTGTGTTTCCTTGCATCATAGCAATTTTGCAATAATTTTCATTACTTGACTTCTAAGTGTTCTACGTATGTATTAATATCTTTGCTCTATGGAGAGAAAATATCACACTCCAAAGGTAATTACAGGAGGGTTTAACTAGGAGTGCCAATGCCACCTTTTGAGTATGATCTCCCTAATTATGTCCAGGGATATTTTTCCAATATTTGAAATGTTAAGACTTCTTGTTCATTTTCCTCTCTCTGCCATGATTTGCATAGTTGTCCTACTCTCTCCAAATGCAGTTGTTTTATAGTTTTCACAGCCATGTGATCTGTGTAATTCATTGTGATGCTTTTTCAGCTTCTCTACTGATAGAATATACTGCAGAAAGAGGTTGAATTTTTAAAATAGTCTTTGTACTGATTTACTTTCCTTGAAATCTTTCTTATTCTGGAAAAATTGCTCTGTAGCTCTTCAGCTGCTCTAATAAGGAGGGGCAAATGTGTACCTAGTATTTTTCTTCTTTGACAGCATTTGTTATGTATCTGACGTAAAGAACATCTAAACCTTGGTAGGTGTATTGTCATTCTGGCTTTTTCTGTATTGTTTTTGATTTACTTAAAACAATCATTAGGCAGCTTTGTATGACAGTGACTGTTCATCATTCACTTGGACGGGAGCTGGTCTGCTGTTTCCCAGTAATGAAGTTCCAAAGCACTGGTGTGTTTTCGTTTTCTTCCATATATTGTAACAGCTGTTCATTTGAGAACTAAAAATTTGCTAGCCATTATTTCTTCTTTGTCTTATCCTTATTCCCTTTCCTGCCACACTGCTGATTCTGTGATCACAGCCACCATTAGACAACACTTAACCTCGTCAACACTTGACCTGGTTGAGTATTCCAGCTCTGATATCTAGTCGAATATCTAATTCTAGTTATAGCTATGCAGTTGTTAAAAGTAATGTAGTTCCAAGTTTCAGCTTTTTAATCTGTGTAAATGTGAAAAAGCATGTTCTAAATTAAATTCCATGATGTTAAAAAACTGAAACTGCAAAGCAGTGCAGTTCTTTAACTGTTTACTTAATCAATACAATTCCTTAACTAGTCTAATGAGCAGTTTAAAAAAAAATCTCAGTGTAAACAGTCAGCACTCTGATTGCTGCTTAATAGGAGAATTAACATCCAAATTTGTATTTTGGATTGGGGCCGTAGTGTAAACTATGGAGCCAGTAGTAAAGGGAATCCCCCAGCTGTACTCACTCTCATATTGGTTTGATTCACAAGTGGATCTGGTTTGCACAAATCTTAGATGCTTTTCAGAAGGAATTAAAATCTAATCTGTTCTCAGGATGCAACCCCCACCCCTTCTAATTGGGATGGACAGATTCAATTAACAATGGTGTAAGTTTGTGCAGCTTAGAGACATGTATGCAACGTGATCATTAAACCCAGACAGCCAGGGTACATTTAGTCTGAAGTTAAAACCCTGAACTCCATATGGTGTTGATGTTTTGGACCTCTCAGCAACACCTTCTAGCTACTGCTTCACACCTGTTGTTCCAAATTTCTTGCTTAGAAATAGCAGATTTATGAGTGATTATGACCAATATCTCTAGTGTTATAATACCATTGCTCTTAAAAATACATCAGAGTTGTGGAAGCTGGGATTAAAAGTCCCTGGTTTGACTCAGATTGTGGTGAGAGTCTTTTGTGGCATTTCAGAACAGTTTGTGCAAGGTTTTTGCCTTTGCATTGCTGGAGGCTAGCATTGGCTATTTTGATATTTTCTTAAGAGCAGAATACCATTGTTTCATGACATTACAGAACAATAATAGCATTCAGTTAGCTTCTGGAACCATCATCCATTCTGTTGACATTATCTTTCAGTTATTTATAATTGATTTAAAATCAAACAATAGTGTTATATAACATGCATCTTATAACATCACTGTTTTGTTATTGAAGTTCTCATATGACCTTGTATGTGTAAGTAGTTACTTTTTTCTGGTCTAGAGAGAGCTCTCGGATGAAGCATTCATCAAATTCTCAGGGGTTATGTCTTCATTGCTGTAATAATTCAGCTGATCTGCCACTGAGCATCTCTGGTCTGCCACATTGCAAAGCTGTACGAAAGTCATTGTCTCTTAAATGGCATTGTCATCACTCTGTTAGGACAAAACATGGCTGCACTCCATCAGATCATAGGTTCTTTTAGCCTCGTGCCCAGTGTTCAGTAGTCACAACTGGTGGTGATACATGAGAAAAGTATAACAGTATTTTGTAGCCATATTTCTGCAGTATTTCCCAGCTACCAGTAATTGCTACTTGGAGTGTCATTTGTTCAGATGCACCATAAAATACGTTTTTTTCTTTCATTTAATAGTCCTTGAGAGAATTTTTTCCATCAGTCTGGCTACCCTTTTTTGACTAATTTTATGGGAGGATGCAGAGCATCATGTGGTGATGAGTTCCACAACTTAAGTACATGCTCTGTAAAACAACAACAAAAACAATGAAACAAAAGCCCTACTTCTTCTTGACGAAGTATTTCATAGTTACATTCGATGCACATTCATTCTTGTATTAGGAAAGACAGTAAATACTCGTCTTCTGTTTGCCTTTTTTGTTCAAGACATGGTTTTCTAGTTTTGAGTCACATTCTTCTCAGACATTTGTTTTCCAATCTGATATATCTTCACATGAAAATTGTTCCATATTTTTGATCATCCTTTTGCCTATTTCTGCATGATTTGGGGTTCTACCATGTACTTTTAAGATGAGTAATGTCATAAATCTTAACAAATCCACACAATGTTCTAACCATTGGTATAGTAACACTGCATTGTGTATGGTAAAACAATGAGATTTTCTGTTCTGTTCCCTGCTTTGCTTTTCTGTTATTGAGAACTAATAGAACATTTTCACATAATTAGATGTCATAAATTTACAGTCCCAGTCCTGACCGTTACTGCTTTTGCAGTCACTTGCTGTACATGTAATTTTAGGATTATTTTTTTCCCATGCCTTACTTTGCATTTATCTTCTCAGAATTTCCTCTGCTGGTTTATTGCCCTGTCACTGTTTTCCTTTTGCACTTCCTTATAGCTTATTTTTACTCTCCTGAATAACCACGGATTAAAGAGAAAACTGTCACTTCAGTATCACTCTTCTTGGATCATTTATTAACATGCCATGAAGATGTACGCCTTCTCTTCATAGGATTATAAATGACCTGTAACTCTCCACCACTTTATTGTGAGATTCATCTCTGCTATCATGAGCTCTCAGCAGGGGAAGGTACTGGAAGCCTCTCATTGCTGAGTAATTTACATAGCTACTTCATAGCAAAGCGAGTAGTTACCAGACCTATTCAAAGTTGCACCTGGTTCCAAACTGGCATTTCTTTCTAGGCTTACACATCCTCATATTGTCCCAGCATTGTAAAGGAAGATTTACAAAAACTGAAGCCTTTTCTGGCCGCTATAGTCTGTATCACTATCAATGTAATGACTCTGTGAATCAGCTTTGCCGATAAAAGACTGGCATACTTCAAACAGTCTCAAGTGTTAAAGTGTTTGGTACAAAACAAGCTTTGAAGTTTTATCATGACAATAAATGCTTATTGCTTTTCTCACTGTATGTGTGTTCAAAGATCATGTATTGTGTATGTGGTGCAGTGGCATTGTATGAGAGGACTGAGACTTTTTTTTTTTCTCACACATTTGGATCTCATCTATCACCTGCAAAGATTTACTGCCTGCTAGTTACACTCATTTATTTTTGTCTGTCATAGCCTTTAAAAGTGGAAACCTGCTTTGGCTTCTAGGAACCTCAATGATCCCAGGAATGGAAAGAACAAAAGGTGATTAGAGTAGGAGGGGAGAATGGGGAAATCAGGGAAAAAGTTCTCATTTTACAATAATTAGTTAAATACTTTGAAACATGTAAAACCTTTTAAGTAGTCCAAATAAATAGTAGTCACATAGTAAATGAAATACCGTTGTTTGAATAGTTAGTTCTTAAGTCTTCTTTCAAATTTGCTGCGGACTAACTTTGAAGAAGATGATTTAAACTCAAAATGAGAAGAGCAAAGAGCTTTTGTTTGTTTGTTTGTTTGTTTGTTTGTTTTCTCAAACAAACAACCTCTTACAAATTACGAGTCTTTAAAGGTCAGGTGTGCAGTGGAAATATGTCTTCAAATATACCATTTATTCACAGCTTTGCAGTGGAAAATAACTTGAAGATTTCTAAAACATACAAACAACAACAGAAGAACCCTACGCCTCGTAAGCTTTCAGTAAGTCTCAAGAGGAGAGGATGAATCATGTATTCACAAGCACTTCATACTTGCTTATCTTTATAAAGAGAAGACCTCATTCAGGGCTGGAAAGATTCACAGAATGGGAAAACTGGCTGCCTACAGACCAACAGAGAGTGAATAGAATAACAGATGAGGCTAGAGAAGGGCCGAAGTCACTTCAGTTGCAGCAACATATTAATTTTCCCAAAGACATTATAACCCTTATAAGGTGTGTAATTACATCTCTCACCTATGCATGACTATCAGCAAGTATAAAACTAGAAATACTTCAAAATTAGGCCTTCCTCCTTCAAAAGGATGAGAGAATTGTCGCACATAATGTCATACAATCAAAGTTAACCGAGTTCTGAAACATTAAGAGTATGATGCAAACTCATAAAAATCAATGGCAGCTTCAAATGTACAGCACTTAAAATTACAGTATATGTTTTGGTGCTGAACAGTATATTTTAGATGCCTCATTCAGGGCTCCCAAATATGAAAATCTCGAGTTTACTCTTTCATGAGAACCCCATATGTCTTAGCCTCAGAACTTTAATAACAATTTTATTTATTTATTTATTTTGCTTCAGAGTGTAGAATTATACACATAAGTATCATATTATCATGTTAATTCTATTTGTTAAAATATTAAATACTTAGACTTGAAAAACTGAATTATTTTGTATTTTTGTATAGTCGTCGTAATTTACGGTTATGATGTTTTTATTAGCTCACATTTAATATCAAGACTTAGAATAAACTAGCTATATGTCTGTACAGCAGCTCTAAGTAATTAATTTTTGTTTCCATTTTACTACATAATCTGAAGGTTCTCCTTCTGTACAATTGTGCATACACTCAACTGTTCTGCAGTGGACGTCACTAATGAAATGATCAAACGCTATAGAAATCTTCAACTGGATTTATTGGATGATAAGCCACAGCAATAAAGTATATTGGCATAACTTGACAGTAGCATACATTTATAAAATTCTGTCATGTAGAAGCTGCTGTATGAACAGGATCAAAGTCTGCATGTCAGGGCTCTTTAATGAAAACTATAATAGTCCACTCTATTGTCCTCCTAAAATGCTGGTAACCGTCTTCTTTCATTTCTATGGGGTATTTGTTCAGAACTTAAATGAAAGTTTGCCGTTCTGAGATGTAAAAGTAGGACATTCTTCACAGAATTTCTCACTTCAGAGAGGAGAGAGTGTTCTGACTGAGAGGAATGGCATTTTGATATGCTTGTAGAGCAAAAGACCTTCATGGTCTTGTGTCACATCTAAAAATCCTTTGAGGTCCTGAAGTCGTATTCCTTTTTTGTTATACAAGTAAATGAGCTTCACATGTTTCACTGAATGTTCAATAAGGAGAACAGTAACAGGATTCCCAGAGTTGTGCAGATCAAAAATGCAAATGATTGGTTTTACATCAGAAGCAAAACTGGCAGCTAAAATATCCTCAGGACGGATTGTCTTTGTGGCTGTTGTTCTTGTGCCACACAGCAATTTGTTTTTGGTTTAAATATCACTGTGTGCCACAGCATGTAGTAGAAGACGTAGGTCAGGAGTGTTATCCATAAAAGTGAAGAATATGTAAGACAGAATTTAAAATATTGTTTGCCAGATTCGCTGTCAGAGCTCATGCAGACATGGAATAATGTCATTTCAGCAAACTCAGCAAACTTCCAGATGAAGAAAAATTACTTTTATCAGACTCAAAAGGCCCCAAATTCCACTGTTGCTGCTCCTCCATCATTTCTGTCATGACAGGTAGAAAGCCTGAACTTTCAGAGACTACATTCAGAGGAACAACTCCTTCTTGTATCCAGAAAGCTGTTTCTAGGTGATTTGTAGAGACCTTGATGCAGTTTCAATATTCTATAAATAACAATCTGATCTGTTTGCATTAAATTTATGAGCACTGCATGTGAAAATTTATATGCTAATCAGATGCGGCTCTCAGTTTCTTATCAGTCTGCTTCTCTCAGTCCCTCCTGTATGTAGGTTAGGCTTCTCTACTGTGCTTCTTTATGTTTCTTGTGGATGGTGAAGTTAAAAAGACTTCTAGCAACTACATCAAGTAGCAGTGTGAGAGCTTGCTGTTTATCTTAGTTTGAAAAATGAAAAAGTGCTTAGAAATGCATTGCTTTGTTTTGTTTAGCACATTTATGTACAACAGACTTTACATTTGATTTCTTAATGTAATGCTTAAATAACACTGTGTTTATGCCACATCTTTTCTCTTTTTAAAGGGTCTGGTTAGTGCAAGTAACCTACTGCTGATCTTACAGGGAAGTGGACAAGGGTTTTCCTGCTGGAAGCTCTGATGGATTTAACAGCCCATTTCATTGGTATCCAAAGGGGAAGATCCCAGGAAGTCTGGAAATGGGCTGAAATTTTGGGCATTAACTTATAAACTGAATTTAGTGGCAGCTCATGGAAACCTACCCAGCAGGTAATAAAATTTGTGCAGTGGTCTATTTGGAAAACAGGGGAAGGCATGTTTTTTTTTTTTTTTTTTTTTTTTAAAAAAAAAAAAAAAAAAAAAAGAAAGTGCTACTTAGAGGGCTGGGATTTGCATTATTTTGTACAGTATTCATACTGCACCGTATCCATACTGTACCATATGCTAGTGTACATTATGCACACCAGATACAACATGAGAATCCTGTAAATGGATAGCCTGTCCCGAATGGCAAGGGGTGCTACTGGCAATAAAGCCAGGAAGGTGTTGCCCCCTAGGATGGAAGGGAACTTGCACCCTGGAGGCAATAATTCCAAATTAACTACTATTGAAGACCTGCAAAGCCAAAGCCCCCTGGGACCACACACAGTGGTCTCCAGATAATCCTCTATTAAAATCCTCTAGTATTTCACAGTTTTGCAAGGTGGTTTATACCTTGGTTAGGGGTGAATGAATTAGAAAAAGCTATTTTACATATTGCAGCCATAATTGAAGAACTAGAACACAGTCTAGATGGAAGAAAAAGGAGATTGCAAAACTAGTACTCAAGAATCAAATGGTATTAGATTTATTAATAACCTCATAAGGAGAAGTGTGCACTGTAATTAATACTGCTTGCTGTACATATGTAGATCAAATGGGACAAATTTGACTTATCTCAAAAATATTTGGGAAAAACACACACACACACACAGAAAGAAAGATCCTACATAGAGTAGCTCAAGATGACATGTCCTGGGAAGTTAGAGACATCTGAGAGAAACTAACTTAATGGTTACCTAACTGGAATTGGTTTAAGCAACTGTTTGTTGGTATTATAATAATAGTGGTATTGTGTGTTTTTTTTGCTTATTCCTTGTATTAATTCCTGTATACCATCTTTTGCAAATTGGAGCTTTGAATGGAAACAATTATCCCTCAATGCATTTGAAGAGAAGTATTGCACCCTAATGCTAAAGAGACTCAAAAGCTAAGAAAGTGAGGAAGTGCAAAACACTTCAAAAACAACAATAGAAGTAGGAAAAGAAGAGGAAGGAGTTATGAGAAACTAAGTTGTGTTTTTGCAGTAAAGAACTAATTTTCTGTATTCAAAGGTAGCTGTGTAGTCATAACACGGAAAAATTCTAAGCAGGTAAGTGGACAGCCTCACTGTTCCAAAATAAGGTAGAACCTTGAGAAAAACAGGATGAGCAGTGGGAGAACAGTAAAACAAAGACCACAAGTTCTCAAAACATAAGAAAGGAAAAAAGAAAAAAAAAAAAAAAAAGAGAAATTAAAGGGTTGATCAAAAAGAATTGTACATATGTGGTATAGAGGAGTGTCGAGTAGCTTGTGAACCTGTAGCATGGTTCAATGAGGAAACAGGAAAGGTGATCAGGTGTCAGGTAATAGGGAATAAAAGGTTATGATTTATTTACTGTAATGCGCTCCTAATTGGCAGGACACCCGCCACTGCAATCGCAAATAAAATAGCTTCACAGAAGATCCTATCTGAAGAAAGTTATTGAGATTTTTCTCACAGACACAATAAAGATTAAAGACTACTGTATTAACAAGAACAAGGAGCAGTGTAGATATTAGGAACTCTTCTGTCAAACTACGTTAGTTGTCAGCCTGCTCTGGTCAAAATCAGTTATCAGAGGACATTTAGAGCTGTTGGTTGACTCTTTAAAACTTTGATTAAGGGAGTGAAAACTTCATACTCAGTTCACACTTTTGTTACTCCACTTTAAGCACATTTAGAACAAAAGGAAAGCAAATGAACTACTTCCAAAACACAAATGTGATGAAGTATGGAATGAATGTGTCCTGTAATCAGGTTTATATGAGTGGGATTATCCACCCATTGCACTATCTCCTGTAGCATGTTAACCATCTATGTTGCTAAGAGAAGCAAGAAAATATGAAGACAAATATTGGTATATTCGTTGGCAAAAGATCTGGACAATTATCTGCCTTACTGAGAAATAATTTGTTCAAGTTTCTCTGGCCTACAGCACAGCTCCTGGACTGTGTAGTTTCTTTACAACCTACAACCTATTTAACCTATTTGTTTTCATTGCTGGGTCATGATGATGTAGGAGAAAAAGGAATTATTATTATTATTTATTTTTATTTTTTACTGATATCTGCAAAGGGTTCTCATGAAGAAGTAAAGTGAGTCCTACATTTGCCTCTACTTGATGAAGTTCGTATGGTCTATTGTGTAATTAGTAAGTCAGCATTTATTTCTGGTTCTTTGCTCATTTCTCCAAACAAGTTCTTTTTTTTTTTTTTTTTTTTTTTTTAACTGGAGTCTTTTGATTTAATTAGTAGAGTGTGAATACCACTGTTTTGCCAGAATGTCAGTCATGCAGAAGTGCTCAGGAGATGATTTAATTAAACATGTGCAGCACTACATATAATTAATACTTTTCTACTGCCACTGGCTATTAAGCAAGTGTATGAGGCAGAGAGATATATAGGTAGTGCACTAGGCCACATTCTGTCTGGAATGACACTATTTCCAAATACTTTCAAAATAAATGAATCCTCTCCTGACTCCAAAATAAACATGCTCCTAGTGGAAAGGAAGGCCTATGCAATTGAACAGCATATTTTTGATTACTTTTCTTATGCTGACATAATTAAAATGGGTTGCTAAAATCCACTAGGACTTTTCTGGAGGTAAAGCCTCATCACTTTTACTTCAGTGTAACTTGGCAATTTCAACAGTATGTCTACCACAGTATTCCCATCAATGGTTGAAGTAGCTTATCTATGCTGTGCCAAAAACTACAGAGCCTTATCTCTACAAAGTTTTTACAGAAGATAGCTAAGATGTAGATCTCTTCCTGCCATAAAAAGCACCTCTTTGGGAGGGAAAAACAAACTTCCAGCTTGCAGTAAGCTTAGTTGAGAAAAAAATACATGATACACATTTGTACTAGAGTTTCAGGTTTTGCGTGTGTACTTCCCCTGTATCTCACACACACCCAATTATGCTATACTTTGCTTAAGAAATTCTGTTTGTTTTCAGATGTGGAGCTGTACTCCATGACATGTTAAGTATGAAGAGTTACGGTGCTGAAACAATGAAATTCTGCAGCGTCTGGTTTGGCTATCAGGAAGTTGCCAAGACTTTTCTGTGTTGCTTGAAGATACTGGCATGCTATTGTAAAACACTTACATTACACATATGTGTAGCTCTGCTGACAGTTGATTTATAACAATGGTTTTGTTAGATTTTTGGGGGGCTGTGTAGTACACAGCTTTCTCCAGCCTGCAGCCCTTCATCATTTGACACGGAAGGTACTGCAAATGCAACTTAATTACTGCAATAAATAGGTCCCTGTCTATTAGCATGGCCTACTCCACTCTATTGGTGCACTTCAGAGTTACACCAGGCACCTGCTACTTTCAAAATTTTGCATAACTGTAAGTTACACAGAAGCCAGGCCTGAATCATTGCATTACATCGGTTCCTTTAGTGCATGCATGTCTCTGTGATGTCTGCAATATACGGTCTAGATGTCTGTGCTTTAATAACATGATTCTTCTGAAAGCACTGATCAGATAAGTATTTTACTTTGTTGGAGAGTGGGAAACTGTGGGGAGGTACTGAAAATCTGTTAATAGCTGAATAGCTGCATAGTTGGCTGACTTGAAGCAGAGTCATAGCACTGTGTTACATGTTCAGCAAGACCAGTTAGCCCAGTTTGCAGTGCCGCTTCACCTGGATGTGAGATTTTTATTTGAGAATGGAAAGGCAAAAGGGCAGTATCTCTGGCTGTATCAGTAGAACGAAGAAACTTTTTCCATATCCTCGTATTGGACCACAGATTACAATGACTGTCTTAGGTTAACCAGCACCACAGCTGAGCAAACACTGAGCAATGTGCTTACTGGTAAATCTTTATCAAGTAACAGTTTTAACTATTTGGTTCTGCCAGTGCAAGGAAGAAGGATGGTGGAAGAGAATAGTTGGCCAAAGATACCTGCCACACTTTGTGAAATGAAAATAATCTCTGTGCAGTTATAGTAATGCCTGTGTTATTTAGCTCACTTACCTGAGACTGCAATTAGGATGCGTGTTAATTTATGTAAATGTGGAAATTTCACCGATAGTAGGGGAAAGCCTCACTTTGCAGTGCAAAAAAAGTAGAACTAAGCTGTACGTGGCTGGGAGAAGACCACAGAACAGGATGATGAAACACTTGTTCTTGGTTTTAAACAGTCCACATGATTTGTTTTTTGAAATTGAAAAAAAAAAATAATCAAGCACATACAGCAACCACAGGTAAATACCGACTGTAAGGATACCTTACAAACATTTTATATACATCTGTAAACATAAGGGGATCCTGAGATTTCAAAGTTAACTTTGTGGGTGCAGGCAGTTATTACAAACTACAGGGAGAAAAGTCAGAGTTAACATCTCATTTAAGTGTGTTAATATGCATGGTATGTGTGTGAACAACTGCTTCCTGGTGACAGCAACGATGCTCTGCTGGATGATCCTGCATCTCAGTCAGGTTCTTGCAGTATCACTGCAATGTCAGACCTTCACCCTTTCTCCTTAACCCTGACTTCAGCCTTGTTTTCTCTGTTGTATTTCTTGGCAGATATTTGGTGGCCATTGGCAGAATGACTGGAAGAAATTGACCACAACAAAATCATAGAGCTCAGCCTGAACCGAACAAGGGTTGTAACAGCATATGGAAATAAACCTGTATGATTTAAGGAAAGAGCTTGGTCCAGTTCCATTTGAAATCAGTTTGCCACCAGGAAGAGACCACAAGCAATTGGCTTTTAAGAAGTTAGTTTAAGTTCCCCAGTTACTGAATCATGGACACTGGGACTCCTCTCCCCTTTTATCTCCCCAATTTTTCTTGAAAAAACAGGTTAGGACAACTCATTTTTTTAACTACTATTGAATAATTACTATGTACTGGATTTTTTTTTTTTTTCCTTTTTCAACATAGTAGACCATAACGTTGGAGTTTATTTCATTACTAATAAGTTCTTGTTTGCTGTCCACAACAAAGAGTAACTGGGTTTTGAACGTAATTGTATCACAGTTAAAAGCATATGGGAACTTGACTAGGGATTTTTAATAGTGTTATGATACTAAGAGCTACGTGGAGTGAAACCTACTGCAATTAAAAATATATTCAGGTTATAAATATCCTTTGATGTGTAGTTTAAGTAAAACACTGCCATGACTTTTCCATTGTTGACTAAAGTGCGAGGTTAGCATTTTTGCTGTTTGAGACGATCATAACTTTCCCTTCTTGTCAACATGACAAATCAACATCTTCTTTATTCCAACAAAGTGCTTATGCATTTATGTCATCTGAAGAATGCAAGTTCCATCAAATTAAACTATTTACATTCTTAAGGAACTACACATGTGAAAGTGCTTTACAAGACTGGACTGCAGTAATTACTTTTGATCTCTGCTATCTTAAAGGAAGACGGAAAGTCTCTAACCCTCATCTATTCCAGCAAAGTACCCAATAAACTACCAGCACCCTTGCTTTTGAACCTCTTTCTGTTTTCTGCTATTTCTCTGCTAGAAACAAGTTCTTAGTCTCAAAGAAAGCAGGAATAAATCAGATCAAAGCCCTTGATGTCCTGTTACATTAGACTTAAACTCTATCACTGCCACAAATAATTACATGTCCTCATCTGTAGCAGTGCTCACTCTATGCAAAAGATTGTATTCACGCTTTTAGGATAGCCAATATTAGAAGAATCCACAATAAAATTTTTGAAGAGATGGAGAAAATGGTAGTTTCTGTACCCTTTAACTCACTGCAACACAGCACGATTAAAGAGAAGTTTAAGTGTAGAGACAGTTGTGCCTTTAGGAAGGTTCAAGGAAGTTGCTCTACACTTACATGCCTAAGAGGTCTGTTAAATAAGATTAATAATGCCTTAAGTGTTTATGCTAACTCAAGACCATTATGGGATGATTCTTTGCCTAAGGAGAACATTGCAATCCTCCCACTACTCTGTAGCATACTGTATGATAAGACCCAACACATGAAAGCAAAGACAAATAAAAAAAAAAAAAAGCAAAGACAAATGACATGACAGCTTTTAACTATCCATATTAATCAGTAAAATCAGGGTGCCACAGACAGGCTATGTTATGCATGACTTCAGCACAGTAGCTTGGTTTCTGTTTATCATCCTGATGAGGGACTTGGCTTAAATTCTTTGAGCCCTAACAAGTTTTAAAATGTCATGTAGATTGGAAAGGGTTACCAAGAAAGTAGATATATAACCCTTCTGCTCTAAAAATTTAATCACTGTAAAAGAATTAGGTGAGGCCAGAAGAACTTGTTTGGCTGCAAAGTATCATCAACACTGCCTGTCTTGGTAGATGAAATCTTTCATTAGAGCTGGAATGTACACAATAGTACAACAACCTTTGTCAGTGGCATGACCTTTCCGGGTTTGTTTCTTTCTTCAGCTGAAAAGGCATTAGATATTTTTACCTTCTACATTATTTTAGTTGTGTGACTCTACACTTTTAGGAGGTCTGTATGAATGGGACAGTTTAAGTTAAAAAACAAAACAAAACAAAACAAAACAAAAACAAAAACAAAAACAAAAAACAAAAACAAAACAAAACAAAAAAAAAAAAAAAAAAAAAAAAAAAAAAAAAACCATCTCCAAGGCTAGTCACGGTTTACTTGAACAGAATAAATGAATTTACAATCACTTCCTTTCCTTCTTACTGCTACAAAAATTACATAAACTAAGCGTGAACTGTAGCAATCACTGGAAATTAAAATATATGTATGCTGGCTCTGTTTTGTTTTGTTTTATTTTGTTTTCACTCTGACGCCTATCATTCATTGAATTATTTGGTAGTATTTTGTTCCACAAGGCAGTTCCATAGTTCTTTATTGTCTTAGCAAAAGGGACTCAGTCCTTGAGTCCCAAATAATTTGTAGGTACCCAATGCAGACTTACATGTCTGTCTCAGCAGTGGGAGTTTTTGAAATGATATCCCCTCTAACAGAGTTTCATTTAGCTTGTGCTGGATTCATATACCCCAAGTAGAATAAAGAACTCAAGAAATTACAAGGCTGCTGATGAAGGGCTATGTATTTCTCAGGAAGAAACGCTCAGCCTGAGAGCCTTACAACTTGCTCATGATGCCACAGCTAAGATCTGGAGTGACTCCCTTTCAGGTTATATGCTTTAAAGTAACACCCAAAATATTTTGCTAAGGTGAGAAACGAGTATTTTCTAACTATAGGCTCCAGCTCTTGGTAAATCTTAAATATTCAAGGACAGAAGAGATAAACTGAGTGCTAGCACTATAGAGACCTTGACTCTCATTCACTACCTTTTAGGTCATTTATGATTCAACTATGAAGTCAGTAGGAATTTTCCTATTTGTAATGAGTTGTAGAATTGGCCCAAACATTTTATTATTCCAGCATAGTAGGCAAATTGCCAAAAAACAGAAGAAATGTTAACTACATTAGTATTTGCAAAAAAATGCATCGGGTACTTCGGTATTAATATTACGTGGTTTCATACTAATTTGGTTGTCAGTTACTTCATTATTCCAATGACTTTTGTTTACACTGTAATTTAATCAATAGTTAGCTTTATTGCTGCTTAATGACTATTTTGCTGGTGTTTAGCAGTTGCCCAAATAAGTTGTGTTTTTTCCAGAAATGTATAGTTTCTTTTACTGTGAAATTTCTAAAGCTTGATGAGTTCAATATACTACATGATTCAGCCTTTGACGAACTTGGATTCTGTCAATCTTTTGTTTTATTCCTCGTTTACCTGCTAGCTTCACTCTTGAAGGTAAAACAGCTGACCTGAGACTGCATTAATCTGGTGTCTTCCTGCAAGAACTTACTGTGGAAACCGCATTTTATATGATATTAGTCTTCTAAGAAGACAAATACTTCTTAGTGCTACTGACCTAATCCTCTAACCCTTGCAACTCAAACTTCTTGATCCATATTGTGTTCAGGCTATAAGCAAGACACACTCTGGAGGACCTGCCAGTGTTGTTTAGAGAAGAGGACAGGTCTGAATAGGCACTCTGACAAGGTATTCAAGGATCATCCAGCCCAGGCCCTGCTGAACTGGCAATAAGTTCTTGGCAAGAATACTTTGCAGACCAGCCTTTTCCTTTTCAATGTAACGAAGCAATTAGTTCAAGTTCAAGTAGCTCATTTTACATAATGAGAGAAGGGCATGCAGATGTCTTTCTAATGATCAGGACTAAACCTGTTTTGTTTTATACACCTGGATTCAACCAGGTATGCCTCTTTAAATATGATCTCACTCATTTCAGAAAGTTACAAATCTCTTTAAAATCACACATGCACTAAGCAAGCAAAACCAATTTGGATTAATAAACTGCTGGTTTCAAGACTTCACAGAATCGCAGAATTGAAGGGGTTGGAAGGGACCTCGAAAGATCATCGGGTCCAACCCCCTGCCAAAGCAGGTTCCTTAGAGCAGGCTGCCCAGGTAGGCATCCAGATGGACCTTGAATATCTCCAGAGAAGACTTGACCTTTAAGAGTTTAAAGAACTTAAGGGAACACACATAATTCTATAACCAGTCCGCCATTGGCAGATTTATGCAGACTAGAAGACGGTGACAGATTATTTGTCTTCCAAGCAAAAGATGGCTGTCACAAATTTCCAAAAGAGTGTATCATAGCTGCTGCATTTTTACCTTATGGAATAAAATGTGCTGTTGGATTTCGTGCTGTAGGATGTTTGCATTTTAGAAATGCCACACCTTCCTTGTTTTTAGTGGAGAGCTGGAAAACTGTGAATATTATAATGTGCTGAAACTGAATCATAGAATCATAAGTTGGAAAACACCTCCAAGATCATCTAGTCAACTGTCCCTACCACCAATATAACCCACTATATAATCACTCTGTGTACAGCATCCAAACTTCTTAAACACTCCCAGGGTCAGTGACTCCACCGCCTCTCAAGGCAATCCATTCCCATGCCTAACCAACTCCTTCTGAGAAGAAATTTCTCCTAATTTCCAACCTAATACTTAATGAGGATTATCTTACAGAGGGCCTGCCCCAAGGCTAAGAATTTAAGTTCCCATGTGGGTGTGATGATTGAAATAGGTTTCAAAGTACTGAACACAATCTAACTGAACTATGTCTTTCCACCAAAACATGCATTCAGCTAATTCCTGCCCCTATTACTTAATAGCTGTGAGTTCTCTCCAAGTAAATTTGTCCACTGACTCTATTCAAACTGCAAGTGAAAGGCCATAGTAGAGTAGATAGCACTTAAGGTTTACATTCAGTTCTCTGTACTAGGACAAGTTTCACTGAAGGAGTCTGTATTCCAACTGCTTTGGCTACAGATGGAATTTACCTTATTTTAATGCTAACAAAACACCACTGCTTTGAAGTTACTCAAAGGATTTACAACTGTTTGCCCCTGTAATACTGCTATTCAAAGTAATAGGTAAGGTAATAGGTTACTTTTTTGGTACTTCTGAAGCCTCCAGTCTTCACTCTGTTTTATTATTTCTACTGTAGTGAGGCCTGGCAGCTAATACCATGCTTCAAATTTCACTAGATCTGTACACAAAGAGATTTCTAAACAGATAGGTCTTTTGCTATAATTCTGCTGTACTAAATGGTCATTACACTAAAAAACTTCTGATTTTGTATACTTTTTGTAAAGTTGTGGCTTAATAGTACTGTTGTGGAAGAGAAAATCAACAGGCTCTCCTTTTCAGAAAGGGGGGTGGGAAAGAACCTTGCAGAGTCTTTACATACCATAAAAAATTCAGCACACACATATGTATGTTTCATTTTGTATGGTTGATGTTTGAGCTAAATAGTGTGTGCCTGTGAGAGAGAGGAATTGCTTTAATGAGATGAGCTTTTGCAGGGTGCAGACGAAATTGCTGCTCTTTGTGTATTTAGCGTGTTGGCCAGCCAGCAGCCAAGCCACTGTTCCAGTGTATTTGTTTTCTTTATTGTTTTGTACAATGTTGTGCCAGCGGTGATTCTGGAGGCTGACTGAGTCAGCAAGTGCCACAAATACAAAATAATGGTGAAAAAGAAAAGAAAGGGTTCAAGAGTTGCCAGGCATGATGCTATCTCTCTACACTCCTCAGGACAGATTAAACAGACAAGACACCTTTCTTTCCCTTGCTTAACAAAGAGTCTTTTGATTTTGCTAGATATACTTGAAAAAGCCTCAGAAAAAAAAAATTTCCCTAAATTGAGCATTGAATTTTGAAGGAAGCAAATGGGAGTATCCAGAAGATACCTTTGTAGTTTAGAGCTATGATTATGTTTCTTGTTGTGCTAAATGCTTTGCTAATAAAATAATAATGAATATAGAGTATACTCAAAAATGCTCTTGAATTATATTGTGTATGTAAATATACAGTGCTGCTCTTCATTATAATTTACTTTTGCTTACCTTACTTATGTTAGTATCCAACCAAACTTGGTGGGTAGCTGACATGGACAAAATAAGCAGAATGCATCCATAATTTTAGGAAAGAGAGGTACATGGTTTAGGTTTTACATGTTGTTTTTAACTAAAATGTTTAATAACATTACTGTTGAGCTAATAGGATACTAAACTTTTCTTACTAGTTTAATTTCAAATTAACAGCAGACATTTTGAATTCAAGCTTATTTTCAACTTTTCTTGTATTAGATTACTTTGTACTAACTTTTCATTTTGCAGAGTTAAAATAGAAAACCAGAAGTAGGCCTTAAATTTATAAAACTTTTTGCAGTAGTACATTACTAGAAAAGAGTTTAAATTCCATTAAAAAAATATTTATTTAGCAGCTATTAATGTGTCCATGGTACTTTTCTGAACAAATTGAATTTGTCTCCAGGACCAAAATCAGGAACCTGAACTATAGTTATCTGTACATTAAACTGGTTTATAATCATTTAGTGACTCTAAAGTACCTAAAAGTTAACAACAAAATTAAAACAATGTCAAAACAAGAATTTGAATGGACTAAGATTTTCCTATACAATTCCAGTATGTTCCACTTAAAATGTTTATAATAAATATCAAATAGAAATGATATTTTTAGCATGTATTATAATTCTCAGTGAAGAGGAAATCATTTAATAAAAACAGCTTATAGTTTTTAATGTGATGCTTTTGGTGTGTGTGGCTTTTCAATTTGTTCTTTTTGTTTGTTTGATTAATCTGACATATAAATCTTATTACCTTAAAAATCCGTAGCTACTGCCCTATATTAAATAGATGTTAATTTAATTAGTCTTTTTTTTTCTTTTTCTTATTTATTTAGCAAAAAGTCCTGCAAAGTCAATATACAATTGCTATGACTCTGGTAATCTGTATATTCCACCATGTTTTCTAGTGCATCAGAAATTACAGTGCAAGAGGTGAAACAGGTAAGCAAGACAGAGCTGGAAACTTCTGTAGACGTTACAGAGAAAACTTGCACTAAAGTAATTATGAAACATTGTGTAGGATTTGCTCATCATAGAAAACCACTTTGAATACAATAATAATGAAGGAAGCCAAAAAAATTTCTTCCCAGGTAGAAGGACAAATATGACCGCACAGTAATTCTGCAATTTAGAGAAAGAAAGATCTCTCAGTTCTCTTTCATATGCACACCCTCTACAAACAGGCTCTTATTAACTCTTAATCTGATTTGATGTTAATTTACCACAGAAACATCAATAATGATTTGATGAATCAGGTAAATTGAATTTGGCCTCATTATTTGTGTGAAAGCTCATATAGCTGAAAAGTCTCAACATTGTAAATTAGACTTTAAAACTTTAAAAGGGAGATTTGCATATTTTCTTCCCATTGGTTTGGAAAATTGACTAATCTAACCTTCAGGTTGGTAGTACTCCAAGACTCCCTTTTTATCAAATGAGGGGAATATCTCCTTACCAGCTGTTAGTCAATGGGCTAAGAATTTAGGAATTGGTTTTTGGCCTCATTTTCTTGATTTCCATGCTTGAAACTATGCCAGCCCATTGAGAACTTCACGCAAAAACACTTAATTTGTCAGAAATCAACTTTTTAAGTGTATTTAAGTGTACAATACTGTTCTTGAGGGTTTGGTCCACAAAGCCGGTAAGAGAATTAATACTGTTCTTAGCTAAAGCATCATTTTTTTTCTCTGACATACTTAATATAGTATGACAGGTCTTGATAGGCAAGTGGAATTGGCAAACAAACTTTATAAATAAATTAAAAAAAAGTGTGTATTTCAATGAATAAAAATTAAGCTGATATGGGAAATGGGAAAGGATTCTGCTGTACTTGTGCTGTTTGTTTTGGCTACCATTACAGAAAATATTCCAGTGGTGAAATCAAAGGTTAAATGCAACTGGCAGGAAGTTATAAAGGTGAATTGCGTAAGATGTTTCTGAATAAAAGGAGTTTACAACTCTATCTATTGCTTGTGTTCATGGTGCTTTGATGGGTTGTACAATAGTAGCATATGAAAGTCAAATTTTAAAGTTTATTGTGCTAAATTTGACAGATTAAAAGTGAATACTCATATTTCTTTTAGAAGTATAAAATAAGGCATTTCATCAGTTTCAACAATAGGTTAAATATGTTGCTGTTTATAGACTCATGGTTTGTTTTTGAGTTTGTCGTGCTAAAGCAGCTTGGGAAACAGACGAAGGAACTGCTATGTGCCTGGTACACCTGGCTGCAACCCTACAGTGAAACAGCTAGGCACACTTACTGATGCTACTACATATCTGTAATTTAAATACTGAAGCAGCCTTGCTTCATTATGGTGTTCTGTCCAAAGTTTGGTGGTGCTTAGGGATATGGTTTAGTGGGTGATATCGGTGGTTGGACTGGGGATGATCTTGGAGGGGGATGGTTGGACCAGATGATCTTGGAGGGCTTTTCCAACCTCTATGATTCTATGATTGGCCCAGTGAAATATGAAAAATACCATGAATATGTTCTGAATCTTTGTTTTTATTATATAATGTGACAATACATGCCTTTTCTTCAGGCATGAGTAACTCATATGCAGAGTACCTATAAAGTTAATGTATTTGATATTGAACATGTATTCTTAAGATTTTTCAAACTAAGTGCATGTTGTTAAATTTCTTCTTTTTACATGTCACATTCAGAATTGTGACCCAACAAATGGGAAGAGGAAAGCAGCAGGGCTAATCAGATTACACAGCTTGAAAAGAGCTAAGGTGCTAGGCTGTAGCATGGCATTGGCCAATTCAGGAACAGACCATCACTGTATAGTTTACCTTTAACTGCAATATAGTGCTGCTTCATGACCTGTTTGCTCTATGATACTCCTCTCAAAGTCAGTTACTGTATGAGGATATTTTTCATATAGCTCTGTGTCATGGAGGCCTTCGCTTGTTTCTGGATATGACTGAGCTAGCTGATGTTCTCTAGCAAGCTGAAAAGCTACATCTGTGAGTCTTGCACTCAGTGTGTGAGATTTATTAAACTTGCACGACAAAGAAATTTTAAAAATAAATGACATCTGGAGGTCGTGGTATCAAGAGGAATGCCCTTCTATGATATTAAATGCAAATGCACTTTGTGAGATGCATCACAGTTATTTAAGAGCTTAAAAATGTAAAGGAAAAATTTCCACTGAAACTGTTAGAAGGAATTCTTGTAAAAAAAATCAGCTAACTTTCTGGTCACCTGCAAATAAATAAATAAGATCTCTTAGCGTTAGTCACCATTATTGGTAAGGATTTCATATTCATTTTAACTCTGGCAATTTTTAGCACTTGGTTTAATTCTGACTATCATGGCTGATTTTCCTCTGTTGTATTTAGTACCTTTTAACATACAGATTTGGGGGATTTTACAGCAAAACAAGAAGACAACCATATTAGCTTGAGAGATCTCACTGACTTTGTATTGAGATTAATCAGATATAACTATGCAAACACTACATGTCCTGCACTGTTTTTCTTTCAAACTCTAGGTCCATTGGATTGTCAGCTTTGTGGTTTTATTATATAGTATAATCTGCTTTGTGATTATAGCACAAACATTTTATGACAAGTAATCCAAGTAATTTTTTTTTTAATCTATACAGAACTAGTTGTAAGAAGCTACAATAAAAGCTGTCAACACACTTGTCTTACAGATGTTATTTCAAGTGCATCATAATTCTAAATATCCTTTGATGCATTCCTTTATATATATATTTCATATGTGCTGAATGAAAATGAGGTTCTTATCAGTGCCAGTGGTAACATTAACATAGCTACACTGACAAGAATTTTAGTTTTATTCAGTGGGATCAGGTCCCAGGTCCTTTCATTTAAAAATGCTATGGGAGGGCGGGGTGGGGGGGGGGTGAGAGTGGGAATAAAATATTGAATACTCCATATGTCTCCTGATTGCATTATTTACATGCATTCATTTCATCCTCTACTCCCAAACCCCCTCTACCCTCACAGCTCCCCAAAAAGGAGAGACAGAGAGAGAGAATTATTCTACAGAATTTAAACAGGTACTTCATTGCATCAAAGCATGGCTGTCTGGAGACCGAATACTGAAAGGAGGCTTGTATAACAGAACACCAGATATTTTGTCTTTCAAAAAGAATTAAAGATGCAATAAAATAGAGTCTCAAGATTTAGATATTGTACATTTTTTTCCAGCTTACATATTGTATATGTGCAATTCATTCAGCTAAATATGCTCAGCTTTGTTCAGGACTGACTTTGTCAACAGTCATTAACTGGAAGAGTTAGTTAATAAGTATTTACATTAAAGCACTTTGCTTACGTAGTAAAGAGGGCCATATAAAAATATAATTTAGATAGTAAAACAAAACCGGTATTTATCATACTACAATATGCTTCATATACAAATCATATCTCAAATGTTTTTATTGTGTGTTATGATTGTATGGCTTTGTTCTTTGCTGTGTTTTATTCCTTTCTCTACCAACAACAATCTTTTAGTTGTAGGTAAAATCATAGCCCACTTCTTAAAGGTGGAGTTGTGAAACTACACAGTTTCTTCATTTAGCTCCCTAGGCAGTGTAAGGGAGAATAATTTTAAAGCTGTTCATTACTTTGTGTCTGTTCCTTGCTAATTCTTATTTGGGTTACAGCAACACAGAGTATTAGCTTTAGGCAGCACCTAGCAACATAATGTTTAGAACTATGGACTGAATTCCTCCTCTGTTTACAAGTGAAAAAAAAAAAAAAAAAACCTGCAAGTGAATTTTAAGTCTGCAGTATTTGTGCTGCTTTCTACTTCAGCCTTTTGATCAGCATATATTTTATTTGATATAAAAACAGGCCTGATAGGATTTTTATCAAATAGAGCTTTGCTATGGCTGTGTCCCTAATTTTGACCAGGTTACACACTGTTAGCCATAGAGAAGTTGTAGTCAGGTTTCTGCATCGAGATCATCCATAAATTGAACATTCTGTAATTGAATACCCATGAACCCATAAAAAAAATTGCAATTTGGGGCATCAATTTTCTATATTGATCCTTACATGACCTACACAGAATGACTTCTTCCGTCCTTTTCAGACCCAGAAATCTCATTTGTACTTAATGTGCTAAACTGTGTTAATGTGCTAAAATATGCTCTTTGGAACTAGGCTTTTTCAGAGCAGCTCCCTTAACAGAGGCTCCCAAACTTGACAGCATCTGAAAAATTTTTGTGGGAATCCCCACTGCTCCTGGGAATGGAATAGCAGCTAATTTCCCTAAAGAATAACACCCATCCCATTCATAAGATGATTGGGGAAAATGCAATGGAATTTGCTTCTTTATGCACAAAAGAAAAAAAAAAAAAAAAAAAAAAAGATAATTCTGGATGATTCTGGATTTCAAAGGCTATAATTTAAACTGGTTGATGCTATCTACACAGAGTCCTCAGTGCTGTTCAATAAAAGAAAGAAATCATAATTCACATAGAGGTATTGGCATGTATAAAATTGCTGACTGTGGTTTGCTTGCTGAATTTGTTTGCAGCGAAAAAACAGACAGGAATTACCAACACTGAAGGATTGGGGCTAGAATCATTTCAAGTATAATACAAAACTTTTGAAGACAGAGGACCAGCCAGAGGACTGAGGCAAAAGGTAAGAAAAAGCTGGGTAAACACAGGTCTAGGATAGAAGCCCCCAGATGAAGCATAAAAGGAATCTGAAGATGGAAGACCAGGAATTTGAATCTGATGAGCAAAATGAGACATGTCCAGTCCTTGACTGGAATTCGGCTTTCCTCTCCAGGTGTTATGTTCTCTGATATTATTGCCTGAGGCTGCTTTACATGGGATTTATACAATACCTGTGAATTCCATCATACTACTGTAGTAAATTAAAATTTGCCTGTCAGATAAAAGTCACCTGCTTGTTTTGTTTCTGCCTTTTACTTATACTTTCCTACTTTAAACTTTTTTTTTTTTTTCAATTTTGTTTTTATTTGTATATACTATATCTAGTCCTGTTTGATAGCTAATATGGTTTTCCACAGTGGAATTCCCCATCAGATGAGATGAAGAATATAGGATTTCCCATTTTCCACCTACGGATTTCCTGATTACCTGGTGATTCCAGATGTACAAGTAAAAGCAGAAGCTGGGAGTGTTTTATTTTGGGCATGAAGCCAGCGTGCTGTTCCAAATTTAGACAGTAACTTTTTGGCCTTGTTAGACTCTGTTCTGCTATCATAGCTAGAGCACTGGTGGTAAGATTTGTCTATGCTGCCTAAGTATGTGCATCATAACAGTAAGATTTAAACACAGTGAGAGTTAGAATTCATGAAGGTTTTGCAGATTTTTTTTTCTGATTTGTCAGAAGCGATGATGGCTTAAAAATTGTTTTTCACTCATAATTAATAGTTTTGATGGGTCACTGCCACCAAATATAAAGTAGAGAGCATTAGCAAGGAGATTATACACATGTCTATGTTAAAAAGACAGAATTGTATGCATTTGAATGCACTCCGGTAATTAAACATAGTCTCAGTATGTTTCCAAGCAGTAGGTATGACATCCACTTCTCCGTTTGCTGACCCGTTGTGTTCAGATGAAATTTTATTGTTGCAGGGTTAATATGGGTATTTTCCATGGAAGACTTGGGCTGCTGAGAGGCACTAAGGCCACTGTTTTGGTTTTTTTTGCTGAATACATGTATTGCTGGTGCACTCTGAACGATGTTATAAAATATGCCAAAAAATAATAATAATAATATCTGGAAAAATTTGTATTGTTAGACAAAATGCTGAATCAAATTCAGCTGTAT
Source organism: Aythya ferina (assembly GCF_964211825.1). Lineage (NCBI taxonomy): Eukaryota > Metazoa > Chordata > Aves > Anseriformes > Anatidae > Aythya > Aythya ferina. The sequence continues at coordinate 50,248,087 of NC_140299.1, read as the reverse complement.
CAAATTCTTTGTATCAAAATGCAACATTTTGATATAAAGAATCAATTTAATATTCCAGAACCAATTTTGCATCATTTAAAGGAACCAAGTTGTCTTCCTACAGGAAGACAAAACTCAGATATTTGACAAAATGTGAATTATTATTTAAATTGTCTTCCTATTAAAATTGTTAATGATTTTCGGAAAGAACAAAGGTCTGTGAAATGAAAAATAGTTGTATTAATCTCATGAATATAGCAGAACAAATGTGAGCCACAGTGAAAAGATTTAACAGCATAGTTCTTAGTATAAGACATTGCTTCTGGAAGACCTGCAAAGTCTACAGAGTTAGCCCAAAGCTTTCTTCATTGCTGAAGGTACTTTTACATGTTGTCTCAGCTGATGTTCTACAAACAACGGTGTGTGTGCTTTTCTGTCTTGACATTTTTAATGCACTCCATGGCTTACTTTTAAGGAAACTGCAATGTCTAAGTGTAAAGATAGTTCCATGTGGCACAATTCAAGCAGGAAGCTGTCCTCACCATTTTGTAGCTTAAGAACATAGTCTTTATGGTGAAAACCAAACCCCTAGAGGTCAGTATAATCATAGTAACATTAGCACACAGAAATCTAAATTTAAGTAACGTTAAGAATAAAATAAACCAGCAATAGAAAGGAGCAGACACTTAGATTATGAACTGTCCTTAAGTGACCTCTCTGAAGTCACTAGTTATTTGTAGTACAAACCATTCCTGTACATTAGGACACAATGTCAAAAGGTCACCAAAGTGGATGTGAAGCTCTGAGAGCTAGTCCTCTTTGCAGCCAAGAGGAATGGGATGAATTGACCAACTTTACTTGCTGGTGCTTGCTGGTGCAGTGAGTAAAGAAGTTCATGCCAGTTCATCCTTCATACCTTGTAAGGTATGAAGGATAGTATGGAGGGAGTCAGCAGCTGATGTGAAGGCAAGCTGTCTGTAGACAGAGAAACTAACCAGAAAATAAGCTAAAAAGAAGCTGTGCTTGTCACAGTGACTTGGACAAGGTGACAAAGTTTGCTAAACATAATGGACCTGCCATCCATATTAAATGGTTGAAGCCTTTATATTAGTGACAGCTACAGAACAAACACTGTCTTATGTCTGTGTATTGCAAACACTGTCTTAAAATAAGCTTTCTCATACACTAAATGGAAACAGATCACTTGGATACTCTTTCATTCTGAAATAGTAGGGCAAAATGTATTCCTAATATTCATAACAAATGCTATAGCAAGGGTAAAGTAAGCATTGGATCCATCTAGAAGGAAACAAATTGTTTCATAGTGTAAACTGAATTGTTCAGAATATTTCACTTTCTTTCTATGCTGCTTATGTCTAGGAAGTAGGTTATGATACAGCTGTGACCTAATCTTGAAAATGTTGATGGAACTAAAGCCTTCAGTACATACATTCAGCAATTGTATTTAAACTCAGATGAATTCAATACCAACCAATTCACCATGACATGAAACAGCGGCTACTTTGCAAATGTCACAGGAGCTGTATCTAATTATGCAGTAGATGATTTGGACTTCTGGCTTTTATGTGGTTCACTGAGGTTCCACAACATGGTTGTTTTTGTCACCATGGGAATGTGTTATAATTTGCCAGCATGCAGAACAAAGCATGTGGCATGAACGTGCTGGTGCTTCGCTATTCTTATGTTCATGCTTCACAGACTATGTAAAATCCAGATTGATCAAAAATTCCAAAAGATGTTTAAAACAGTTAATTTTAGGTATGTCCTTTACTGACAAAGTATAAAGCTAATTTGTGTAGTAGTGAACTAAGAGACAGTTAGGGAATATACAGACAGCTAGGTCTTGATGAAATTGCTTCAACAAAACTCTCTCATGTCATTTAAGACACGGGACAGCTTGTAGAGGCCTGTCAGATATGACACCCCAAGAAAGTAAGGAACTCTAACGCCTTTTTGGATTTGCATGTGAATGCCATGTGGGAAATCCTAGGACATCTCAAATGTCACTGGATGTTTGCATTTAGGAAGCTGAATCAAGCTTTTACTGTTCCTATATTCCCATAACACTGACATTCACTGGCAGCATATGAAATAATTCATCTTTATCCCTTTTGTTGGTATGGACACAGTCTTGCTTCATTACAGTAGTTCTTTGTGTTAACTTCATTGAGTTTTCAGCACTATGTTTGAAAACAAGGAAAATTCCAAAACAAAATTGTATAAGAGCTTAGATAACAATGGCTTCAAAAGAGAGCATTAATCAAGACCTAGCCCCTGGTGCCTGAATAACTTTCAAAAGGAGACAAACAGTGTTTAGCTTTTTTTTTTTCTCAGCTCGGACAGTCCAAACTGAACTTAAGCCTGGGGCAAAACAAGCTATTAAAAAAGAAAAGAAAAAGAAAAAAAAAAAAAGAGAAAGAGAGAGAGAGAGGAAAAAAAAAAAAAGTTAAAACTGAGTTAAAAAGAAAAAAAAAAAAAGTCTGTACTACTTATAATGCTTAAAATTAAAAAGATTTGGAATGTCCACACCAGATATCATCCCAACTTTACTATGGTGTAATAACATTGAATTCTGTGTGATTACATTGATATAGTTGAGATCAGATCCGGTCCAGTGAATGATACAGAAAAAGCCACTGAATTTACTTCACAGACAATTTTAAAATATAAACGTTTAAAATAATCTAATGCCCATTTCCATTGTTAGAAACATATTTGAAAGTAAACTTCTGGTATTTAGAAACTCAATGGCACCTATTGCATTTCACATTCACATGTTAGCTTCTGTTTATGACATCACAGTTGTTTCAACAGCACCTCAGGAAGATGTCACTAAGTGGCAATGAACATATGAACTAGGAAATAAATGGTTAAAAGAGAAAAAAAAAAAAAACTGGTCAGACTGAAACATTATTTCATATTGTTAGATTTTTGGAGGACAAATATTATCAATGAGACTAAAAAGGCATTAATGACTCGATTAATTTCTTAATACCTATTTACTTTTTATGACACAAACTTGATTGGTATTTGTTTTCAGTAAAATATTTGTTTAAAAAGGTTATATATTTTCCTTATCTACACAAAGACAGAGAGGTGTCAATATGTGTTCTGTGCATTCACATAGCAAATACATATATATACGTACTGTAACAGCATGCTAATACAGAATAATTCAACAGAGCAATTCACCTTTTTTGCCAACAGAGGCCACTTTCTATATACAGACATTGATTCTATATACAAAGAGTGATTATTATTTTATATCCTCTAGCTGGGTTGCCTGGTGAAATGGAATGAAAGGGATTGGTTAAATATTTTAATTCTTCATTCAGTATTTGAGTTATCAAAGAGTTCAGAAAATCTTTGTAAATATCTGCCAGTAAAATGGTGCTCTACGTTATTGGCCAATATACCACAGGATAAACTTGAGAATTTACATATACAAAGTAAACTACCTACCATATTTTGACAATGCAATACTCATTTTAAAAGAATCTCAATTTTTTCAATGATATTTATAAATCATAGAAAAGCCTCCCTCTCTACCAGAAACCAGCCCCATTATTTCAAATAGCTAGTATTATGTTGGTTCTAGCTTCCTTGCTATTCCTTATAATTATAATTATTATAGTACATAATTTCCATAATTATATATATATATTTAATTATTATTGCTCTATTCTATTAAGAGAGGATTTAGAGTAAATTATGCAATTGCAATGCCAGCAAAAAGTGATCTTAATAATAACAGACTGCAAGTTGTGTATGGATCTACCTGGCAAAAGCAGAAACCAACCTGCTCTTCATATTGCCAGCAGAAGAAATCATGCTCCAGGCATCACAGTTTGTGTCCTCATTATTTAGTCTTCTGACTTTTCCCAGGTGATTTGCTGTTTAGATAATGTAGATCATCTTAGCAGGGCTCTGCTTATGGCAGTTTAGGTATGATCTGAATTGCACAGGTAGGGAGAAAAAGCAGGTGGACAACTTCTCTGTCACATTTGCTCACTTCAGGCTTACACTGAGACCCATTTGTAACTGTACTTCCACAACCAGGTTCAGAGTCCATCAATGTGTTTTACAGTTACATGAACGCAGTTTCTCATATGACACATAATTCCTGTAAAACTCCTGTGTGCATCTCTCCCATGTTTTCTCTTTATCATTTCGCAAGAAGCTTGCTCTCAAGAGAAGTGAATTGATCCAAAACAAAACTGAAAATAGATGTATGAAAATCTGGTTGGTGCTTGCCTTGTTGAAGGTCAGTGATAATCATCGTGCCTGGGAGAGTAGATTCCCAGGCAGGCCATTGGGTGACATTTCTTCTGTGCACTTCTTTCCCACAGTTTGTGGAGCTGATTCAAAGCTCACAGAATCACTGGGAATATTGCAGTTATCTCCTCTGTGTCTTAGGTCAAGTCCCCCAGGTCTCAAAAGGAAACCATTTCTGACTAGTACACTTTATTTCATTAGAACACTTGTGTCTCTTCTGCACTGGCAGAGTGGGTTTATTGACTCACACCGCATGATCGGGCAAGCATCTGATGGCGGCATTGTGCCAGGAGGACTTTCAGAAACACCTGCTGCTCCTGCCACTTCCCCGCAGCACCTGTGACCTCAGCTGTGACAAGGAGACAGCTGGGTGCCTCCTGCCCTCCTTAACCCTACACTTTTTTCTGCCTTCATCCCAGCTTGTTCTTAGCTAGGTAAAGTAAAAACTGCAGTCTTCATCACTTAGCATCTGCCTTTGTTCCAGTTTTTCCTGTAATCTTCATAGTACTGCAGTAGTGTCAGTAGAGTGTTGGCCACCCTTTTCTCTGTCTGTCTGTATCTACACTGTGTGGTAAATCTGACAGGATCCACAGGCACTTTCCTCTCCCTCTTTTTGGCACTGATGGAGTTGTTTCATCAGAAATTGGAGAATTACAGAGAAAAAAACTGATGATTTTTTATGTCATTTTATTGTTGCCATGTAAGCTGGAGGAAGAAAAATGAAATATCAAGATGGAAAGTAATCAAGACAGAAAAAAAAAATGCCCATTTAGCCAGAAATATAGATGAGTTTAATGCAGGTACGTGTATGTGTTGTTAGGTTGCACTAACATCTTCTTCTTCTTCTTCAGAAACAGAAGATTGAACTCTCCCTTGCACACACATAAAATGATCAGTTTGATTTATACTTATTTAGTTATAACATTATTGTAGCAGTGATGCTGTAAAAATATGAGGCACAGAAATAATTCTGGGTAAAGGTAGTATCTTCTGTTAGAGCAGCCAGTTAGTAAGTTAGAAAAAATAGACTTTCAGGCATATGATCCTTTCTCTGTATTTCAAACTGAAGTACTTGAGTTCTTTGTTCTGTGCAGTACTGAAGAACTGCACTTTCTGTGACAAATACAGTCTCTGAATTTAGATTGAATTTATTTACTATTTACCCAACCTCTGATGTTTAATTTCAATTCAATGACTGGTTCTGAAAGACTAAATAGGTTTTGTTTGTTTGTTTGTTTGTTTTGTTTTGTTTTGTTTGTTTGTTGACATTTTAAACCTTTTTTTTTACTTTTCTTTTCTTACGTTTTACTTTTTTTTTTTTTCCTTAAAGAGAGAGTTTATTTTATTATGCATTTAAATTAGTGCCACCATAATATTCAGTAGAAGATGCTGAATTCAATTTCTGTTTGCTGAATTTATTCCTGGGAATTTTACAGAGTAGAGTAGTGTTAGAAATGGTTTGTACTTGGTTGCATGGTGTTTTTAAATGAGTTCAGGGAGAAAATTCCCATCTCCTTATTTTTAATATCGTATGTAGATGTTTATCTGGTCAGAAAATGCAGGCTTTGGGAGAGGGCAGACTGTTCAGCTCAGAATTGTGGGATGTTTAGATAGACTAATAATATGGATAAGGGTAATGGGTCGGTCAGCCCCAGAACTAGGTTGCTGGGCAGTGCTGTGACTTTTTTCCCTGTCAGTTTTACTTTGTTGAGATAATATGTTTTATATTATACCTGTTTTGAGGCAGAAATTCTTTGCAATGGCTCAAAATCTCAAGACTAATAGCTATGCTGTATGAATGATTTTTATCCACTTAGCTGCAGATGAACTAGAAGAGAGGACAGTTCAAGGTACATGAGGTACACAAGAAGATTCTTGAACTTGCTGTTCCTTGAATTCTCGTAGAGTAGAAGAAATGTTAGAGCTTTGCTTTTTTTTAAAGGAAACTTAATGTCTTGTTCTTGTTTTTCCACATTTTGAAGGAAGTCTCCCAAAGGAAAGGCGTGGGTTGTATCAACTGGGAGGAGAACATCAAACTCCATCTGCCCCAGCTGTGATAACCGTCTTGCAGCCACTCATGGCAAAGAATAAGAGTTAGGGACTAAAACCTCAGGGAATGTATTTGAAATGCTGCCAGTTTCACCAGTTGCCTCCTACTCCTAAATTAAGCTGCAGTCTTTCAGCCAAGGAGTTGGATAGTTTGGAAGCACAGTAAAATGTGAGCTGGAAAAGAGGTGTTATCGTGAAAAGAAATAGATTAATCTACATTAGATGGATTGTTTTGAACAGAGAAGCAATTCTTTTTGATGGTGATGCTTTTAGGAACAGAGGACTAATGACAGCTTTTGAGTCATCTCATCCAGTACTCCAAAAGAGTAATTGTCAAACCCTGAAGAAAGGTGCAGCACTGAACCTCAGTATTTGGGTATTGGTTCCCAACAAAGGGAGGGGTGTGAAGTATGGAAGAAAGAGTTCACTTGAATTGGAAAGGCAATTTTGACTGCTAAGGACAGAAGACCCAAGCCTACTTCTTTCAAGAATTTATTTACTTTGGATGGAAAAAAAATAAAAATAAAAAAGAAATCCACCTCTTTGTATTTACTAGGGTAATCATGTTTCAGAGCCCCAGAATATATATAAGTGCCTATTACACCAGGCTCTGGGGAAGTAATGTGGAGACTTAAGATAAAAAGTTTGAAGAACTTCAAAATTATGAAAGTCTTTGCCATATCTGTTTTCTGATGTTGAAATGGAACTAGAATGTAGCTGTCTTATAAAAGTCTGAAGTCTGCACTTTGGGTAGGCACTGAAGGTATTTGGAGCCTTTGTCAACCCCTATCCAAAAGTGTGAGAGCTGAGTCAGAGACCTGACAAAGTCATAAGTTTATAAGATTTTCAGTATTTCATGTGTTCTGTTGAAGCAGAAAAGAAATTGGTGCTTATATGTTTGTTTGTTATTCACACTTGTTCCCCTATTTCAGAAGAGAATAGGAAATGAAGTTTGTTTATCTTTCTTTTCTGTGAGTTTTTAATTAGTCATATCCTTTGAACTTGTTCAGGTTGGCAAAATGATCTGCTAATTTGCAAATTAAGTTCAAAAGTACAAAACATTCTGATAAGTATAAATATAGAATTAGAAAAAGGTTCATCTTCATGAAATTTAATCTGAGCTGTTTTAGAAAAGAGAAAAATAATAATGATTGCTTTTATTGGCATTCATTTAAATTGTTATAACATAAGATGTTACAAAGTAATGAAGTGTTTGTCTGAAAAGGAAGAGAAAAGGAGATAATCCTAGTATGAAATTGCCAAAAATGAAATTAATAGAAATCCTTGATTCTCTTTATCAGCTAAGCAGAGAATCATGAATGTTTCTGCTAAGACATTTTAGATTCAAAAGTGCCTGAACATTTTCACTGATTTTATTGGAAGAACTGCAGGACTTTTTGTTATTTAGTTATTTAGGTATCTCCTTGCCCACTTTGGTGTCAGGCTTAGCACCCAGCAGCACTTTTAACCAGAATTGTCCTGTTTTCTGCAGGAGCTATGGTGCATCCATTTCACCTCCCACCACCTCTCTGCATAGCTATCACTGAATACAAGTACCACAGGTATGCCACCATTGTGAAATAGTGGCAGTTATTTAGTGAACTGAGACACAGCATAAAGCCAGCAATGGACAATGTACTCACTTGGTCCCCAGCCTGGCTCTGCAGATGTTGCAATGGTACACTATGCTGTTTTAAGTTGTGAACAGCAACTACGATGAGTCCCTGTTGTAAAGGACAGAACGCAATTATATTCCTCATGGAAATTATTTTACAGAGATTACTGTTTTTATATGTTTTTAAACATGGAAAGACCCAGTTTTCTCTAAAGGACTTATGACAAATACAATGGACTACATTTAGCTCAGAGGTGTGTTTTAGTACTGTCAGAGACATAAATGTTTTCTGATGTTTCTGAAGTAACCAATGATAATAAATGGCTGTTCATTGTATAATAAGAGTATGATGATGAAGCTAGAGGGAAATAAAACTTTATCAGAACTTCAGAATTCAGAGAATCTTTCATAAAATGCTGTAAATATAATTATTTATATCTAAGAGTTTAATTGCTGCAGGTGAAGACATGACTGCACTCGCTATTGTGAAGAATGGATGGTAGTTTGGGGTGTTATTTTTAACTTTTTCTTCTATTCACAAAAAAAAAAAAAAAAAAAAAAAAAAAAAAGTAGCCATGATTTGAGGTATGACACAGAGATTGATAATGTTTTAATTGATTATGCCAACCATCGTTTGAAGTACTGCAATTTAAGTACATCATATCTGGAGACTTACGTTGGGATACAAGTTAAATTTGTACAGATAGATGGGAAGAAAGAATAGAAAGGTAGTGTAATGCTTTTAAGCCAGAACAAGTTGTAACAGAAGTAGATGAAGTTGCACCTGTTTATGACAATGTAGTTCTTAGCCTGTGATAACAGTACTAGATTATAATGCAAAACATGATAGAATCGTGCATATTTACCTTTGGTATTTGATAAACGCCAAGAACAATTCACAAGCAAATCCTACATGATTGCTAGACACACTCAACCCAAATGATTTCTTTTATTGCATGAAAAAAAATCAAGTTTAATTTTTTTAAAAAGTGATTATGAGAAAATTTGTCATCTAAATACACAGAAAGAATTGTCTATCAAAGTGTCGCTAATTCATCTGCAATAGACTTAAGTAAACAGTGAAACCAGTATGTGGATTGTATTGTTTCTTTTTGTTTCATTTCAATAAAACAAGCATCTAACTAAAGCCTGAATGTAGGCCTTTATTTTGGTTGTGTAAGCAGTATAGTTTGTTTTGTGGGTAGTAATTAAGCAATATAAACCCTGAAAATTTATATCCCAAGTCCTGGGCTCACCATAGCGTGTAGGACCAACTTGAGGAAGCTGTGAAGTGCACATACTAAAGGCAGGATTTGGTGAAATACTGGAACAGGCTTCCTAGAGAGGTGGTTGATGCCTGTTGGTGTTCAGGAGGCATTTGGGTAGTCCCCTCAATAACATGCTTTAACTTTTAGTTAGCCTGATGTGAAGTGATCAGGCAGTTGGACTTGATCTTTGGAGGTCCTTTCCAACTGAACTTTTCTATTTTAAATTACCCATGTTGTAAATTTTCAGTTTATATTTGAAGTTCAGAACTTTGAGTTGGCAATAGCTATCAGTGACAAGTTAACAATTTTGAGACATTGACCATGGAGAGAAAGGGTTAAAATGTGTTCTCCTGTATGACAAAGACTGATGATGCCTTATCCAATCCAAATATAGGGGAGGTGTGAGTAAAGAGGTTAGAAAGAGAAATGCTGGTGTGGTTTGAGCAGGCCTGAGACAAGAGCCCTGAGGGCATTCAGGTTGGGGCAAACATTTACTGTTTTTTGAACAAAGACAAGCACCAGTAAGAATTATAGTGTTGACTGTAAGACAGTCACTAGGGATGTGACTCATGAAGATAAGTGCCTATTTCCCATTGACTTCAGTGGCATTAAAATGAGTGCTTAGATGTTTTCTTTAATAGTGGTAATTTTCTGAAGCAGGGGCTTTGCTTCCTATACTTTAGAAACAAATGGGGAAGAAGGTAATAAATATAATTTTGATGGAAAATATTTTTTTACAAGAAAACAAAAAGGCAGATTGCCCTTAATAGCTAATTTATTAATATTTGCTCCAGGAATTCTGTGTTGCATTTTTGCTTGTTTGTTTGATTAAGGTTACCTTGGCCTTGAGAAGTAGTACCTTTTGGTAGAGTCATAATTCCAGTAAACTCATAAACTGCAATGAAATATAAAGTCTGACCAGTTTGTTTCTACCAAATAGTCACGATGGCACTCAACAGAAATGTTTATAATGCAGGAGAAATGCCATTGAAACAAATATTTAATTAAGCTTTTGCTTTAACAGAAAAAGCATCAGAAACAGAAAAGCATCTTTTTGTGGAATACTTCTTTTAGTTAATTGGTCAAAAATCTTCAGATGAGCCTGACTACTTTAGAATGTGATAAAGAAATGCTGTTTGCTGCTGTGGAAGAGTTAATAAACTCTTAGTATATTTATGTCTCATAAATTTTCTTGAAGATCCTGCAGATACATACTATCTGAGGTGTCCAGCTCAAGACTGGACATAGGAAAAATAACAGTCTTATCAGTAAAAATATTTATTCTTAAGGTAAAAGTTCTCTAAAAAGGCAGAGATTTAACTAATGACTATTTGTCCAACCACCCCTGGGAACTGCTTTTTATATGTGAATGAAAATATCAGATGGCAGCAAATGAGAGTAAGAAATACAAATTTTCTTAGTAGGTACCCGGAAAGAGTATTTTTAGATATTATGACCGAAAGTGTGCAAACAGCACAGCTGATGATGCTAAAATGAAACTCCTCATACAGCTGATAAGGTGTGGGTTTTGTTTATTTGCTTTTAATCAAGCCTTATATTAACAAATTACATCTTAAAAATTGAGTATTTTTATGCTATTATTCAGGTGAACAAAGAAAAAAAAAAGACCTACACTAGTCTAAGCAACCAGGCTAGAATTTCATGTTGGTTATAGACAAATTGCTCATAAGGAGATGAATTACAAAAATAGATGGTGATAATAGTATTTTTTCTTCAGATTTGTTGCAAATGGAAAAGTAGAGCCTAATGATCTATCATTAAGGTCATTAAACAATGCTTGCTTTCTTTCAGTAGGGAAGGGGAGATTTTTAAAAAGGCAAATACAAGGAGTTAAAATTAAATTTTTGTTATGCATTTATTTTTATGTAAGTAAAAAATATTCTTTAATAACACATGAATCAGCCATTTCTGACATGTAGATATTTGAATGGAAAAAAAATATCTTATTTTGAATAGAGAACACTTGAGGTATTTACTAGTTTTCCCTGGAAATACAGTAAAATATGTACTGATGCCTTTGCCATGCCAAGGCAGTAGAAAATAGGGATAGGTGAGAAGATATCAAAATTTGGGGTGAAATTGAGTAGGTTTGTGGCTGACCTGTTAAAGAATAACCAAATTGATTCACTTTGGGTGTCCCATAAATTTATCAAGGAAAATGAAGTACCATTTAGTGAAACTACTTGTTAAAGTGTTTTTAAATGACAGGCAGAAATAATTAGACTTTGCTTTGCATCAGAACCTTGATGTCCCAGATCGGCACAAGAACTTATTCATATGGAAGAACAATTAGTAATTTTTAAATAATACTTTAAACCAAGAAAAAGAGAGAGTGGGATGAGAAGTTTTAATCTCCAGTGGTTTACAGAACACATCATAGAGGGAAATGATGAAAAAACCTATGTCCTTAGATCTGGATCTTGGTGGGTATGATGTGAAGATTTAAAAACAAAAAGTGAGAAAACAAACAAAAACCCTTTCTACCTTTCCTTAAACAGCATTTATGAAGTCGTCTTTTATCCATTTTCACAGATGAATCCTGTTAGACTTCAACCTCCAGCAACATAACTCCTGAACTTGTGAAATTCTATACTTACTCATACTTGGCCACAAGTGCTGCACTTTCTGTCTCAGGTGCATGACACATGGTTAAGCTATCACACTTCATTCATAGTGTAACTTCGGTGTATTTGAAAACCCTTTATCTGAGAAAGAAAAGGTGGTAAGATAAAATACTTTTTGCTGAGGTCTTGTATTCCAGGACTTGGCCAATATGGCCTGAAGTATTCATACAGTAATCCTTTCCCTTGGGTTTAATTTTTCAAAGCAAAGGTTTTAGACAAAAATTGAACAGTATTTAGGATACTGACATGATTTGAGGCACACAACACCTGTTCATTAAATTTCAGTAAGGCATAGGGTATGTTGGTGCAGTTTTTTAGTGAAGTTCTCTCTACATGTATTGTTCCAGAAAGTATTAACTTTAAAAGGAAAAGAGTTTCAGAATAAAAGTGTTCTTACTGTACCGGTTGTTTTTCCAAATGCCTAAAACTTACTGTGATAAAGTTGCCCTTGCCGCAGGGATGGGCTGTCCATTCTGTGGACTACAGGCCTCTTGTTTTTCTTAAAAGCAGTGGAAATTATACCTACAATTTTACTTTAGGAATGGCTTTTCACACCACTCAAACTTTTTAATTGCAATGTATACTGTGCAACTGTGATTACAAAGGACACTCTTAAGGACTTACTCTTATTTCTAGCTTGGTAACCACTACACCCTCAGATATATGCTTTATATATATGTTTATAAAACATATAGGTGTATATACACCTAAACATACATGATTACATTAATGTAAAGAATATGCTTATATGATATCATTGTTGTTATATTATATTTCATATTTACATTCTATTTTTATGTATAATATGTGTATTTGAAAATTACACCAACACACACACATACACATGTAATATTTCAAATGGAGGAACTTAATCTGGTTGCCTTTATTCAAATAAAACTTGTTCCATTCTATGTGGAGTTATTTTTTTCCCTTGAAAAAGGGGTGCAGAATTTCTGAGTTGCATAGTTAATACATATTTGCTAAATGTGAATGTTATGTGCAAGACAGAATGCTTGTATCCATATTCCTACTATTCATGGTGCTACTGAATCACAAAATGCAGCAAACACAGAGTACTAATACTAACTGGAGACATGGAGTTCTGGAGAGTGTTTATTTCAGAAATTCTTATATACATGTAGTCCAAAGGTCTAGAAATGGAATGGAAAGACTGCCTCGAAGAGATTGTGCAACATTGTGGAAACTGATGTTCGTTTGTTACTGCTTCAGCTTTACCTCCAGTTCCCCCTTCTGCAGATCTCAAAGACTGACATGGGTAAAGACACAGTCTGCATGATGATGCAATCACAGTGCTGTTTGAAAAACTTCCACAAAATTTGTAACTGTTTTCCCCATCCTCATTGGCAGCCTTGAGGGAACCAAGCCCACTAATGGGCATGACCTCCCTCCATTCCAAGAAACTGCTATCCCTTCTTTATTGTGGAGAATTTGGCGACTGATTGAAAATTTTCTAATTTCATGTTTTCACAGGCTGACTAACTTCTAAGTGACTGACTTCACTTTATTATTTGAAAACAATGTATTATTCATAATGATGCTTTCAAAACAGCTTTGTTCTGCATTTATGTGGTTAAGTCTATACAGCTGTGAACAGTCATTTGGCTTCAAAATAGTCTAGCTTTAGGTGACAGTTTACAGGGGTTTATTAATGCAGTTTAAGGAAAATTTTTATTAAGATAATCTCTATAAACAGCTAGTTTGTGTATTACACAGGGTATTCTTTCTCCTGGTGTTTTGTTCTTTCTTCATACCAGGTGCTGTAAACTGAATAGAGTACTTACATGTGCTACAAATACAAAACAAACATCATCAAAAAACAAACAACAACAACAACAAAAACTTGCCTTTCTTTATTATTGTCTTCTTCCCTTGCCAGTATATCTTCATTTAAATACATATAAGATCTAATTATAGTCTTCCACTATGAGCTCTCTAGAATGGATAGTCTGTAGTGCTTCTTTATGTCATGCTGGTGCAATGTGACAGTATTTCATGACTGAAAGCTGTTGGTTTAACCATACACCAGAATTCAAGGTTGTGTGTGTGTGTTTGTTTGTTTAACAATAGCGGGAAGGCTAAGCCAACATCCCACTAATTTAAACTAATCCTTATAACATGAAGGAAAAATAAAATGTCTGATCTCCAGGAGGAATGTTGTTACACTTTTACTAAAAGAAGGCATAATTATATATGCAGAAGGCTACCAATGATCAGCACATTGTGTTATAATCAAATGCTTTCATCCAAAGTAAGAGAGATCCTTTAAAGGCTAAAATCACTTAATAATAATAATGAATCTCCTACCCTAGTGAAGATTGTATTATTTGATAAATGTCTGATTATAATTATGATATGCATGAAAAACATTTTAAACATTCACAATGTTAAGAAGGCAGAGAATGCATTCCAATCTCCACTTCCCCTCTCTCCTCCTAATTCCTTGCTAAGACTGAACTTTTTATACTGAGTTTTCATTAAAATGATGTTATAAGATTTTCTGTGAAAAAATACCCTTGTCTTAAGCATTTTAACTTCAGCTATATTGCTGCTTTGAAAAGAGACAATTCCCGTTTAATTGGACCAATATTACATAAATCATATGGTTATTTTTTAACAGTAATTTTCTTTTTTTCATGACTGGTTGAAAATATTCTGTGAATTTGCCATTGCTTTTCAGTGGAAAACTGTGTCTCCAGTTAAATATTCAGTATTTGTTTTTGAAAGTTTCTGCTGCCTGTGAAAATATCCCAATATCAAGTTGGAAAAGTCAACGTAGTAAAATGCTTGCCTAGTGCCTGAGTTTCAGTGACCCATGCTGACTTTTCCGTGAGTCAGGTTTTACAGCCTGACTTAACTACTCGTAATACCTGCTGGCCTTGTTACCACCAGAATATTTACCCCAGAACAAAGACTGCTGAGAAAATTCATATATAAAATACAAGTTACCATTAGGATAAATTTGGGAGTGTTCAAGCTCTGATATAAAAATGTTGTGTACGATACCAAAAGAGTTCCAAACTGAAAAATATTACTTTGGAGTTTTCTACCTCAAACTGTGGCTTTTCACTCGGGAGAAACAGGAAAGGAGAGACGGAAACCCTCGCATTTGATTTCCAGCAGAACTGCTGACCCAAGGCAGTTTTGAGAGGATGAGCGGAAGTCTCTTACTTTTGGTTCATCACCTCCAGAACAGTCTGATAAAATCCTGCTTGCTGCATTCTGCAGCCATCAGTGCAAATGTTAGTTCTGCATTTTTGGGAGAACATGCCAATCCCTGTTCCACTGTTTAGCCTGCTGGAAGGGAAATATTTACCTGTCTTCTCAAGGTTAAAACAGAGTGAACAATGAACAGATGAATGGGACTGAAGATACTACTAACAAAATAGATTCATAAGTTGAACCTTTGTGAGATGGATTAAAGAGAAATAAATAATGTGCACAGAAATCCCAGAACTACTTTTTCAGAGACACTTTTTGAAGGAGAACGCAGTAGTGAACTCTATACCAAGTCATATCCTATGCTTCCGTGACTAAGAGTTAATCATGGCATGAAAGTTGTTCATGTCTTTAAACTGTGTACATAGATGTGTGATTTGAAGACTCATGTATGGTTTCTGCCCTTCTAATTCTAATAAATGTGTAGAAGGAGCCAAGAACTTTGCCTGTGGTCTTTGCATTTTCTGCGTCTAGGATCTTCACAAGGTGTAGGATCTTTTCAGCTCTGCTGGTGGGGAATTGTTCCCTATTCCATGGCCAAGTAAAGAAAACTGTGATATCATGTCTCCTTTCCTTAGTAAAGCCATTCAGTCAGCTATAGACAGGCTGTCCTCATAGTCTCAGGCATGATTCAGGCTACATCATGCAGTGAGCTGTGTGAATAAAAGAGCAGTTCTTGCCTACAAGATCTAATGGATTCAGATTGCTCATTCTTGATTAGTTTAGCTCTGCTCTGTTTTCACCATCGTCTGGATTTGTAATTTATATCAGCTGACTCAAGCAAACGTTGCAGTTGTACTCCCCTCCACACACACACAAACCTGAAAACTTGGAGTGAAAATGTAGAGGTAGCTCAGTTACTAGCACAGAATTAGATTTCAGTTAGTCATTCACATTTAGAATGTGATGGCTTTCTTCAGCATTTTAGAGGGATTCATCACCATTGCTGATGGACCCGATATAGTCAGTTTCCAAAGTACAGAGTAATGACTGCACTGGAAAAAAAATATTATAAGACAATTAATTATAATAAGGTTTATGATTTTCACAGTATTGTCTACCTGCGTATATTTGTCAGTATTTTTTTCTGTGTATTTTCAACTGGAAAGTCTCATGAAGTGGGAGACAAAAGGTTCTGGTAAAGTACTACCTCTTGCTCTGTGGGCAACAATTTTATCTTATGATTATGCTTCATAAGCAATAGTGAGTAAAGTATCAGATTTCTCTACAGCTCTGTCTGGACCACACTGATAATGATCTCTTCTTGAGAAGATAACCCTTGCAAGGCAGCTGCTATCCTTTACTGTGAAATTTGCCATATATTCTCCAACTACTCGATACATCCACTGTTTAATCAATAATCTTTGATATCTGGCTATAAATCTTGCATGTTGGACCTATACTCTTTGTAATATCTTTCTTTGTTTTAATGTACCTTGGACAGTATTAGCTAAAAATCTTAGTGTTTGCTTTTGTTTTTTAATAATTTCTTCTGTAATTTGTCTTGATTTGTCTTAGAAAATACTTAAAATATATTACTTCCTTTTCATTAATATTTTAGGGGAAAAAAAAAAATCTATGTGCTTCTTTTCTGTTTTACCTGCTTCATAATACAGTTTACCTGCTTGATACCACTTGTCTGTCAGAAGAGAATACACTTGATTTGCCTTTGGAACTTGATTCTATTTCCAATCACTCCCTTATACACCTAAATAAGACAATTACTTTTTATCATTATATTTTCCTCTTTCATACTACTCTTGATGGTTCGTAGCCCAGCCAGTTTTCCTTTGCAGTGGCTTCTCTTCTATCAACAAAATGCACGTACAATGAAAGTCCACTGCAGCTGCTGATCTTCACAACCTGTCCTATAGGTAGTTATCAGACAGCAGCAAACAGTTGCTACTGAGGGGTTAAAATCAGCAGGATTAAAACTGAGGGGTTAAAAACTATCATTTCACTCAAGTCCCAGTGCTCTGGGGTTAAATGCCATACGAAAATGTTAGCTTTCCTCTGATGTATGTATCTAGCCATCACAGTTATGAAGGAAAATTTTGAAACACAAGTTATTGTAGAAACATAGAGGTCAGACACTAAATATAGAGATTACAATTTCCTGTAATATCTTGACTTTTTGAGAACTCTGGATTTTTTAAGGTAACAGGTAAGGTACTTTGGTACTTTAAGGTAAGGTACTGTGCCCTTCACAGAAGTTTCTGGAGGTCAGTCAGGAACCCTACATGACAAAGGACTATCTGTGGCTGTAACTGCCGCTGGTGCCTGTGGACTTCAAAGAAAAAAATATCTAGGTATGTAAATAAATCATAGGAGCCAAAGGCTTAGATTATTTAAAAAAAAAAAAAAGTCAAAAAGTCGTGCTGTTATGAGTGACATGGCCCTTTCACACTTCATCATCCTGAATGCTTGGTTAAAAGAGCAGCTGGACCTCAGAAACATGTCATGTACTTTACTTCCCTTGTTCTCTATTAATGAAAATATTTAGATAAAAAGGGATCCTTGTTTCCCAACAGTTCATCCGCCTCTCCTGTTTATTCTCTACCTGGTGTTACAGTCCTCCAAATTTTGGCAGAGTAATAATTTCCAGAGCAGTCCTGCTCTGTCACAAACAGAGGATTAGGATTTCAGATTTTTAATAAGTAGAAAAAGAGATGAATACTTAAACAAAGACGCTGTCTTCAAGTAAATATCCTTAGTAATGCACCATGAGGAAAGAAAAATAGTATGGCTTTTTCAAACTTTTCCACACACTCCCAGATGAACTTCAGGAATGCCATTGTCTTTTGTCTTTATCCTTCATTAAAAAGCTGGTTCTGTGTTTCTGGGCAGAAGAAAGCCCTTGGCAAAATTTCAGACTTCACTGAATTGGATTTTAATGACCTTTTTGTAATGCTGAATGGCAAAATCCCACCTTAATTACAGGGTGGGATTCCCGAAATAGTGCAGAGAGAATTCCCCTTAGATGGACACAGATCAAGGGGAATATGGTGTGGACTCGGGAGAGCAAGGCAATGTTGGTGCTCAGTATGCTTCAGGCTTGTGCCTGTGAAAAAATGTGGTTCTAAGGAGGTCATTGATTACACTAGCATCCAAGGTTACTCTGACTTGCATTACCTATCACATATTTCTCTAAAGTAGGAGTTTTAGTCAAATTGTGGGGGTTAGTCAAGCACATAAATAATTGAACTTGTACAATTTTAATTAAAAGTACCATGAAGCAATTAGAGTTTGATACCATGAATACAAACCTCTAGGTGTAGCTTACATAGCTCTGATGCAAGTTAAAATAATCTCTGAAGGACAGATTGTGCCATCAATGTTCCCATGGGGTACTTGTTTATTCTCCCCCTAGTCCCTTTGAAACAGAGAATGTTTAGAACAGCAAAATCTGCTCTACATAGCTACTAGCAACTGGCTGTGTTGCAGGTAAGAACCCTCTGAAAAAAAATAGAGAATGCTTCCATATTTTCTCATCTGTTTTACAGCTAAAATAAGGCTCTAAGTGAGATTTATTTTAACTATTGCCAAAACAGTATTTTAGTGCTAGCTATCCAAGATATGGCATTTCACACAACTTCATAGATAGGAAGACCATAATATTCTGGTACAGCTATAGCCCTGGGACAATCTGCTCTTGTTTCTGATTGAAGGTACAGCTTGCCTGAGACACAAGCATACTGTTATAAGCTAAGTTTTTATACCTTCAAAGAATAATGTGCTGCTTTCCATGGAACATCAACAATAACATGTTCCATTGCACTCTTATGGAGACTGTAAGAACAGATTTTTCTTTTTATCTTTAGTTAAAAGAAACAGTGCACTGTTAAAAAAAAAAAAAAAAAAAAAAAAAAAAAAAAAGCCTGGTATTTTACATAGCATACTTGATTTTCCAAGTGTGATAATGTCTTACATGAAATGCATCTCACCAAAGCATAGAATGGCTTACTCCATATATATATTTCAGTTGTTCTGAGACTTATTCCTCTCTAATGTACATAAAACTAAAAGAAATCTACCAAGGATCTGCTGTGAGAGAAAAACAGGCCCTTGGTGCTCAGCACCTTGCTATGAATGTGCAGTCTCTATGTATATATATTCATATTTATACTGAACTGTGTACCAGTTCAGTAGCCAGAGCAAGGTGTAAGGTCAATCCACTCTGATGGTGTAACTAACCTCCATAGCTCTAGTCAGCATTGTGTTAGAAGCAAACTAGAAGCATGTGGTGTTGAAGTTATGTTGCTCATTGCAAAAAGCTTCCAAGAACTCCCTCATGTATCCCTCTGTATCACTGGGCCAAGTTGTCTGCCTATCTGTGTGGCTTCTTTCTTATTTCCGTTTCAGAATACAAGAAGTACTCACCTGATAACCTATCTGCTGCTTTCTGAAAACAAACCACACAAACAGAAAGTGGACTGGATAAAGAGTCTGCTACCATCTAGCTCAATCAGGTTTTCAGGACTGTATTTGCATTCAAGTATTATGTGGACAAATTAGTAATACTGTGATGTGTTTATATATGCATGCCTGTAGCAAGTTATTGTGTAATTTGGCCATACCGTGGATTCATCTGCATATACAGTTACTACAATTATATATGCAAATTATATATATATTCATGTGCATGTGGGATAACTGTAAGTACAAAATTTTGACTATTTAGCCTATATTTTATATGATTTATTATCAGGTTCACTTATCCACCCAATTTGCATGTCTTCTTTCTGGGTAAGAGCTATCATAGCCTACAAATTACTTTATGCTTATCTGCACTAGAAGATAGGTTTGCTGTCATTTGCACATCTTTCTCTATACACTGAGTTGTCTGATATGGTAATGTCAAAACACTCACACCTTCTCTTCATTATGCTTTCTATTCCCAACAGTTTAGAGTGCAAAGCCCTCCATAGCTGAGATATTCCCTCTTAACTGTTTTGCTATGGCTGCATGATCCAATTGAACATGCATTTCTGTAGCTTTTGGGGGCAGTTTTCTGGTTGACATTGCACTCTGTGTTGCTGTAGGTGAATTAACAAATGGTTAACAGTACTGTTTGAAAGTGTTAGCCCATTTTTCCCTACTCTGTGATAATCACAGTTTTGTAGATATGTGTAAAGATAGCCAGGGAAGAAAAAAAAAAAAAAAAAAAAAAAAAAAACACTGGAGGCATGTGGGGACTTGTAGTTTCTTTTGTTTGTTTCTTTGTTTTGATTTTAATTTTCTTTTGTGAGAAACTAATTTCTCAGTATAAAAGATACGGTGTCAAAGGGAAGGAGAGAAGGGTAAAAATGATAGTGGAAGTGAATATTGAAGTCACATAAAATTGTTTTCTGTGCTGTGTCAGAGGAGAAGAATCTGCTACTTGTAGAATGATTTCATTGTGACAAGTGGTGGCGGGATGCAGCTGCTGTGGCCTTAGGCTGGTGGGGGGAAACCATTGTTGGTGATTTGCATGCCACTGTAATTCCCATTTCCCTTACCATCTCCTCCCTGTTCCTATGGTATATAAATCAGCAGTTTCACTACTTAAATTTTCTGCTCAGGGAGCAGGAAAAGACCAAAGCAGGATGAAACAGGGAGAACAAGCTCAGCAGAAAGGGGAAAGCTGTTGAGGTATTTAAGAAACAAAATATGCAGCAGTAACCTTAACCTACTACTCCCTGAGGGTCTTCAATTGAAGGAAATTCAGTAAAGAATGTAGAAATTTTTGTTCACATCAACCAAATTATCAGAGAGTAGTGGAACACTTGTGTCAAGTCCCCAGCCTTTCAGAATGAGACTTGGGAAACAGGATATGGGATTCAGCATGCTGAGCAGGGTGAAACACTGTATTTATTTAGACAACACAAAAAATAACAGCAGAATAAATTTCTCATAGTGCTGAGGATCTCTAAGGATTTAAAACAAGGATCGTCTTTCTGCAATAACACACCTGCAGGTGCAGGTGGAGAGGTCCTTCAGTAGGAGCCACAGAGTAGATTTTTCTCAACTACAGGCAACACAAGGGCATATGTTTAAAAGTCAGATGGTTTTCCACATGGTTGAGGATAGCCCAAGTTTGGATTAGCTTGCTATCATGAGTTTCTATGCCAGCAAGTTTGATCTGTTTGATCCTGAAAAGTTAGGCATGAAAATAACTGCTGATATCTCATGTGGGGCTCAGGTGCTCTATGGAATAAAGTCTATCTTCACTCACCTGTGTAGATGTGTACTGGGACATTGCAGGTCAGCATGCTAATGCTATTTGAGTAGGGATAGCAGCTACTGCAAGATGCACTTCGAGCCTGAATCTACAGAGGGTCATTATGTGAATGGATGCTCCCCAGAGAGAAGATGCATTCAATATGACCTTCTTCCTTTTTTTTTTCCATCTCTGTGCTATTTTCTGGTTGTTCTTTATCTGAGCTTTACAATAATGTTTCATGAACAAAGTAGGGTTTAATTCAATTTAATATAAAAAATATATATATATGTATTGTTTGTAGTATTTGTACTGTGTATAAAAATCTTGAATATTGAGGATTTCCCTGCCCATATTGGACTTTACAGATTTCATAGGACTTTTCTGAAGGGGGATATTTCCCTTACAGCCCTTGCAACAGTATTGCCTCCCATGCATTACTGTTGCTGATTTCCAAAGCAGCTGCATTGCTGTGGTCTGGTTTCCAAAAAGTAACTAAGCAAATATTTCCATATATATATATAACTAAAAGAGTTTGGAAATCCTACAGCTTAATAATAATAATAATAATAATAATAATAATAATAATAATAATAATAATAAATACATCTGATATGTTGGACTTTGCCTTCAGGTTTCACTGAAGAACCAAACTGAACAGATTTCAGGCAGAACAATTCTGAGAGCTGGAACTTTTCTGCAAGTCAGAATAGTTTTATTATATTTGGCAAAGTTGGAAGGTCTTTATTTTCTGAGTGAAGAGGTAATCCTTGTATGACCTGGAATTAGGCTATGCATTCCTATAACGGCCTGACAGCTTGTTTTGGAGTATCATCTTATTTTTTTAACAAGGTTTAATCAGAAAAACAAACAAACAAACCATAAGAACAGAGTAACAGTATCTTAGAATTCATGCATTAAAGGAGATTCATGTATGAAAGAAGAGGATTTCTCAGGTGATGTGCTTTTCTGACATTCTCATTTTTTTTTTCCATCAGGCAGATTTTCCTTCTCCCTCACTCTCATGAAGTCATAGATTGCGACCGACTTGGAAATACATTCTCTTTTGTAATGTCTGTGTTGCTTTCATGTCTTATTTCCCTTTTGTTGATCACTTGTTTCTCTCTTCATGAACCATTACTGTAACTTTGTTCTAAGTATAATTGTGTGGGGAAAAAAAAAAAAAAAAAAAAGTATTTGGGTCAAAAAAATCAGAGGAATGTGGATCTTTATGGTACCAGGTTTAGTCACTTCTATTTTAAGAGGAGAAATTATTTGAAATGAGATGAATGAGACAAAATCAGGAATCTTACATTGCCATAACTTGCTGAGAAATGGTCAGCAGATTAGTTTATAGGAGAAGCAACTATTATTGTATTTTCAAATTGTACTGTACTGCAACTAATCCTGAAATTTAGTGTGTTTACAACAGCAAATGCATAGCCCTTCATCAGCAGATTGAAGCTTTCCTGAAAAAGTATTGTTTGGGTGAGCTATAGATCAATACAGAACAACTGACAGCTACGTGATGAAATATTTTCATTGGTTTTGGTGGGAGTTTAAGTGGGACACTAAGGACAATCCCTGAAAAGTTGTTAGCATGAGTTGTAACTGGTTTTCCTTTGGTTTCAGAGTGCTTGCTGAGTGCTCAGAACCTAAACTGATTTGAGCTGTGGCTAATCATGTCCAGGTCATAAGAAGAGTGAAATATTTTCCCTTTTGCCTCTCAGCTTGCAACATTAATGTTTTGATGCATTTTCATAAAAGTCATGTAGCTATCTGTGCCTCTGTAGTTGCATTCTGATCTGGTAGAGGGGTGCCTATGTTTGTCTTCTTTAAGTCTCTTTTAACATCAAACTTTGAGGGAGCAAAAAGCAAGCAAAGAAACAGGTATTTCTAAACATACATTAACCTCAATGAGGACAAGACATTTAATGAATCTTAAAATATCTAATATCCTAACACACATAGGTCACAATATGTTTAATATGTCAATATTTAAATAATAATAACAATCAGTGTTTTCTTAACTGTGGAAATGGTGATTATAAACATTTTCTTTCATTTTTCATGTTGAAACTTTGCTTTTATACACTAGCAATCTGCAACCCTTTCTCTCCCTTCCCCCCAACTTTTTTTTTTTTTTTTTTTTTTTTTTTTTCAGAGAGATCTGCATGATTCTAGAAGTCATATTTAACTTTATAGCAGTTTGATGCTATTCTGTTATGTTTGAGTACTGTTGTCAGAGTTTTGTCTCTGAATGGTCAGGTTCATATATTAATTCTTCTGTAAGCCATGTCCAATACAAAAAGAAAATCATGTAAAATTGTGATCACTTTAGTATATTTGTATTAAAATTAAAGATAAATGGAAGTATCTAAGATAAATGCTTTAATGAAAATATTTTATGGTATTTGCTTTATTCCAGACAGTACAATTTTGCAGCATTTTGCTAAGAATAAGAATTTGAAAAACAACTTGAAATTTTCTGTTTTGATGGAAGGAAAATCAAATTGCATAAGCAAGAACAGTAGTTTTTGTCTAAAAAAAAAAAAAAAAAAAAAAAAATTGAACCATAGAAATAATTCTTCAGTTTGCTACCTATAGTTTCTTTTTAATTATTCATTAAAGAAGATATTATTGCTTTTTTATATATACATAGAGCTTGTGGAAAACATACATGTATTTATCTGTAGACAGTCCTCTGAGCATACTTGCTAAAATTAAGAAATTAAATCAATGTTAAAATTGGTAAATCTTTTACTGAGTACTTCAGAAACTTGAGTTACATTTTCAATTAATTTGATTATTTTGATGACTATTTAATTAACAAACCAATCTAAATAAAGTCAAATGCTTTGTAGTCACCTCCAAGATCACTGAGTCCAACCTCTGACCTAACACTAACCAGTCCTTCAATAAACCATATCATCTAAACGTCTTTTAAAGACCTCTAGGAATGGTGACTCAACCACTTTCCTGGGCAGCCCATCCCAATGCCTAACAGCCCTTTCAGTAAAGAAGTTTTTCCTAATACCCAACCTATACCTCCCCTGGCACAACTTTAGCCCATTCCCCCTCGTCCTGCCACCAGGCACGTGGGAGAATAGACCAACATCCACCTCACTACAGCCTCCTTTAAGGTATCTGTAAAGAGCAATAAGGTCACCCCTGAGCCTCCTTTTCTCCAGGCTGAACAAACCCAGCTCCCTCAGCCCTTCCTCTTAAGACTTGTTCTCCAGACCCCTCACCAGCTTCGTCACCCTCCTCTGGACTCGCTCGAGCACCTCCATGTCCTTCTTGTAGCGAGGGGCCCAAAAACTGAACACAGTACTCGAGGTGCGGCCTCACCAGAGCTGAGTACAGGGAGACGATCACCTCCCTAGCCCTGCTGGCCACACTGTTTCTTATGCAAGCCAGGGTGCCGTTGGCCTTCTTGGCCACCTGAGCACACTGCTGGCTCATATTCAGCCGACTATCCACCAATACTCCCGGGTCCTTCTCTGCCAGGCAGCTCTCCAACCACTCATCTCCCAGCCTGTAGCTCTGCTTGGGGTTCTTGCGCCCCAGGTGCAGGACCCGACACTTGGCCTTGTTGAACTTCATGCAGTTGGCCTCAGCCCATCGGTCCAGCCTATCCAGATCCTCCTGCAGAGCCTCCCTACCCTCAAGCAGATCAACACACGCACCTAACTTGGTGTCATCTGCCAACTTACTGAGGGTGCACTCAATCCCCTCATCCAGATCATCAATAAAGATATTAAAGAGAACTGGCCCCAGTACTGAGCCCTGGGGGACGCCACTAGTGACTGGCCTCCAACTGGATTTGACTCCATTCACCACAACTCTTTGGGCCCAGCTATCCAGCCAGTTTTTAACCCAACAAAGCGTATGCCAGTCCAAGCCTTGTATATTATAAATATACAAATTCAGCAGCTGAGACAAAATAAGATGCATCTAGTTCCAAATCTCACCTGGTGGCCTCAGGGGTAATACTTAGTTTAGTAGTAAGAAAGCCTATTGTACAGGGAAGAGAAATGTGTTCTTCGCAGAGAGTAGAAGGTAGTTTAGAGCTGCACAGAGGTTGCTGTTGAAGATCATTCTGCTACGTTCAGGCACTGGAGCTGATCTGAAATTTATGTCTGTGGTTGATAAGCCTGCTATTTCAATGTACTGTAATTCTTTAATTATGTCTCTGCATTACTATGCATTTGTGTAACTGTAATATCATGTAATTATGTGTAACAATGTGTGACATAATAATTAATTCAAATATGTGCACTGATTCATAACACACAACTGACTCCTACACATACATGAAAAAAAATATATACTTTAAAAAGCCCCAAATCCTCATGCCTGTTCCACTACTTCTTTTTACCATAGAAAGTTTTATACGGATTTATTAAGACTACAGCATTCTAAGAAATTTGATTGTGTTGCTTTTATAGGTAAGCAACATGAAACACTGTAAGAACTACAGTTATGATTAGAATGATTAGAATGTTAGTGCACTTTGGTGAGTTACTTATATACCCAAATAGCATATAGTCAAGGAGTTCAGAGTGTAATTGGCAGAAAAATGTTAAATGCCCTCAGTAACAAAAAATTTTATAGTAAGGAAATGAGTCATTTTATCAAAAGAAACCAGCAGAAATACTA
The DNA here is from genome assembly GCF_964211825.1 of Aythya ferina. NCBI lineage: Eukaryota > Metazoa > Chordata > Aves > Anseriformes > Anatidae > Aythya > Aythya ferina. The sequence goes on along the minus strand of NC_140299.1, from coordinate 50,222,137 downwards.
GACCTCTAAGGCTAGTCTTATTTTTAAGAGCTGAATTGTGCAAATATTAATTTACCTCAGAGTTGCCTACAGTAATGATTTTTTTAAGTGTATATGATACATTTGATGTGGAAAAGACCAGAGAGATTAAGCTTGAATTAATCTAGAAGAAATGCAAATGACCTCTATGTGCAACCCAGGTTCCCTTGTTGAGCAAGCTGTGATTGTTGCTTGACACTGTCAGCAACCCAAATAAAATATCACATATTGCTTTATCACCAACAGCAGACATGCAAAGGTTTTTCATATACTGCTCCACTTCTCTAGTAGAATGCACTGCAGGAAGATACCTCCTTTGAAATTCAGTACATATGCAGTTAGAAAAAATAAATAAAATAAAATAAAATAAAATAAAATAAAATAAAATAAAATAAAGGATAAAATAAGTGTTTGAGTAGCATATTTGTTTGTTTGTTTGTTTTTCAAGTTTCTTACAGGTGTAACAAGGCAAGCTACTGAGAAATATTGACACCAGTAGTAGTGATAACATGGGTGAAGGGTGTATGAAGGAGGACTCATTTAAGATATTGGTCTGGAATATTTCTTATAAAAAAGACTTTCAGCTTGACAGGCCACAAGGAAGGATTCCTGCCTCGTATTACTGCCATTTTCCTCTGAAGAAATATACAGACTGACAGTATTAGAGAACAAACTATGTTTTAATATTATTCATAAAGAACAAGGTACTAAATCCACTACAATACAAGGAAGAAAATTGCTTATACTGCCCTTTAATTTGGACTCCACACTCTGTTAAGAAAGTACCATCTTTTTGCTCTGTATTTGCACAGTATCATCCTCAGTGAAGATCGTGGAAATCCCAGAAGCTCTAACAATGCAAGCATCAATACTATGAGGAATAATTCTCTAATTTGACTTTAAAAAGGGGGAAAGGACTCAGAAAGTATTAAAAAAGCTTTAGCAGATAAAACATTTTTCTACATGCAACTGAAAGATTTTCTCTCTCTTATTTATGCTAAATAGTACTACTAGTTTGTAAGCAAACTAGTTTGATTTCCTATTTGTTCTCCCATAACTCTGGCCTGGGAAATTGATTTGACCTGGAAAGTGTTAGATGAGTTATTGCTGCTGAGTAACAAGATGACTTGCTAGAATATGTTGCAGGAAGGTGTTTCCCTTATTTGATTCACTGATTATCTAAATAATGAAACAGTCAGGTATTTGCAGAGCAGCATTGAACAATATGACAATTGAGTTCACACTGTTTTCAGTGTAAAATATCACTGGAAGAATCCTACGCTTTCAGCAAAACTAATCATGAATCTCAAAACAAAAGAAAATGCTTGTTGACCTTTTTTTCTTGACCTCAGAGAATGTTGAATTGCACAGCTGAAATAAAAAGTAGATTTGGCTTTGTGTTTGCACTGAAGCAAGGTATTACTCCAGCCTTCTGTTTATGCACTTGCTGCTTAGATAAGAAATGGCAGGCAAAGAAGGTAATTTCTAGAAGAGTTTATTACTGCATATGTAAACAGGAAATGTTTGTTACATAGGGGCACTGTTATGCTTATGATAAAAGTTCAGTGTGTATGGTGGGAAGGACAGAGTTCTGCAACACAGAGAAAGCCAGCTTCTTCTGGCAGGACCTAGAGCATTCTAGGTGAAGAGTTTGTACCATTGGGCTTTATTTAGCAAAGGTTTGGTGTCTCATTGTATGGTGAAACATTCAATATTTCTTACAATAAATCCTGCTTCAAACGCTGTGTTAGAAAGAATATTTTATGTAAGCAGATAAATTGCACAAGCAGTGTGGACTCGATTAGGCTTGAATTTGACAAAGAAGTTGATTTTAAGTATAACTGTACTTTTTTCTTTAAGAGTTTTATTCAGTTGGCATTAACAAAAACAAAGCATTAATGACCTACAGTATTAAATGATAACATGAAGTTTACTAAAGTAAACTGTAGATGTGAATGCATGCAGAAATATGAAGAGAATGTCTGGTAGACTGGGGGAAACAATATTTCCATAGAATATTCTTGAAAACCTTGTCTCTTATTTCCATGTGACTATTCTAGGAGCCAATGAATTCAAAAAGGAGAAGTAATCAGGATTTTTTTGCTGCTGGCATTTCCTGGTTTTACCCTCCCTGAGCATTTGCACTTTTGATATTGCTGAGTGAAAGCTGTGACTAGACAGTCCTACGGATCATCCAGCTCTGTAATAAATTGTACTTTCGCATTTATTTGGGAGGCTGATAGGCCATGTAAATGTAGCAGTAACTAGTTCCACCAGCTTCACAATGGTCTTGTACCCAGCTACCAACATGAGGCTGTTCTAAATAGACACAGAATCAAAATGTGTTTCTTCACTTTTCTGCAGGTAAGGAATATAAGAAAGATGTTTCCAAATAAGCAAGGAAGTAAAACTTCAGAAATCTAAATTTCTTTAGAAATAAAAACAACAACTCACAAAACATACTATAATAACTTAAGGGGCTGTTTTTCGAGGTGATGCAGATGTCTTGGAGCATGGAAACAGACCAGAAAACAAACAAACAAATAAACAAACAAACAAACAATCAAACAAGCAAAACACATTACTCCCATTGATTTAGGTACTTAAATCCCTTTAAAAGTCTGTTATTCAGTCGTGCATGCTGTACTTAGCTGTCATAATACTTGCAGCCCTCCCATGCTTAAGAGCAAGGAACAGAAGAGACAGAGTATGTTATTTCTAAGATATCCACAGCAGACAAACATATTGTGTAGGACTTTTTAGTCTGTTATTAAAGACTAAACCTGCTTGGATAAAGCTCCTTTCCTGACAAAAAAAATAAATAAATAAATCTGTTTCTTCAGGCTTGAACAAATCACTTCTACCCTTTCTTCTCTAGGTAAGAACCTATAATAGGTTGTTGATAGTTTGCTAACATTCCACTTATACACATAAATAATATTTATTAACCTGACCCCATATTACACCCTGTAATGGTTTTACTCGGGTGGGCAGCCGAGCTCCACCACAACCACTCTCACTCTCCCTCTCCTCAAAGAAGAAGGGGGAGAAAATACAACACAGAGAGCTCAAGGTTTGAGATGAGAATGGTTTAATTAAAGGGAAAGGGAATGGGGAGAAAAAGAAACAAAAGAAACAATAAGGCTGCGTGGAAGCACAGAGAGAAGGAAAAAAAAAAATACTCTCAACTTCCCATCAACGAATGGTGTTCGGCCATGTCCTGGGAAGCAGGGCCTCAAAACGTGTAGTGGTTGTTTGGGAGGAACAGCCCCCTCCCCCATGAGAGCCCCCCTTTCTATTGCTGAGTGTGACATCAGGTGTTATGGAATATCCCTTTGGTTGGTTTAGGTCAGCTGCCCGGGCAATGTCCTCTCCCTATCACTTGCCCACTCCCAGCCTGCTGGCTCCTGGGGGCTTGGAAGGAGTCCTGATGCTGCAGCAATAGACACAACACTGGAGTGATATCAGTGCTGTTCCAGCTATGAGTGCAGAGCACAGCACTGTGTGGGCTGCTGCAGAGAAAGGTGACTCCATCCCAGACAGACTCAACACACACTCACATGCAATTTCTACCAGAAATAGCATTTTATCAGTCTATAGTGTTACAAGAAACAGCAATTACAACTTTTTTACCAAAAATGCTGCAACAAAGCAGCAGTAGCCAATAAATACTGTTAACTACTTGCTCGCTTATTGTATTTTTTGACTTTTTTTCTCTCTTATCTAGTGAGTAAAATAGAAAATGTTTAAAAATATGTGATACAAGTATCTTTTCTGAGACAAAATCTATTTTGTTAAATATTATGAAGACAGCAGTGAAGCAAGTAGTGTAATGTCTGTCATTACTGTGCTTTTACTGATGTTCCTTTATTTAATGAATGCTTCCTGGATTATGACTGCCTACAATAAAAACATATTTCTTCGAGGTTACTCTTTTTTATTATATAAAACCTTAGCTTCACACTGAAGTTATGTGATTTATTTATATGATCCGTACAATATGCATCTGAATGGACTTGTGTTTTTCATTCCCATATAGAAATATTACTTTCAATCTCTCTCTCTATATATATACATATATATATATTTTTTTTCTGAAGCTATTTAGAATATATAGTTGCTGTGGATTCTGTACTTACCGTATTTCATATCCTTTCCTTCCCACTGCCTTACCCCTTCTGTCCACATTAATTTCAAGAACTCGGTAAGCAGTAGGGAAAAAGGTTGGATACCGGATTTGAAGATCTTAGCAGTTGCTGCTCTTTGAAAAGCTATTAAGTTATCACATATTCAAAAGTATTCTACTGTAAGCCCCTGAGATTCTTCAAGCTCTATTCCAAATGCCTGTCAGTGTTGCCATCGCTGTTAGCTGTTTGTGGTAGTGATAGCAATCTGTCTTCACATATTCAGTATCAAAATATTCAGTGGTAAAAAATTCAGATAAAAAGGAATTAGAATGCCACAGATACAGCTTGTTTAAGTTTAATTTCAGCATTTTTTTCCAGCAGGAACCTATAATTGTCTGCACTGGTTGCAAGTCTTTAACCTGTTTTTTACCTTTCTAGAATATGAGTTACAAAGTGACTAGGAAAAAAAAGGAAAATTCTTACTTATGCCAAGTCAGATTAACATTGAATTGACCTTTTATGTTTATTTTAAAGGAAAGCATGACAGAGGAGCTCTGTAGCAAACTCTGATTAGTGAAGGAGTGGAGGACTCTAAGCTGTGTTTGACTCTGGTGTCACCTACTCAAGTTTCACTGCAGCATGAGAAGATAAAGCAACTGGAACAAACTTTAGAACACAGTGGAAAGAAGATGCAGCAGCTGGTAGCAGATTTAAGTCCCAGGATATTCTGGTTGCTAAAGTCCCTTAAAAGCATTTATCAAAAGTACCAAGTGGCCATAATGTCATAATAAATTCCAGGGAAACTTCTGAGAACAGTATTTTTTTTAATTAAAATACTAAGTTTACAATGCAATGTAAAAGCCACTGAAGTCCATACAGTTCTCAGAAGGAAAGGTTATAACAAGTATATTTTGTAGCAATAAATAGAACATTTTCCTCCTTTGTTGTATCATTTAGAACAAGAAAATCAACAAATTTCAAAGCCAAATCAGAAATGGAGCCTTAATGATAACTTTAATCACATAATTAGCAAGGTATCAATAACCTTGGATGAGGGAGACACAGTATCAGTTAAACTAGGAAGAATGCGTCAGTCACAGTCATTAAAGTGAGCGCTGAAAAATAAACAAATATGCTAGAGTTCAAAGTTACTAAGCAACTGCATATAAAGGAAGAAAAGTCAAACTCCATGCATTTCTTCTGGGGAGTTCTACTTACTGAACTGACTGCACAATTATAGCTGCAAAATAAATTACCCTAGGGATTTTCTTTCATTGCTCTTTGTTTCCATTTATTTATTTTTATTTCATTAACACTTGGTAAATGTCTATAACACTAAAAATTACAATCTAGACAAGCTGTGGGTGGGATAATACCAGCCAAGTGGGTAAACTTCCACTTGGTAATATTGCAACTCCGTAGGAAAGCATAATGTCCTTACTTTCTCTCAGTCTGCAGTTTACTAAAAAGGAAATGGAGGCACCAGTCCACCTTGCTCAGACAGCACAATGGCAGTAACCCTGGGGTAGTGGAGATTTTTAAAAGGGAAGGAGAAATTCCAGCGAATCTAGCACCACATTGCATCTGACCCCTGTACAGCATGCCGATGGGCTGACCAACAGCCTTACAGATGCTATGGTCAGTCAGATTGCAGTCTAAGCATTTTCCTTCTTCTTCTTTAGATGACAAAATCCCACAGACTGAGGAAAGGTATGGTTCTGACTAGAATTTATCAGCAGCTCAAGGGGAAGGAAAAAGGAGGCCTGTTACTCCTTGCAAAGCAAGGTCTTTGTGCATGTGCCATGGGGCTCAGGGAAGACTTTTTATTATTGAATGATTATTGTTTAGTTTAAAACATATTAAAATATGAAACCATGTTCATACTCTGCAATGTGTATAAATAGCTTGTATCTTCACAGGTGGCAGTCCTTTTTAACAGCAGTTTAAATGTAGTCCCTTTGCTATAAGGATTCCATTTGATGTACTCCTAACTGCCTAACATATAAACTCATGGTTATATTTAAGTCTTTTTTTTACAGGCCTACAGCTCCTTTAAGAACCACAACTTCTTTTATTTAATGAATCATTTCATCACAGTATGATGAAGAATGTTTAGGTAGACTTCATATCATTTTAGTGCATAGAAAGTGAGCTATATAAAGAGCACATAAGAGACAAACAAATGAATGGCTCCCATTCATATGACAGTTTCATTTTTGTCACACACCCATGAGATGATACATCCATGAAAGCCATTAGCCTGCTGGACTTTGAGGCTGCTGGTACTGTATAGAAACAAATTAACTGTTGGGCAAAAAAATATTTAATCGATTTTCTGCTAGAGAAACCTGTTACAAAAATGTATTTGTTGAACAAATCATAAAAATTATGATCTAACATTCTGTTAGGGGAAAAAAAAGGGTGGGGGGAAGGGAAGGGAAGGGAAGGGAAGGGAAGGGAAGGGAAGGGAAGGGAAGGGAAGGGAAGGGAAGGGAAGGGAAGGGAAGGGAAGGGAAGGGAAGGGAAGGGAAGGGAAGGGAAGGGAAGGGAAGGGAAGGGAAGGGAAGGGAAGGGAAGGGAAGGGAAGGGAAGGGTATGCTTTTTAAATATCCAAAATATACACCAGCCCACTTTTACCATTTTGATATTTTAAATTAAATTTTTATTTCTAATTTCAAACTAATTACTTTTTTTTTTATTATTATTAATCTTGTACTGTTCCAAAGGCAATTGAAATCCAAATGAAATATTTCACATTTATAAAAGTAAAATACTTAACTTGATCTGGTGTGATCTTTCCAGATATGTGAAATTATTCATAAGCTAGAGAGTGCACTTTCTGACAAGTCATAACTAAGCTTGCCAGAGAAAGTAAGATTTGTAAACTCTAAAAACTAACAAGATTTATAATGTTGCAAAAAACAATGAGTAACTTCAGTTAGTCACAGCACAAACAACCTATAGTCATGCTAGAATTTCATAAATTTTCAGGAAAGTAAATGCTATTACCGAGTCAGCAACTCTCTGGAGTGATAAAGCATTTTTTGCAAAGCCAATGTCATCACTATATGCACACACTCATATGAATGGAATGCTGGAACCTGCAACTCCATTCGATTGATCTTGTATTGATTTCATTGAGAGTCTTGGATAATGATGACCCAAAGTAAGCAAAGTGTCCAGAGCAAACAGATCTTCACTTTCCTATGTACTTTGCAAAGACAAGCAAGAATTAAGGTTCTTGTTTGGCAGATATGAAAGATTATGACTTGTCTAATGTTACGCAGGCAGACAGGCAGTTATGAAGCTGAGGAGAGCCCAGTTCTGACATGTTCTGAAAGCCCTGTCTTCCATGTTACCCATCAGAAATTATCCAGTCATAGGAGATTGGAAGAACTATTCAGAACAGCTTCAGTCTGCTTTTTGTACAACATACATATAAAAATCCAAATTACAATATTTAAAAATTTTAGAAATACTGAATTATTGCTAGCTGTCACCTAGGTCCTGATGAAACAAAGGGCTTAAGCATCATTGTTAAACCCTTTGACTTCAATGAGCTTTGAGTCAGTTGCTTTTTTGTATGCATACCCTTTATTGTAAGTGTTTTCTGATGCAAAACAGAGTCTAAGCTGGTTGCATTGCCTGCTTGCATACTAAATTCTGTAGCTGTATGTAAAAGACATTTTTTTTTCTTTATGGTTAGTTACTAAATTTGAGGCATGAGACTCGTTCCAAGCATCTAAAAGAGTTGGATCATATTGGACTACTTACTAACTAACATCCCATGAACACAATATAATATATGCAAGGATTTGAACCTGCAAGGAATTTGGTACTCTAAAATATCATTCCTTCTTTGAAGCTAAATATATTGAAATCTCTTTAGTGCAGTTACATGAAATAAACATCCTACCTAAAGAAATGCAAAAAATATTATTTCTCTAAAAGTTCTTGCTATGATTTAGAAGAAAAATCTACAATTTTGTGACTGTGTTCACTTCTGCATTAGAAACTAGTGTAATATTTGTTTTATTTGAGAAAATTTAATCAACTAAATTTTTAGTTAACATATGCAGCTTAAAGCAACAACAAAACCCTCCATATATACAGTCTCTACAGGGGAAAAAAAAAAAAAAAAGTAAACACTAAGAAAAAAGTTTAGAAAATATCTAAAAAATGTATTCTGAAGGAACGTGGGCAGCTTAAAAATCAACCCAAGTATTTCTGCTTGTCTACCATTATGTTATTCATATGCATAAATAGCTGAATGCATTATGTATTTTTTTTTCTCTTTTTAGGATAAGCATTCATTCTGATTTCTCTCTGGTCTTAATCATTTAGTTCCTTTTTTATATCTCTTTGCCTCAGAAATGTTTATTGTTAGATGAGATCATCCCATGTGTACAGACATGCTAATGACTAGTTTCAACACTTGAAGAAAGAAAATCTCAAATGAAAACATTGCATAAACACAAAAGGCTTTGGCAGTAGGTCTTAACTAGAGCCATGTAGCTCTGAATGTATTTGGCAGGGCGGGGCGGGGGGAGGGGGAAGAATAGCTTTTCATCAATACTTATGAAAGTATTAGCTTATGATTGAAACGTTTTTCACATTAATTTCATTCCAAGTTGTTTGCAAGGGATTGAAAGTGAGAGTGTTTTATCAGTGACCTGGGAAATAAGTTAGCGTACTCGTGACAACTATTTCTCTTGAATAAAAAGTAATATACTTCACAAAAATGTAAGTGGATAAATGATACGCTATGGGAAAGGCAGCTGAGACACACAAGTAAAAGAAATAAGTATGGTATATGACTACCTGAAACTTAGATGTCTGAGTTTAAAAATAATAAAATAAAATATTTTGTCAGATATATGTGAGGACTATGGAGAATATAAACGATTAAGCTTTTTCTAAGCCCTAAATAAATAGTAATAATAATAATAATAATTAAAAAAAAAAAAAAAGTTAATTTTTAAATAATTCTCTCATTGGAAGGAGATGTTTTCATTTGGATGCAGATCATCTCGCACTTTACCATGTTTTGGTTTTCTAAAAAAAAATATCATGGGTATATCTCAGCTACGAGTAAACAGAACAAAAGCAACACAGGAAGGAAGAAGAGACCAACTAATTTATTTTTTCTTCTCCATGATGTGTGTAAAGTGAACTGTCTGTATACATGTATAAAATACCAGATTCATATTTGTAGATTTTTGCTCAACACTGATGATACAGATTTTGCTACTTTATTTATTCATATATATTTATTTCTACTAAAGGAAACGGGTCCTGACCCTAAGGCTTTCAAAGCTGATGGAAAATCTTCCATTTTTACTTTCCCTTCCCTGGATCCAGCTCATGGAGCATAGGAAAGATACATATATATCCCTGTATATTTGAGATACGGTAACAACATAGTTGCTGGTACAGAGGATTATATAGCTTTATTGGTGGTGTTGGTGGGGTTCAGTTCCCCGAACAGAGCATATGTGGCTCCAGAAGTCCTCATATGCCTGCCTAGACCACAAGTCTCAAGGCCCTGCAGCCTTAACTGCCCTGACCAGCCTCACCAGGTTTCAGCCTCCGCACTCTGCAGCTTTGGGCCTAGAAGCTCCATTTAGGCTCAGGTCCAAGTGCCCTACTCCTTACCTGAGCTAAAACTTCATCAGACCTATGCTCAGGCTTTTCCTGGGCTTGCAGACTGGACTTGCTGGGTTGATGTTGGACTTGACTCATTACCTTTAAGTTGTCTGATGATTGGTAGGTTCCTGCTGGCCCTGTTGTCACTCGCTCTGCACTGCTCACATTGCTCAGGTACTGTCAGACTGCACCTGTTTCGGGTGGGCTGTCTTGGCTCCTATCCTGTCTTCTGCTGTGGAGCAGTCCCACTCTTGCCGTTTCCTGACAAGAAACTCTGTCTGTGGATCTGAGGTGCAGATTGGTTAGCTGTTAGTCTTTAAGCACAGCTTGCAGAGACAAAGTATCTATGAACATAACATCAGCATGACCTCTTTGTTAGATGATTCTAATGTGATTCAGTATCCAATCACCTTGAGAAGGTGCTGTGGGAGTGAAAAAGGGGGCTGCAAACAGAAGACTGCACCAGAAATTGGAGGAGAGGTCAGCAGACAGTCTTTTTGGGCTTTACCATTGTGGCATCCCTGTATTCGCTGAGAGAAAACAAGGCAGCAAAGTTTTAAAAGAGATGACAATCTAGCTTGGAAATAGCTGAGGAAATTGGGCACATTTGTGTGTGCCTCAGCCTTCTTTGGCAAAGGGGGGAGGATCATAAATCTTTTGCCTTCCTTTAAGTTTTGAGAGGACTACAGGTGGAGGAGGTAGCAGCCATCTTAAGTAACAGAAACAAGCAAGACTTCATGCCAGAGGAGGGAAATGCCAGCTTAGTCTAAGAAAAAAATATAGAAACTGAGGTGCTAACCAGCCAAGGAACTGCAAAACAATATTTTTAAAGAGTAAGTTTTTTCTTCAAATCCTGCCTGTCATTAAGTGTAAATGAGCAGTCTGAAACAAGAGTTAGCATCTCATTTCCACAAGCATGGTGGAAGTGGTGGGAATGAAAAACCGCACCTCTAACATAAATTGCCCTGTTGTATTTGAAATATGGGAAGGTAGGCATTCATATGAATTGCAGGGACTTGAGAGCTGACAAAATAAAAAGCCTTTAATACAGGCTCTCACCCTGCATATTTCCAGTTTTTTGAATGGCTTGAATGCTCTTCCAGATGTAAGTGTTTGCAATAATTTTCTGTAAGCGTAGTCTCCTCATTGTTCCACATACAAAAGTAGGTGTATCTTGCAGCACTGTTAATGCCATAGCTGATGCAGTAGCTTAAATAAGGCACATGCACTTCAGCCAGTTTTATGGCTACTTTTCCTTTCAGGCAATTATCACCTAAAGAGGTTACAGTTCTATTTCCAAGTCACTGAAATAACTGAAATTCACATAATAGTCACATAATAACTAGGTAGAAGACTCAGAGAGACTTTCAAAAGCTGCTATGTTTAATCTTAAATGAATTCAATGTGCAGATTTTTGAAAGTTCTGCATTAAGGCACTTGAATCTTTAGGTATCCTAATACCTGTAAACACTGGTGCCTTCATAATAATCAATATAGACTTCCAAGGATATTCTTCCAGTAAGTAATAAACCCTCTTTGTAGAACAAAACAAATTTATTTCTGCTGTTTCTTTTACTGCACATGCTTACCAATTTAAACAGCAAATGGGTCATTTCAAGCTATAATGTAGGAAAAGCAAACAAGTTGGTATGAGTGCTACAGACTCTGGCAGATTGTGTAGAGAATTAAAAAGTATATTCTTCAAAGGTGGTTTAACATCTAAGTGCTTAAGCATAGATATCAAACAACTGATTAAAATGTACACTGTCTTTTCTTCAGATTGAGACAGTATGGCAATATATGGAGAATATATATAATGATACTGAAGTTTTATTTTTTAATTCTTGCAAAAAGGAAAGCTCAGAATGACATTTTAAACATTATTTAACTAGGATAGAATACTGACTAAATAAACAGCTCTTATCAAATGAAAGCATCATTCCTGTTTGTCTGCAATAGCCTTGCAATTCACAGGACATCTTTTCTTTCTGTAAACTTCTGCCATGAACTTCACAAAGTCATGCTTTTGGTATATTTTGTATTTTAAACTTACAAATACTAAAGGAATATTAACAATATTTGGAATGAATGATCATTTTCTAGTTCACTCGGTACTGTACTTGAATTTATTTTCACTTCCATCGCTAGCACCATGCAGTTCAATTGCACACAGCAGTGTCAGCTGAGACACTCCCCTCTTGGCTACATGTCTTACAAGGCAATAGGTCTCTTTTGTTTCTTTGCCCAAAACATGGGAATTTCCATGCAGCCTCCATCCTCAAGAGACCAACCACCCGCAAGTGCTGACAACAGTTACTATATACTAAGCATTTCCCAGTAGAGAATTATGCCAAATTATTTGACCTTTTCTTTATCTTTTGCAGTAGTTTTGTTCCACTGGCAATGCATAGTCCTGCCTAAAGAGGTTCTGCACAACTGTCTGTAAGACCAGTTTAAAAGGAGAACATTTAGAAGTGGCATCGCTTACTCACTCATAAACTTTTCAAACAGTTACAGTCCAGGAATCCAGCCTGGTAGCCATGACTTTAAAAATAAACATTTGGGATTATTTCTCTGCTCCCTCCCCTTCCCCACCCGCTTCTACAGAAACCGTTGTGGGGGCATGATGTGAAGCCAGTGGCTCCCTTGTGCTGACCTCTGTACATGGTTATGAGTTCTCCATCCTGAGCAGGATGCAGAAACACTGGAAGAGGTTCATGGGACAGCAAAGCAGGTCAATGAGCAGTAGCAGTGTGGAAGAAGGAGCACATAGGCTGGATCTCTCCCCTTTGGAGAAGACTGAGGAGGAACAAGAGAGAAGTTAAGAAAAGTTATTAGTGACAGGGAAGAGGCATGCAGGGAATGACTGCTCATTGCCTCTTCAAATGCAAGTATTAGGAGACATCTAATAAAACTACTGTCTGGCATGTTCAGATAAAACAAAAGTGTTATGTAACTTGATGCTATGAGCAGGGAATGATGAAATTTTTCAATCATTCAAAAAGTAACCAGGCAAAATTCAATGGAAGAAAAAGCCACCAAGGGTTGTTAAGTATACTGCTTCTGACTCAGGTAGTCCTTGGAGTGCCAGTTACTAGATGTTGTGACTTTTCTGGGAAAATATTATTACTAAGAGATGTTAGTGTTCCCTCTTCTTATCTTACATATCCGATGTTGACATCTACTTCCTGCACACTCCTCACTTCTCTAGTTGTTTTTATGCTTCTCTGTAGATTTTGAAAAGACATCAACACTGCTTTTTGCTGTCTTTTTTTTTTTTTTTTTTTTTTTTAAATTTCTCATCAGATTTTGTCATCGGATCTTTTAACGGTGATTGCAGCACTCTACCCACTACGGGTACACTACTTTCCAAACAGAGCGGTTACCAACTGCTCAGGTTTGATTCACTATGGTTCTTTGGCATTGCCCTCCAGGATAATTGGGAAGTCCTTATTTCTCTCCCACATTTTGCTACACTGCAATGATGCTCTACATTTGACTGCTTTACTCTTATATGGCAAAATCAGTGAGGTGAGGCTCACAGACAAGAATTGCCAGTTGCATAAGAGCTTTCCTTCACAATAAATCAGGTTGAATTTCTTAGCATTTTTTTTCTTACACATCTCAGGGATATTTGAAGGATTCTATGAACATAACCATTTCTTTGAGTGTATTATTCAAAAGGCTAGCTCCTGTTTGCAGGTAGGATGCAGCCAGAACATTGTTTGTTGCTTCCTGTGGGCAGCTTCCCATGCAGTCCTATTAAATTTGTCATTTATTCACCTATTGGCTATAGTCATTTATTGGCAATAGTCACTTATTCTGCTATAAGCTTAACTGAGTACCTTTACAATGAACCAGAAAGAGGGCTTTGAATCTGAGCAATTGTCAGAAGAAAGTTCTGCCTGTTGCTGGCACTGATTTCAGCTGAGCTCATAAGTGAAGCCCTGGGTCCAATGGGAAGAGAAAGGGCCTGAGGGTTGGATCAAACAGGGCAGTAGCTGCCAGGAGCACGCAGATCAGGTAGCTTACCAAATGGAGCCTGGAGCACTGCCCGTACAAACTCATCGAGAAGCAGAGAGTGCAAACCCACAGTGGAGATGCAACAATTCCCACTGAGCTTCCCTGCAAAATGCTGAGGGGATGTTTCTCAGGCTGTGTTCAAGGTGACTGGATAGGGTGTAGGTATTACAAGCAACATGTGTGCATGCCAGTAAGCTGTGGCATATGTAGTACTGTAGCCTCACTATATACTGACAGGGAAATTTACTTACCTGAAGATTAGTGCTTTGGTGTTATAGAACAGCAGTAAATCCTACATTTAAAGTTATGTAAGCTCTGTGCAACTCCTCAGTTGCTATCTTCCCATTTTTCAAACTTCTTTTGGCATCTGTGAACATGGCAATCTAGCTGATCGCATCATATTTGTGCTTTTTGCATGTCCCAGAAATATGATGAAAAAAATGCACTAACTTTTTGATTTAAAATGGTGAGCTGTTCACCTACTGGAGGGAAATCCAGAAAAGCCTCTTCTCACTTTTTGTTTCTGAAAGAGATTAATTATTTTTCCTTACTCCTGTGAGGTGATTAGAGTAGTAGCCCACTTCTTATACATGCAATGGTAAGGGCACAAAGCAATTTTCAAAAGTCAGACTGAGAACAAGGTCCAGAGTTCTGACATTGACCCTCCTGCTCAGACTAAGAAGAAACACACACACAGACACAAAAAAAAAAAAAAAAAAAAAAAAAGAAACCCAACTTCTCCCATACAGATTATTCTTTTCCTTTGAAACAGAAATATAAATACAGCAAAGCTGAACCACCATTTATAGGTGCAGTTTTGTGATTCTAAAAATAGCTGTAAGCAGAGCCTCTAATAGTCCCTAAATGACAGAAGCAAAATTCTTGTGATGTCCTCACAAATTATCTTATGCCTCAGAGTAACCTCCTCTACTGTGGAACTCTTTTTTTTTCAGTCTTGCTACACTGTTGAGACACTCAGTCATGGGAAACTGCGATTAAAACCCTCCTCCTAACACATTGTGGGAAGAGTCCTTTCAGTTGCTACCATGGCTACGATACATAAGCCAAGGTCATTGTTTGTTATGATTGTAGCTGTGCTGAGCCTTTTTTTTTTTTTTTTTTTTTAAACCAACAGCTGTTGCGTATCAGTGAAATTAAATCGTTTCAAGCAGATATAAAATATAGGATTATTCTAATTCAGGTGAGTCATGCTGTAAAGCCATATCTCAGTCCTGTATAGAGCTATTTCTATCTTCTCTGTGGGCCAAGCTCTGATCTTCATTATCACGATACTTTAAATACAGAGTGATTTAATTACTTAAAATTTTTCTGCACTATTAGTAAGATCAGCTTGTGCTGCTGCACCTCCTTACTGGTGTTTGTATAGATAATTTGTATAGATAGTTTGTATAGATAATTTGAAACAAACTTGTAGTTAGAGAAGTGGTTTAAGTGTGTATAATTGCAAACTTAGCCATGTTTTAGAGATGCATTTCCCAAAACTAATGACATTGGTGGCAATCAGTACTTGCACTTTATTTAAGTCGTATTATCCTCTGAATTAATCAGATTTATTCTGAGTGGATTTTGTATGAAGCATTTACAATTTCCAAAACAAGATCAACAAAGAAATGTAATGTAAAAAATAATTCTTCTCTTTTCAACTGTAGGGTTGGTTTGGCTATTTTTATTTTATTTTATTTTTTTTTTGTTATTTCTAATTTAAATAAGTTACTCTTAAGTATCTGTGCTATGAGAAAATCAGCTATGTATTTTAAAAGAGACTGCTATACAGTTACAGACATCTGGTTAAACCATAACCTGAGATGCTAAGACATGGTCCAGTGCTGTTCTCCATTTATTCAGCCCCTAGCAGAGGTAAACCCAATTTCTAGTGTAAATTAAAGTAGATTCTGCTTTGCTTTATATTAAGTGTACTGGGACTATTTTTTTTCAAGTATCTCGTTACTTATTGGTGCAGCAGTCTAGCAAGGGGGTTGATATAAGGAAGTAACCCAGGCTGCAAATGGTGTAATGTTGGCTAACTTCTTTGGGTTAGTTATTCCTATACATAACATTGATAACTAACATATAAAAAAAAAACACAGTTGTGCAATTGTTCTGCATTTTATTTACTTGCTGTTTCTAAAAGCTGTTTTTCATAGGTACCTTTCTGAAATACATAATGATAGTTGTGACAGGTGTTTCTCTCAAAAGAGAAATATTGCCAATGTCTATTTCTCTGCAGAGAATATTCAGTATTTCTGCATTCTGCTTTGGAAATGGTGTATAACAACATATTTGGCATCTCTGGATCAAATATCATTCAATATCCACTTCCATAAAACATACGCATATATGCACAAATATAAGCAAAACTGTGATTATCTTCCATTTCATTGGGACAGTCATCTAATACATGTTCTCAAATATATCTGTGACCTTAGTAAAAACGTACAGTTCAGGCTCTTATTTTATTTTCCATCGTTTCCTTTCTGACGGTATTGACAGTATGCCAAGCAAGCAGAGAGCATTTCTATCTTGATATATGCTGAAAGGTTTATTAAGCACATCACTTTTCCAAGGTTGAATTAGTGTTCAGTCTCAGAAAAGCATACAGAATAGGATACTTCAGAAAGAATCTCTAAATATTAATTATCTCTTTAGTCTTAAGTCCTAACATATTGCAATATTTCTGAAGGTAAACAGGCCAAAGATTTGTTATAAGGGAGAATACTGGATGACAAATTCTTGGGTAAAATTATTTACGGGAAGATAGGAAATGAGTCAGGTATCTCAGGAAAAAATAGCTGTCTCACAGACATCTGAAAAAAATGTCCAGATTCATTTTTTCATTTCAGATGGAGAAAGGAAGGGGAAATATATCAATAGGAGTTACAGAACACAAATTCCCGACTTCCTTCTTAGCTGCATACCAGCTTTGTCTTAAATTTTTAGTGCTAGGCACCAACGGGTAAAACAGGCAAGGGAGAGAAATTATTTAGCTTTATTTCGTATATTAACAAATCCTGGATGCTGACACTGAATAGAACTTGAATAAGTAATTGCTCTGCTTCTGAAATTCTTTGCAAATATCAATAGCACTGCACAGAAAAAGGTTTCCGAAAGCTGCTTCAGGAGCTTTTTATATGCTATACAGAGTGCATTTTCATATGCTAAGCAGAATAAGTACAGTGTTACATGCAAGGAGGAATCCAAAATATTCATGGAAAAAATATTTACTTCTTTCTAGGTTTTATCTTGCTGCAGCAAGATAAAAATAAAAATGCGGCAAACATGGAGAGTTAAAAGAGTGGACTAAGTAGAAGAACATTTGAGGACTAGACAAAACACAATAACTATTCTACTTGCTCTAAGGAAGGCATCAGGGCAGCAATCACTAAGTGACATAGTTTAAACTTAGATATTTCAAAGAAATGGTTTTCTATCTGAGGGAAAGAAGCTTTCAATAGCATCATCCGGTACATTCTTTTGGTATGATTTGCCATTCACATGTGGCAGTGTATGAGATGGATGTCTTCCTGCAGTCTGAACTCTCTCTGTCTCTTTCGTGTCCTAGAGGCACCAGAAGATACAAGGAGGTCTAGAGGCCTCAGTCTCTGAGTCTTCATCTCTGCCGCTCCCTCATGGTCCCTCCCTGCCCCTGCTCCCCGTGGGGTCCCTCCCATGGATGCCGTCCTTCCCCAACTGAGCCCGCGGGGTCAGCAGCTCTTCAAGCACTGCTCCCACACGGCTCCATCTCACGGGGTCCATCCATCCATCCCCCAGGAGCAAACTGCTCCAGCACAGGTCCCCCACGGGTGGGCGGCAGCTCCCCCCAGACCCCCTGCTCCTGCGGGGGCTCCTCTCCACGGGCTGCAGCTCTGGCCCGGGGCCTGCTCCTGCGGGGGCTCTCCATGGGCCGCAGCCTCCTCCAGGCCACATCCACCTGCTCCACCGGGGGCTCCTCCACCCATGGGGGGGCTGCAGCATGGAGATCTGCTCCATGTGGGACCCATGGGCTGCAGGGGCACAGCCTGCTCCACCAGGGGTCTCTCCCTGCACAGCCCGCAGGGGAACTGCTGCTGCCTGCCTGCGGCACCTCCTGCCCTCCTGCAGCACTCACCTGGGGGCTGCAGGGATATAGCTCTCTCATTTCTCACTCCTCTCTCCCAGCTGCTGTTGCACAGCAGTTTCTCCCTTTCTTAAATCTGCTCTCACAGAGGTGCAAACACCACCACTTACTGGCTCTGCTCTGGCCGGCAGTAGGACCCTTTTGGAGCCGTCTGGAGCTGGCTCTGCTCTGACATGAGGCGGCTGCTGGTTGCTGCTCACAGAGGCCACCCCTACAGCCCCTCTGCTGCCAAAACCTTGCCAGGTAAGCTGAACATAAGGGAAGTACTGAGAACACCTTTGATGATGCACAATTTGCTAATACATGAGCAAAATGAAAGAATAATTGCTAGGGTAAGATTTTTGTTTTTCTAGACAAATGACAGGAACGAGAACACTGGGACAAAGGACTTGCTTATACAAGATATGCGACCACATTTTCCAGATAGTAGAATTCACTAAAACAAACAAACAAAAAAAGACATTTTTTCATACTTCCAAGGTTTACTGGTGCAGCAATAGTAAGGTACATATTTCAGTATGGTAAAGTCAGTTGGTTTCCTCTTGTAGAGGAGCTTGCATTGAGTACCTTTCAAAGCTTGCATGCTTACTTTTAATACCTTTTTTGGGATTTGGAAAATAGAAAGGGTCTGGATCATTTTCATTTAAACTGTTGTAATTTGCTTTAATAGTTGGTCCTTTAACAGCAGTTAGATCCAGTCTGACATCTTTACTTCCAATGTATCAGGTAAGTTTATAGCTCCACGGATTATAAATCTGTTCAACTAGATCAGTGGAGAAACATCTCTCTCTTAGCCCCAGGAGAGTACCTACATGTATATCTACAGCTCTAGACCATTACTCTCTACAAGACAAGCTCTCTGAATAGTTGGTGATTCCCTGACCATTCCTTTACAATGAGGAATGGAGGAAGACAGCCTGACTGAACAGACTGCTCACAGTTTGTTCACACAGATTGAGATATATTCGTAAAAAGAACAGCATGTCAATCACATCTCACAGAAGTCTTTTTCCCAGGGTACCTGTAACATTTTTATTGTAATTCTCACGTACACACATCAGCAGTAAAAGCCATCAGCACAAAGGGCAGACCAGGCTTTAAAGAACAATACATGCTTAATATACTAAGAAAAATGAGTAATGACATTTTTATTTTTTTCCAGCACAGGTCTCCTTAGATTAAATTACTAAGTGTTTATTTGCTGCTGCTCCCCAAAAGCAACGTCAATTGGCTTACATGCACATTTAAATCCAGAGCTGCTCTTGTCTATAAATACCTCTTTCTTTGGTTGTGACAGAATAACTGTCTTCCATTCTGTTGTCATCCAAGATCATGATTTAGCAAAAGAAACAGAAAATGACCTAATTAATTCTCTGTACTTAGTTGCACTCTTTCCAAAACTTCAGAAAAGTATTTGAGGTATATAACCTATATAACTTGAGACAACCTGTGTCCCCTTAGAAATATTACTCATTGAAAATAAGTACTTGGATTATTTTCATATCAGATCAGCTCAGTATCTTCTTTTATAGTTCACAAGATGAATGGTGATCAAAAAATGAATAGCAAGCTAGTATTATGCTGTCATTTGGTGTGAGACCTCATACCCTTGTGCATTATTTACTATCTATAATTGAAATGATATGGTGCATAGCGAACGATTAATTTCCTCCTAGAGTTTCCTCTAGTAGCCTCATTATTTTAAAATTTCTTTTAAAGTGATTTCATCACCTTCCAAGGTGCTAATTGCTCTTGTGAGTTTTTAATATGATAATTTCATTAATTGCTATTAATGACCTACCTCTTGATTGTTTAGAAATGTTGGCTTAATAACATCCTGTGAAATTACTTGGCAATTTTCTTAATTGAATGTGGGATGGTAGGGAACAGGAGGAAACATTAAAACTAAAATTATTTCAGAATTTACAGCTTTATGAAACTTAAAATGTATTTTTTTTTTCGGAATGTTTAGTATGTAGCTAAACTTGTTTTACTGAATGATTAGTATGTTTAGCATCTTTGAAAAGTCAAACTCTTGACTTCAATTACAAAAGTCATTGCTCAACTCTGCTGCATATCAGACTCTACATGTTTAAATTTAGCTCCCAGAATAAAAGAAATGCATACTATCTGTTTCAAAGATGTGACTTGGCCAGTATCACATGCCATTTTAATAAAAGAGGCAAGAGTAAAATCTAATTATTCAAGATGACATTCAGTTGGCATGAATATGAAGAGACATTTTTTACCTGGAGTTTTTCATGCTTTATTCGTTATTCATGTGTGATTACATGCATTATGTTGTACAGAAGTTTTCTTTATTTCTTACAGCTTGAAAGGCTAAAATAAATCTATGATACTAGCAATTTAGCTGTTGAATAATTTGCTAGTGTCATGTCAGGTCTTGGAATTTTTAGCTTTGGATAGAATTTATAGTCATGATGTTTTGCAAGTTTTTCATTGTTGAAAAGTATGTGAAAATACAGCAATGCATATTATTTTAATAATTTACTTTGAATACACTTACTTTAGAATGCATACCTACTTCTGTGATGTATGATTCCCAAACACTGAAAATGGTTTTATTTATATTTCTATGTTCATCTGTGTGCAATACATTTGTATGGAGCCAAAGTCCTGGTCTCTGAAATACCTAAGTCAATTTCAGAACTTTGCTCCTAAAACTGATGTCATGGATTACACTGTTCTTTCAGTTATGTAGGTGAAACAAGAGGTCTGTTACTTCATAATTTAATAAATGAGAAGGAGAAAGAAAAAAAAAGATTTGGCTTATCAGCAAATGCGTTCAAGAGTTCAGCCATGCCAAGATGTTCTTACCACCATGTGAACATTCAGGCTACATGATTGAGCAAAGTAGATACAGCTTTCTTTTTAAGTGTCAGTTAATGTTAAAATTTCTCTTCACCCTCTGAATTCTTAGCAGGCTAAAACCTGTTAGCCAAATCAAGCCCAAATCTCTGATTTTCAGGTCCATTCGGTCCAATACATGTACCTTTTAAGCTGGTCATTCATGATACCTACTGAGTAGGTAGCTCCTTTGAAATTGGAGAATTTCCATTTATATTAGTGTTTCAGTCACAAGTGCTACAGGTGCCAGGCTTCTCTTTTCACCTTTAAATCTAGAGCACATTCTGTTTTTCCATTTTTATTTAAAAGCCAGAAAGCTGTATAAACCAGTTGATCATCCCCACAACTGTGTGCAGCTTAAAGGTAGTTAGTAGTGGATTGGGAGGTGGGAAGATAAAGCACAAATACAGCTACTTGAATCATTGTTGTTTATTGTAATTTTTAACGTTGCAGTAGTAAATGAGGACTTCTGCAGGACTGTTGGTACATGGAAAAGTTGTGGTCTAACCTGAGACGAGACAAAGCAAGAGAATAACTAGCAGAATCATGAAGAGAAAATAAAAAGTCATAGCAAAATGTGATATCTAATTGTTATATAGTCAGCAGCTCATTATCTTAAGGTACTCATATAGTTCAAATTAGTTTAATTATTTTTTTATTGCACCTTTCTGTCAATATATAATTATATCTGTTCAGACTTTGCCAATGTGATAACACACACATAAGACCAGACTGCATCATCACTATGTTATGGGGCTGTTACAGACCTTCTCTTGTCAGCAATGTCTGTCAAATAAATTAAGCTGTTTGACAGATAACTAATTAAAAGATGCTTATCTATGCTTTTTGGAAGAATTCCCAAAACCATAGATGGTAGGTTTAGAAGCTTATTTTAGTAACAATAGTACCGTATGAGTTCTGCAATATGCATTAGCAGTTAACTCCCATATTACTGCAGTAGGTTGACTGGAGCATGACAGTTTCATTTCTCATACAAGGTAAACTAGGCAAATCTATGCAGCTGGTAAAAATATAAAAAAATAGAAGTGAAAATCCATTAGGTTCTCTTTGGCCTTCTGCCCATTTAAGGAGAAAGTAACTCTGGCAACTTGAATTTCCCACAAAATTAAGACAGCAATGTAAATAGAATCCATGATTCACAAGAGATGTGGCTTCATGTTTTATTATGTTTTCAACTCTCAGGACTACAAGGCATTGTGCTTTTTAAATTAGGATACCCTGGACTCAGAAAAGGAAATGTGTTATTCTTCTTGACCCCCAGTACAGGAAATGATTAAAAGTGGTATTTACTTTCAGCAACGAAGTGCTGGGTTAAACATGCCCTAGATCAGTACCGCTAATCATCTGTAATAGTTGAAAGTGTTTGGCTTCAGCACACTTTCAACACACAAGAGTCTTGAATTGCATTAATTAATTCATGAGACCACACAGTTGAAGAGAATGTGTCTGGTTGATGAGGTTCTTGGATGGGAATCAATGGCTTCATTGCATGGCCATATTAACTTTCTAAGTATCAGCACTGTGAGTTTCATTACAAAGGACATAATAGATGGCACGCATCTGAGTGAGGTACACCCCGGCAGCCAGTCACTTGCAATTTATATACAGTCCCTTATGAATCAAGCTGTCCTGCTAGTGTTCAGGAAGGGAGAGAAGGACATCCCTGAAGGTCCTGATTCACAGCTGACATCTAACCTCTCTTTGAAGTATCATGAAATGGATGTAACAGGATGGGGTTTTGTGCACTTGTAGAGTATGTGCTACTGTGATAAATAGACAGGAAAGATGATCAAAAATAGGAAGGAGGAAAATAAGGAAGTATGATTTTGGTAGTTTTACAGAAATCAGATAGTTTGACAAAAACTTTTTTTGTTTTTATTGACAGTGGGATATTTTTGAAAATAAACTCAAAATGAGTTTTTATGTATATTTTCCTTCCGTTTTCTTCTGTCCCATCCCATTGTTCTTTCTCCCCCACTGAAGACAATGCAGGGCTTTGTCTTATTGATGTATTTAGGGCTTTTTTTTTTTTCTTGTTTCCATTTGTATTTTTTCCAGAGTGAAGAACATTTTGAAAAGAAAAAAGAAAAATCAGTGACATCTCTGAACAAGGTGATAACACTGGCAGGGGCACCTATTGAATGGGCTGTTAATCTGGAGTCCCACTGTGTTTGGGATGCTCCAGAGTCACAGTATGTTAGCATAACGCCATACTTTATTTTGTTTTATTGAGTTCCTTGGTCTTGTTTTTCAGTTCCTCCCTCTTCTAAGTCTTAACTCTTCTGTTTTTATTCCTGTTTTCAATGCTTTTCTTCTAAATTTTTGTTCTGTAAGTGGGAAAAAATCTTTTTGAAGTAAAGAAGTAAATTGCTAGTTAGATACCAGTTGGGAAGTACTCCTGACTTGTGACATGAATCACCCACTGGCCTATTTGATGTATACTTGGCTACCAAAAAGAATGCTACATAATTTATTGTGGCAGTGCATTTGGATGACAGTGCACTGCCCTACAAATTTCTGCACTCTCCTCCAGTGTCCCTTTTCCTGGTGCACCAGTTTACTGAATCACAGGCTCCTGCAGAGCTGAGCAGTAGCCTACTGCAGCCAGCTCCTCCTTCCCCCTGCTGTGGGTGTAGTAATGTAACCATCAGATACTCTGCAAGTTAATGTACCATTTTTACTGTGTGTGTGTGTTTCAAATTCATCTCCGAAGACTATCATTTCTATGGCATCCTACAGAGCTTCACAGCAGTAGAAACATGTGTTTTACTTGACATTATTTGGAGGTTGAGTTGGACATACAGTTAAAAATATTTTTCTCTAACTTAAGGGGAACTGGGTTCCTGATGTTCAGTATATGCAGGGTGTTGAAAAGATATAAAACCCTTCTCTGTTAACATCTCAATGAACTTAATGATAATCCCATCTGATGTCTTACACTCACATTTCACATGTGCTGAACAGTTACATGTTTCTTGTACATTCCTTTGAAGTCCTTATATAAAAAAGATCATCACAGAATTTTTTAATCTCAAATATTAAAAGCAGTTGCATATCTGACTTGAGGCATGCTACTAACTGCTGATATAAGGCATACCAGAACAGGAAAAAAAAAGTGTCAGGCCTTTATCTTACAAGCCACCTGTTTCAGAAACTGTCAGCCACCAGCCTTTTGAACTTACTTCATTAAAAGCACAGAACTGAGAAGGAGGAAAGGGAGCTGGGGAAGGACAGAGAAATTTCAAGGCAAAAGTTCCAAAAACAAACTGCAGTTTCCTTCCAATCTAGGGAGTACCCCAGCAAAGTCCCTGCCCGAAACAAAAGGCCTATCCTTGAACGGGGAGGGAGGAAGGGTGAGGTTGAATTTTGTGTTTTAAAGGGCACCTCAGTTCCATGTAACTGTTTGTTATAGCACAGACCTGAAACATTGCTGACATCAACAAGGATAAGATTGGTTTGTTGCAACTGGGATGTGGACGTACTGCTTCATAAAGTAATGTAATAGCTTTACATTTTCACTCCCTGAGATTCGTAGTTTAGTTCCCTTACATGGACCATTTCCATTGGCCATATAATTTGTGGGACTTACAATAATTACAAAGGAACCCAGTTTTCAACCTAAGCCTCTTTGTCAGGGATTTTAGTAATACCTTAAAAGACTGAGTGGAAACTGAGTAGTTAACTATTGTTAACTATTTTTTGTTTTGTTTTGTTTTGTTTTGTTTTTTGCTTGTTTGTTTTTAAAAAATTCTGTGCTTACATTTTAATTTTCAGGAACTAAATTCCAAATTGTTCAATGAAGTGAGATGAAGGCATTCACTTTATCATGGTCATTGTTCAGATGGAATAATTATGATGTTAAAGAGACAGCTACTCCGTGATGTCAGTGCCAGTGTCAGATGTCTCACAGTGCAGAAGCCTAAGAACAGTTTATGGAAAAAGAATCTAACAGCACCGAGTTATAGAAACTGGAAATATTAATATTGTGGACTAACAGTTTTGTTCACAGAATTTCCTGTGGTCAGTCTTGAGAGCCAGAAGCAATAGTCTTACTTTGCTCTAGCTTTTTTCCTGGAGCAACTTAAGCAGTGTATGTGGGTTGGAATACTTCTCATGCTTTTTGCTCTCTCATTTTGGTTACATGTATGGAAAAGTATTTACCAAAGAGTTTTGGAAATAAAAGGTCTTCAAGAGCTGACAACAATGTATGAACCTTCAAAAAACTCAAGGAACTGGGGTGCTTGTATTCTAGGACAAGAAATAGGATTGATGTATTTGCTTGTATTGCTTTTGTCAATGTATAGAAGAGCTTGCTGGCTTTAGACTTACAGCAGTAAGCTGTTTGGTAAAGTGAGAAATAGTGTCTTAAGGCCACTTGTACTGTTAAAAGGAGAATAAATGCTGTAAGGCACAGTGGAGACCTTAAAAAGCAGCACTGGCATGTTATGATTGTAATTCATGTTTACGTCACTTTGGTTGTCACAGACTCAGAAAAGCCAGACAAACTGAGTCATCCTGGATAACATCCAAAACCTCCCACATGTAACCTGGAAAAGACTGTCCTTTCTAAACTACATATATATCATAAATATCCTACCCATTTTCTGAAAAGTTAGTTTGATGTTCTGATGTTTTCATTTACAAGAACTTAATTACACATAGTAAATAATACACCATTTTCTACTGTTTTTCTAGGAATAGCTTTAAATTCTGAAAGCAGATGGATGCAGCTTCCTAAAAATATATATATTACTGGTAATACTAAAAAACTCAAAGGTCATGACTGCTATTCTGGTGCATGGTACATTACATGTTTCTGTAGACTGGAATTCAACTTCTGTTTTAAGTTGTTTTAAGACTATAAATGAAATATTCTCAAAAGTACTTCATACATCTAAGAGCTGTCATGGAGATACAATTGGACCTGCATGGCAATTTCCCATCAGTGACTTCCCACAGAAGTGGGTAGAGTTACACAGAATCAGGCTGAATGAACTCTGGGAACTCAACAGACATTCAGCATAAATTATCTACAGCTGTACCAGATGTTGCATGACACTAAAAAGGCGTCATTTAGGTTTTTTAGACCAAAGCTGGAGAACACTATGATCCATTACCTTTTTACTGTTCTTTGGAAAGTTTCTGTAGACCAACTTCTGGTCTATTTTTGTAAAATCATGAATAGAGACCTTATTTGCGTGTTTCCCCTGTGTACATCATGGATAAGCCCTCCACGTGTAATTGTCTGATTGTTACCTGATCTGTATAGCACCTAAGAGGGCAAGCTGTGTAACAGTACCACTTATTGCCCTCTAACTGGGAACTACCATATCCAGTCTAGCTTGTCACTGTAGGATTTTGAGCCAAGTTTAAATGTCATGATGTATGGATTTGTTTTGTTGATAATTCAGAATGTGTTGAAGGGAAATATTGGGATACACCTGATAGTCTGCCTTATCACCACTGTATAAATTTTCACGTTTCCAGTTCTGAACTCAGAATAAAAGGGGCTTTTATCATGTCTAACAAACAGTAGAGCATCACAGCAGTTTATAACTGCTGGATTCTTTTAAAAATTATGCTGGCAAATACTTTATGTGGTAATTGCCCTTTTTGGAAACTTGTTTGCCCGCCTACTAGATTCTCATAATCTCTCTTTTAATTGCTGTATATTTATTGGATTCTGACAGAAAGTTGCCAAACATGCCTCTGATGACTGCATACAGTCAAACACATTTAGATAGCACTTTCCTTAAGCAATCAGTGCTGTGAAAGCAATCCTTATGTAAAAGAGAAGAAAAAACCCTGTAAACCAAAAAAAGACAATGTTCTGTCATCTTCAGAATCATGCAGTCAGTCTAACACTAATGCCAAGCATGCTAAAACAGTGGAAAAACCCCAAGCATTGTACGTCAGCATTCCGGTATCTTTCAGAAATGATTCTTGTAGCTTTGGACTGGTGCGACAAGAAGACACGAGACATCAATCTTTCCCTAGCTGTAGCAATAAGATTATATGTCACTTGAAACATGTAACTTATTTTCTCTGTTTTATGTGCAGGATGTTTGCTCATTCTTTAAAATGCTTTGAACTATGTGTGGAACAGTGCTGTGTAAAACAGAAATGTTACTGGAAGATATGTGAGAGGTAAGGTTAGTAACGGTAGGTTTTCTCTCATATAGTTTATTTGGCCAGCTGGAAAAAGGGTCGGACATAATGTTCTTATTGTCTAAATAATTGACTTGATTGGCTTAAGAGGTCTGTCATCTCCCTTCTTCTGAAAAAAATAAATAAAATAAAATAAAATAAACATTCATATATCACTTTGCTGTAATAATTATTATGAGGACCTGGCTCCCTCTTAACTCGAACAGTAGAAGGCCTGACAGTGGTGCCAGTTGGGCCAAGAGTAAGAGGGAAGGGAGGATAGAGGGGAAGGACTATAATAGAATATAGGGAAAAGTGGGTGGAAGTAAGTAATGCGATCAGAACAAGAAATTCCATAACAAAAGAAAGTTTGATGACCTATTTCTATCACCAGTTTTAGTTGCAATACTAGTGTGTCTTAAACAGACACATCCCATGCAAAGTGCGTCACAGACTTCTGCTCCCAAAGTGCATTAAGTAACAATATGTAAAAGCGCGTGGCTGGCTACCCATTGATATGAATACGTGTGCCTTTTTCCTACATGCTGGCACTACTTCTTCCTCAAATTTAGTAACCTAGAAGATTAAAGCTGTCAGTTACATATAAGGGTTAAGAACTCCAGGGAAGATTTATGATCTTTGCACAGTCTCCAGGGAGAATAAGCAGACTGTTCCCTGCCAAAACACTCCTAAACTGCCCTGCAGTGAGGAGCATTACAGAAAAAGCACCAGAGATAGATAGGGGGAGGGGGAACAGTGAAGGGATAGGGAAATGCATGTGTCAGCATCTTACCTGCTCTGTTTATTCTCCACTCTTACTTCAGTATACTTCCTCTTTTCTTTCAAGAATTATATTCACTGAAATTAATGTAAAGGTGACTTAATTCAAGTTGCAGTTTTATAACATGTCTTCTGCTGCAAATAAAAACTTCCTTAGAATAATGAATTTAAGCAGCTTTCTGGTAAAGAAAGCTGCATAGATGTTAATTGCTAAGATTCTAACCTGAGATAATTTTCATAGTTTACAAGTCTACTGATACCTGTAACATTGTTTATTCACTTAGTGCTCTTTTAGAGAATAATGCTTTTTGACTCAATTTAAAGATTAAAGCCTTTCTGTGCCTGAAAATCTGAGAATACAATTTGTTTTCGGTTTCTGTCATTTAGGTATTAAATAAAAATGAGTTTCTGGAATTACCACAGTCCAGCCTCTTGTCAAAACATGATCACATTCTCTGCCTCTGCCTCTCTCTCCACCCCAATACCTTCAGCATAAATGTAGCATTAAGCAGAGGTCTTTGAATCACTAATTTCTCAAAGGCTTTGTGAATAGGCTGTTTAAAGGAGAAAAACTCCAGCGGGGGGGGGGGGGGGGGGGGGGGGGGGGGGGGGGTAAATAAATAAATACATGTGATTTATTCTGCAAATCTGCACCTGAGACAAACTGCTTATATGCCCCAGCTGTGTGAAGTCTACAGCTGAAAGAATACATATATTTTTAAAAATGAAAAACAAGCATCAGCCACAGTTCATTCATTCCATTGCTTGCAGAACAGCTTGCTTTTCTACAGCTGTATTCAGACTGGGGCAAAGGTGAGGGCAAGCATGAAGGTTCACAGGACTGTAAGTTAACCCATATGTGTATTCTTACGAGTAACATCATTTGGGTCAGCTCTTTACAAACTATCCAGTCAGCATTGAATCCCCTTACCCAAAAGTATGTGTAGTAGTGTTCAACACAACTTTGAACCTGCACTGGGTGCTGTTTCTCATGGTGCAGCTCTTCCCCACAAGTGATGAAGTAGCAATGTCTTGTCAGTTAGAAACAGAAAAACAAGCCAAAGGGAGGGTTTCACTCTTTGGCCCAGGGAAGGGCCATGCCAACTTCACCTCAATAGCCTTTCCAAACTTCACGTTGCGTGTCCTCACTTGTGTAACAATTCGCATCTTGTTTGCATAAGGTGTGTGAATGAGATGCATCTTTCCTGTGAAGCAGGAGCATTTCTGAACAGTTATGTAATAAAGGTATTAGTGTGCTTGCATGCATGCATAATACTGAGGCAAAAGGAGAACAGCGTGTGAAACTTAAGAAAACACAAAAAGCTTAAAACTCTTCTATAAGTCCAAATTCAATATCTGTGCATCCTTGGTCAACAGTGTTGTACTTTATAAAACATTGGCAATAGGAAGTGCAGTCTAGTAGAAGCTACACACAAGCACCAGGACTATGAATTTGAATATGCTGTGTAGCCCTGAGTATGTTCACACCCTTTGCATAGCTGTGAAGTAATTTTATTGTAGTTTCACTGGGCAAATGAGTGTCCATGTGTAACAACTCATAGATGGAGGGGAAAAAATACACAAATTACGTAGAGATTTAGTTCTAGCGGAACCCTGTAATTTGGCACGGTTTGGGTTGAAGCATCTAGCCAAATGACTCATTGAAACTGGATTGTTACATTAGAAAAGTATTGTTCTGGAAGGAAATTTAATGAATTGAAGGTACAATCTAATAAGACTCAGGATGCCAATATCAATTTCAAGCAAATAGGCAGCTTCTTTATGGAGCACATGTATTTTTGGATAGCACTAAAACAGTGCCATAAGGAACTGTAGGAGGATAGCAGAGTACAAGCCAGGATCTTAGAAAAAGTCACAGGCAGGAAACAAGCAGAAGATACCATGGGGAGTCTGTCTACATCCAAAAGCCTCTTTGGAATGCCTCTGAAGTTAGGAACTGAGAATATATAGAAGAAGTGAGACAAGCTAATTTTATTTTTTTCAAAGCAAAAATTGCTTTTACTGTTATCTCCACCACTTCTGTTCCAGAGGTACCAGCTTTTTAGATTTTATGAATGTTTTTCTCAAAAAGTGAACTGAGGCAGTATCACTGCATCCTTTTTCTCCTTTAGTTCTAGCACTGAGCTTCAGTGTCAGTCCTGTTGCCCTTCAACACCTGACTTGGCTCTTTTTCCAGGCAATGCAGAATTTTTTAGCCTTATCTGAATACTGTTCCTGCATGGTTCCTCTTCCAAGCAGGCCAGAAGTCCAAGGCAGATGGTTGATAGCAATTGACTAAACCGTGTCTCTAGCCACTGGCTGAATAGGTGTAAAACTCAAACTAAGCTTAAGGATATGAAATACAGTAATGCAATCATAGCGATGATGAATCATGGTTCCTTAAGACATTTCACTGTTAGACATTGAAACTAGGGCATTTATTAGAGAAAGCTGGAAAGGAATTTTACTATTTCTTCTTTTCTCAAGGACAGTTTCAGAATTTTATTTATTTATTTGTTTGTTTATTTTATTGTTTTAGTTTTGTAGTCTAATAATCAGGTAATAATAATTTTCCTGGATTTCTTGCTATTTTTTTCTGTGCCTTTCCTGTTCTGGAGTACGTTTCTTTGAAATAAATCCCTTTGGATTTCTTTCAAATAATTTTACCTGTTTGAAAGTTAGGTGTCTTGTATAAATTCATCTTCTATATTCCTTCTCTAAGTGGAAAGAAAAGCACTTACCACCTATCTTAGATTTCTACCTTAAGGTGGCATGAATCATACCGCAGAGGTAAATCTCTTTCTCCATTCTCATTGTATCAGATTAAACAATTTAAAATTGATGTTTAAATTTAGATGGCTAAAGTTAGGGGTAAGAAATCCCACCCTAGAGACTGTTAACAGAAGCTTAAGTTATTCTTCTCTCTTACTTCCAAGTGAGAAAAGATTAGATGTCTTTCTAATTGTTGATGCCATAAAGTTCTTGCAGACAAACACAAAGCAATCAGATATGAGAATAATTTATAAATATTTGTGAAGAATAGAAAAAAACGAAGCCATGGTTTTTATTCCCTGGAAGATATTAATGGCATTCATATGGAGGAGGAAAATTTGTTACTGATTGTTGGCAATTTACACTAACAGAGGAAGACACTTTATTTTTCATTGGTATTGTTTGGTAGACTGAATCACTTACAAAATTTAGCACACTGGTTTGCTGGATTACGGAAGAGACAATGTTTTCAAACTTCAGGCTGTAAAATTTATAGTAGCTTAATGTTCAAGTATGTGGTTAGAACTCAGTGGTAGCAAATGTTTTGGAAGTTCAGAGAAATGACTTGCATCAGTGGTATATTTATATTTTTTTATAATATTCGTACAAACATGCACAGTATTGCTATATAGACAGGAAAAATGTTAACTGAACTCAACTATGCCTATATAGTTCTTGATATTATTGCCCTTGCCTTAATGCAAAAGACAAGATGTACTTAATACAATAAAATCTATCAAAAAATGAACTGTTGTGTAGTAATTGAATTATCACCTCATTTTTTCTGAAGTTAATTATTGGACAGTAAACCTCATTCATAAGCATACTATTGTATTATTAGTGTTATGAAGCAATTAAAATAAATCAGTCTGTAAGTGAATAGCTTTTGTGATCTCTCAAAAAAACATTGTGACTAAACAATGTTCCTTAAAGATATTTGCCATTAATTCCATTGTTATCCAGAAGATGTTCAAAACACACTAATTGACTTCATAATTTTTATTTATGGTCTGTTTTAGGACGATTTTGCATGTATTGGCAAGAGAACTAAAATGGGGATTAGAAGATTTTTTTATTTTATTTTTTCAAAACTCTGTTTAATACCGGAGCTTATTGGGGATTTTAATTTTAAATTTAAATAGCATTTAAATTTTCCCATACTGAATTATGATACTCTTTCTGAAGTGTACAGTATCCTAGATCCTCATCATAAGAAGTCAATCCCTATATACCTTTTATTGACTTTGCAGAATCAGAGGATGCTTTTGAAAGCTTTGACATAAATGGTTATTTGAGGTCACCCTCAAAGACAGTAGTAAATCTAGAAACAACACCTACTTGTTCACAATCTGCTGTTCCTTTCTTTTTTTATATATATTGTTCCTGGTTTTCAGGCTTAGCTTTCTACCTCAAAATTGTAGTGATGACAATTACAAAACACTATCAACATCTTGTGCATTAAATGCAATGCATATTTAAGGGAATCCTGGATGCATATATGGAAGTCCCAGGGATATCCCCAAATCAATGCAATACGTGGTTTTCCTTACCTTCATAGGTAAACATTAACTGAAAAGAATTATTGAAACATTAACTGAGAGAATTAATGCCTTACCAATAATGAAAAAAGCAAACATCCATTTGATCATGACTTTGAATCATGACCTTGCTAAGCCAATAAAATAAAAGTATAGTAACCAATAAATAAACCATATACTTATGAAGAAAAGAAAGCTTCACAGAGCTACCATGTCTCTTTAGAAAATGGCTGGCAAAGAGCATGAATCAGGCAGAGCCTCAGTAATGAGTTCAACAGTACAGCCTTTAAGTCCATCATAAAGCATATGCTTGCCACAGGTTTCCCTGCTTTCTATAGGGAAACAAAACAAAAGAAAACAAAAACATGAGAGAGAGAGAGAGAGAAGCTGATTATTTAAGCTTAGCAGATCCACAGAGTGCAATGTGGTTTTTTTTGCTTGTAGTTGGAAGAATGCTAGAATCACTTGATCTCTAAAAGTGCTCACAGCAAGAAGCACATGAAAAGGACATTTCCTAAATGTCTTTACAAGTTTTGTCTGTTTGTGTTACTTCAGATTTATCTGCCATCTTGCTAAAAAGTGACTTCATCTGAGAAAGTTGCAGCAAGTTGCAGCCAAGTGTCAAAGAATGCAAACAATAAGATAGAGAATGTAGAAGTTTAATATTTACTTAGTGTTTTAAAATAGAACATCTATTCCAACGTACGTAGGGTTTAGATGCCACAGAAAAGACAGAGAGAGCACTGAAAATTGGTGCACCACACATCTATTCTTGACCTGTAACTTTCCCCCTTCTTGCTTTTCACTGTTAATGAGTTAGCACGTGCAATTATTTTCAAGTTAATTTACATATTGTATTACATGTGTTTTTTTTTTTCTAGAATATCATGGGAAGGAAAGCTAATTGGAGGATGTGTGTAATATGAAACATTTGCAGATTTGTTTCAAGTTACATAGTCTCTTGTGTGTTTCCCATGTCATACTTTCAGAATTTGGAAGCAGGCCCAAAGGGATAACATTAATATGTGTGTCAGGTACATATGGCCACATCTCACAGAGAAGTATTAAGTGGGAGGGCACTGGACACTAGATAGATTTTTACAAACATTTTGTACATCAGTACATCTGCAAAGCAGAAAAGTGAGTAATTACATATGCAGGCACTTCTATGTTTTTCAAAACTCAAAATACAAGCAGGTAGCAGGCTGGCAGTTAATCTACCTGAGTGCAGGTATGGATTTTGCTTTGGGCTTTTATTGAAAAACTAGGCCACAATGCCCAAACACTGTTTTCTAAATTAATCTGTTTATATTCTAGGATGTAGCCTAGAATAAGGGTAGCCCAAGCCTGCACCACTAACTCCAGGTGGTCCTGCAGGCACTGGTATCTTCAGCATCCCACTGGAAGCTGTGGTTCCAACACACTGCTTGGGAGAGTTAGTTCTCAGAGGAATGGGCTTTTAGACGATAAAGTGAGCATGCGCTCAGAAGAAAAACTTAATAGAGGAGTTTATGACTAATCTGATTCAGCCAGCTGATAGGCCTGTGTCCCAAGATAATCAGCTTGTGATCCCTTCCTGTTGGTAGTAATCATTCAAGTAGCTTAGTTTGAACCTGCTAAAAAACCCTACCTATCATTTGTTCATACTGGCTTCCTCCCACATATTCCTTTAATTCCAAGGTTTTTTTGCATGAGTCCTCTGCTGTCTCTCACCTACTAGGGAACTGTCTCCTCTCATGTTTCTGTTAAGTAATAGTTAGGCAGCCATGTTGTAAGAGTGCCGATGATAAGGGAAGTGGGAAGCGTGCCTGTGGCTCGTGTACTGCTTGTGCATAGTGCAGCTGTGGCTCCCATAAAAGACTATTTCATGGCCATATAAAATAGACAGAAAATTCCTGGGTAATCCTAATCCTCATCTCTTCCAGGAACTAGATTATCATGAGCCTCAGCTGCACATCAGCCACATCCCATCTGGCCAAGATTCAAATTAAATCCATCTGAAACTACTGTCATCTGCATTTTAATTCCCAGAACTCTTTCCTTTTGCCCCCTTCCTGTTTTGTAGCACATTTTCTCCAGGATCTAACCTTTGTGAAAACATTTTGATGTATGGTTCATAACATCAGAAAAACTGGTTTGAGGAGTGATACATCTTCAGCTAATTGAATAATTCACTTCAGGGGCCTTAGAACTATCTGAAGTTTGGTTCTAAGAAGCTTTTTAGTCCAGGGGAGCCATCAGTGTTTTCTAAATATGAAAAGGTAAAAAACACAAATGATAGCAGACAGTCATCTGAGTAATTCTAAAGTGTGCTGGATTAATATGAGAAAGAAACTTGAAATTGCTATTACACCTTATGTGTCAGCCTCTCTTCATCTTTCTGTTAATTTTGTTTGTTACAGAAATGACTAGAGTAAACATGAACAGGGCCTTGCTTATACCTGTAGAATTTTGTATTGTTATTTCTATAGTGCTTTATATCATAAGTTCTTTTGGAGGCTCTGATGTGTGCATTGTACTGTTTGCAGCCAGTAAGATGAACAAGCATTGTGTAGTATTCAAAACTGTTCTTGTAATGTTGCGCATCCTATACGTGCCTGCAAGCACTTTACTAATACACAAACCTGTTTATGCTTAAAAAAGAGTTTCTGAATGTGGAACTAAATTGATATGAAGACTGGGACAAACTCAAAATGACTGGAACCATTCCATCCAACGCAGGTGCAATGTCAGCATAATCCAAGCAAGCTGGGAGTTCAAAAATGCTCAGCAACGTCTTCTGTGAAGTGATTCTGCAGATCCACCTTGTTCATATTAGCACTAGATTGATCCTCGTGGGAAGGGTTGCTGCAACAGGAATGAAAAAATTGTTTACTCCTCCTCATGCAAATGTTCAGATACTTGTTTCTGCTTCTCCTTCATGCATCCATAGGGTTGTGAGAATTTGGGTGGTCCAGCCCCATGAGCATGTAGTGAGATTAGAGTCATGGTGCTTGTAAAGCAAAGATAGGTGCATAGGTTCAGAAATGTTGATACTGGCAGCAAGGGAACCTTTTAAGGGTGCACGGCTCTAAGGCCTTTGGCAGGAACCATACAGTGGTTACTTGAAGTAGCACCATTTTATTGTCAATATTGCTATCAAAATATGAGTGTTGTTTTTAACTTGATCGCGACTGAATGTCTCCTGAATAGTTTGGTACCCTTAGTATTTCTACAAACACAGCTTCAAGGATCCCAGCCTAAGGTACATTCTTTTGTCTCCCTCTGTAAATGTTTAATTACTGGCTCACAGAATAATGTTCAGTTGACACAAGCATTCGCACATCCTGGAATAGTTCTTGGTGTCTACATTTCCATTACGTTATGGTCACACAGTATTTTATGAATGTTGTATTAGAAGAGATTTAAACATTTTGTATTAAAGCAAAATTCCTGTGAAGCTATATGGTGTCCTCATATTGATATGCAAAATGCCACAAAATTATCATCTTTTAGTGTCTGATAATTAAAATGTAACTTATTAATACTATAAATATATTCACACATGTAGGAAAAATATAAAAAATAAAACCTCAAAATTCATTTTTCTGCTTTAGAGTACTTGGATGTACAGAAAAGATATTCCTGCATTGTAAATTATACCAATTCATGAAAATATTTGTATTACATTTCTCTTAAATATGTAACTCTGAGCTCTGCTGAAGTATATCAGAATTCATCGTGATATGCCAAAGAAAGCATTCATATTTGGATCGTACCAATATAGCAAATCTAACCCAATGTTTAAAACCCAGCAGAATGCATATAAAGTCTTAACACTCCTGCCTGACAGATATTTGTAAATGGTTTGTTTGTATGTGTGATAGCTTGTTCCATTTTTAACATTTTTAGCAGAAAACAACTCAACACTCCAAAGGTGAAAAGAAATGTGGAAGTACTTATCAGTTCATGAATGTGTGGGAAAGACGACATTGCCTCTGGCTCTCTTATTGTTAAAGTAAGTGTTTTTATAGATTGTAATTTACCCTCCTGTAAAAGAAAATGCTTTAGAATGTGTCAACATTTTGGCACCAAGTAATTCTATTTATATTTAGCAAAACTTAAATATGCATTAAAAATATAAGTTCAAATGTTTTGCTCAAAGCCACGCTTCACCTTCTGACACAGAATTTTACGTCTCCTGAACAGAAATGCCATAAATTAAACAGAACTGTGTTTTTTTTCACTCTTGGGATTTTATTTATAGAACATTTTAAAATTAACAACTTTACTCTTTCAGCACGTAGTTTGATGTTGCTCTACTGAAATTAATCAATTTTGCTATCAACAACTCACAAAGATTGGATTTAGTCTTAAAATTAAAAAAGAATAAAAATAGCATTTCAGTCCATGCTGAGAGGTACACTAAAATCTGTTTTGTCTGATACAGATTTCTAGCTTTTGACAATACAGATGATGTTTTAATCTAATTTCCACTGAAACTTAATAACCAGCATATTTCAAACTCTGAGGAAAATCTTGTATTCCCCAAAGTGCAAATTATCAAAGTACTTCATAGCCGTAACAATAGCCTTTTGGTTTTAATAGCCTAAAACGCAAATGACATCCATTGGCTATTTGTTAATTACGTTTTTGAATTGCTTATGACTACACTAGAGGATATCTTCCAGGCTCTGATTTCTATTAATAGATGCCTGCTTTGTACAGTGTAAGAAAAATCCTCTGTTCTATCTAGCCTCATTAAGACAGTAAGTCCTCTTTTTTTTATATTGTCTACTCTCAATAAAGTACCACCAACTGCTACTCTCCCATAACAAATAAGTAATGCCAATGTGGATATACATCCACATTGTCCTCTAAGTTTTGGGAAATCATTTGTGATTTCTCAAGAAATATGGAAGGCTAATTAATTTGAGAGCAGTTGTACTTAGTGCTTTCATAGACTCCAGTGTTCTGTAATCCTTCAGAAATAGGCTAGGTTCAGTTCAAAGGGATATTTATCACAGTTATCTAAACGTCTTGAGATTAGACTAGAGTGTAGATAACATAAAGTGAGCTTTCTTATTAGGTATGTATTAATTTGTGTTTTGATAATTTGGAAACAATTCAAGTGTAATCAGGGTCTGAAACAAAACCTGTAACTGTGAACTTATAATGTTTACGCAATGTTTTGATAACAACTATTGAATTTCGGAAAGTTCTGACAGAAGTTCAGGTCTGCTTTTGTTTTATCTCTTCAGCTTTACTTAATTAGCTAAAGCAAAAGAAGGGAGACAGGTGTGTAAATTTTCTGCCCAGTTTGAGGACAACTAAGAATACTACAGCTATTCCATATTACAGTATCTCAAATACAAGCCCCCATCTCCTACTACACACGGGGGGGAAGACAAAGAATTAAGTACCTATTTTCCCATGGATGTTATCAATAGAAAATATACATTTTGAAAATCAAGAAGACATAAGTGAGAATGACAACAATTTAATTCTGAAAAAGCTGTAGAAAGATCTCTTCAGAAAATGCAACATTGCTGTGATAAAACTAGGTATCTTTAAAATTACAGTACTTATTCATAAACCATTACAATTTATATTATTAAATTCATTGCTATCTTCTGTTGTGACCAGGAGATAGCCTGTTAATAAGTCTTATCCTGTTTTTCAAAAATGTCCTTGAACAGCATACACGCACAGCAGACACAAACATTTACATGTTGCAACTCGTGGTACAGATAAAAAAAAAATTCCATAAAAACATATTACGTACATATTGACAAGTTGGATAAGAATGTAAAGACTGATCCAGGAACATGTATCTGCTACACTGAATAAGCCCAACATTACACCTGCCCTGGCTAGGTGAAAGATTGTCTAGATATGTAAAGGCAGAGCAAACACTAACAATGAAGCTTTCATGGGAGGAACAGAACTATCTGCCCTGTGAGCATAGGGCAGATAGAAATATCTGCTCAGGTGAGCCCTCCAAATGCACAGCGTCAAAGCTAGTTAAACAACTGAAGAAGAACTGGTGAGAAGTCTACTGCTGCAGGTTTTATTAACAGGTTAGACAAGCATATGTCATGAATGTCACTAGTGCAGTCAATTTCTCATACTCCAAGGTAACGATTGCACACCTTCTCAAAATCTGTTTTCCTTTCTCACCCCTTCCTGCTCCAGTTAATGTTCCTACTATCTTTGTCCACTGAATTTTTTCTTAGTCATATTTACTTCTCTATGTCTTCTTCAGCAATTGGAAGTCAGTTCTATAAATCTACTGCTTCCTTTCAAGAGAGGAAAAGAGTCAAGAAATCTAGACACACTGAATACACAGGCAAAGGTTTTATTCTCTAGTAGTACATTTAAAACAGCTCTGTTCTCATAACCTGTGCAACAGGAAAATGTCTTCTTTGCCTTATAGTCTCTGAAATCCAGAGTCTTCATGCAGGTATCATTCCTAGCATTCATACGTCTTATGTTTGAATACCACCCACCTAATTTTACATACTTTACTGATGCCTAAATTAAGAATTTAGCTAGCCTATCTTCTCTTCCAAGCTAATAGAAGGAGGCAGAACCCTCTTTGGAATGATTCAGATCATTTGCCTTCTAGAAGTGCTTAGGTCTCTCCACCAATTTCAGACTGGCTCTGGGAAGTGAAGGCACCTCATCTGAATGGATTCATTCACTTCATTTGAACTGAGGCTTCTGTTCAGTAAAATAAAGGAATTTCCTCAAATAATGGGATTGCAAAACTAAAGGACTCTCAGAGTTAACCTTTAACTTGAGCGGTTAATCCAATGTTTTGAATACTTGGGATAGGGAAGTTCCAAGAGTTTCAATAAGGACAGAAGG
Organism: Aythya ferina; assembly: GCF_964211825.1. NCBI lineage: Eukaryota > Metazoa > Chordata > Aves > Anseriformes > Anatidae > Aythya > Aythya ferina. The sequence continues at coordinate 50,183,213 of NC_140299.1, read as the reverse complement.
AGAAGGTGCTTTGCCAAAGTTAAGATGCAGGGTGTTGGCACTTGGAGCAAGTTCAAGTGGAAGTTCTGGGAGAGACTGTTTTGTTGTTGTCTTTGGATAATTCACTCAGACTAGGTCTGCAGTGTACAACAGACTACCCATAAGGAGAAATGAGGAATACAATCAGTAAATGTATAGGCATAGAAAGGCTATGTTAGAAGTTATGTTTATGCTGGTGGCTTTGTATGCATGGTGGTGGGGAGCAAAAGAGAGACCTGGCTTTACTGACCAAGTTGGAGAAAGAAGGAAAAAATGAAACAAACTTAACCCTGACAGGGAAAGAGCAGAAAAGAGAGACTGCACCTTGGTCGCAACAACCCCATGCAGTGCTAGGGGCAGAGTGGCTTGAAAGCTGTGCAGAGGAAAAGGATCTGGGGATGTTGATTGATGCTCACCTGAACACGAGCCAGTAGTGTGCCCAGGTGGCCAAGAAGGCCAACGGCATCCTGGCTTCTATCAGGAATAGTGTAGCCAGCAGGACTAGTCAGCACCTCGAGTACTGTGTTCAGGTCTGGGCCCCTCACTACCAGAAGGACATTGAGTCCCTGGAGTATGTCCAGAGAAGGGCTCTGAAGCTGGTGAAGGGCCTAGAACACAAGTCCTGTGAAGAGCGGCTGAGAGAATTGGGGTTGTTTAGTCTGGAGAAGAGGAAGCTCAGGGGAGATTTTAGTGCTCTCTATAGCTACCTGAAAAGAAGCTGTGGGGAGCTGGGGGTTGGCCTCTTCTTACAGATAACTAGTGAGGGGATTAGAGGGAATGGCCTCAAGGTGCACCAGGTGAGGTTTAGGTTAGAAATGAGGAGACATTTCTTCTCAGAAAGAGCAGTCAGGCATTGGAACAGGTTGTCCAGGAAAGTGGTGGAGTCACCGTCCCTGGGGTGTTCAAGGAAAGGTTGGATGCAGTGCCTGGGGACATGGTTTAATGGGTGACATTGGTAGTAGAGTGATGGTTGGACCAGATGATCTTGAAGGTCTTTTCCAACCTTAATGGTTCTATGATTCTACTGGGAAAGAATTTCCTCTGTTTCTTTTCCCAAGCCAAAATACCCCTGAGGAAGTGTCTGTTTGACAAATGGTTCTCTGAAGACCAATTGGACCCTGGATTTTTTGATAATAATTTGACTTACGTGGTAATACTCCTTTGTTAATTTACCAGAAACCACCTTTACCAGACATGAAAAATCTAAGTACAGCATTTCTTTAGTGAAATTAAGAAGATAACAAATGACTGACATACAATTACCTACATTGCTTATAACATTTTTGCCAAATATATAAGTGCACCCTCAGCAAGTTTGCAGATGACACCAAGCTCAGTGGTGCAGTCAATACCAAAGGAAGGGATGCCATCCAAAGGGACTGGGACAGGCTGGAGAAGTGGGCCCATGTGAACTGCATGAGGTTCAACAAGTGCAAGTGCAAGGTGTTGCATCGGGGTCGGGGCAATCCCATACAGAAGTACAGACAGGGAGAAGGCTGCTCACTGTGAGCAACCCTGTGGAGAAGGACTTGAGGGTTCTGGTAGACGAAAGGCTCAACATGAGCCAGCAGTGCATGCTTGCAGCCCAGAAGGCCAACTGCATCCTGGGCTGCATCAAAAGAGAAGTGACCAGCAGGTTGAAGGGTGGTGATTGTCCCCCTCTGCTCTGTTCTTGTCAGGCTCCGCTTGGAGTAACTGCATCCATATTTGGGGTCCCCACCACAGGAAAGATATGGACCTGTTAGAGCGAGTCCAGAAGAGTGCTACAAAGATGATCAGAGGGCTGGATCATCTCACCTAAGGGCTGGAGCATCTCACCTATGAAGAAAGGCTGAAAGAGCTGGGGATGTTCAGCCTGGAGAAGAGAAAGCTCTGTGGAGACCTCAGTGCAGCCTTTCAATACTTAAAAGGGGTCTTACAAAATGGTGAAGAAGGACTCTTTACTCAGGTAAATAATGACAGGATGAGGGTCTTAAACTAAAAGAGGACAAATTTAGACTAGACAGGAGGAAATTCTTCACTGTAAGGGTAGTAAGGCACTGGAACAGGTTCCCCAGAGAATCTGTGGATGCCCCATCCCTAGAAGTGTTCAAGGCCAGGGTGGATGGGGCTTTGGCCAACCTGATCTAGTGGGTGGCATCCCTGCCTATTGCAGGGGAGTTGGAGTTAGATGATCTTTAAGGTCCCTTCCAACCTGAGCCATTCTGTGATTCTATTATAATTTTCTACTACTGTATGACCTTAATCAGACTAACAGTCATAATTAAGAGAGATACAACATGTAACAGATATAAGTTTCAGTGGTTTGTGGGGACAGGACAAGGGACAATGGCCACAAGATGGAGCACAGGAAATTCCACACCAACATGCAAAAAAACTTCTTCACAGTGAGGGTGATAGAGCACTGGAACAGGCTGCACAGGGAGGCTGTGGAGTCTCCTTCTCTGGACACATTCAAGGCCCATCTGGACACCTACCTGAGCAACGTGTTCCAAGGAACCTGCTTTGGCAGGGGGGTTGGACCTGATGATCTCTTGAGGTCCCTTCCAGCCCCTACAATTCTGTGATTCTGTGATAAGTAAATAACCCCCCACTTTCCTGAATAATAAATGCAAAACACATTTTTTCAGATCCCATTTCCTAGGCAAAGTTTTAATGCAAAAGGGCTGATATTTTATTTTCTCTATTTACCCATAGTATCAATGAATTACCAGCATATGTTTAGATAAGTGTATTGTGATGAAACTCTACAGCTATTTTTGCAAAGTTACTGTTTAGAAGAAAAACTAGTTCAAACTCAGAAAATAAATCTTAGGAAAATAAAGCTGTTGATATCAATTTACAGACCCATGAGCCAGATTCAAAACAAAGCAAAAAAGTATCAACAACAAACCTAGCATGCAAACCTGACAAGGACTTGCACAGAGGTCACTATATTATCACAGAGATGGTATGATTAACGTAAACATACTGATAATAATTTTTGACCTTTTTTTTAAATGGAAAAAAAAAGTCATGGAACTCAGTTGTAGTCCATTTTTATTAATCAGATTTAAAAAGCAGCACAAAATAAATATAAATTAGAACTGAAACAATCTCACAACAGAATAATGGAAAAAATAGCCAGCAGAATCTGTTTTATCTCAGCATTGTGTTCTTCCTAATATCTGCAGTCTGACTCCACTGGTAAAAAATAGTTTTGAAATTTGACCTGTGTCCAAGTCAAAATGCAGGTGAAGAAATCAAGAGTGTCTTCGGTTGTGCTTAATGCTCAGTGTGATGTTTCCCAGATTAAAAACGTGGTTTTTGGGTACATCTGGATAGTACAGAAGAGGAACAGCAACAGCTGCAAAAATTTAAAATGTATTATGAACCATAACTTTTTGTCCTAGATTTCTAAACTTTCTGCCTTTGGCCCTGACCTTTCCTTCCTGTGAATAGTGAATAAACAAAAAACAAACATTGTACTGTAGAACTCTCAGTGAATCATATTTGTTAGTCAGTTACCTTAAATGAATCTTCATTAATCCACAAAAACTACATTATTTGCTGAAAGAGTAATTTTATCCAGAAATGCAAAGTATTCATAGTTTACAGAACAGTTTTAATATGAAGTTATTTTCTAATTTCATTATCCTTAGTGGAAAAATCATTATGGTATATTTTAAAGTTAAACTGGTGTATTTGCTAAATGTCATTCCTTTTCTTTGGGAACAAATGGATACATTTTATTTTTCCATTGGAAAAAAAATATATATATCAGAAATCTGAGCAATGCAATAGCTGGGTTAAACATAATATGTGAATGTATGCAAAATGTTCAGATTATGACATGAAAGTCATAGTTCTTACACAGTGCTGCTAAGTTTTCAGGTAATCATATCATTAATAAAACACTTTAATAGGGTCTTCTACATATTTAAAAATGCTTACACTTTAGTGTAAGACACCACAGTAATCTTTCATAAATTGACAAGACCATTTATTGTATATAGTTGCCAAATGCCAGAGATGTCTACACTTCATCAACCTCTTGACAGCAAGCCAAGGAATGAGCAGAGTGACAAGCACTACCATATTTGGCATTTACTTATTTAATTTGATAAAACAAGAAAACACCTGTTCTCCTACTGGAACAACAAAATTGGTATATTAACAGCCTACCCAAATAGAATAGTTGCAAATTAGCAAAGTACTGGTTGAATCCATGTTCTAGAATATATAAGACTTTTGAAAAAAAAAAAAAAAGTTTTGTATATTATATTTCTGAAGTTTATATTCCCCTTCACACAAAGCACGTTGTGTATAATTTACTTTATAATTTACTTTAATAGTTGTAATTATAATTTAAAATGTACCCGGAGTTCTCCCAAAATAAAGAACTAACAGTGCCCATGGATGGACAGTTCTGTTGCATGTGTCAGTATATGTTTATCTGAAGACCAGACGCTGTAGGATAAAATACAAAAAACATTGTGTGAATCTTAAAATAATCTTATATGGAGTCCACTGACTATAGCTCACAATTAGGCTCAAATGCTAGAAAAAAAAAAAAATTCAGGGAATTTAAATGTAAGGACCACTCCTCTGTTCTATTTTCAGTTTCTATTAAATACATTTTCTTACCAAAAAAGAACATCTAAATAAACAACTCCAGTAAAAACATTTAAACATGTCTGGTGAAACATGAAATATTTCAATCCAGAACTCTGAAACTCCTCTTTAGCTAACTTCTTTTACCTTATTTTTCCATTGCCGAATTGTAAAATAATTTTTCAACAGGGATCTCTTGTAGCAATCTACCTCTCTTTCACGTGGTGATTAAACAAGCTGCTTGACCATAGTGGATCTGGACAACTTTAATGCTGAGTACTCTTTTCAGTGCTTCACTGAACAGCAAATGAGATAAATGCATGCTTACATAATTTGCTAAGTTGGTGGTCTAGCTATGTAAATTAAATATATATATTACACATGTTTATTTTAATACACTACAAGTCATTAAAGAAATTTTTAAAATGCAGTGGCCTAGAGCACTACTGAATATTATCATCTGGAATCTGATACCGTTCAACCTGCTAAAACACAAACTATGTTATTGGATGAAAGCCAAAATGAAAGACAGAAGTAAAAGAAGATGAGGAATGTAAAACAATACACTTTCAATAGCTTTAGGAGAAGTTATTAGATAGGAATTTGAAATTTCACTTGTAAATCAATCAAGACAATGATAGAACGGAAGTACGTTCTGTTCCAAGATGTGTCTTTGTTACATGAGGTAGCTGGTCATACAAAGAATAATGTGACATTTGTAATTATGGGGTCAACCAGAAGGACAAAAGCAATGAAGAATCAGTTATCACTCCCACTTAAAACAAAAACAAACATCAAACAAACAAAAACACTAAAACCAAAATTATTTTAAAAGATCATACCATACACATTAAAACTATTGTGTGCTGACAGAATAAAGAGATAACAGGAAACATTCAGCAATACCAAAAGGCAAATCTAGAGATTTTTGCATCTTGATGTTCTAGTTAAGAAGATAACCAGATCTCACAATTAGAGGATACGCAGAGACAGCTGCAGGGAAGTATTTCTACTGCATTTCCTTCCAGTCCATTCTGAAAGATTAAGGAGTGTCTATATTAATTCCCTTTGACATAAATGGGCGATGACAATAGGCTGCAATGTGTGGGGGTGATGCTTGCCATATGTTTTTTGACACAGTTGAAGTAGCTATTTTTGAAACTGGATAAAACAGGAGTTTTACAATGTGACATATGGGATAGAAATGAGCTGTACTTACAGTAGTCATTCTCCCTCTTGGTCTAGATGAACTGTTTACAGGATGTCTTCAAGATATGAACTGGTTAAATGATCAAAACAGGAGCATATCTGTACAGCTCAAGTTTTATGCATCTTTTATCAAGGGAGAATAAAATCAAAAGTACAGATTCTCTTTTGAACATCCCTACCATCATTTGAGTCAGATTTTGAGCTGCCAAATTAGTTTTCCAGAATTTATAAAGATACCTGATGGGCACGTTTGCATTGCCAATGGTATTGGGCAGTTAAGATAAAAGATCTCTGAACTGTTTTATTACAAAATGACTGGCTTATGGTCCCAGTGGCCCATCTGAGCAAGATCATCAGACATTATGCTTTCTTTGCTAATTCCCTTCTTTTCTTAACCAAGTAGCCACCACCTGCCTCTGAACAGAGATGTTTTCCTAGAACCAAAAGCATTATATGAAGAAAGAAAATGCAAACACTGCCTGAAAACATAGCCTCTAAGAGTGGCCAGTGTCAGGATTGAGCATGGGGAAGTTCAGAGTAGCAATTAATAAACTGATCTGGGAAGAATTTTTTTCTAATTGCTTATATTCTGACAGAAACATATTCAGATCTTTAAAATTTTATTTTACCTGAAAACTGCTGATGTTTTTACTGGACATTAAAATGTCTAGTCCTTTCTTCCCACCTTACTAAGCATATCACATCTGCATCAACAAGTTAATTATGCTGTGTGTCATTACTTTTAAATTTCATTGATTATCCTATTCTATTAGAAAAGTAGACAGTACCTCTCTGTTTTCTCTCTTCCATGGCCTTTTAGCACTTTTGCACCCATCTACCAAGTCCCTTTCTATCTGACCTCTCTAAAGAACCACAGGCTTTTCAGTCTCTTATTTCCCTACCTCTAAGTACTTTTATTCCCCTAAAAATGGAAACCTCTGTCTACCACTGTGTTTTTTGTTTGTTTGTTTGTTTGTTTATTTCTTAAACAGACTAATCAGAACTGTGTCTATGTTATTTAAAACGTAGGTGGGTGACTGCTTGAATCTTCATAAACATTAAATTTTCTTATGTTTCCCAGGAACCATCCATTCAGGTCACCCTAAAATTATCATTAAAAAAAAAAAGAGTTCAAAAATATTTTTAGGAAGAAAAATGTTTCTAACAAGTGATTCTAACTTATATAAAGATACAGGGCTATATATATACATGTATATATATATTATTGTAATATTTTGGTGTGATAATCTTCATAGTCCAGTGATAAACTCTTTGAATGGTTTCAGGTGAGTCACTATCTAAGCATTTAAAGACTTTCAGAGCACATATGGAAACACCCCAAGAAAAGAAAAGAACACCCAACCACAGTATTTAGGCATTGTTCAGGAATACAATAAATTATACAGCAACTTGTCCTGCCAACATATCTTAAAAAGCTACACAAAGGACCCACAACTAATATCTGTAATGCAATCTGAAGTTCTAAGATAAAAACTTAAAGCAAGGGAAAAACAAGTACATTACTACAAACCTTTTTTCAGCTCCCACTGCTTATAAGATTATAATGAATTTGACTGCCATTGCTATTAGTAATTTCCCAGGTGAATCTGTGGGTGGAACAAAAATATAGAAATGAAAACTGAAAGGGCATTGTATGTTTAAAATATCCACCTCCACTTACACACAATAAATTTGATTGAAGCTGTCATCTTTCCATGCCTCAGTTTTCTCCTCTGTGAAACAAGTCAGAAGACTATGCTCTTTCACAACTATTAAACTTCTCCTACTTCTTAGTTCCCTTGTCTTCCTACATTCATATCCTTTTCTGAAGATGAAGAGGGAGAAATCATTATTAAAACTAGTTACTAGGAAATATACTTGGTTCTGTACCATTGTTTATACTCCTAAGTGCCATCACTCCAAAGACCATATGCATGCTTGGACACAAGTCCCATATGCACCCATCCTTGGTGATGCAGTGAAGGTCTGTCGTCCTTGACCAGTCACCTAGAATCTCATCTCTTGATGTCTATCAAACTTCATAACCAAGACAACTACATGCCATACCTCCTGAAGTATTTGAATATTAATTTTGAAAGGTTATTGATGAGGTACAATAGAAGTAATCTACCTTTCTCATATTCTTAACTTCCTGAAGGTTAAATTTTGAACTCTTTAAACATAACTCATGAACCAACATGAAAAAATGTATAATGAGCAAATATATAATGTTTTATGCTGCTGGTATATGGGAGACTTTTAGTTTGTCCTTTTAGACGAAGGTATAAAGATTTCCATTCAAACAATGGCACTTCTTACTCCAGACTGTACTACTTAGTTTTAAGTGGCAGAGGTTATTGTGCTGTACTTTGTGAAATATGTTTATGGCATCTACGGGTGGGAACCTGGAGCACAATTCTGCTTTTCTTACCATCTTCAACAGCATCCTAGAATTAATAAGTATCCATCTCCTTGGCATAAGTTTGGCATAAGAGAGGAATGATAAATTCCTGCAGAGCAAGAATATACAGGACATGTGAATCTCGTTGGCAATGCCTAGTCAGCTTGCCACTCTTATTAAAATGCATGTTTGGACTTCTGCTGGAGAGCAGTAAATCACAAATCTAACTGAATTTGATTTAACTTTTATAAGGTTGACATACAAGACTTGGCAAGTTTAAGCTGTTGCAGTGCTATATAGAAGGAGTCCACTGATTACAGAAAAATATAATGCAAAGAAAATATAATTGAGATATGACTGGAATCAAGTAACAGAAGAAGGCAGCAACAACAAAAATCTTAAGACTCATACTAGTAGTTGCATTCTACAGTCAAGTCATGACAGTTTGGAACTGTTATGAGAGGTGGTAAAATTGTTTGAACAGCAATGGTCAAAAAATGGTAAAAATAAGTCTATACAAAACTGTCAGCATCGCTGGGACTAGAAAGGCTGTGAATGCAAAATGACATCCTATTAATTTCTATACCTTCTATTAGTTGTGGATTGTTTAAAATTTTCTTGTTTTCCTGTTTTTGAGAAAACTGTTTTATGATCATCTAGATATTTTTCATCTAAACAGTTGATCAGTATTTAAATCATTTATTTGCCTCATTATTTGTCTGACAATTTTCTTAACAAAGGTAACACAGAAATTAGTAGGAAGATGTGACATGGATAGATCACTTATCTACTTCTTGGTGTGGAAAACAGCATTAGCACAAACATATGAAGGAAATGATAAAAATACTTGTCAGAGAAGCAAAAAGATATGTAAATGGCAAAGGAAATTCAAGTGTATCATAGTGACTAAAAATGGTGGGCCTTTGAAACAAAATTTACAGTATCTGAAAGTAACAACGGGTACTACCCAAACAAGAAGTCCTTTATGCTAAGCTATGTGACGATGTCAGCCTGTGGAGCCACAGAGCACCATGCTGAGCCTGTGGCCAGAGGGGAGCCCACCCTGTGCCCTGCCCCAGTTGCCCCCAGGCTGGACTGGGGGCCAGTGGCCTGCCTGAGGAGGAGCCGAGGGCATGGTGGCCGGTGGCAGCCTGAGTGTGGGGCTCCAAGGGGTGAGTGCCGTGCCCGGGCCCTCCCAAGGCTGCCCCAGGGAGCCTCAGCCCTGTGTCCCGTGGCTGTGGCCTGGCCGTCAGTTGGGCCCGGGGACAAGGAGAGGTGCCAGTGGTGCCTGCCCACTCCAAGCTGGCATCGTGTTCTTCTTCACACACCTTTATTTCTTACCTTTTCTTTTTGTTTTTTACCTCTATCGTTTTACCAGCCGGTTGCTCAACAGTACCAATAAACGGTGTCATGGTATTTCTTGGAAATGCTTAGTGGTTTTCCATGGGATTAACTGAGGAAAATTCTAAACTAATGTGTTATAATAAGGCATGATTAAAACTATGTTTTCCAAACACTGAACAAAGTAGGCAAGGTGAAAGAGACAAAAAGGATGACCATAGCATTGGTAGCCTCTGTAGTTGGTAGCATCCACTCAGTTTGTACTGAGGGTTTATAGAATGTCAACGAAAATAAGTTAATGGACTAACCGTGATAATAGAAGAGGAGTTAAAAGAAAAGGGCTGCAAATTAATTGTGCAAAATAGAATGTGGTTAGCTGGCTTGAGTTCCTGGAAATACAGATGTCTTGCCTGGTGGGCAGCTGGCCAACCCACTCCCCTAGGCTTCCTTATGAAGTGGATGCCTACTGCAAAGGACATCCATTTCAGAAGCTAATGAATGGGATTCAAAGATGGGAAAGTTATTTTTATCTTCAAGAAACATGATTAAATAAACAAGCAAAAAATGCCACTTTGAAAATGGAAGACGAGAAACAGAAATCACTTAGGTACACTCCTGAAGGGTAAAACAGTTCCTCATCCCTGCATTCTGGCTATTTCCTGTATATATTGAGAACCATCTCCAGTTGAACATTTGAGATAACTTCTGGCACTTTATTCTAGAGAGGAAAGAGATGAACTAAAGAAGGAACTGGGTCATGTAAAATGGACTTTGTTCATGCAGAAGTGACAGGAAGGAAACATCTAAGTAGGTTCATAGCTCAGGAATAAATGAAATTGAAGGATCTCTGGTGAGAGAGAGTGTGTGATGTCCATCCTGAGCTACCTGGCTGTAATCTGCATGTAAACTTTAGAATCAAAATTACTACTCTGGTCTGGACTGAACACTTATTGAGCATTCAGGCTGTCCACTTTACATTTCAGCAGACTCAACAGTTCCCTGCAGCTTTGCCTACAATACACTTGCTTAGAGACTCAGACACAGAAATGACTAAAACTAGAAACAAAATGAAGAAGGTTTAACGAGGAACATCACTTTGAAGATAAATCAGGCTGGACAAAACAGTCTGTTTGTATTCATCTTTACATTTCCAGAATTCTTGCAATATGCTCATCTATGTTCTCTATGGATCTTGATGGAACTTCCTATAACCACAGCAGTTTAATATAGCAAATGCTATCCCCAGCCTGAGCAATTTCTTCTTCCTAATGCATATACACACCATATATACACTACAGTTTTCAAATGCCAGTCAAAAACAGGAACGAGTCAGGCGTTTAGTACTCTGGATGATATATGATAATTAAAGACCATAATTATAAGAATTTGACATTTAATCTCATTTCGTCACGTGGAGACCTTGGCAATGGTTTCTAGAGGCTGTGGGGGTTTGCTGGTCTTGACTGAACTGATATGGCCATGAGAAGAAATTCATTTCCTTAGATACAGAGACAACTAGAACTTTAAAGATAAAAGTGCACCCTAAAACTAGATATGAAAGCTCACAAACTCGGGCCAGGGAGCAAGTGCTGAATCTCCTTCTCCAATTACCAAAAAAGCACAGCATCTTGCAAAAATTTCCATTTCTGGGTGGACATGAGGTATGACCACCACCTTGCTCCTAAGTAAATGCACTGTTAATATAGTATTAAATAGTGAAGTCTGTTGAAGGAGCCACCCAAAATCTCTGGAATGTCAAATACATTAGAAATACCTAGAATCCTTTTGGAGGTACTCTTGTTAACACTTGGTCAGTTAAAACATGGGAGTGCAATGAAGTGTGTGTTAGTGCAATGGAATAGTGAAGACACACAGGAACACATCAAAAGCACAGACAGAACAAGAAAGGCCCCTGAAACAGATTGTTCCCCCGACACATACGGCTGGCAGTAAAAGGGCTTCATTTCTTAGCATCTTAATCACAGGATTTGTCTGGCGGCCTTTCAGAAGTGTTGCTGCAATTACCTTTTCTTGTAAGCTAGGATTAGTATAATACAAATACAGGTAAATTGCCACATGACGATACAGTATTTGTCAGGATTTCATCCAGATTTCTGAGAAAGGCAGCATTACTTAAAAAAACACTCACTTGGATTAACACCTGCCATAATTACAAAGGACACAGTAAACAGCATGGTAGCAGGACACCATTAAAAGTGTGCCTCTACTTGTCATAGAACAGGAAGCAAAAAAGGTGGGAAAGAAAATACAAGAAATGGAGGAAGAAAAAGGACAGATTAGGCCATGTGTTGACTGGGAAAATGTAACATGGAATCACGGTGCAGAAACAGAATTTTTAGATGTTAACAGTGACTGTATCAAGGAACAACTAGGTAGGTAGTATAGAAGAGGGCAAACAATCTTCATTATGGTTCAAGCAGCACAGGGGTCCTGTTTCAGAATTCTAGTGTTGAAGAACTGCATTGCAACAGTGACTATAGCTTGCCCTGAAATTATATCCTTACCAAAAAAAATATATATAAAAAAAAATGCACAAAGGCATGCCCCAAATTCACCAGATCTGTGTTCAACAGAATAAAACACATAACAAGGAAGCCTATCAAAGACCGAGATGGATAGGAGACCTAAAATAGCCAGGTTCTTGCAGCTGGTGATTGCTGAAAAATACAATGTTATAGAGAGCAAGGAAATGCATACCACCAATAAAGAACGACCTAAGAAAAGCAGAACTGAAGCTGGCACAGCTAGACAGCAGGAATAAGGCAAGTTACTAGAAGTCATCCTCTGAAAAGCTGAAGTTGTGTCCAAATATATAAAACAAAACCAAAACCACCATCAACAAAAAATAGTAAGCATAACAAGCCTACCCAAACAGAATCTGCGGAACATAAAGTAGTAAGATCCTATCTCTCACACTTACCTGGAACAGCAAGCCTGTCAAGTCTTGATGATAAAAAGAGCACTGCAAGAAGATAAAGCTGTATCAGGCAGCCAAAATGAGTTATCATCTCCCTGCACCGTGGAAGAGGCATGAAAGGTTCCTCTGCTGGAACTCGTTGCAAGGCGTGAATAGAAGGGTTCTGCATGAACAGCAACAAAGCACCAGGTTCAAATGGCACTCAACCCTAAGCTCTAGAGAAGCTCAAGGATGAAACTGCTGAACTCTCTTAAAACCAACATTGGGCCTGAGGACACGAACTTTGGAAATAAGATACCTATTTTTAATAATTTGAGGGGAGATCTGTGGATCAGACTTAGAGGTTGTTATCAGACAATCTGAGAAACCGTAATAAAGAACAGAATCAGTGACCATATTGGTAAATATCACCTTTGGGGTGTCCTGAATCTTCTCGTTTTTAATGTTACTCCTGGGAGTTTTGGAGTCTCCTAATGATTTTGTCAAAATTGGTAGCATTCACAAGCCTGTAGGTAAAGATTTGTTGAAAGAATTTACATGTTTTTCTGAAACACATTGAATAAGGTATCTTAAAGACTTATGTAAACTAAGAAGCCTTGAAGTAAGATGGATGGTCTGTGTTTTGATTAATACCTGCTTTCAAGATAGGAAAGAAACTAGAACTAAGTGGTCTGTTTGCACAATGAAAAGAGATCCTCAGTGGACTCTCAAGTTGGATCACTGTGCGTCTCAAAAGGGATCCAGTAGAACCACAGCAGCACAGGGATGTGTGGAACAGCATCCATAGGTGAAAGGAGTGCACTACAATTCTTATGCTTGGGAAAGAGGCAAGAGATCTAGTGAGAGTCCAGATACCAACCACAATAGTCATAATGTCATAAAGAGTTTGTGCTTTCCTGTATTTCATATTGGGTATCTAGTGAACTCTATGGAGTATCCACTGAAGATGGCAAATGGCAGATTGCAAGCAAAAAGGGAAATCCCTGCAAAAGGATGTTGCAGAAACTTAACGTTTTCGTAACATCAGGAGGAAAAATAGACAAGTTCACAGAAGAGAACGCACCTCTGGCTTAGGTAAGCCCTTAGCCACAACGTCTTGGAAGGTACCCGCAAGACCAATGCTTGCACTGCTCTTAGTCTTTCCTTGGTGGCCACTGCTTCAGGCTGGTGACTGGACTAAATGAACTCTTCATCAGACCCACTACAGCTCTTCTGTTTTGGTGTTCTTATGCTTTAGGTTCATAGGATGTTAGACTCCTTAGTAATACTGACAGCCATGCCAACAGGCCCTTCAGTCCTCCAGCCCTCCAGTCAGAAGGGTTTATCTGGTGACAAGTTGCATCTGTGATAATAGTAAACCAATTCCATCTGGTATTCCTTCTGTAGGTGTGTGTGTATGTGTATTATATATGTCTACATAAATAATAATCTAATGTTCTTTACTTTCTAAACTACCAAAACCTAATTTGGAACTTTCACTAGTGCTTTTGCATCTTTGACAGGACACTGAAACCCTCCACAGTTCCTCCACACTTTGTAAATAGTAGTAATATTTGGTGGTAAATAATCTTAGCTAGCATAACAGTAATTTATTCCTTACTGTTATTTAATGTATTGGTTTTGTTTTGTTCTCCAATGACACCCAGACTCTACTATGTTAGTGCTTCAAATAGTGCTATGCCATGAAATGTTTACTTGAGAGCTTTATGTGAATATCCTTCACCATTTTTTTCTTCAAAGTGTATTTTTTGGAATCAATGACACACTTAGCAGTCTGATAGGGAGTGTGTGCCTTCTATTCCCACTTACTGTTACAGATTCGCTCACCTTTCTCACAGGCGATGTGAAGTCCCAGGACCTTTATCAAGACTTGGTCCATTTATTCGTGTGTTTCCTGTATAGCGGTATTTAATCCCTTCCATGTTTTCAGTTTTGAGTGGTCTGTTTTCCGTACTGATCTTCTTTCTATTCTTCAGTCCTCTGTTTCCTTGTCTTTTGTTGGGACTGTGGTAGTATCCCCAAGTCTTTGCTTCCTACAAAGCCAGTATTCATCATCATCTCACATAACGTGCACTAGGTGCACACAACAAACTTCATTTGCTGTGAACACTATAGCTGTCATTTCCTTTAATTCCCATAAGGCTCTCCCTCGTGTGGATTCATGTACCCCTACTCCTTTCTCATTAGGATGATGTGCTCTATCCTAGGGCTTTTCTATGCTCCATTTTCTTCTCACTTTCCACCTAATTCCCTCGTTCTGCTTCTCAGAAGGCACCCCCTCTTGAAGCTCGAAAGGCAGGGTTCTATCTGCCACCTGTTCTGCTCAGACCAGTGGTTTGGCTGCCCTCAGTGTGACTGAGACCTACCATCCCTCAATTCTGGGAATGTAGAATTGCAGGACTAGCTAAATGTTCAAGCGATCCTTCACAAGACAGAAAAGCGATCCTTTAAAAGACAGAAGAGAAATTGGCATTAAGCAGGCTGTAGGCCTTGCATGTGTAGCCCATACATATCCAGCCATACCCACAGAAAACTGATTTAAAATAGTTAAGAATCCTTATATAACCCCATTGTACCTAGGAGTATGGGAGCTTGTAGAAGCTGCCTCTTTTGTTGTTGTTGTTGTTGTTATTAATAACAGAGAATTGATGGAAATCACTAATGACCATTTCCAAATCTGTATTGCTTCCAAACCACTTACCAGAGGACAAATTTTCTGCAGGTGTGCATCACTCAGTGTTTATGTCTGCTTATGCAAAACGTATGGTGGAGAATTTTCTTTTCATCAGCTATTCAAGTGCTGTCTGCTTCCTGTTCTGATGTCCTTTATTCTGACTTTTTATCACCCACTGTTTTTGAAGTTCTTGCCTATTGGCAAAAGTCAAAATTGCCTCATGGTTTAACCTTTTACTTTCCAGTTCTCTCACTGATTTTCATGTTTGTGCTTTACACTCTGAAATTTTCCCAAACTGTTTCTTGTTATCTGTTACTCTCTAGAGCTTTGGAGTCTGTTAAGAAACATCTCAAAAAAAACAGAGGTGTGTGATTTCTGTTCTTTTGTACAATAGCGTCTGAACAGGAAACACTCACAAAAGCATCAGTGTCCCCACCTTTGCAGCCTACTGAAGTGTCCTCAACTCTTTTATGCACTCATCTATAAAATTGAAAAACTTCTTCCTCTAAGTAATTGTTAAGAAAGAAAAACAAGCTTTGTTTTCAAACTCCATCCCCTTTTTTGTTGGATTATGTCACCAAATTTGTTGTGAATTCAAGTAAGACATCAGAGATGCAGTGAGCTAGAAAACGGATGTTGGCCATCAGACTTTGCTAGGCAGTAAGGAAAAACATTAAAAAAAAGCATACAAGCAAACAAAAAAAAACACAATTAGGAAAAAAAAAGATTTGACTAGAACCAAGAAATACGAACCAAAATGTTCTTGAAGTGAACTGCTGCCACTGCTTGACAGGACTAACTTAAGTGAATGCTGTGAATGTTAGCTGAATGATTTTTAATTACTAAAGAAGGTGCTTTTTGGTGTGTGTGGGGATGGACGGATGGACAATGATGACACTGTCGCCCAGCTCTCCCGCTACTCTGTAAGCTATTACCTTCAAGAATAAGGAAAATAAAAATAAACGATGAGTTGGCCGGTCTGTTAGTTTCTGTCTTACCGGGGAAGCAGGAGGATTTTGTGTAACTGAGGTTCAGCCTCAGCAGTGACTTAATGGATTATCCAGACACCTACACCCGACTGAGACAGAAGGAAAGGTCGGAAAGGAGTAATTTAAAAAAAAAAAAAAAAATTGAAGCAGGGGTACGCTTTTAGGGAAAGAATACCTTTGTGGGGGGCAGGGCCGGCAGGACAGGACGCAGCCGGCACCGAGCCGTGCCGGGGGCAGCTCGTTGGGTGAACGCCTTCACATCTCCCATCCCCGCGCTCACCCGTCCCAGCCCCACACCGTCCCACACCCTCCCGCCTTCACCGAGCCGCGGGAAACCGAGAGGGAGGAGCGAGAAAAAAAAAAAGCGAAAAAAAAGCGAAAACAAAAACAAAAACAAAAACAAAAACAAAAACAAAAAGCGGCGCCCGCGGCAGCGGCAGGGCCGGGCCGTTGGGCACCCGCCACCTGCGGCGGGCGGCTCCTGAGGCGGCTGCAGCGCCGCGGGGCTCCTCTCGCGAGACGCGGCCCCGGCCGGGCGGGCTCCGTGCGGCGGGCAGGGGCCGGGGGGTCGCGGCCCCGCTGCCGGTGCCGCTGCCGGTGCCGGTGGGGGCGGATGCGGCGCCCTCCGCCGCCGCTGCCGGCCGCGAGGAGCCGGCGGCCGCCGCCCTGCCCGCCGGCGCTCCGCCGGGCCGCGCCTACCGAGGGCGGGCGGAGGCTGGCGGTGCCGGCGGCCTCCCCGCCGAGCCGGGAAGCCAGCGGGCGCGGCCCGGCCGCCTCGCCTCGCAGTTCCCCAGCCCCGCCGCCGCCCGCCCCGCACCGCCCGCCCCTCCTCCTCCTCCTCCTCCCCGGCCGGGGGCTGCGGGCGCCGCTTCCTTCCCGGCGCCCCTGCGGGGCCCGCGCGGTGCTGTCAGGGCGGCGCCGCCGCGTAACGGGCGCGATCGGGGCGAGGAGAGAGAGGAGGAGGAGGAGGAGGAGGAGGAGGAGGAGGAGGAGGGGGGAGGCGAGCGGCGGCAGGAAGGCGGGGAGCGGCGGGCAGGGAGGGAGGGAGGGAGGGCGAGGGAGAGGAAGGGGGCGGCGGCGGGGGTCGGGCGGGGGGCGGCGGCCGGCCCGGCGGCATCATCACCTGGCGCTGCGGCGGGGCGGCGCCTGGCGTTGTCTGCGGCGCGCTGCAGCCCCGGGCGCTGGTTGGCGGCTTAAAGCAGCGGAGCCGCCGCCGCCGCGAGGGGCGGTCAGAGCAGCCGGGGCCGCTGCTGCTCAGCGTAGCGCTCGCCCGCGGGCAGCCATGGAGGGGAAGCAGCAGCAGCAGAAGCAAAAGCAGCAGCAGCAGCACCCCGGCCCCGGCGAGCTGAAGGTGCCGGGGGCGGTGGGTGAGGATCCGCGCGGCGAGGAGGGGAAGGATGCGGGCACGGCCGGCGGCGATGCGCTGGGCAGACCGCTGGGACCCACGCCGAGCCAGAGCCGCTTCCAGGTGGACCTGGTGGCCGAGGCCGCCGGGCGCCCGGCCGAGCCAGAGCCCCGCAAGGCGAGCGGGGAAGGCGGCGCGGCGGTGAAGGGCGGCGAGGAAGCCAAGGGGCGCTTTCGGGTGAACTTCGTGGACCCGTCGGCCGGCGACGAGAGCCCCGGCGAGCCCGGCGGCGGCAGCTCGGAGGGCGCCAACGTCAGCTTCCAGAACGGCGGCGACACGGTGCTGAGCGAGGGCAGCCTGCACTCGGGCGGCCACCACCACTACTACTACGACACCCACACCAACACCTACTACCTGCGCACCTTCGGCCACAACACCATGGACGCCGTGCCCCGCATCGACCACTACCGGCACACGGCCGCCGACCTGGGCGAGAAGCTCATCCGGCCCAGCCTGGCCGAGCTGCACGACGAGCTGGACAAGGTGAGCGCCGCGGGGGCTGCCCAGCGCCCTGCGCCTCGCACCGCGCCTCCGCGGACACCCGTCGGCCTCCTGGCGGCGCTGCTCCGGGGGCAGCCGGCTGCGGGTGCCGGCCGAAGGGCTCCCTTCCTCCAGCTCCCCCCTCCTTTTATTTGTTTTATTTCATTTTATATATATATATGTATTTTTTTTTTTTCCCTCCCCCCCTCCGTGCCGCAGTGGGTATTCCCCCCAGCGGGCGCCAGGATGGGGAGGAGGGAGCTGCGAGCGATGGAAGCGGTGCTAAAAAAGGAGGAGGAGGCGGCGGCGACGCGCGCATCGCCCGGCTTTCTGGGGCCCCTGCTTTTTGGGGATGCCCCTCCTTGTGGGGAGGGGACTGGGGGTACCCTGCACCATATGGGGTGGGGTGGGGTGTGGGGGGGTGCTGGGGAGGTTTGGGAGCCCAGCGTGCCCGGCTCCAGCTGCCCTGCAAAGCCCGTTTGCGCAGGCTGGCAGTGCTGAAGGGCAGGCTGCGGGCGAAGCTGCACCCGGTGTGTTTTTGGGGTGATGAGCCGCGTTGAACCATCGCAGCGCTGCTTTCTTGCAGCATCTGGGCGCTTGGACGCGCGCTAGTAATAAGTACACGTTTCAGCGGGTCTTTCTGCTGGCACAGGGAAGCGAGGGAGCATGTGGGCCACATCCTAATGAGGCGAGGAATGCTCTGCTTCCAGAACTCTTTCCATCCTGCCTCTCGCTCCTTCTAGGTGGAAGCCCGTGAGAAAATGTCTTCTGAGACCCCTCGCACCATTGTTAGGCAGCTTAGTGCATCTGTACTGACTTAGTATTTTTATTTTTGTTGATTATTTAGCTGTGTTTCTTTGAAACTGTGGCCCTATCTGTTCTGATAAAGGCGATTGTTAGTTGCAGGAAAGTATCTCTGTGGCACAATTAAGATTAGATATCGGAGTAATTACAAACAGTAACAGTGAATTACTGTTGCCTCTTAGGTCTTCTCATGACTGAGTTATATGACATTCTCTGAGTTGGTGTGGAATGGAAGTGGACGATTACTGTCTTGTGCCTGGGGCTAGAGATGCTGTAAAGAAAAAGCCATGCTATCTGCGTAGAAACACAGTGAATCTTTTTCAAATTTGTCGCACCTGGTTCCTAACCAGATGAGAAGGAGTAGAAGGGAGAAGTTCGTTAGATACTCTGTTCAGTAAGCAAAACATAACCTGAAATTCTGAGCCTGGCAGGTACTTATTCAGTGTGTTTACACAATAGCAGTCAAGGAAGCTCTTTATGATACCATTAAGACATTTTGGTGCATAACCAGACTTAGTCTGGAACTGCACTTTCTGTAAGTGTCTATAAGTCTGTAATTTCTTTGTATTTAATTTAAAGGATGGCAAGCAATTTTCTTGGTGGGTTGTAGCTAAGAAGAGCTGTGGACAACTTAATTACTGAATCATTCTCAAAACAATTACATTGTAAGCATTATTTAACTTAAAGTATTAATTTCTAAAATGTCCTTAATTTGATATGCAGTATGGATAGGTATCCAAGCGAAGAAGAGACTTTTTAAAAAATAAGTAATTCCCCCCGCCTTCTTAGAAACTTGAAAAGTTAACCCCTTTCCTTAGCTGTGGGTTTTTGTACTAGCTTACCTGTACAGCATGTATGTCAAAGGCTTAGTAGGGCAGCTAGTATAAACATTCTAGTCCAACTGAATAAAATTTAGACTAAGTAAAGACCTATTGTTACACCCACAAAATACTTGCTTTTCTGTGGGAATTGTTGTTGGGTTTCTGTCCTGATCAACTTCTTGGATCCAGTGCATCAAGATGGGCAATTATTTTGCATCACAACTGATTGAAATGTGTTCACCAGCCATGTGGTTTGTTGCTTTGAATTTAGCTATTTCACGTTGCAGGATGTTTGCACTGTACACTGGCTTCAAAGGTAAATGCATGTTGAGAGGCAGTTACAGTATTGCTCGTGCTAGTAACAATTAAATAACATTTTGTTTTTTTCATAGCCTTGTTTACAAACTTCATATGTCTAACAGTTCTTCTCATTCTGTTCTCACAGAAGAGCCCAACACGGGGATGATGCAGTTTGAGGAAGATACACGTGTACACAAGAGTTTGCCTTGTCACTATAGAATAGGTTTCTAACCACCTCAAGTGTTGTTTAATCATTGCAACTGAAACTCTTAGAGTAGAAAGGGGTTGTTCTCAAAACTGGTTGTAGTAACACAGCTGGGAGATGCTCCAGTACTCATGTGGATGAATTGCATGCTACTGATCTTGGTCCCTCACATTAAATTTAAGGTGAGGAGCTTGTTGCTTATCAGTGGCTGCAAATAGCCACGGTGATCAGTTCGTTGCTTACCCACTTGGTGTGCATTAATCTCCCCATCCTCTAGAGAGACGGCAGAGGGAATTTTGTCATACTGTTACAGCTGCTAATGTCATAGATAAGGTGATGCTTTGCAGGAGCATCGGTCTCCAGAGATGTAGAGCTGTGAGGATGGTTATCATTAACAAAGAAGTGGGAGGGAGACAGCACACTGTGCCGCGCAGGTTTTTGTTGCAGTTGCAACACTGTGCACTGCCCTGAGGAGGATCCACTGAGAGGATCTCCTTCAGTCATAACAAAGACTAAAGTGTCTTAGCTTTTCTTTTCTTCTTATGTTTCAGTAGTTTTGCCAACGACTGTAAGTAAGCCTACAGCCTGTAGAATGCATTCTGTAGGCCTTTGTCTTCCTCAATACAAAAATCACTGTGCTCTAATATAGACCTTACAGTTCTGGAAGGCAAATGCTTTTAAAGCATTCAGAATTTGATTGTTGAAATTATTCATTACTGTGCATTAATTTGTATTTTTTTATGTTGCATTGCTTTAATTAGGGAGTTTGTTTTTTTGGAACAAGAAACTTAAGTCTGTGAATGATTCTGATTTAATATACGCCTTTTGTTCTGTCACTTACAGCTGTGGTAAGTAGATGGTATGTAAACCAAGCCCTCTACTGGTAGCTTTGTTCTGTTGTTCACTAAATACTTACTGAAAGTACTAGTTGGTTCCTTTCACAGGCTATAAGATGGTGATCTCAGAGGAAGATCTTTCTCCTGCCTAAGATAAATGGGGAAAAGGGGGAAAAACACACCAAAAGACACTTAGATGCACAACTTTGCTTCCTCAGCCACAAATCTATGCATCTATCCTTTGAATTTGGAGACAGGAGTAGGAATAATGTTACTGATTGTCTTGAGGCAGGATTCATTCTTTCTCGCTTTTTTACTCAAGTTGGTTTACTGATCCTTGTAACTGTTTTTCAGTCTTTGATTTGTATTTTGTTGAAAGCTCTTAACGTAAAACATTCAGCTGCATATGGCACTACTTCTTAACAAAGAATGTGTAATCTCTTGAAAATGGTGTGAAGGGATGCAAGACACAGACTCCTGATGGCTCTTGAACAGAAGGCCTTTATTGCTGTTTTTTCTCCACTACATATACTTTCTCTGTAACCCCATGTGCTATACATGTGCCTGAACTGGTCATACAATTGGTTAGAGACCCTCAGACACTCACCTCAAGCCAGCCAGCAATTGGCCACTGCGCAAAACTCATCTTTAACACTGCAGCCAAGTTAATCTCGACCTTGCTCAAGTTTTTGTTTCTAATATTTATTTCCTTGTTATTTCTAATTCAGGGATGTGTGAAACAGCGCAAAGCCACTTGTGAATTCCTTTCCCACGATAGTGAATGGCTACTGTGTCCCCAACTTTTTTCTAGTGCTTTTCTCTGTTAGTCTGTAAAGAAGACAGCCTGGTTAAAGATGCATAGAAGACTAAAAGGTGATTTTAGCCTGTTAAGTAGGCTGACCATGTTATGTGAGGTCTGTCTGAAATCTGCTTTCTCCCTGCTGCCCCTTTTAGAAGGCAGGAACTCGTTTGCAGGTAGAACTCTTCTTGCAGCACATTGCCAAAGCCCCCAGTCAATCAGTGGGCCTCTTAACTCTTGTGTTGGTGTGGTTTAATTCAAATAGCTTCTTTTCTTTCTTGCTGTATATATTTGTAAGGAATACTTGCATTTCTTTCTGAATTTCCATCTTACTAAGATGAAACATGAGAAGCTCTCTTATCCAGGCTTGGTCATTATGCTTTCAGACATCCTAGAAGCTTTTCATTTGTAATTATTCTCGTTCTCAGTTTTTGAAGAATGGTGAGCTCTGTGCACCTGCACTCAGATGTGGCTTTTACTAGCTGTGTGCAAAATGGTCTTTCATTGTTGTTGTTTTTTTGTTTGTTTGTTTGTTTTTTAATCTGTGTGGAGAATCATCACTTTACTTATTCTGGTACCACACAGTTTTTGCACCTCAAGGGTCATGGTGATAAGCGATATTATTAATTACTCCTGTTTGCAGCAGTTGTTCATATTAGTCCTCTAGGGTTTTTTTTTTATAAGGGCCATCTGTATTTTCAGATCTGTTGTATGAATCTCTTTATCACATCTATGTGATGTCTTTAGTCTAAAACACCTGTAGATTAACAGAACCCTTGTACAGTCTTCAGCAAACAACTAGTACTGTTCATACTGTTGTTTTTGCTTTGTTCCGGAGACACTAGAAATAACTGAGAGCTGTTAACAGTATATAGTTTGAAAATGCAAGTGTGGGCTGCTGCTGAAAGGTGTAAACTGCTCTATTCTCATGGTTGTGTTTGTATTTATACGGCTTAAAGTTGGATCTGGAAACCAGTCTGGTTTATGGAAAGCAACCCCTACCTTGTTATTTCCCCCCCCCCCAACTGCAGAAATCTTGTATTGCATGAGGTGGGTTTGTGCCCTGGTACAAAACAGGAGTTGTCTTCATTTTGATGGCACAACTGTGTCAGTAAAAAAAAAAAAAAAAAAAAATGTTGAGCATGCACCCCCAATATATGTTAATTTGTAGATTACACACATGTACTCCTCTACTAATATTATGTATACTATAAAACATGCACATAAATAGAAGTTAAAGGATGAGATGGAGATGAGAAAAACTGCTTCAACAATAGTTTTAAATTTTGTTTGTTAACATTATGAAAAAATACTCTATTCTCACACTCCGGTGGATTGTCCTGCACACACATTGGTTTGTGTGTATCCCTCCTTGGAGATTACTGCAATACACTGAAACCCCTGAGCACTAATGTCAAAAGAAGAGACGACACTGTAATTTTCCAGTGGAGTGCAACTAGAGAAGGAAGGAAAGAGGCAGTGCTTGTTCAGAGCAGCTTGACTTTTAATAAGCCAATCTTAGCTCCCATATCATCAGTATCACCAAGACATTCAAGACCAGAACGTGAAAGAGCAGCACTAATTTTTTATTTGGCTAGGTAGATTTTCTTTCAGCATAAGCTACATCATAACTGGTTAAAAAATCAGGTGATATGAAGTGAATATTAATCTGCAGTATAACTTTTTCCCCATTTGGTACTGTACTTGATTAGACATCATCTGACTTTGATTCCTGAAGAATATTCTTGCAGAGAAGGAGGTTGGCAAGATCGCTATCTCGGAGTAATTCAAACCAGTATACTACATCTTCAGCTGCATCCTTCAGATTTTTTCCTGAAGTTCCACATAATACTCAAACAATGTGGGCAACCACAAACCCGTCTGCTTCCCCTGTGCTGCCTCCCTCCCTCCTTTCCTCCCCACCCCTCATGCCCCTGTTTGGCATAGGTAATGGCATTTACAATGTGTTCATTTGTTAGCTATTTTTAAACAAAAATCTTATTAGTGGACTTAGAATTGTTTGCCTTTCAGTATTTTGGAAGTTATCCAGTTCTTACAGCTTGAGCACGTGGAACATCTTTGATTTATTTCTCTACCTCAGCATGCTGATTAGACCTGATAAACTTAATGAATTGTGGTTGGTTGTTTTTTTTCCTCCATAAAACACATTTTTTGTCTGATAAATTTAACTGACTTAAAGATGTAGTGAGTTTAAAAAAAAAAAAAAAAAAATCCAGTCTGTCTGAAGCCTTTTTAACAAGGAAGCTCATCTCATGTCTTCATTCTTGCCAGCTAATTCTTCTTCAGATGAACTGCTTCTATTTCGGATTATTCAGGCTTTTGAATTCAAAGGAAATAGAAACATATGTTGCAGCTGTGAAGAATATGTCAGTGCCAGGTTAGTGTTTCAACTTACTCCAAGGGGTTTACATGGTAGAGAGACCCCTAAAACCATTCCAAGTAATCTTCTTTGGAGCTGTAAGCAGTTTGTCAACTTGACTTGAATATAATGTTGTGCCAGTACAAGTGCAGTGCTGTGTGAATGTACCAGCTCAGCTCTGTGCTGGCTTGGGGTACTGTGCCATTAGCTGTATCTACCACATTGTGGTGTGATGTTAAAAATTCAGTCAGTGTCCAACTGATTTTAATTACTTCAGTGGGCTATCTAGGCTGTCATAAGAAAATGGGCTAAATGTAACTTTGAAAAATTATTACAATTTTTTTTACAAATCAATTATTTGTAATAATAAAATTTTAATATTTGTTTAACAAATTATTACAAATATTTTTTTTAAGAAGTCACTTTCTAAATGTAATTATAAGGTTGTGTCTGTGTACTGTAACATACTTGCTCCTCATTCCCCACCTCTTGACTGGGAAGTGCATCATGTTCTCTTTGTCAGAAATACATGGCAATTGGAAAGTGAACAGCAAGAATTATGAAAATCTTCCTTTGGGGGAAGAAGGGTACAGAATGCAGAAGATGAGTTGGGAATTTGCTGTATTGGAAACAAGTTCTTCAGAAAGATTGAAACAAGGATTCTCCTTTGTATTTATTGACAGAACACTGAGTTTCTCAAACTACTCAAGTATGCAAAACTGCTATGCAAGTAGCTTGCTAATAGGATTTGATTCAGCTTTATGCAGTTAAATGCTGCATCTGCTTCATTCTGGAGAACAAGAAAATAGTGTGAAACTTGAAGGGTCTCTTAACTGTTCTGTGTAGTAGACATGTCTTTCAGAGATAAAGTGAAAATTGAGTGTGTTCAGAACCTGATTTTCCCAAGGAATCATTTCTTTTTGTGTCAGAGGAGTATGACAGTCAGTGGACAGTAATGAATAATTATTTAGATAATCATTCACTGTACTAGTTGTAATGGTTCTTCTGGAAAGGATCAAATTCATTGGTGTAGCAGGGGAACTAGTATGATTTTGGAGGGCACTGGAAAGGTGTTCTAGCTTCCAGCTTGGATGTTCTTCACCAAAAGAGCCTAGTGCTCCCCAGTCAAGACTTAAACCGAGGGTAAGGTTTGATCTAAATCGAAAAAGACTTAAGTTCCTCTTCTTGTATAAACCTTTATGGTGATCTGTCACCATCATGACTCTTGTACATGAAGCTACTTATAGGTGAAGCTACATGCACTTCTTCCTCATAAAGCTTGATGGATTGGTTACCCCTGCGTATGTGCAGGAAGCCATACCTCTGTTTTTTTCTAACTTAATGGTGCAATTTCCTGTTAACTGAATGTCTAGACACTTCCTGGCAAAGGAAGATTTAAAATATGTATTTATATCTATATATTTTTAAATGATGGCAGACCATTCCTTGTCAGGAAGGGATGACTTTGCATATAATATTTCTGGAAGTGCAAAGCATGAACATTGTAGGTTTACCATGGTTTTCCATTGTACAGCTGCTGCATGGAGGTCTCTTCTCACTTCTTATATTTCAGTATTATCAGCTGGCTTGGAGTATTCATGTTATCCTGTCCTTATGGAGAGATGTTTGAATGAAGATGTGGAGAGTTTTCTTTATCCTGATGCTTTTGAAAAATGCTCTTAACCTCCAGTGATTTTGTTACAGAAACAAATACTATTTGTCTCTCAGATAGGTAGCAAAGAGTCTAGTCTCCTGCAGATGTCAACAAAACTGGTGCCATGTCATGTGTAAGAACTGCTTGAAAGGATTCTGTCGGTCATTGTATGCTCACTGCAGCCTTTCGAATCTGAACATCTCCATGGATATCTAGATTTCAGTGCTTTCCCTCTGTCAATATAGGTAGTCCTCAATTTACTGAAGTTTAAATGGAGTGAAAAGATTTGAATCTGAACTTCTTATGCTAACGTTAAGACAGCTAGATTGAATAGTATTGGTGTTGTCACCATTTACAGATGCACTGATGAACATGTTACTTTGAGAGAGACTTTATTTTGAAGAGACATTTAGGAAAGCAATGCAATGTCTGATTTTTTTTCTTATAAAGTGTGGAAAGCCTCAAAATTCCTAGTAATACAAAAGAGGCCAGAAGAAAGATTGGGAGCCAACCTTGGAAGACTATGCAGTGCTTTAATGTCTGTTAATATGACCTGACAAGTCAGTGGCTGTGCAATATTTCTCACTTCTGTCTCTGTCCTGATTTTTTTTTTTCTCCTCTCAGGAGTTTTTTGCAAAGTATCCACAGAAATAATGACGAGGGACAGGTAAGGCTTGTTGCAGGCTCCAGTTGAATTCTGTAGTTTGGGCAAGTTATGTCATATCCTGCAGCCCCCTTTTTGTTGCTGCACTTCTTTCTTTTGAGGTGGTAAGATCAAGATCAGTCAAAGATCACATTCTCTTTATTTTCCCTGATTAAAGTACTCTTTAAGTATGGGCAGTTTGCTGTTACTTATTTCTGAATTGGTTGCAGACCTTTTTCTTCAAATAAAAGTACCTCAGAGTGCAGCTTGCATCCATCCTATATTTGGAGGGGAGGATCATAATCACTTCCTTAATGAGAAAAGTCTGTAGCCATTGTTTGGTTTCTAAGCTGTATCAAAGATGGTTCAATAACAATTTATGCATCTAAGTAATGGTAAGTTATGATCTAATGGTAATGCTAAGTAATGCTAAGTAATGGTAAGTTATGATCTAAGTAATGGTAAGCTTAATAAACAAGTCACCTATCCTTTTGTAAGTACACTACCTGGTAAGTACAGTGATTAACTCCTAAGTTGAAATCATCTGTCTAAGTAAGTTTCTTGATTAGCAATCTTGCTAGCCTGGTTAATAATTCCAACTACTGGTGAGAGTTGGGAGGAAAAATAGATGATTAAATAGATTAATAGATGAAAAATAGATGATCTGTTAAAGTAAAAATCTATTTGAAAATCAGAAAATACATCTGTGAATAAGTATATACATATTGCTTAATGTTTGTGTTAGAAGCAGTATTGAGTTGCAAGACAGTGAAATACAAGCTGATGGCAGAGATGTGGAGCTAGCTAATTCTTCAGTTGACATGTTAATTGTAACTATAAATTTCTTCTGTGTTCAAAATTGTTCCACTGTAATCAAAGTACTACAGACTAATTTCAGCTTAAGATAACATTAATGTTCTGTGCTTGTTGCAATCTCTTTTAAAATCTCTAGAAGCGGATGCCAAAAGTATTTGCTGCTATATTTTAAATATGTAATTGTAGAGAAGGTAATGTAGCCAGAGCACTTAAGTTTTTTTGTCTTTTGGCTGCAAACTTGGAAATGACTTCCTTTGATTGAGGCTAGTATCCAGCGGTCAAATGTGTTCATGCTTGATCCAAGGAAGAAAATCTGCATTTTAAGTGTTTCATCTAGGTGATTTATCTCCTGTTGCTGTAGGTAACCTCTGGGTGCCTTTTAATGGTTTAGTAGTCTCTTCTAGGTCATGACTGTAAAGACAGTGAAATCACGGTATATAGTAGCAGGATTTCATGTGCTAGAAGTGGGAGCTATAAATTCTAGTAGGAAATCTGTTAACTCATTCCTGGCTTAAAACCAAGCAATAAAGTACCTAATGTGCCAGGCATTGACTGCTGAATTTTCTGAACTGCAGTCAACTGCTATTCAGTGTACAGTAACTTGCAGCATTCCTTGAAGGTGTATGTTCTTTAGTTTGTTTTTTAAAGAAAATTCTCAAGAGGCATTTAGTCAGACATCTTGGGCATGTCTTCAGTCGTGTTCTTTTGCGTGTGCTACCTGGCTGGGTTTTTCCCTCCCTCATACACTGGTACCCATAATAACCATTTAAGCTTCCAATTTAACTCCTGCACGTCCTCATACAGAATATCTAAATCTGTTTTTGTAAACTTGGCAAGTTCATTTTTAACTAAAGAGTTTTCAGGGACTTGTAAAATTCCTAAATGCCTGTGGAAACTATCTTTGAGTAGCAATAGTAAACTGAAAAGACAATGGTGTTTGCTTGGATTATTGCCCTGTTTGAAGTACCAAATATACCTGTCATCATCACCTGTAGGTAAGATGTAGATTAGTGATGTGTGAAGGTGTAAAAATATGACAGCCTACTTTCATACTCAGATTGAGGGCTATTAGGAAACATTAATCTAGAGTAGGGCATACTAGTTCTCAATTTATATGCTAATTTATGGTAAATCTATCATCATCCTCTTCTCAACAGGTGTGGTGACAAACAACTAGAACTGTATGCAATGTTTGAAGTGCAGGTGTACTACATCTTTTTCCTTGATTTACTCATTACATGACACTTTCTTTAGTTTTATTTTTTTATTCTGGTCAACTGTAACTGAGTAACAAGGTGGTAGCTCTCTGAAATTATTAGGGTAGGCCGGAAAAGTGTTTTTCACAGGTAATGAGGGATGCAGACAGCACTTGTTTGTTTTTTTCCCAACATGTTAGCTTGCTTTCACAGAGATTGAGCTAGAAACTGGAAATTAATACAACAGAAACTCAAACAAGATTCTTCTGCCTCATTTGATGCTTCAACACAATTTATTATTTAGAACTAACTGCTTCCACCAGGTCTGAATATTGATGCATACTCCACAGTTCTGGGGTCTTAATGGGAGGGAGGTTTAGGTAAACTCCTTTTGACATAAATGAAAGGCTTACTGAAACGGATCGGTAGAGAGAAGAAAATAGCTGTTTGTCTACAACAGTATTGTTAGTGTTACTAGATGACAGAATGGACTGCCCATGCCAGTACTGATTGTTCCCTAACCAAGTTATAGTAGCGTAAAATATTTTTAACTAATTGTCTTCAATTCTTCTTTCCATTTAAAGCTTTTTGTTTATGTTACAGAGAACACTTTAAAACTGTCGGGCTTGGCAGATGTGTTTTTCAAGTTTAGTATGAAAAACTTGCTGTGATTTGTTGTTTGTCTCCCGACCAAAGTTAACAACAGTACTTGAACCATTTTGAACATTAGAAGGCTGAAGGAACAGTTAAATATAGGGGTCAGTGTTACCAGATCATGTGAAAGACTTGAGAACCGTTTTCATTCCTGTATATTTAGTTACCTAAATACTCTCCATTCACAGGCAGACAGTCAAATTTAATACTATTCTTGATAAAATGCTCATGCATATTAATTGCAGGACTGTTTTGTGTCCCTGGACAACAACATACACAAAATGACTTCAGAGATTCACAAGTTTTGGAAAGGAATCTCAATACTACTTCTTCCTCCACGCTAAACTATGAAGATAAAACTATTAAAACATTAAGCAACTGTCAGCATGCTGCAAATGCAGTGTTTGAAGAACAGAGGTGCTTGATAGCGTAGTGTACATCAGTGTGCATTTAATAGCAAGTTTACTCCTTGCCAATGTGGTATCACAGTTAAAATACATTTGTGAAAGGTTTGTACTGGTACAGAAGTTGTCAGTGTTGCATCAGAGGTAAGCATGTATGTAAGCAAGATTATTCTATGTAGTCATTCTGTGTGTAGAGTACATCTAGCACTTATAAATTGTTAGATCATTGGAAGCATCACAAGTGAAGTGGGAGGAAGAATCCAAAAGTTCATTCCAGAAGGGGAAGTGGAAGGTCTGTTACTGCAAGAGAAGACTTACGGTCATTAAAAATCATGGGAAATGTGTTGTTTGGTGTTTTTTTTTTTTTTTGAGCAAAACATACAGTAATTCTGCTGTTATCTGATAACTCTTCCTGATCTCTCACTTATCTGCACTCTAGCAATAGAATGTCTTAATTAGAAGAGTAAGACAAATGTTGAATAGCTTTTTTCCCCTCATTTTTTTGAGCTCTGTTAGTTCAGAAAATTTTCTGTCCTTTCCATAGTGGCAAATTTTGTGCTTGAGTAGCCACAGCATTAAATGTGTGCAGCTAGAGTTGGGCTGTTTAGGAGTATAATCACTGCATGAGATGGATTCCTTGACTGTTGAGACTGCTGGCATGCTACATCTAGATCAATACGTTTTACCAATCACTTCCTGCCACTAAAATGAGATTATTAGAAGTGGCAGTGCAAGTAGAATTGAGCTTTTGTAAGAGAAAACAAGAAATTGTTATGGTCGTGAACAGCTTGGCAATCGCTCTGGAAGCTTCAGTGAAGGGCAGTAGAAGATGTGTGAACGTCTCTCCTTCTCCTGAAGAATTCCACTTTGATTGTTGAAAACATCTCTAAACACAAAGCTGTTGGAAGATAAAAGCTTAGTCACCTTGTCAAGGCTTTGGCTGTATTTGGTGACAACAGGAGACCTGATGTTAAACTGAATTGTCCTGCCTATACTTCAGATGATGAAAGGACCGATCTTAGGTGGCTTCCCTAATGTCCTGTCCTTAGGAGGTGTGTTAAATGATGAAACTACCATGGTCAATGTCAGAATATGTCAATAGAAGGCAATCTTGAGTACAAGCAACTGTTCTCTTGATTAAATATCACTGAGTGCCATTTTAAAATATTGCTGCAGAAAATGGAGTTTGAGAAAGTGAGGCTCTGTTGGTTTTCTGTGACACTTTGATAGTACTAGCTAATTAAGTCCACTTTACTGCCATATCCTACTAAGACAAGGAAAAGCTGCCATTGTGGAGCCTAAGGAACTAGTGTGAGGAAAAACCCATACTTTATGGCATGTGCTAAAACAGTAATTGGTCAGATTTAGAAAAAAAAAAAAAAAGTTAAGTGCTTCTCTGGTCTCTTCTTGCACAAGAGTAACGGGAATAGGAAGAATTAGCTAAATAAGTTATTCACTACTTGGAGCACACTAAATTAGGCAGACCACAAAGAAAGTACAGATTATTCATCTGCGGGCTTCTACTTAAAGGCTGTAGGTACAGATTTTATGTGGATAAAAACCTGTAAGATTTAACTATTCTCCCCTCCACAAAATTCTTGGCAGAAAGAGCAGTGGGAAGTGGCAACCACCTATTTCTACACTAAGATTTTTGACAGAACATTATTCAAGTTGGAATTAACATGTGGTATCAGATCTAAACTCAACATTGTATCATGTTTTATTTTGTAGTGGCATAAATTTGAGTCAATGTTTTTCTGTTGCCTAACCTAAATGGTGTTTACACCAGGAGGAAGAGAACTCACATTTGGTAAGAAGTTAAGAATCCATAAAGCCTTTGTTCAGAATCTGGAATTTCTTTCCCTTTATGATATAATAAACTAACTCTTTTTTTATAGCTATCAAAGATAAGTGGTGTACTCTTAATATAATAGTACCCCTTCTCCTCCCTCCCCTAGAACAACCCAGTTGTAAAATTGAAAAATCAATCTAGTAATGTTCAGGCTTACAGAACTACTGCTCAGCAACTGTTTGCTACCTGACAATTCCTGATCTTTCATTCACTGACTTCAGTATGCGTGTAAACAGTGTTTTCAAAGTACAGAGAAATCAAATGCATTGTAAGAAAAATCAATAGCAATTGAGAGAAATAATTGACTAAAATAATTTTCAGTAAGATCTTGTCCAAAAACAGGTAGTCTTAAATACAGACTTAATAGCCATCTTGTCCTTTTTTTCAAGTCTTCCATACAACAATACTTGAAAAGACACAAGAGCAAATGACTTCATGTACATTCATTCTGGTACCACCCCATTCAGGGCAACAAAGCCTCAGTATGTTGTTCCTAAAATGGAATCTAGATAAGTTCACCACGAATAAAAAAGCGGCATAATTTAAACAATTATTGGTTGTTTCAGGATTCACCGTAAATCTGAGTAATAATTTTGCTGATGAGAGAGTTTTCTGGACACCAGTATGTTACAGGCTGGATGTGGAAAAATCTGAAGTCTCTTCTGGCTAACAACTTGTTTCACATTTCTGATGCACTTCTAATAAATATGTGGGCTATTCATAATTGGTACAAATAACTTATTGTTATACTTACGAAGCAGTACTGGAGATGAAATAGTAGATTATCTTGTACTACAGTCCACTGAACAATTTAGCAATGGAGATTTGTGTGTAGGAATAGAATTTAACTGTTTCTTGGCTAGATCCTATCAATGTATGATAATTGTCAGCCTGTAAATGTAGATTATTTTTCCTTAGTGCAAGTGAACACTGGCTCTATCTGTAGATTTCTTAGATAAAAGACAGTATTTTGATAAATAACTGTGTTTAAAAGATCATTTGTGATCTGAAATGACAATCTTCATTCATTTCTTTCTCTTCTACTGCCTCAAAATCCACAGTACCAAATTGTTTTTTTTGTTTTTTTTACTGTTTGTGAAGATATCATTATACACATATTGCTGTTTTTAAAGTAGTGCTTGTGAGTTTTTTTTCTTCACTCAGTGACTTGACTAAAAACGACCACAAGCATGAAAAATACTGTCTGTTTTATTTACAGCTGAGACCACAGTAGTGCTCTATTAATCTGGCATTAAAGGGCTAAACTTGGAGCCTTGTGTAGTTGAATGCTTTTGTGCCCACACTTTGTAATATCTGTGTTCTCACTGGTGTTTTTTGGGCACCCACTAGCACTGATAACCAGCAATAACCTTTCAGTTATTAAGTTTTTTTTGTACACTTGGAAATAGTTTTCTATTAAAAAAAAATATATATATTGCATAGTTGTAGAGTGACAAGGCATATAGAACAAAACTCTCTTGTATTCATAGTGTGAATAGCTTGAAAATGATCTTGTTAACTGATAAATATCAGTTACGAGCTGTTATCTCCTTCAGAATAAGACAGGCTGATGCACTACAGTAAAATGTGCAGCTCTATAATGGGTGCAGGTTCTACCAGTACATGGTCAGCCATGATCAGCTTGCTGAAGTATGTAACTGTCTCTTACAGTAGGACACTCAGCCTTCTCTTAAAACCTAAAAGTGAAGCAAACTAGAAGACTTTAAGATAAAATAAATAAATGTTATGATGCACTATTACTGTATAGACTGCTTTAGTTGAATATAAGGTATCAATGTTTTGGTATAGATGGATACTGATTTCTTCTAGCTTAGTCCTCCCCTGACTAGCCTTTTCAAAAAAAAAAAAAAAAAAAGTTTTATTGTTTCTTACTGGAAACATGACATGCCTTTTTGTAATACCAAAAGGTGTTATCAGTGTTGGCTGTTTTCTTGGCCAAAGCGTTAAAAACTGTGTATTTGATAAAAACAGTGCTCCCTGAATGCTAGACTTGAAAACTGAGTTCATTGCAAATGTGGTGTAGTGATTTCTTATGGCAATGTGTATGTTCTGTGAAAGAATAATAATGTACAGTCACACAATTATGTGCTTGGTTGGAGGTCTTGGTTCAAGGTTGTGAACATGTTTATTAAACTACCTGTGGGACTTCAGGACTTGTTTCCTGCGCTCTGTTTGAAAGTGTTTTAAGGTGACCTCGAGATTCCTCAGTGTTCTCCAGTTGCTGTGGTCGCTCAGTTTAGCAACAATGGGAGTGTGCAGTTCAGCATGGAATGCCCATGAAGAGCTTAAATTGCAGACACTGATAAATTTCCATGCATCGTATTAAATGTTCACATGATAAAGCAGCATAGCATAACAAGAAGGTTTGACACAATCCAAATTTGTTCTTGTAGCAGTTGGTTCTTTCTGGTTGACAGATAAGAGTATAAAATACTCTTTCATATACTTGTCATACTTCTTCATACCCCAACTTAAGAGTATGAAAGCATTTTCTGTGCAGCTTTTAAATACGCCAGTCAGGCTTTTGTAGCTGAAGTTAAATGTTTGTTTCTCATAGGTTTATTTTTGAAGAAAGAATAGGGAAAAAAAAAGAATGCAAAATAGATTCTAAGGAAAGAAAAGGTTCTTTATAGTACTTTGTAAAGTCTAGTAGTGCGCTTACCCTGAACCCAGTGTTAGGGAGAGCCCAAAGGGTGCCCTTGAGTTAGTGAGCATCCCACAGCTGTGGGAGGCTGTATTGTTCCCTTGACTTGTTGTCAAAAGTTTTTTGTGGCTGTGAAAACTCAAATAGCAAAAAAAAAAAAAAAAAAAAAAAAAAAATCACTGTAGAAAATCCTGGAAATTAGGCTTCTGTTTATGGCTGTAGTCTGTCCGTTGCTTTTAATATTTCTTCTTTTTTCCTTTCCTCCGTTTTGGAGAGGGTGGTGGAGAAGGGGGGAGACAATTCTGGGAAGTGTTGTGAGAAAACAGCAGTCTTTGATGAGGGAAGACATTAATACCTAGAAAGAGTTTTGAGTGTTTTGTTAATAATTATGTATTCCAGTGTTTCTAGGGAAGTTATCCTAAGGAAGAGTTTAAGTGTACTATAACATATCAGTATGTAGACCTACTCTTTTCCATCATAAATTTCAGGTGTGTCTGAGCTGAGTGACAAGTCTGGTGAGGTGCCTTTCTGTTTCTTCAGCTCTGATCTGGGCAGGTCAGCACAGGTTCAGTAACCAGATGGTGGCTTGTAGCTGTAGGTATTAGAGAAAAAGTAGATATTCTCCTTTCTGACAGATGCTAGAATGAAGTCTATGTAGAATATTCAGCGTTGTGGTATGGTGACCTTCTTGTTTGATCCTTACCATTTTTTTCCACTCCAAATAGATCACCCACCATTTCTTGCTTGATTTTTTTTTCCAAGTCTAGTGCTTGAATGCAATTAATCAGCAGATAGATTGATCTGTTCAAAGGCTGTACAAAACTCCCATGAAGTTACATCCATTAGATCTCCTCTGTCTAGAAGAAGTGCAGTTCAGCAAGCTGGTTAATTTCCTTTAATGTTTCTTTTTGCCCTCTGTTTGGGGTTTGTGTATCTATTACCTCCTTCTCTGAGACAAGAAAGCCAACTGTTTAAGAAACCTTTCTGGTAGAGATAATGATCTGTAAACTGATGAGAATTTTGCCTGATGGCAGAGACCTTATGCCACGCAGGATATCCAGATGTGTTGCAGGTATATCTGTTTTCTTGAGAATATTATGACACAATGTACTTGAAGGAAACAGCAGACATGAATCTGAGCTAACAATCTTCGAGTAAGGTTAACATAATTGTATTTTTTAATCTGTTCATGTGTTTGCCTCTAATTTTTAAGGAATATAGGTGACACCTGTTGTGACAGCTCTGTAAATGTTTCCTTGGGAAACATCTGTGCTGATGACATATTTGATATTAATGCATCAGAAAGAGGAACTTTCTCACAGTAAACTTCCTGACTGCGTGCCATTAGCACTTAATATACATCTTGAAAGTGTAAATTGTGCCCAGTCTGTTTTGTCTTATTTAGCAGATGTAAGTTCTGCCTTTTACTTCATTGGGATTGAGTCTCTAATTGCATAAATGTTTTCTAAGCAAGCTAAGATGCAGGCTGCCTAGCAAAAACTGCTCAAGCTGTTTTGTTGAATAGCACCCTCTGAATGACACTCAGTTTTCTTTCTAGTGTATTCATTCCATATACTTGTTGCCCTGGATAGCTAACGTACTTCGCCTAGAGTCCTTTCTGAAGGTTTCTTACAGCAAGTGTAGGAAATACTTAGGCTTAAATGCTTAGGTGTTGGTTTGGCTTGGCAAAACAGAACTGCTTTTTGAAGAGCAAGCCTACAGTGTGTGCTTGAGCACACTTATGTGTATGTAGTTATGTATATCAAACAGGTGAGGCTTCTGCATTGCAAGTCTGAGTTAAACTTAAAAAAAAAAAAAAAAAAAGCCACAAACCATTTTTTTGCATGGGACTGATACTTTCTGTCTGTTATCCTTCTGTTTTAAACAGTGCTGAGATGTCTGGGAGCAGACTCCTCTTCCTTCCATCTTCCTGAAATGCCACTCTTCTACCTTCCTTTTTAGCAGCATCATCTTACAATGACTAGCAGAATAATTTACAGGGAAGTCAGTGTACTGAAAAATTGATCAACTGACAGCTAAGACTACAGGAAATGGTGTAGATGAGGGTCAGTAACTTGTGGTAGTACACTTTCAGATTAAGAAATAAAACTCTCCATATGGTAGCAGTTACTGTGTATGAAATTGCATACTTTTTTGTGGAAAAAAATAATCCATAACTGTAGGACACAATTCAAAATATTTATTACTCAGAGTGGTAACTGTTTGCAGGTAACTTTGGTAACTGAAAAGGAATACTGAAGTTATCCTCTTCAGTTTGGTGTATATTCATTGAAAATCGTAAGATGTGCCTCATGTAAATGGCATGTAAATGGTAACTTCTACCTTGTCATTTTTTAATTATTCTGTTTGCACAAGTACACTATTTTTAAAACTTGAGTATCAGATTGCCTCTGTACTCTGTTAAACCTCAAAGAAATATTTTTTTTTCCTAAGGAACCCTTTGAAGATGGCTATGCAAATGGAGAGGAAGGAACTCCTGCTGGGGAAGCAGCTGCCACTTACACACCTGATAGCAAAGGTGTAGTCAAGTTTGGCTGGATAAAAGGTGTATTGGTAAGTTTGATAAATTGTGCCTTAGTGACTTTAAAATGATCTTTCTTATTTACTTATACAGAAGCAAAAAGAAAAAAAAAACACGCGAGGAAAGTACCTACATGTGTATGGTAAAGCTTGAATTAAGTATTTAAATATTGTTGAACCTGTTACAAAGTAGTCATCTCTGAAGCTGTTGAAGTCTCAACACTAATTTTATTCTTTTTTTTTGGGGGGGGCGGGGGGGGGGAGATCCAAGTCTGTCCCCATTCAGAATAATGAAAAACTAAGGGTAACACAACAGATTTTATTTCAAGTACATATTAGTTTATTTTTTTAATACTTTGGCAGAAAGGAAATGTGATTAATACATGTACTCTCCAAAGCTATACAATCTTGTAGTGGAGGCTGCAAATGCAACAACTGGTTAATCCACATTGAACTCAAGCATTCAGAATACCTAATTTTAGTTCAGAAAGCTTCCACTGTGCGTTAGCAACTTCCTTACAAGACTTTAAGCAGCCATACCCTTTCTCTTGGGAGAAAGAGTACTGGCAGCAGCTGTCTAACAGATAATAGGACCTCCTGTTGATATACCCCAACCAAGGACTGAGTTGTTCAGCTTCTTACCTGCTTTAAAATTACTTTGAATTTCTCTATACCCAAATTCTGTATTGCATTATTTTTGTAAGCAATAATACTAAGAATTAAATTTTGGAAGTTATATTGGTAGTATATATTCTGTATGCTGATTTGAAGCTGATATTAGATGTTATCATGGGATAAATGTTGCTGGCCAGTTTCTTCCAAAGTCTGTTAAAAAGTTTTAAGCAGGTTTTAAAATTCTATTTTTAAATTTTAAAAATTTTTAATTTTTAAAAATTTACCATTAGTGTTTTCTTATAGGCATAAGCTGTTGAGGTGAATGTTTCTAGCTCAGGTGTTTTTGCATTTTGCAAGACTGCATAAAAATCTCTGAAAACACTCTTACTTCCATGGTTTGGAGAGGCACTTGTCTACCTTCAGTGACCACCTAAACTTTTTTGGGTTGATACTGTACTCTCCACATGAGATTCACACAAGACCTGCTGCTTGTCTTCTGTCTAAACTGTGCATGTTGCAAACTATTTTATGGAGGAAAAGAAGAAACAGACTTTGTCCCCACTCTTCCTGCATTCCTCACTTCCCCATCCTGTTAGTGTACAGCTCCATTGTAAGATACGAAAGTTCAAGGGCTGTCAAATTGTGGGGGGTTTCTGTTTTTTTTTTTTTTTTTTTTTTTTTAATGGAAAAAATATTTGGCAGGTTGTTTTAGTACTGGAAAAAGGAGTTGTGGGAGATCTGAATTAAGAGTATTGGAGACATAACAGTGTTAATGATATATTCTGTAGTATGAATTTTAGATTCTAAAGGTTGGGGTCTAAATTACTTATTTGTATTGCTTGATCAAGAACTAATACAACTGTCAGGTGTAACTATAACTTGTTCAAAGCAGTAATTTTTAAATTGTTTCCTTTTAATTTTTAATCTAACTTGTCTAATTAAAGAATCTAATTAAAGAATCTGTTCTTTTAAAACAATTTGAAAAGTAGTGAAGGACTATGAGAAGTCAGACAATATTAAAAGTAAAATGAAAAATTAGTGGAAATGATTGCAGATGTAAGACTCATATTAAATGTCTATTACCCTAGGTACGATGTATGCTGAATATCTGGGGTGTGATGCTCTTCATCAGACTATCATGGATTGTAGGACAAGCTGGGATAGGTATGTGTAAAATTAAATAGTTTTATTTCAGTGGAAATGTGACCTAAGAGACTTTCATCCTGAATTTGCTGTTACACTGGTACAGAAAGTTGCTTTAATATTGTCAGGATTTTTACTTAAAAGTTTAAGCAATATGAAATTACTTACTTTCCATTTATCTAGAAGATGCATAATTTTAAAAATGATCTTTTCAGGTCTTCAATAAATTATAGAGAGAAACTTCTGGTCTCTAGTTATTAAAATCTGCATATATCCTATATAGGATATAAGCCTTAGAAAATTATTTAAGTTAGCTTTGAACTGCAAAAGATCTGTCACCTTCCAAAGGGACGTGTTTCCTTGAAGCTCTAGGGTACAGCTTTTACTCTGATTGAAAATATTTATCCAGTTTTGTTTGTATCCACAAAACACTTCAGTACAAAAGGGAAATAAAGCCCTGAATGTACAGGACCACATAAAATAAACTTGTCAGATTTGGATGACTAATTTTTTAGATAAAGTTGAGTCTAAGATCTGTATGCTTGAATTCTGCTGGACTTAAACCTTAAACTTTTTTTTTTTTTCCAAAAGGTCTGTCTGTTGTTGTTATTGCAATGGCTACTGTTGTGACAACTATTACAGGACTGTCTACTTCTGCTATAGCCACAAATGGATTTGTAAGAGGAGGTAAAGCTACTTTCATAAAACTTTTAAAGTATCTTATCATTCTCAAGCATACACTTCAAAGATGGAGTCTCTAATTTATTTTCCATTTTCTTTTAGCGGGGGAGTAAGAACAGAATGGATAAAAATAGGGAGGAATTAAGTTTTTTGAGGAGCACGGTCTTTCTGATTTTCTGTATTTGACTTCAGTCATGTAATGAAAAACCAACAATTAGCCTAGTAACTTGATTTGACTGGTGGCTTTCTTTTGTAACGTGGAAGAAACATCGCTTTTAGTTTTTGGAATACAAACATTTTCAGGAACAAACAGGGTCTTGATATTCACCTACGTCTGCATGGGCTGGTCAAGAATGTGTTGCTTTTGTGTTCTAGTCCAGAAATACATCTTTCTAATGAAGTAAGTCCTATAAAGGGATATGCTATATCTATATATAAACATACAGCAGGACATGTTCTAGGTCTAGCATGATTTCTTTTCTTATGCACAAAAGAAATTCTCCAAACTCTCCTTGATCATCTCCAACTCTTCCCGAGGGTGATGATGTTCATTTGCTTTCATAGTTTATGCACTGTTGTCATCAGTGCACGTAAAATGGTTGTGTAAATGGTCAGTACCTATGGCATGCTCAAACTACTTCATGATGGTACAAGATGGCTACTGCTAGAAGTTGTGGTAGAATTAAAATAGAAGCAGTTCATTTGTCTGTGCCTATAAAATTCTGTTACTTTAAGAATGAAGAGAAAGGAAAAAAGAAATCACTGCAACAAAGTTAACAGACCCAATGGGAAAGATCAACTATAAATCTTAGTATTATGTCAAGCTTAGTTTCTAAACTTTTGTATACTGCATTATATGTATCAGATTATCCTTTTCTAATGGGAGACATTTGTTTTGAACCACTTCTACAAAATAATGCCTTATTCAAAATTTTGAAGTTCTTAGAGAATAATTTATTTTTTCCTTTGAAAAAGTTATGGTAGCTTATTTTTTTTACTGGCTGAAATTCTTAAATGCAAAGTATGTTGCAGCTTGGTACCTATACACTTCTTGAATGAGAACTGAAATTAAGAATAGATTGTGAAAAATGGAGTTGGCATGTTATTGTTCTGACAGTGTCACTGCACGGCAGAGAATTCTCATGATAGCAATGCTTTAAGAAAGAAGTCATGTAGGTTTGGGACTTGAGTGGGTTTGTAACAGTATATTTTGGCTAGTTTCTTGAGCTATAGCTGTAATAGTAAATTAGTACAGTATAACTGTAATAGTAAAACTATGCACAGTTGCTTTTAAATTTCAAGTAAGTTGTAAAGTATGGGCAGCTGTACTACTGGCCTTTTTTAATAGTGGAACTGGTTGCATAGGTGAATAATATCACGTGGTACATGAGTTGGGTGATTACTTCCAACTGGTGCCTTTTCTTAGAACCTTGAAATATACTTGTGTTACTTCAGCATGCGTGTTCCTAAAATACTGTGTTTGGGGTTCTTTTCTAATAAATCAGGAAAGATATAAGAATAAATTTTATCATGTTCATGTAAACACTATGTTGCTGATGCCTGTACATTTTTCTTACATTATTGTGGTGTTTTTTTGTGTGTTCAATTTTTTTTTTCCTTTCAGGAGGAGCATATTACTTAATTTCCAGAAGTTTAGGTCCAGAATTTGGTGGTGCCATAGGACTGATTTTTGCATTTGCCAATGCTGTTGCAGTAGCCATGTATGTTGTTGGCTTTGCAGAGACAGTTGTGGAGCTGCTTAAGGTATATGGATAATACTGATTGTACTGATTATGCTGTACTCTATGCAGGTTTGTGCTGTTATTTAATGGCAGAAGATTTCATAGTTAACAAGATGTGGAATGAGGCACAAGGTTGCTACTGATATATGAATAAATTAATTCAGTATTCCAGTAGCTTTTTGATGTATAATTATCATTGATCTCAAACTGGAACTTTACTCACTATTTTTCCCTGAAAAAATAAAATGCAGAACTTGTTCTGAAGTTCAAGCTGCTAGCTGTTGAGAAGAATGGAAGTATAGATACCTGAATCAGAATCATAAGTTATTAATGCTAAGATTCCTAGCTAGCTGTTTCTTGTTAACTGAAAGTAATTTATATTAAGTTCTTTTGAAAAAGGGTTTTGTTTGTTAAAAGCAATTCCTTAAGATAAACACAACCAATTTATCTGTTGCATTTTTGATATGAATACTGTACTGTAGTTATCATAGAAGGGAAGATGTCTGAAATGCATTGAAAGAATTAAGAGTAATGGTGAACAACTAACATATCTATAGATGCAGGATGGTAGCTGTTACTGTGCTGGTTTCTTCACTGGCAGTTAAAGAGGCCATTTGCTCTGGGGATGGGTTATAATGACTGTTTATTTTCATTTAGAATTATTCAGTGATATAAAACAAAGGAAAAAGGTTATGTCTAAAATAATATTCAACAATACACTTCTATTCTGTAATAGGGAAGATAGGTACTTGATAAAGGTATATTACTTCTTGTTTCCATTTTTAGGAAAATGGGACATTGATGATTGATGAAATGAATGACATCAGAATCATAGGAGCCATCACAGTAGTTATATTACTTGGAATTTCTGTAGCAGGAATGGAATGGGAAGCAAAAGTAAGGAACTATTACTTTCTCTTTTTTTGTTTTGCTTTTTATTTGTCTTTTTCTTTACTCAGCTGCCTGAATAATTTTTAATATATTTAGCACACTCAATATTGCATACACAGTATGTTAGGAGTCAAGCAGTGAGCAGTTTTTAATCAATAGAATCATAGAATATCCTGAGTGGAAACGGACCCACATGGATCACTGAGTCCAACTCCTGCATCCACACAAGACTAC
The DNA here is from genome assembly GCF_964211825.1 of Aythya ferina. Classification (NCBI taxonomy): domain Eukaryota; kingdom Metazoa; phylum Chordata; class Aves; order Anseriformes; family Anatidae; genus Aythya; species Aythya ferina. Next base: position 50,141,289 of record NC_140299.1, on the reverse strand, counting down.
CCAAAAATCAGACCATATATCAAAGAGCGTTGTCCAAATGCTTCTTCAACTATGGCAGGCTCAGTGCTGTGACCACTTCCCTGGGGAGTCTGAAGTGCCTGACTATCCTCTCAGTGAAGAACCTTTTCCTAACAGCCAGCCAGAACCTCCCCATCACAGCTTTATGCCATTCCAAGAGGACTTGGGTCCTGTTGCAGGTTGCCAGAGAGCAGGATCAGCATCTTCACTTCTGATCCCCTTGTGTGGAAGCTGCAGGCCACCATGAGGCCTCCCCTTTGTCTCCTCTTCTTTAGGCAGAACAGACCAACCTGCTTCTGATAAATCTTCCCCTCTAGACCCTTCACCACCTCCTTTGGATGCTCTCTGATAGTTTTATGTCCTTATTCTGTGGTGCCCAAAAATGCACACAATGCTCAAGGTAAGACCACACCAGTGCAGAGTAGAGTAGGATAATTGCTTCCCTTGACAAGCTAGCAGTGTCATGTTTGATGCATCCCAGGATACAATTGGACCTTTTGGCTGCAAGGGCAGACTGACTTATACTCAATTTACTGTTGAACAAAACACCTAGATAAATTTCTGTGGGGTTGCTCTCCAGCCTCTCTTCCCCCAGTGTACACGGGGTTGCCCTGTCCCAGGTGTAGAATCTGACTCTTGCTCTTGTGAAACTTCATATTGTTGTTGATGGCCTAGCTCTCTAATTTGTCAAGATCTCTCTGCAAGGACTCTCCACCTTTAAGGGAGTCCACAGCTGCTCCCAATTTCATGCCATCTGCAAACTTACTCAAAACACCTAGTCTACATCCAAGTCATTTATGAGAACTTTAAAGAGAACTGGCACTAAAATGGAGCTCTCGCAGATCCCAGGAATGACTACCTGCTAGCCTGATGTAACCCAATTTACTAGAACCCTTTGAGCTTGACCTGTCAGCCAGTTGTTCACCCATTGTAGTATGTGCTTGTGAGAAACATTGTCAGAAGCTTTACTGAATTCCCAGAAGATCACAGCAACCATCTTCCCTTAGTCAACTAGATGGGTAACCTTGTCATGTAAGTTTGTTTAGCAGGACAGTCTTGTCGTGAACCTGTGTTGGCTATGACCAATGACCACATTATCCTTCAGGTATGATGGCTCTCTGTCTAGCACTAGCTCACTAGTTTGCATAGATTTATACAGCTATCCAGACTGCTTTTCTGAACTGCAAGCTTAAGTGTCTCTAACTGAGAAACAGCAAAATCTATCCTTCTTGACTTTATCAAGAAGGTTAACAATATTACTTTCTGAGTAATTTCAACACAAGAAAAACTAAAAGCAATGAAGTGGAAGTTTTCTTTCACTGGGAACTTCACATGAGCTCTCTGCTTGGAGAATATATGGCCAGAATGGAAACCAAGTTACGTAGTTACTGCTAACTGAAAACCGGTGTTCTTGCTTCTCTCGTATTCTCTTCTGTGTTTGTTTTTATTTGGAGCAGCCAGACAGTGCTTTTGCAGTCAGTTGGTCCAGCATCAACGGGATTTGTGAACACTGGTAGTGATGAATGTGTAGGAGGGGTAACCTACTTTTCTTATCTTTTTGTGGCTGTATGGTCTTAGGTCAGCTCTGATTGTGGAAACAAACGTGTACAGATTCTAAGATACCTTAAGATAAACCATATTACTAGTGTTCTGATAGACAGTCGAACTTGCTCATTTCTTTGTGTGTGACTGGTAGGCTTTTTTTGTATGCTCCATAGTGTGCTCACTTGATGCTTTTTAAATAATTGAGAAGAGGTTTACTTATCGCTGTTCCCATTTATAGGTGATTGTGAACCAAATATTTTTGCAGTGAGAATCATCCTTATTTTCTGCACTGAGAGGCAACTGAAGGATCTTCATAATGTAGATGTTAGAAGTTTCCTATGCTTGTGTGTCAAGTTGATGATGCTTATAATCAGAATGATGGTTCTTGTTGCTTCCAGTCATAAAAATAGGGACTGTAGAAACAGGCAGTGAAAATAGTAAGTACATTACTTGGATCTACCATTTGAAGGAAAGAATCTACAGAAAACAGTTTTGGCGTGTGCTTTTAACTTGAACAACATGCTTCTGTAAAGATTGTTTGCCTTCTCAGACAGTGAATTTCAGTTCTTAATGGTATTTCTATGCCCCCAACTTTGAACAACCCCATTTCTAACCACTTATTTTTTGCTTTGAAGGAATTAGTTGTTAGTGACTGGTCACTGTCATTTAAAGTCTTGAGAAACATCTTGCTTTTTCTCTGCAGCATGAGAAATTCAATAACAATAGCTTGCAAAGAAACGGCCTAATTTTTTTTAATGTCTCTGTATGACACCTCAACCATCATACATGTATTTGGCAGCCTTATTAGGAGTTCAATAGCTTTTTAAAATGCTGCTCATTGCAAAAATCAAGGCTTGTTTGCTTGGTTTCTGCAACATGGAAGAAGATATATAGGAGCTATGGTAAGCAACTGAACCTGTCAAACAAGCACTTCATGTGGGTTAATATCCAGCCTACCATAGCAAGACACTGATCCTTTCCTCTTGATAATAGTGTCTATGATGTTCTTCCATGCCTTCTCAATGGCTTAGAGAATTCCTTGGAAAATGAGACAAGCAAATCAATAATAAGTTTTAAGTAGACCAAAAAGCTTATAAAGAGACTGGGAAAACAGGAAAGTATGCTTCAGAAATGACTTCAGAATGAGTTCATTTAGCTCTCGCCCATTCTTTCTAAAGTCTGAGACTTCTGAGTGCAAAGAAGAGATTTGGAAAATGTTCTTATCTTTGTAGAGAAGCTGTGGTTCATTGCTGAATAAATCCGTCTACAGAAATTGTTCTTGGTAGCTTCATATTGAATTCTCTGGGCTTATTGAAGACTTTTCTAAGCACCCAGCTGCATCCTTCCACCTCACTTGTTCTTCTGTAGGCTTGGCAAAGGCGAGATACAAATATGATGCACAAACTGGCTTCTTCAGGTGGCCTTCTAACTATAAAAATACTACTTTTACTACTGCAGGCTGTCTTGCTCTGTATGTTTCTGTGCTGCCTGGATTTACCTGTAAGGTTGCATAAACTGAAAACTTTTTTTTTTTTTTTTTTTCAATCAGCAATGCCACGGTGCCGTTATTTTCTCAGGTTTGGAATAAAAAGACAAGCTACAAGAATTTTACCCCCAAGACACAAGCACACCAAACCATTCTATGATTCTGTATATGACCTTGTAAGGAATCAACCCAAAAATAATGGATCAGTGTGTTTACTAGTTAAATACAAAGTCCTGATCTCTAGGCTTGTCACTATGCACACATTTGAGCTCTTGGATGGTATAAAATACGTTTTTGTTCATAGTGTAGGATTTTGTAAAGGTTTTATTGTCTGTCATTAGTCCATTGTGTCAAATAGCAAACAAATGCTGTTGATTTCCTGATGTGATAGAATTCTTACAAAACATAAAATATTTTTATGTTTTATAAATTTAAATTATTATAATTATTTTAATTGTAACTTTTTATAAATTTTATATTTTTATTATAAAAATATAAATATAATGTGCATTGTAATTATAGTTAATGGTCCTGTCATTTGTGTGCATTCTTTCCCTGTCAGTTTATTCAATCTACTCAAATCCTTTCCTTCTGGAAGGCTTATGGGAAAAAATAGGTCTCTTAAGTACCTTGTCTCTAGAGGAGTAATTTTTTGATCATATGGTAATAATACAAAAAATACTTTCCAGGTCCAAATTATTCATATTTATTTTTTGCAAATCCTGATACATGTTCTCTCAGTCATGCTTTAATTTGGGGTGAAGGGTGGGGAAATAAGAATATCAAGCTGAATTTGGAATAAAGTCAGTATTTACATTTTAGAACACATTCATAACATGGAGACTTAAAAACTGAAATGCAGGTTCTTTCTGACTGTAATGGTAATATTTGTATTTCAGGCACAGATAGTCTTATTGGTGATCCTTGTACTTGCTATTGGAGACTTCGTTATAGGAACATTTATTCCTTTGGACAGCAAGAAGGCTAAAGGCTTTTTTGGTTATAAAGGTATGCTGGAACAGTTAGTACCTTATTAACAGTTAATATCTTTGCAATGTGGAGGCTTGCTGTCATAATTGAGTGAACATCTAAAATAGTTTAGTCCTATTTAACTATAGAGATTATTTTTTGTGATTCTTTCAACGTCCTGCTGTTTTATTCCATTGAAGTTTTAAGGCACAGAATTGGTTTCTGCCTGCTTAATATTGATAATACTAAATAATTATAATAATGCTATATTATAAAATTACTAAATATTGTAGTTATACTATTTTTTTTTAAAGCTGGAGGAGAATATAAGTACTTCTGGTTTTAAAGGCTATTTCAGTTTACCGTGACCTTTATTTTGATAAATCAGGGCTTTTCTACCTTAAAATCTTCTACAGTTGATTTTTGTTAAGTAGGTTACAATGCTGTGATTTTTAGATTTTTCAGAGCTATTAATGTCTAGAATTGGCTAATACTGTAGTTTCTGTATCAGCACTGGCAGACATATATAAATAAATCTTTTTCTACAGCTGAAATATTTATGGAGAACTTTGGACCAGATTTCCGAAAGGAAGAAACGTTTTTCTCTGTATTTGCTATTTTCTTCCCTGCTGCAACTGGCATACTTGCTGGAGCAAATATCTCAGGTGATCTTGCGGTGAGTAGTAAATAAGCAAACTAAACACTTTTCCAGCAAACAATGAATGTATGTCTATCCCTGTCATGACTGCTGAAATTTGTTTCAGGATCCTCAGTCAGCCATACCTAAAGGAACATTGTTGGCCATCTTAATTACCACGTTGGTTTACATGGGAATTGCAGTATCTGTAGGTAAGTAGTGAATATTTTTAACTTTATCCTTTCACATTTTTGAGTGTGTTTTGATATGGTTTGCAATACAGTTTTTCTTTAATGCATGGGAAAGGAACAGTTGGAAATGTCTAATTCTTAGTGTTGGAGATTGAACTTTTAGCTGTTCTTATTTCTAAAATGAGTGAAACAGTCACCAGTCTTAGGAGAACAGCAGACTAAAGCTGACAGACTTCACACTGATCCTTCCTAATTTGTTCCAGGTACTTAGATTAATATGTTTAGAATTCAGCAATGGGATGATGATCCTTGGATTAGAAAGGTGTATTTTCACAAAATACTCACTGAACAAACATCTTTTGATCTGAAGATGGTGGTAGTCAGCTTTTATCAGAATAAATTCTGGGAAGATTACACAGCTCCTTGGAGAGGTGCAATGAGCTGTCCCAGAAGACTGAGAAGAGCAAGTAGGGAGGAGAAACGATCCTAAATTGGTCTGAGTACACTATAACTTCCCTTCTGAGGCTTTCTTCCCTTTGCCACAGTAGTTTGAATATTCTCAAGTAGAACTTGCCTTGGTGTTGGATGCTTTCTGTCTGTTCTGCTCCAGGGCTTCAATGGTCATCCAGGTTTTTCCTGATCTGTAATCTATTATAGTAACCTTAAGAATATAAGCATGTCTCTAATATTTCTTGCCTATAATTGGAAAAATTTTTATACATGTCAGACAAATCAGTTTTTTGCAGTGCTAATCAGTTTTCTTATATGAAAGACCTTGCTTTATCTTAGCTATACTGCTGTTTGAATGAATTTGACATTTATAAAAGCACCATTGATCTTACCACTAATGATATTTCCTTTCCAAAGATACTAATCTTGCCAGTCTGCCTCTGTCGGCTAATGTTGTCCTGTAGCTCTGCCAAATACTTGCTCTGTAGCAATTGTGCCCTATGCAATTTAATGATCTACATTATTTTCTAATTAGATTGACCACAGGCTCCTGCTACCAAATCTGAATACTTTAGAACTTGAAACCACATGAGAGTAAAATACTTATTAATATTAATTTGTTAATAGAATACTTTGATCATCTTTCAGACATGAAAAACTTCAATTTTCATGTTACAAAAAACACTTTACAGAACTAACATGAAATTGTTTGCATCAGAAATGCTGTGCCCTAGTTGTTTCTTATAACTTACGATTAGAATTATGGTAATGGTAATAATTATTATTAGAATTATGGTAATAATAATGGTAATTAAAGGTGAGTGTGATTGCAGAAGGTAGAGATTATGAAATGAGTGAAGTCTAGTCTTTCTGAGGCTTTGGATCAGGAATCAGGGAAATGGAAATACTCTTGTTCCTTCCCCTGCAGACTATTCCCCACTGTATACTTCCAAATGTAGTGATGAGAAAGTCATTAAAACTTTGAAGAGGCTAGTAAATGTAACAGAGTAGTGATGTCTGAAGAGGAAGTAGATATTTTGAATCTAGTGTAGTATTTGTATGTTCTTTAAGCAATAGAGACACTGACTAAAGAGGGCTTAGTAAGAGAAAACTTATACTAGAGTTCCCTTATACTAGAGAGCACCCTATTTAAGAACAAGATAGCAGTAGTGAGGGAGAAGTGTGTGGTTTCGTGCTTTGACTACGGAATAATGCAGGTGTGCAGGTAGCAGGATTAAGGTTGCATAATCACATTTATCATTTATCACAGACATTTATCACAGAATTTCTAGGTTGGAAGAGACCTCAAGATCATGGAGTCCAACCTCTGACCTAACACTAACAAGTCCTCCACTAAACCATATCCCTAAGCTCTACATCTAAACGTCTTTTAAAGACCTTCAGGGATGGTGACTCCACCACTTCCCTGGGCAGCCCATTCCAATGCCTAACAACCCTTTCGGTAAAGAAGTTCTTCCCAACATCCAACCTAAAAGTCCCCTGGTGCAACTTTAGCCCATTCCCCCTCTTCCTGTCACCAGTACCTTCTTGATGAGAATTCCTGAAAGAGGAAAAATTAAACATTTGGACTGTAATGCATTTACATTAAAAACAGAAGCTCCAGTTTAAAAACAAACAAGAAAACTCACAACCTTCTGAGTAGGGTTTCCGTACACAAGGAAATAAAACTAATTTAATGAGTAGCCATTCATAGTACCAGAGAAGCTAAGAAGCCCACTTATTTGCAGTCTGAAGTGCCAAGGAGCTACGTGAAGTTAGGAGAGAACTTGATCTAGATGGCCTGTTTACCTTCTCAGGCTTATGGAATGACAACTTCATTTTACTTTTTGCAGGAATGTGCCTCTAAAAGCTTATAAAAAGGTGAAAGCCTGTCATCCTATTCTTACAGGAAAGAAAAGTTGCAGGTTCTTAGTGAAAAGACTGCCAGAATCTATCATAAATAAAACATTTCCGAATGAGGGCTAATGTCTGAATTAAAATGTCTGAACTGTTACTTAAGTATCTTCTGCTGAGAATAGAGCTTGCCCACCTGGCATCTGTCCTGCTTTCTCTTGTAGTAAGGCTCATATCACGTTTGCTCATAGTGCTGTTGAACCTTGAATCCCTGTGTGAAAGAGCTGCCAGCCTTCTTTGTCTCATACAGATCTTTTAAACTCAATTAAAACAAAACAAAAACCCAACCCTTCCACATACCCATAAAAAAAAAATGCATAGGAGAAGTAATTGGTGTAGGAGACACCTGTTGAAATTTAATCAGATGGACTTACTAAGCATTGGAAAAATAACAATTGGAAGCAATGAGTAAAAATCAACCTACCAGGACTAGGTATTCTAAACTATTACTGAGGTTTTAAAGGTTCGGTAGCAATATGGTACAGATATTTAAAAGTTTAGTTTCTCAATAGGCAGAGAGAAATTACTTTAGATAACAGGCACTCACTTGAGAAACTTAATCTTGTTGCATATCTGTGCCCTGCTTTTCATTACTATTTTGCAAGGAAGTTACTGAAATCATCAGTAGTCACATGCTTCTTTTCCCAGGACCTCCTTGTTTAAATTCCTAGAAGACAAGATTAAGGGATTTCTCAGCCTTTTTGCTCTGTAGGGTTCCTTCTTCTCTTCCCCATTCTGTATTTAATTCCTTGAAATACTGTCCAAACAACTTAATGCTGTTTTAACAGTTGAGGTATTTAAATAATGATAAGTCTGTTCTACACTTCTAAAAAGAACAAAACAAAGTCTTGTTAATCAGATGAGCATTCTTAGTGCTTAAAGGCTGAAACACTGTGTCTACAGTTTTACAGAGCAGTGAAATAGCATATAATCATAGAATTTGAAGATTTGCAGATTGTGATAGGACTTAATTACAAAAAATGTGGTGGCTGTGGTTCAGTATTTCACCAAGACACCAACTTTTAAAGTACCCACATCCTATGTGACTGTGGTATATCAGAAATGGGCTTGCAAGGCTTTCATGATAAGCACTTAATTTTTTTGAATGGCTGAGACATGTTGACTGAGCTGTGCAGCCTGTTTGCATACTTAGGTAAAACAGAAATCTGTGTGTTACAAGGAGATTAAAACTTGTGAAAGTGTTCTGCAAGAGTGTGCTTCCATGGTGTATATGTAATGGTATGCTCTAAAAGCGGAAGCATGTATGTAAAACTTTATAACATAAGTCATGTTATACATGTAGATCTCAGTATCTCACTGAGAGTGGAGAGTAAGGGGAGAATTCCAAGACTACTACTTATGAAATAATCTAAGAACATTAACTTTGTTGCGTGATTCACCTGTTAGCAAAGGGACCAACCTTTTTGGTCATTACATCTGAACAACTTCTACTGTGGAAATTGTCACAGTTGAGTTTCTAAGAAAGATAAAAGCTGCAATGCTGTGTATTCCTGTCCACATATGTTTTTACAAACAAATACAAAACTTCATTCCTCTAAGAAGATTAAAAAACAAAACAAAACAGACCCAAGTGATACAAGTTTGTATTTATAATTAGCATTATTTACTAAATTATGGGGAAACTCATGATTCAAAGCAATGTGCTGAGTTAAAATTGTGCTGTTAAGCTTCATCAGTTCTATTGATGTAGCTTTCCTCTGTGCTAAAGTTTTCCTTGTTAGACTCATTTATTTAATTATTTATTTATTTTAAGAACTTCTCAGGTAAGTAAACAGCTAGTTAGCTTGTTTTTATTCTTCATGGTGAACATGTGCTTAAATCTGAGATGTATTAAAACTGTAAATGCTATATTTAATTTTCATCTGAAAGAATATAGTTAAAAAGGAAGTTGAGCTTGACACATCTCTAAATTCAGGTTTAGTCTGATGATTATTTTTGTTGTTGGGTCCACTCTAGGTTCTTGTGTTGTTCGAGATGCCACAGGGAATGTTAATAACACCATTATCACTGAGCTGACGAATTGCACTACCGCAGCTTGCAAGTTGAATTATGATTTCTCATCCTGTCAGGCAGGGGCTGATTGTCATTATGGGCTGATGAACAATTTCCAGGTATGAAATATTCTCTTAAATCTGTTAATTGGATTTTTGATCTTTTTTAATTGCTTATTGAGGAGAAAATCATACACTGAAAATTCTTAAATACACAACTGTTCGACATAACTTTAAGTGGCATACTCTATCTAGTATCAAGGGCAAGGTAACTTAAATTTTGGGGTGTTTATATACAGGTGTTTATCTGGGAACAGAGTGAGTATTTATAAGCTGTGTAGCTTATGTTTTGGGACTGCAGCTTGCTCTGTTTAGATATCTAAATGCTATTCTTCATGGATGTGGATAGATGTACTGGATGTGGATAGATGTACTTAGTGTTAAATAGTGATTCATAGAAGTCATAGGTGGTCTCTTTCAGTAACTTCTTAAGTTTTGTAGCAACCATGTTTATGGAAAATGTTGATGCATAATTGCCATATACATATATAAAGTAAGAATGTTGAGAGGCTTCATAAAATCTAATGTTATCATTAGATTAAAAAAAATCACAGGGTTTTTCATAGTCTTATATGTACTCATGAACTACTACGGGTTCACAAGTTCACTATTATTAAGGGTTTGAAAGAAACCAAGGAAAACATACTAATTCCCACTTAAACTTTCCTTACAGTAGTCTCTCTGCCCTAATTTTTTTTGTAGTAGGCCTGCAAAAGGTTGGGTTGAGGTTAATTGGAAATTCGCTGATGGAAAGAATGTCTCTTTCAATGGCATGTGTGTTTCGGTCAAAAGTACATATACTCACATGCAACAAAGATTGTCAGCCTTTCTGCAAGGCTCTGTTGAAAAACTAATTACAATTTACATGTGTCAAAGTAATGTTTAATGCAGACCATTTCGTTAAAATACATCTTTTTAGTGAAGTATTTATGTATCGGTATGGTGTTGATTTGTTCTGGTTTAGAAAAAGCATATATTGGAAACAGTGTGGAACTACTGTTATGAGAATAATTATTTTGCAAAATCTGAATTTCCTCATTCTTTCAAGCTTGAAAGAAGACAGTATCCGGCTATATTATCAGTGTACAGCTGAGAATAGTGTAGAACAGGATTTGATAATCCTTGTGGATTGTTCCAACTAGGTGTGATTCAAAGACCTGGCTTCCTTGGATCGTAACTTTCTTCAAGTCATAACTTCAATAAAGATACTTCTCATAAGTGGCTAGCACTTCTAATAAGTCACTAGTGTTCTAGTTTATCATCATTTTTGTCCAAAGAATACTTTCATGTTCCACATTAGTCTTACTTGTCTCTGGAAAATACAGTAGGTTATGAATAAAATAAGAGTTTCAAGGCCTGGGCCTACAGAGAGAACCCAGTGCCGTTTGTTGGCAAAACCCCCTTGTGTTGGGTTTTGGAAACTTACTGGAGGCTGCATAGCAGCTCTGAGCAACCCGCTGCAGTGTTTGGTAGAACTTTGTTCTTCTGGTAGCTAGCTGGACTTCCTCTGGCTGTCTTCCTCTCATGCTTCTGCTCTTTCTCTCTGTGAAAGAAGTTGAATAAGAGTGAGTACCTTCAGAGAAATTAGGACTTCTGTCTAGTTAAAAAGAAATTTGTACATACTCTAACTGAACTTCCCTCAATTTAGTATTTCTGAGTAGTAGGTGTAAATAGAGACTGTTTTTCTGTGCAGGTGACAGTTCAGGGCTGGGTGGCCAACCTTGAATACCTCTCAAGCTCTTCATACAAAAAACTTCTTCCTGCGCGATAAATAACTGAGAACATATGCTTCACAAATAAACTTATCTCTAAAGTGAGCAAACATATTTTGAAATGCAAGTAAGTCATATTTCTTATGACTTCTGAGTGTGCAAGTCATAAGGCTGAAAGTGTCAATTTACTCTTGTGAATGAAAAATGGGTGATATTTTATATCACTTGTCTTAGATTTTATCCAGCACTCTGTTCTTTCAGCAAGGAATTAATCTGAAGTTTGCCTAACTTGAGTTTTGGATATGTTTGTTGGACAGAAAATGGATAACTTACAGGATGGTTAACCAACAGAAATCTTAGACACAAACTTAAATGAAAACTGATGGTGAGAGGCTTAGAATCAGATGCTTGGACCACCTTAAGCTTCTGTTACAGTCAATGCAGGTATATGTAGGCCCTCACAGGCTTCCAACAGCTTTCTGCTCAGCATCAAAATGGCTGTCATCTGGTATCTTCAAGAACTTGTTCTGTCACTGTAGCCTCTGCCTGGAACTCACTTAGAATAAGTTACAATGGGTAGTTTAAATGCAGAATTTGGTCACATATCTACTTTGACATATATAGAAATTGTCTTTATTAAAATGTTTAACTTTGGATGAAAATTGGAAGTAGCATGAATGGAAGTACACCATTTCAGAAACAGTGTAAAAGTTCTGCTGAAACATTCTTCCTGTAAAAGGAGGAGGCTGTAGAACACTAAATAATTGAAAGAAATGGGTTGAATAGCATTTCATGCAAATTCACTTTGAAGAGTTAACTTTAAAGTTATCTTTGCTGGAGTTTGTATTCATATGGCATTTTTTTCTGCTCTACAATGGTTGGAGCGAAGAACTGAAATTGTAGTCAAAATAGAATATTTCAATATGCCAAATCTTTCAGTAAGAAACTGTCTAAAGAGGAAATGCCAAGCAAACATAACGAGTCCCTTAGCAGCAGTAACAATGTATTTCTCACAGCACCAACTGAAATAGGGCAGTTCTTACTGGATGCCTGTACTTCCAATTCTGTCTGTTCTTCTTTCAAGGATGAAGATTTTACTGCTATAGCAATTGCGTATGTGGGCTCTTTGGTTTTGCGGTCCTGACTTTTAGATTATAGTCTGTATATTGTGTGGGTTTTCTTAACACTAGCATACTGGTTCAGCTGGAACTGGTTCCTCTTTACTCCCCCCCCAGTTTAGAAGTTTCTTAATGTCTCTTACGCTAGTAACCTAAGCTGTAACTTGCTGGCTTTTAAAATGGACAAACACAGTCTGCATACATCTTGGATTTCTTTCAAATTTAGAAAACAGATGTAAGATTCAAAAATAGTGTAATTAAACAGAGGCAACGAACAGCACCTAGAAAGAATATAAAATTGGAGTCGGTAAGGACTAATTTGCAAACTCTTAAAGCAAGTGTAGTAGAGCAAAGGAAATGTTTTAAATTGCCTGGGAAGAAAAGTAAGGGTGACTTGTAAACTTATTCTGTTTATCAGAAGTCCTTCCAGGGAAGATGGAAGATTGCAAGCAACCGTTGCAACAAAGAAAACTGTCATGCTGTTTCTACAAAGATTATTCTATGTTTATTATGTTGCTGAAGCATAGATTTTTCAAAAAATTAATTCATCAGTAAATTTATTTCTAGAAGAAAATTTAAGAAAGTACAGTATAGTGTTATTACAGTCTGGCATTTACAGCTGTGATTTCTTTTTTTATTGTAAAACTAACCTAATTCTGGGCAAAGGAGGGAGGGATAGCTTAATCTTGTGTAAGCGAGAGTGAAAGTACTGAGTTAAAGGAAAACATTAAGGAAGTATTAGGAGTACTAACACATTCCTGATATGCTTAACTAACGTGTATCATTAGTTTTGTTCACGTATGAATAAAAGCCTGTCCTACCATAACCTATTTTGTTGTAAACTTAAGGTATACTTCAGGAAATCCTACCCCTCATTCTTCATGCTACCAACTATGACAGCTGCTTCATTCTCGTTTTGTGTGTCTGTAATTGTCATTTGTTTTTGTAGACAAGGCTTGCCGTGAACTTATAAATGAAACCTGATGCAATCTAGAGATTTCATTCTGTTTGAGGGACCCAGAAGTCTTTGATCTGGTGTAGAGAAAAATGCTAAATTTTTATCATTAGTTTAGTACTAGCTATATGAATAAAACTTCGTCAGCCCCATGTATATTGTTTTTTGGGAGCACATCTTACTAAGATTGCTTTAGAATTGCAGATGAGAGTATTCAGGGTGTATGACAATTAGAAGCTGCCTTGGTTTTAATTTGGGATTTTTTATCATACCAACATTCTTCCCTTGTATTTAGCTTACTGAGCATCCCTTGCTTTGTTAGTCATCCACTCTGCCAAGAACTACATATTGTGTTTCACTCATTGACGTTACAGAATTGTCCAAGGATGTGATCTTGGGGCGATAGGAACCATCATTGTGGTTTTGAATGGGAAACATGCCTAACTTGGAGCAATAGAGATGTTGAGAAAGACGAGATAAATTTTCCCAAGTTGTTCAACTTCAACTGCTTTGTCACTTTGTCACCTTGGCTTTCCGTGGCCATGTTATTCAGTGGTATATTAGTCAAATAATGTAACTATTTCCAATGTGTTTTTTCTTCCATGACTTGCTTTCCAGTCCTTTTATGAGCTCATGGAGATTTCCACCATCAATTATTTTATGTGGTTGTACTACATGTTGTGTGATAAGCCACTTTCTCTTGTTCTGAAACTAGGATGTGTTTGTGTCCTGACTTTCCCCTAGCTCATTCGTTGCTATGAATGCATGATACTTTATGGCTTTTGAGTGGAGTAAGAAGTATTTTATTTTTCTTTTGTGTAGTGAATATTGTCACCCATCTGTATTCCATCAGTTTTCCATTTTGTTTAAAAAAAAAAAAAATGTTCTGTTTGCAGGTAATGAGCATGGTGTCAGGATTTGCACCGCTGATTTCTGCAGGTATTTTTTCAGCCACTTTGTCATCTGCATTAGCATCTCTTGTGAGTGCACCTAAGATCTTCCAGGTACGTATGGAAGCAAAACCATAATCTCTTAAAGAATTATTCAAAATAAACTTTGAAACAGAATTTTATAAGTGGCATCCAAATCTGCTGCTGTCCTGCTTTCTGCTATGAAAAGTGAGAAAAACATAGCATCTAGATTTTCAGGAAATTGCTTTGCCTTGAAACCAGGAAGCATTTAGATGAAATACCAATGGAGCACATGCAACAATAATAGATTAGTTCATTTCTTAAAGTAATCAGAAGGAGACAGCATGAATTAGCACCTATAGCTGCTGAATGTTCATCTGCACAGAATACTTAATCAAAATAGTATGACCATGAACCAGTTCTTGTGTGAATCATTTTACATTAGTTTTTGTTGGCATTTCTGAATGAATTTTGCTTTACCTTTTTAACTCCTTAATCCCAATATTTGTCCTGTAAGTTCTTTTTGATTCAGTAAAACTTCACTGTTAGCAAATGGGCATTCTTCCTCAAAAGTTCAGTATGGAGTTCAACACAGAAGGGAGTTTGCAGAATATAAATACAAGTGTCAATGCAGAGAACTGGTGTAAACAGTGGGCAAACTTTCCACTTTCTGAGGAAACAATTTTTGTCTCTAAAAAGCAACTCTGATTGTAAGACTCCAATAAAGTACAGTAGTCAGCGACTTACAGAAGAGCGGAGCTTGTTCTTACAGATAGTAATCACTGAAGGACAGAATACTGGAAGTGCAAAATGTGAAGGCAATTGCAAATGGAATTAGTATGTTAGCTACAAACATTCCTTCTTTTAGGAAGAGAGTGCAGTGAAAAGACAGCATTGTCTTTATGTGCAGTGAAAAGACAGCATTAGCTACATAAATGAGGATACATTTTGAGCAAAATATAGATGCTGACTCTTGCATTTTATTTTTCTTAGGCTTTGTGCAAGGACAACATCTATCCAGGATTTCAGATGTTTGCTAAAGGCTATGGGAAGAACAATGAACCACTGAGAGGATATCTTCTAACATTTTTAATAGCTCTTGGATTCATACTAATTGGTTAGTTTGAAATTATAATAAATCTAAATATCCTTTTGTCTTTCATGAAGCATTCTATTCCATCTCATGACTTGATGACAATGTCCTTGAGGTCTAATGCACTGCTTGTTTCTATGTGAGCATTCTAAATTTGTTTAGTTTGAGGATTTTCTCCTGTCTCCTAGATACATCTTTGTATAGAGCTAGAATAAATCTGAACTGAACAGTAGGAGTACTACAGTTCTCCTAATCACTTCAGGTGCCTGTTTTTAGATACTGTAAATGAATGAAAAAATATGTTTTGCTTGAGGTAGAGATGTAATAAGCTATAAAGATTAAAAATCTGAAATGAACTTTCATAATTACAAACAGCTTCAGTAAACGGCACACTTAGTGAACAAAACTTGTTAGAGTATGTTCTTCTGTTATGCTACAAACAGTATAGATTGCTCAGGCTGCTGTTGGCAAAGGTAAAGATAGGATTACATGTGTTCTATGTGGGTGAACACAGCACAATTAGTTCACCATCCATGTGACCTGTGCTAGTGCTGTTAAACTCTTCCTGATTTTGTTTTATCCTTCCCTGTCTATGCTTAGAGGAGGTACAGTCATGCTGTCTCAACTACAGTGTGCTGACTGGAAACCTGATTATAACAAATGAAAACTTGCAGATTAACATGGCAAGTTCTGCATTTTGATTGCAGTTATTTGATGGTGAGAGTGCATATTAATGTTTTACACTATACCTTCTAATGGAAAAAGAAGTGTCAAGCTCTTCCATCTCTTTCACTAATGAGAGTATTCATCACTGTTGCAATAGTATTGAGACATAATGCATTAATAGTACCGCTAATTCAACTTTTAAGGGCAGACCAATGAACATGTTTGTTTCATTGGCTCACTAACTTTGCACTTACCATTCACCATCGCTGAGTGTCTCTTAGTTTCATTATACTCTTATTCTTTGCTATGTGACAGCTGAGACTTCAGCTAGAGACATACTGCATTTATGTTAATGATCTAGTACTTCTGGGGTTCTAAAGAACCCGATATATTGCTGCAGTGTTTGGCCAAATCATGGTGGGAAAGGAATTGTCTCAATGAATTATTTTGAGAAAGTACGTAATGCTTAGAGGCAGTCCTGGAATACTAGATGGCATGGAAAAACGTTTAACTTTTTTTAAACTGAGAGCTGCACTTCCTGACTATCAGAAGATAACTGTAAATAAGAGACTGCAAGTTAATAGCTCTCTTTGTTGAACAGAAAGCACAAACTGCTTCTGCCTAGATAACATAAAATTGGTTGTAACAGAATTGACTTCAAAATGTACAAAGTCATTGGATGATATGTTTTATAACAGCCTGCTTTGTTCTTGTTTTACAGCTGAACTGAACGTCATTGCACCTATTATCTCTAATTTCTTCTTGGCTTCATATGCCTTGATTAACTTCTCTGTGTTCCATGCTTCTCTCGCAAAATCTCCAGGTACGAAACACATTTTGGGGTTGAGAATTAAGCTTCCAATTTCTAAATGCAGAAACAAATTTAAAAGCTACTCATATAATTGAAAGTCTGGTTCAATTAAATGTCTGTTTGACTGTCATGGCACATCTGAGGTATAGTCTTAACAGGATGTGCTTGAGTCTTCCAAATTTTGGAGGATTGAATGATCCAGAAAAGCCTGAGAGCTACAGATATTTGTCATCTTTGAGGGAAGAGATTATTACTCAGTGTTTATTCAGAGATTCTCAAATAGGTCTCCTATGATTTGTCTCTGTTGTATATCACTTTTGTTATTACCAATCCTTAAGAACTATTGCTTAAGAAAGCTTTCTTGCTAATTCATTTTCTGGTCTTCAGGGCCCACCATTTTGTTATCTTTGGGTTTCTCTTTGGCTTTGCACTTTTATGGTATTTTGCATTTTTTTGGTATTGCAGGTAGTATTTTTCACAAATACTTTTTCACAAATTCAGCATATTTTCACAGCTTTTGCTTGGTGTGCAAGGCTAGTTACGATGTAGGACTAAGCCAAATGACACTTTCAGAACCTGCATTTCTCAGACCTGGTCTGCCATGTGTTTGTGCTGAAATGCCCCTAAAAATTTCTTAATTACTGCCCTAGTAGGTACTGTTATTTTTTGAGAGTATGTGCTCTCTGTTTACCCAACAACTCTATGCAAAATACACTTGTAAAGTGGGTGTGTGGATTGACAAATAAGGATGTAAAATAAATGGTGACAGTCCAGCGCTTTGACGTACTTAGAACAGACAAATCCAAGCAGATTTTTTTTTTTGTAGAGAAAATTTCTGGCCATGTGCAAATAATAAAAATACACACCTAGAAACAATACTACAGGACAGAGACACTTGCTGATGTTTTGTTATACTATCTTTGAAAGCAAAAATCAATTGTCAGTCAAGTTCTTGTCAAAGGTTCTTTTAGCCTGATTCAGTAAACATGCTGGCACAAGCATCTTCAAACTTTCCTTTTGAGATAGCTTTTAGAGATCAACATATGAAACGTAGAGCTGTTGCATATAAGATGTGAATCTGAAAGGTGTCAGAAAATTAAATGCTTAAATGTGTCAAAGTCTCTATTTGATATGTTATTGGAATTGCCACGCCTTATGAAGTGTGATTGAAAGCATGGAAAGGAAAAGATGAACAGCATCTTTCTTCTCTTGAAGATTAAATTATTTTACACTCTTACCTTCCCTGTCCTCCAAACTACATTTTGACTAGGTTGGCGCCCTGCTTTCAAATACTACAATATGTGGATTTCTCTCGTTGGAGCTATTCTCTGCTGCATTGTGATGTTTGTCATTAATTGGTGGGCAGCACTTCTGACATATGTCATAGTCCTTGGACTCTACATTTATGTCACGTACAAGAAGCCAGGTATGTATGGGGCTGCTTTTGGTTCTGGTGGGAGGAAGAGGCAGAAGGAAGAAGTGTGACCTTTGGGGACAGGGAGGGTGGCAGAATGGATCGATGGACAGGACAAAACCTTGATGGTGATTAGTTCAAACTTCTGTTTCAAGCTTTTCATTTGTAGTGAAATATAATTACACCTATATATTCATTCACTGCTGTTGTTCTTTCCCCCACCCTTCCACAACATGCCTCTCAATCAAATATGGTTGCTGTTAAACATAAACATTTGAAAAAAAAGATGAAAGGAAGAGATACAAATGGATTACAGTGATGAAGGCACCACGAAAGCATGTTTTGTCAGGAAGTGAAAGGGAATACTTTATCTTTCTGGTTTGAAAAAGCATTTGAGTAGTATTTGTTTTTTCAGTAAACCATTCTTTTATCTTTGAACAACAATTTATACACTCTTCCTTCCGCTAAGAATACTGTATGATCTTAAATAAAAGATGGAGCAGAACTGAGCCACAAAGCGTTCCTGTAGTTGACAATAAGGAAAATCCTAAATCTTGGGCCATGAAGATTAAGTACTTGGAAGACAAGTTCATTGTAGCTATCAGCAGTAAATGGAAACAAATAGAGAGAATACTGAAACTCTTGTTTCCTTTTAGATTTATTTTTCATAAGGAACTACTTAATCTAGGTAATTTCCTTGTCTTTATTGCACTAGTTATTCACTAAAAGTATTTGACTTTGGTTAGGAAATATTTTGAGGTGAATTTTTCCTTTTCTGTGATGTAAATTAACTAATCATATTTTCTCCTTAAGTGTTACTTTTGAACTTTGAATTCAATCTTGATAATGCTGGGGAAAAATCATTTTTTTCTTCCTAATTGTAAAATGAACTCTCATTTGCTAAAACTTCTACAGAGGTCTTATCTTCAAGTGGAATTGTCTATTTAATTGTAGGGTTTGTTGACTAGAATCGTGTAGAATGTACTGAGATGGAGTTTAAATCTTGTGTGTTTTGAGTTGGCATCAACTGTTTTGTGATCATGTAGTTCTGTGTTGAACAACTAAGATATTGAAACTTCACATTTCACAGATGTGAACTGGGGATCATCAACACAAGCTTTAACTTACTTGAATGCACTACAGCATTCTATTCGTCTATCAGGAGTGGAAGATCATGTGAAAAACTTCAGGTACTGTCTTAATATCAAAGACAAAAAATTCTACTGTGTAGTCAGTAGGATAGACTCAGTGTTTATTGTCATAGTTTTCATTAAATTGGCTGTTTACCTCCTGTGGCTTTTAACAGCTTTGAATTTCACTATTATGGACATCCTGTGGATGTAACTAGACTAGCTTTTTATTTCAGATTAAGAGAGCAATTCGGAAGTAAGTTGATGGATGATGCCTATTTATTGTCATTCATGCATCATGGTTTTTGTGGCTGGCAGAAAAAACTGCTAATTGTATTAATTTCTGATGAAACTGGACTGAAAGATGACCTCCAAACTGCTAACCAGCATTTGGTCCACATAAGGCTAAAACTGGTTTAAGCTAATATCCCTGAAATGTGTATACTGTGGATGTCATCAGCACAGGCTGTTTCACATTAAACATTTGGTCATTATCATTATAATGGTAAATGGACTACATGAGTGTTTCACATAGCTGAAAGGAGAGAACTGATTTTTTGTTATCTAGCATGGCTGCCTAGGATGGTCCTACTGAAGTAGGCAATATTTCAATCCTACAGTATCCATGCTGCTTTTCTGGAGTAGGCTATTCTAGATGAAATATGCTTCAAGAGATAAATTTATAAAATGCTGTGACTGAAACTATTTCCTCAAAATCCAATTACAAAACTCAGTCTAATTATGAAACAGCTTATCTGAAGTCCTAAGACCTACATGACATTACAATTTATTATTATCTACACTGTATTACATTGAGTTGCATTTTTACCAGGGAAGAAACAGTGACTTCAGAAACTCATTGGTTGGCTAGCTATCAAGAGCAGCAATTATTAATCCTAATGCAAATCTGAAGGCTGGCATAAGTAATTTACAATATTTTATTGTAGTCAATTTTGAACTCTCTGCTGAAACTTCTGTCAGCTGCAAGTCCATTTTGGATAGCAAATTTAGATGAAGAAACAGACATAAGAAAATTCTTACTAAATGTAACTTTGTGTTGACAGAGTAAGTGCAGTTAAGTGAATGCTCTGCTGATCAGTATGCATTTCAGATTGCATTAGAAGTACTTCAGCTCTTTTGTTTGAGAAGCTAATATGTAGCTTTTTGAGTTGTAAACTTCAATAATTGTTTTGCAAAGGGGGTATGGATCTTCTTGTCAGTTTTAAGCAGAGTAGCTTTAGCAGTTGTATTTTTGGCCTGATACTGGCTTCTAGCCTATGACAAAAAGTGTTATGGATTTTAGAAAGACATTGTAAAACTAAGTAGTTTAGTGTATAAAAAAAAAAAAGTCTGGAGAGATTGAGGAGATAGAGACAGATAACTTTCAGTGATTCTTATGATCTAAAAAATTATCTTCTGAAATGAACAAGATACTTAATACTTGGATACTTAATACTTTAAGACTTTTTAGAAAGAATGGCTAGAATAGCTTTACCTGCATTTGTTTGGCTTTGCCTTTTGAATGATTAAAAAAATTGCATGATTCCAGTTTTCTTGGGTGACATAAAATAATCTAAGCTAGAAGATCTAAGAATGTGGCTGACAAATGGGGGGAGAAATTCATCCCCCTGACTTAGTCTTATCTAAAATCAATTTCTGATCACCTTAAATATGTACATTTTCACATTGAGTGGGATTATTACTTCTGGAACCAGTTAATCATAGGTCTGATGACAGTTGTCAAACGTCTGTTTTTAAAAGATTTAAATGAAGAAAAGATGAACTTACAACATTACCAGTAAGGACTGTGTTCTTAGGACCAATATT
Organism: Aythya ferina; assembly: GCF_964211825.1. Taxonomy (NCBI): domain Eukaryota; kingdom Metazoa; phylum Chordata; class Aves; order Anseriformes; family Anatidae; genus Aythya; species Aythya ferina. The sequence continues at coordinate 50,120,370 of NC_140299.1, read as the reverse complement.
TAGAAGAAACTTTTCAATTAACTAAGCCTTTAGATAAAATGAATTTTAACTTCCCCCCAACTGTATTCACAATTGTAGGCCTCAGTGCTTAATTATGACAGGTGCTCCAAATGCACGTCCAGCTTTGCTTCACCTTGTCCATGCTTTCACCAAAAATGTGGGCTTGATGATCTGTGGTCATGTACATATGGTAAGTGTATTCTATCTAACTTTAAAGTTACCTTACTGTGGCCTTTCCTTTTTCTTTTCTTTTTTTTTTTTTTATTTCAACAGATCTGTCTTTCATTTTAAATGAAAGCTATTAGTATCCTGAGATGTACAAAAAAGAGAGACTTACTAGGAGGATATACTCATGTAGGGCTCATCCCCATTCCCAGTTAGCTGTGCTGCCACATTAGGGAAGCTTTGAAAGTTATGTTATCTGCCATAACTTTCAATGTGGCATGCTTTGCATCAGCAACTTGTAGTTAAAGGGAAGTCTTGCGCTGACAGTTTTGCTGTAGGATATGTGGTGGTAGAGGGGGAGAGTTTGCAAAAAGTTTGCAGTGTCTTTAATTGTATCTTTAATCAGTTGACTCCTAAATACTTAGGAAGCTCTGTAGGAGCAAAGGGAATACTGAATTACAATCTGGGTCTCTTTCTGTCCTTGTCTCATTCAGTTTTACGTACTCTGTCATGCTTTGGACAGAGTGGTTTGTCAAAATGACAGTGTATGGCTAGGTTTCTTTCTGGTGCTCCTGTGAAACAGGGAAATTGATTCCTGTGTAGATACTCCTTACAGAGAGTGTTCTAAAATCTTATTGAGCAGTAAATTCAGTATCAATTTAGCCAGTAGTTTAAAATCGCTTTTACCTTTCAGCTAGGTTTTTTTTATCCCTTCAGTTATCTAAATGGTTTCATTGTTGAGATGAAACAGCAGTGTGAACAGTTGTTTCCTCCCTTTTTGCTGTTTCTGACCAGCCCTGAGTATTTCACTAGCTTTTCTTCATTTCCATCAGGGTATGATGATTCTGGGTAGGGAGTGAGGGGTTGTTCTGTAAGGATGTAAATTCAGCAGTTCTTACTACTTGAAAACAAACAACAGGAGGAGAAAAAAAAAAAAAAAAAAAGGTCCCTTGTAAGCAGAAGAACAGAACGTGTATGGTATCTTCTACAGAAGGCCAGAAAGGATTTTGGGGTGGGGGGGGCGGGGAGGGAAGGAAGCAAGCTTCATTTTTCAAAATTGCATTGTCAGGAGTTGTCTTAACTAATACAAGGTGGCTGTTATACTATGACCTGTAACAAAACTGCAGTTAACTACAGAGTAGCTGTTGCATCATTGGTAAACATTACTAAATATACTTTAGTATATTTGGATTATGTAGCTGTTGATAGACATTTTAACACCAGACTTTTTCTGATGCATCACTAACATCATTTAAGCAAGTGTAACTTTAAGCTTAATCAAGCTTCATATTTTTATATGCTTAGATTTACCGTATTTGCTGAATAAGACTTCATTCTGATCTGATGAATGGAAGAGAGGAAACTGAGTTAGTGCAGTCAACAGAACATGTTTTTAAATAAGCAAATATTGGTCACCTTGGTCTTGAGAACCTTTTAATTTCAACATTTGGATATCTTGGAGGAACATAATGATTCATCCTGGTACAGGAAGTAAAAAAACATATTTAAAGAGAAGGTGACTTTGACAGCAACACATTTCTTACCATCACAGACAGAATTGTGGTTCTATTTTAGATAACTTACTAAGAAGGCTGGAATTTATCATAAGCAAATGCATGGAGACATAGTTAGCCTCTCAAGAATGAGAAATAAGTTACTGTCAACAATCCCAGCAGAAACTAGTAGATTATCACACTTCCCTTGTGATAATCTAAAAGTGTAGGGAAAACCTGAGCAAACTGGACATTAAGTATATGGACCCTGGAGGGATGCACCCATAATTGCTAAGGTAGCTGGCAGAAAAATAAACAGGGTGTTAACTACTCAGTGCTCATAATTTTTACTCACTTTCCTCCATATTTCCTTGTGTTGAAAGGGTCCTCGGAGGCAAGCCATGAAAGAGCTGTCCACCGATTTGGCCAAATATCAACGATGGCTAATTAAAAACAAGATGAAGGCCTTCTATGCACCAGTACATGCAGAGGACTTGAGAGATGGAGGACAGTACTTAATGCAGGTACATCTCTCCCTTTTGTTTTTCTTAATGAAAGCAGTGATGTTGAATGTCAGAAGTGGAAATGTTTTGGTATTTTGCATGCTGGCATATTTCATTATGTGAAGTTACCTTAAGACTTTGTTTTCTGATTGAAAAAAAAAAAAAACAACAGTTTATTTCAGTAATATGTTGGGTGTTTTAGTTTTTCTTTTTTTAAAAAAAAGACAAACATTTTATGTTCTTCTTAGGCTGCTGGTCTGGGGAGAATGAGACCCAACACCCTTGTTGTTGGGTTTAAGAAAAACTGGAGGCAAGGTGATATGAGAGATGTTGAAACCTACATCAATTTATTCCAGTAAGTAGAAGATGTGGATGTGTACCATTTGTGTGCCACTTCAGTACACTTGGTAATAAGTGAAAACTTTTATCTCAATTAGGTCTTTGTTGCATAAGCTCTTGTCTCTGTCAGGTTGATCAAGATTTTCCATATTGTAGATATACTTTTTCCTGATACAGAAATTAATAAGCAACTCTTGATAGCTTAAGCAGATTAGATTTCTATATAGCCACTTTCTGCATGTAGAAGTTGTGGCAATGGTCTGAAATTTAAGAAAGGGAAATTCCCTTTAGAAAGGGAATTAGTACCTTACATGTCTGCTGAATTCATTAAACTATTTTATATTGAAAGCAGAGTTTTTTCCTTTACTTTCACTCTACGCTTTTCAGACAAAATGAACTTCTATGCTGAAGCTCTGTCTTCATTAAGTCTTGCCCTAATGTAAGTGAAGTATTTTTTTAGAGATGCATGACACTCAAAGTTAATAAAGAAGCAAAAAAAGTACATGGGAAAGGAAGTCTCCAGTTTACTTTGCCAGTACTGAACGTCAGTCCAGTTCTGGCTGAAAAACATAATACAATGACTTGCGCTGTTAAAATTTAAGAAAAATAGAACTAGCTTTTCTCACTTATGTAGAGACTTTTTTTTTTGTTTTCTTTATATGCTGTTTAACTTGTTCTATCAGTGCTTTACATTTATAATTTACTATGCCTAAAAAAGAAAGTTGGGAAGGGGGTTACAGGCAAAGATAAGAAAAGGAAATACACACACGCACAAACACATGTTCTCCCAGTTACTTAAGAGAAAAGCAGGAGAACCAAATGCAATGAAAAAATAAGGCATCGTGTTGGTTAGTTCTTTTTATTTTTTTCCTAATTTCATTTGGAATGGCTTGTACTAGAAGAACTCTCAGGACCTACAAAGTGTGGTTTTCCACATCCCATACCTTAGGAAGTAAACACTGTATTTCAAGCATATTTTCAGAAATTTCCTGGGAAATGTTGCTAAAGTTCACAATAGAAATATACTTAATATGTAATGACCTAACAAATTTAAGTAATGAATTTAAAATGTCCCCTAATGGACAAAACTTCCACCAGTCTGTTGTTTTTATATTTATTATAAAATATGTTGATATTTTGAAAACTTTTCTTTAAAAGCAATATGACCACTTGTGGTTTAGTCCTGTCAGGATGGGGAGCAATCAGGTGAAAGTGCAAGAACTCATGGCTTGAGATGAAGACAGTTTACTAGGTAAGGTAAAAGCTGCAGTTGCAAGCAAAGCAAAACAAGGAATTCATTCACTGCTTCCCATCAGCAGGCAGGTGTTCGGCTACTTCCACCAAAGTAGGGCTCATCATGCATAATGGTTTCTTGGGAAGAAAAGCATCATCACTCCATTCCTCCCTTACCTCAGCTTTTATTGCTGAGCATGGCAACATGTGGTATAGGGACATCCCTTTTACCAATTTGTGTCAGCTGTTCTGTCTGTGTCCCAGCTTCATCTTGTGAACCCCCTGCCTCCTTGCTGTCAGGGTGGCATGAGGAGCTGAGAAGTCCTTCGCTCTGTGTAAGCACTTTTCTGCAACAACTAAAAACATTGGTGTGTAATCAGCACTATCTTCATTAAAATTCCAAAACATGGGATCATCTGAGCCTCTACAAAGAAAACTAGATCTATCCAAGCCACAACCATAACAATAAAATGTTGATACTTTGAACAGTTCTCTTTAAAATCAGTAAGACTTGATGAAAAGCATTCAATCAGTGAAATCTTGTGGAATTTCTGTCCATGTGAATAATGTGGAGTTTTCATTACAGCAACTATTTCAGAAGTATTTTTAAGACTGATTTTTCTTTATAAGACTTTATTTATACGACTAATGCAAACTGTATCACAGAATGGTGATTCTTCAGGATACTTCAGGAATGGGGCATCCACAGCTTCTCTGGGCAAGCTGCTCCAGTGCCTCGTCACCCCCAGAGTAAAGAATTTCTTCTGAATATCTAATGTAAACAATATCATAAAAGGGTAGATTAAGTTTATATTTTTTTCATATTTTGGGGATTTCTTTGTCCTTTGTTTTACTCAGACTTTAATCCAGGGTTTTATTCAGTCCTTTTGCTTGTTTCTACAATCATGAAGTTTTTTCTTTTAGTTTCTTTTTTAAAGGAGCAAATTCTTTCCCCTCTAGATATAATCAAAATAAGCACGTGATAGCAAACTTATAACTATTTTGATTATGACTTAAAACTTTATGGCTTCCTTTAATACCCAGATGTCCTGGAAATTCATAACTCTCAGATGAAGGAGATCTCAAAAGAAATCTGATGTTTCTCCTGACATCAATATTTATAGTTCCCAATGTATCTTGCCAACTCTGCAAATCTCAGTTGATCTCTATTTTTTTATTTAATGCACAGTGGTTTACTTTTATTTAATCACTGTTTTATGTAAGGGAGAGAGGAAAAGGAAATAGAAATACTTAATGTGCTGCTTTTCAAGATAAGGTGTTGACCTGCAGTTGGTGGTGTGGAACTGCAACTTAAATTATTACATAAATGTGTGATATGAGAGCTTAAATGGCAACATATAAACAACTAAATCTGTTCACAGAGGGTGTGTAAAGTAGATCTTTTGGGAAGGAAGAGGTTCTAAAATGTTTGCTTTGTTTTGTTTAGTGATGCCTTTGACATTCAGTATGGTGTGGTTGTCATTCGCCTGAAGGAGGGCTTGGACATTTCCCACCTTCAGGGACAAGGTAAGATATTGTTTTCTTTAGCTTATAAGTATTTTTTTCCCTTTTAATACTATTTCATGAAGACACTAATTAAGATAAATTATTTAGAAAAAAAATAAATGGAAAAATGCAAAAAAGCAAAAAAAAAAAACTATTCTTCGCAGAATAAAAATCATTGAAATGAGTAAGCCTGAAATATGTAATAAAAATAACACATGTTTAACAACAGAACTTGTTTTTCTGTGCATTTCAATTATCTGTATTTGTAAGCTGTTGCTTCCCAAAGATTTACTATTTTACTGAAACAAAGAGGCTACCAAATTGGCATCAAGGCAACTTGAGTTGTATGATCAGATACTCTGGGTCAGGTGTAAGGTGTTCCCTTCTTCCCTCCTACCCCAATGTAGTTTGGAGACCTCAACAGTAGTCAGCCATTAGTTTGGAGTTGCACGAGGAACGTCTTTGTGTTCACTGATATCCATCAACTCCTAGGTTGCTTCAGCTCTGGCAGCTATCGAGTAGCTCTGTTGAAGCCAATCCTGGAAAAAAGCTGTGAGACTTTCTGGTCTTTGTGTAAAGCTCATCCTTTACTTGGAGTTAGTTTACAATCTTCTCCTTTTGTGTGGAAAATAATTCACCATTTTTTTCCTTTATGGTTGTAATAAAAAGAAGATCTTGATGTCAGATGTTATAAGTAGTGTAACACAATCTAACAGTAGAAAATGCAATACCTTTACTACACGTTTCAAACTTAAGGCATCTTGACATTAGATTCATACTGTTTGGTCTTCTGTGATTGGTGATAATACTCCGGCATCATCAGTTGTCTCATGTACTTAGTGTTTTTGCTTCTAAAATCTTCTTTTTTTGTAAGAGGCTTTTGGTTTCCTTCAAAGGAAGGAAATGTTTGCTACCTTGTGAAATAATTCTAGCTAATAGGAACTATTTAGCTCCTATTTTCAAATCTTATTATGCTAGATGTACTGTGTCTTCACAGTTCTACACTTTGGGAAAAAAAAAATGTAAAAAATCAATTATTATAATGGTAATTAGTGCAAGCATGATGATTGTCATTCCCACCAGGGAATTGATATTAGTTAGCTCTGTTTTAAGTTTAGCCTGTGGTAATGCAATTAAAACTCAAAATCTGTGAAGGAAGTAACAGGAAAATAAAGCTCTGTTCAGAAGAGATGCCTCTTTGTACTTTGAAACAGTTTGTATATATTATTTTGCTGTTTTTTGCTTATAACAGCATACTAGTTGCAGTGCAGTTTAACCAATTGCAAACCACCTCAGTAGTCACATGCCTCTGTCTTACTCCATTTGGGACAAATAAGTAATTTATAATGTGGTTCTTTGCTTTCCCAAAGAAGAGTTACTATCATCCCAAGAAAAATCTCCATGTTCCAAGGATGTCATAATAAAAGTGGATTATAGCAAGAAGGCTGAGACAGACACTTCAATAGCTTTTGTTCCATCATCTAGTGAGAGAACTCCTGCTCTACGTAAAGGTAACTTCCTAGTTAGCAGTGAAATTTGAGTTCTTACTCTTTTTCTGCCTTGTTCCTTCTTCAGTCCCTTTCATCCTCCCAAGGAATTAAAAAGGTTTTTGTTGTGTTTGTGGAACAGAGAAGCATGTCATGCTTTTCTAGCTGTTGATACCTAATAACTCATATATTGCTTTAGAGACTACTGGATGTAAAATAAATCTTCATGACCTAAATAAAAACAGGTGGTGGATTATGATCTACAATACACTTTTTGTTAATGAGATTGAGTGCCATTAAAAACTGCTTGAGAATCAGGCCACACAGCTGTGGATTGCATGATTTTTAAAGCTGCTAACTTAATGAAGGTGCTTTTTACCTCAGACTAGAACATTTTATTATATGCATGTTAACAGACATGCAAATCATTCAGGATTCTTTGACATATGACAATAACCAACTTTCTTCTCTTTAAAATAAAACCTTAAATTAAGAATTTGAGTGAGAAATATGATTTATTTTTAAAAAATACAAATCAGTTCTTGGGACATAACTCTCAGGACTCTGTGTTTTTCTTTGTATGAAAATTCACTTCATTCTACATCTTTATTTTCTTTTTGTTTGTTTTATAGACTAGTAGTATTTTCATCACAAAGGAAATTAACCTTTTTATTTTGTATCTTTAAAAATCTTCCAGAGGAGGAAGAGGATGGAAAGACTTCAACACAACCACTGTTGAAAAAAGGCAGGCATTTTCCACCTTTTTGTTAAATCATTCTTTTGCATTGTTAATTTCAGTTTTCCTTTTGTACTCCTTTCAACACATACATTTGAGATAGAAAAATATCAACCACGCAAGCTTAATTTTTTTCATATTTGATTGGGAATGTGCTTCATCTGTAGGGATTAGGTTGTGGAAAAATAAAGCTTTTGGAAGTTACCAGAAGAAGTTGCTACTGAGAAGGGATCACGCATCTGTCTAAGATATGGATGTATCTGTTTGGGTCCTTACTTGATTTAGGTGTAGTGGAATAGCTCCACCAGTATGTTCAGAAATATTCTAAAGCCATAGCTGTTGCTCTGTTCAGAATTGCTGAATAGCTTGCAAAGCAAAGAATAATACAGCCAGTCAGTGAGATTAACATCTGAAATAACGTGCAGTAGTAATTTAAATAAACAGCATTTTCAGAGATGAATTAAACAGTTTTCACTCATTGGTTTATTTCAAACTTTTTTGAGAGTTAAGCACAGTTTTTTTGCTTTACCAAAGATGCTTCTAACTTTTTTCATGTTTTCTTCATAATTTCAAAAGCCATAAGCTGTTATGAAAATAAGCATACATAAGCAGTAATGAAAAGTGGTGTTACATCTTGAACCACAAGATGGCAGTTTGGAAGAAGTTCCAGTGTGTTTATATTAATTAATATAAATTAATTGTAGAATTAAAAAATTAACTGTAGAATTGTAGAATTAATATTCTACAGTGAAGTAGAATATTAATACAGATCAGTCACAGATGTACTCTATGTTTAAAAAATCCTAATAAAATAAAAACTGAGATGAATAACAAACTTCTGGTTCTTGTTAAAATTCAGGTTTTAACTAAGGGAAAGGAGTTACAAATAAATTATGTAATTATTAAAAAAATAAAATAAAACGTATAATCTCATTGAAAATGCTTATATTGTACTGTTCTCAGCAAATCCAATAACTTCATTGCACAAAATAGTCTGTGCTTCAGAGCCTTGCATATGCAAGGAACTAACTTAAGGAATCCTATCTTTTGTAAAAAGATGAATTAGCTCTTCTTTCATCCATGCACTTAAAGGTAAAATGGATTTGAAGAAAGAACAGTGCTTAGGAGGTGCTATCTCCTTTTACATTAGCATCAAGATAAGAATTTCCCTGAAACTTATCTACAAGACGTAGCAACAGCGCATTACTGAATGCTATGAAGTATGTACAAAATGTTAATGTCCAGGCAAATGTGTATAAAAATCTTGCAAATCTCTTTGTTTGTCAAACGTGTGCTAAATGAATTGGAGGCTTAAATCTTTAACCACTAAAATTAATTTAGGGAGTTTGTAGACTCCATAAATACAGCTCAATCGATATCCACTTAATCAATAGTGGAGTCTGGGGAAAATAGTTTTAATGTTGTTTTTTAATTATTTTATAATTTGGAGAAGTTATAATCAAGTAAGTTACAATGCATTTGAATTTAGGGGTTACTAAGAAAAACATTTTAAAAATGAAATGCCATCACACTTTCTTTCCAGATTCAAAGAGTCCATCTTCTCCTTTAAATGTGGCTGACCAAAGACTTCTCGATGCTAGTACCCAGTTTCAGAAGAAACAGGGTAAAAACAATATTGATGTCTGGTGGCTATTTGACGACGGAGGTAACATACTTAATACTTCTAAAGCATGTGTTCAGAAGAATAAGTGATTTTGAATTAATTGCTAATAATTATTTTTCAGTCAGTTCATATATAGGTTACAAATTCATACTGTTAAACTCCTTATATGACGCTGTGTTTTCTGATACATTCTCAAATTCTGGTTAAAATGCAGGTTTGACACTGTTGATTCCATATCTTATTACAACCAAGAAAAAATGGAAAGACTGTAAGATCAGAGTGTTCATTGGTGGAAAAATAAACAGGATTGATCATGATAGAAGAGCGTAAGTTTACCTTTATAATTCTCATTTAAATGCTAGAAGAACATGCTAAACAGTAGATGGCTTGCTCTTATGAGTAGCCTTCTTTCAATTGTTATTTGGTGGAGATATAACCATATTCTATTCTTGCTCTTCAAGAAAGTTCCATTGCCACCAGATTGTGTTGGATGTGTTACCTCAAGTTAAACTACTGTTTCTGCAGCATTGTCTGAAACGAATGTTTTCTCTTCTTAAATATTGTTTGGGAGAGCTTTAAGGGAGAGTTCTTACTTTATTTTGGAAAAAAATAAATAGTGTGTTGTTGATTTATAGCTGTAAGTCAGGTTTGCATAATATTATTCAGACAATTTAACACTTCAGTTACCTTTTTAAGCTATTTTTCTTACCTGCTTACCCTGTTAAATAATTACAAATCTGAACATGCATAAAGGTTTGCTTTTCTGTTACAGGATGGCTACCCTACTCAGCAAATTTCGGATAGACTTCTCAGATATCATGGTTCTTGGAGATATTAATACTAAGCCAAAGAAAGAAAAGTAAGTCTCAAAACAGAATCAAAAAAGCTCATTTGTTAGTTGAGCTCTTGATCTATTTCATGAATTAGAATAGTTATGTTGAAATAACATTTGGTGTTAAATGTTCACGAAAATCAAGGAAATAAACTAAGCAGAAACTCTTACACTCAAGAATATACAGTTTTGCTTTTTATGTATTTTTAAATCTCTTGCCCTTAGATTGTGACCTTAAACTTAAAAATGCAGGCAGGTAGGAAAATGGACTTAGTCTTACATGGATGCTTATATGTAACGACGTCTTGTCTTCAAATAGCCTGGTCTATTTTTCTTCCTTTTGTTTTAAATTCACATTGACATCTATGATTGTACATGTGATACTGATTTTCCATTTTTAAAAAATGCTAGTTGTATACAACATATCAAGTAACTAAAATTGGTGGAGTACTTCTGGCACTCTTATACTTTTGGATGTCTTTGTTCTTCGGAGTCTGCTGCTGTGAAATGCATAAACTTAATTTTAATTCTCAATTATGCATTAGAAGTTGAGGCTGTAGAATTTCAGAGAACTCATGAATAACCTCTGTGAATGAAAATTATTTCTTCTGAGAGCATTTTTAGTTGTCTCAGTGGAAACATTTTCCACAATAAATCCAAAAGCTGCTTAAGAAATCCAGTTGGAGTTAACAATAGCTGTAAATTAACTAGAAAAAAGATTTATCTGTAATATTTTCTGTGCTGTACAATAGAATATTGTTAACGCTTTGTTTTTTTCTATCAAAAAGTAGCAGTTTGCTTTTGTTTTGTAATGAAGGTGAAGTCATTGTGTCAACTAACACAGTAAAGACTCTTATAACATGGTAGTTTACCTGAGGACAGGAACACCTCAGGTTGAAAATGGTCATGGGGGAGTGACTACTATAACTGCATGGAAGCTTAGGTGTTATACTTAATGATCTTACAGTATATACTTAGTAGTAGTAGTTTTTTTAACTTTATAAACTATAATTAGCAACTACAGAAGATGGTGAATACCTTGTATTCTTTATGAAAGGAAAAAGTGTCAAAAGTGCTTATTCCATCGGGCATAAAGCAGTCCAGTGCTTTTTACTCTGCGTGACATATAAACTCCTATTTCAAAATTAATCAGGAAGAAGCTATTGTTAGTGATTGTTAATATACATTTTCTAAGCTAGTATCTTCAGCTTTAGAACAATTACAGTAAAATTATTTAGCAAAACTTCTGCAGTGAATAGTAAAAATTCAACAGATGTCACTAATTGCATGTCGCATTGTAGTGTTTGCCTTTATCTTTTGTATAGCCTATGCACAGCTGATTCTGTGTGCAAATAGTTTGTTCATTTTTATGTGGTATTAAAATTTACTTTCTAATAGAATGAAAGGCATTGCTGACATACAGACCAGTGTTAAATGTATTTTAATATGTCTGTTCATTTAATCGTTCCAGTATTGCAGCTTTTGAGGAAATGATAGAGCCCTTCAGACTTCATGAAGATGATAAAGAACAAGAAGTTGCAGATAAAATGAAGGAGGATGAACCATGGAGGATAACAGATAATGAACTTGAGCTTTATAAAACAAAGGTTCTGTATTCCTTAGCTTGTTATGTTAAACATTGTAAAGTTTTTTTTCTACTGTATTTGTGCATGTGATATTGTCGAACTGATTCTTGCTTTACCTCTTTCATAACAGCTTTTATGAAAACAGCATCTAAAAACAGCTGAGGAAGGGGGCACAGTGAAAAAACAACAAACTGTTTCTGTTCTTTGTCATTGCAGGTTCTAAACTGATATCCCACAGGTTTTAGCAGTTCATTTAGAACACTAAGCTCTTCCTGACGTTTTGTTTAGTTGAGCCCAGACTACCCTTTGGTGCTTCGTTATTTAAAACCAACACACACCTAACTGTGTTGTTAAGGAGCAGTTAAAGGTTTGATTTTTTTTCTCAAATGGTTGTGCACTGTAGACATCAGAGGCATTCCTCATTCTTCCATCAGTGTTTCTGTGGAGGGCACTCAGGCAGCATCCTGTAACAGGATACTACAGATACACCCATGTATCTAAAGAAAAGACTGGTTAAAGCTTCAGTGATCTGAAGTTCTTCACTTTTTTCACTTTCACGTTTTTCTTGTATTCCTATCTGGATTTTTACAACCTCTGTGGGGATTAGCAGTAGAGAAGTAGCAGGAATCACTGCATTGTAAGTGTAAAAAGCAGGGATATAACTAACATGTAGGTTCAGATTGGCAGCTGAGGGCAGGATCTTGTAACCCCATATTATGCAGGGACTAGAGGAAAGACTTTATAATTAATGAACTGCATGATGCCTTGCTGTTCCTTATGCCTTACCTTCAAAACACTTTTTCAATGAGATAATAGCAGTGATGTATTCTTTTGTCTCCTGATAGCTGATTTGTTTCTGCCAACACTATCCAGCAGGCTAGCAGGACTTCTGCTGACATGAGAACAGCAAAATTGTAAAAAAATAAATAAATAAATAGATAAAAATAAAAAAAATAGCTGCAAGTTAGCTGACATAAAAGAACTAAAAATGGCTATATGAATACAAACTAAGAAAAATCATCAGTAGGAGGAAGGGGAGGAGCTGCTTAAGATGTTAAGAAAGGACGGAGTACTAAATAAGGAGATACATTATGGAGAAGGGCTTCACTTTAGTAACACCACCTTGCTCTGAGCTTACAGGATATAGGTAGCTAAGGGAACCTTGAAGAGAGGTTGCCTCCAGCAGCTGCAGAGGGATGGTATCATTAGAAGAACAATCTTAAACTTAGTTTAGAAGGTACTTGGTTTATTCGCACGTTAGGCTTACCGCTTTCTTTTCTCCTAGCTTTGGAAACATAGATACTTAAGGAAAGCAAGCAAGATGCCAACCTGAGGGGCAAGCACATGCTTTCCAGACATGACTAACACCAATTAACTATACCTGTTCTTACATTGATTAAATGATTTTTTTGCAGTTTCTGTAGAGGATCTTCCTAACAAGTTTCATTTTAATTACAGACTTACCGCCAGATTAGGCTAAATGAGTTGCTGAAAGAACATTCAAGTACAGCTAACATAATTGTCATGTAAGTAAATTACTTTTATTATTATCTTAATTGATGCAGAATTGTGTGTACTGTAAATATGTGTAAGTACAGGTTAGGAAAAAGACCGGCTTGGCATTGAAGTATGGAAAAATACTCAAGGAGGTTTTCAGAGCTGATCATTCTGATATGCTACTTCAGATAATTACCTCCACATTCCTGGTGCAGCTTGGGATTCTCACAGTGGTTCTACTCCTGCATGCCAACTATCCCCACCTTTCTCAAGCCCTTCATCTCAATTTTTTTCTAGATGATCTGTGTAGATAGCGGTAGCAGTGTTGTCTGATGATGGATTTCCATGGAACTACTTCTGGAATAAACAAGCAGAACACAATGTGTTTTTTTCACTGATTTCCTTGAGGATGCTGCTTCAGAGCTCTATGAAGTGATACCACAAGCAAAGTTTGAGTAGGAAAACAGACTTCCGGTAGTTCTTGTTTTGAAAGAAAATAGTATGACATGCTTCAGAAAAAGAGAGACTAAGAATATTAGACTGCATCCAACCTAGTATCATAAGAAAAAGCAGTATTTTAAAATCCTCAGGAGTCTTTAAATATACATGTATGTCTCATTGAGGAGAATCCTGCCTGAATTAGATGGTGGTGAGAAGCCAAAAGTGAGGTGTGAGTAGATCCTGTAGTGCTTAAGATAACAAGCTCCTTAACTCATTAACTAAGTTCTGAGGAAAAAGCAAAAACTAAAAAGCTTAGGAAACTTGACTTAATATCTATCTCTTTGCAGAATCATACTTTTGCTTTCATTTGATACGACTTGTATTTGTTACAGGTTTAACTGTTCTTTTTTTTTTTTTTTGTGTGTGTATTTTAGGAGTTTGCCAGTTGCACGAAAAGGTGCAGTTTCTAGTGCATTATACATGGCCTGGTTAGAAGCTCTTTCTAAAGATCTGCCACCAATTCTCCTTGTTCGTGGGAATCATCAGAGTGTTCTTACCTTCTATTCCTAAGAGTACTGCACAGGGGACAGCTATGATGACATGGTACTTCAGTGCCCGGGGAGAGTGACTGAGGTTGTCTATAGATTATTAACATCACAAAGGCAAAAAGTGACTCTTCTTTCACTATTTCACTGACTTGAAAGCACACAAGGAAAGTTAATGTATTTCTAAAGTTGTGACATCTTCAGTTTATTCTATATTTTCTGTAATTTTATCTTGCTTAATGGGGGAGGATTCCTTGTTAGACTGAAGAACAAGACAAGTTTTTTGTTTGCTATTTGAATAGCAGCAATAAAAGTGTTTTATTTTTAATCAATGAAAGGATTATAGATTTATAAAAGCCTTTTAGCCTTGAGGTGCCTTCTGAAATTAACCAAATCTCATCCACATACATCCTATTTTGTAAATTTCTATAGAATGTGTCAAAATCTGCCTTCAACTAAGACTTTAGATCAGACTTCCTTTGGTTTTTAATCTCTTCCATATTACAATAAAAATGAATGCTGCTTTTCAGTCTTCCATTGAGCTATTAGTTTTTAGTACTGGGTGTTTTCTATTGTCAGAAAGTTTTGGTTTTTTTTTGTTACTATTATTATATCTGTTAGATTTAAAGGTGAGAATTGAGGCAGGTCAATTGAACTAAGACAAATTCCTGATGTCAGGACTCTGTACTACCAAATTTTGTAACAATTAAAATAAAGCTAAACAGTTAAAATAAAACTATATTGTCAGAGGATCCTCTTCTCAAATTTGACATTGTGTACTTCCTTGGCACTAGTCTGAAATACACAGCTAAGGTTAGCTGACTTTGTGAAGGATGCTGTGTAAATCTATAGCTGTAGTTAGAAGCAATTCATCTTAACAGACTAAGGCCATTTATCTCCTGAAGAATTGGAAGAAAGAAAAAAACCTGTCCCAGTTCTTGGCCTATTAATATTTTGGTGTCACTTACAACTTAGTTTGAAACAAAACTCAACTTAAGGCTTAAATGGGGATAATGTGAGCAATGTGATACTATCTAACAGAAAACAGTAAACACTATGTGGAATCTTGCTATCTGATATAAAAAGCAAAAGCTAAGGTTCTCTCGCATTTTTCAACAAATGGTTAAAAGGACCACTAGTTACCAGGGGAGATGTTTTTAGTCAATTCATTCAAGTTGTAAGAAAATACACTTAGTCTTATTAAAAGATACTCAGGTTTGATCATCTGCCAGTTTAGATTTTTTCCATACATTCTACTTTATACATTTTCTATGTTCAATCAAGAAACTGCCAATCTTGTATGCCCTTTCATTGTGTATTTTGACAACTTCATAATTTAGTCTACTACTATGAACACCTACACAAGAAATTACACTTGAGCCTTTATACAAAGGTAAAATGTGAACTGTTTTTAAATTCCTATATATTTTGGATAGAAAGGATTGCCTAAAAACATTTCACAAGCTTTTGATATTAGGATTGGACATACTACTGGATCAGTTTACCAGTGCTTCAGTGACTTTCATTTAAGGATGCACAGAAAAGTTGTATTATACTAAATATGAGATCAAATTGAAATGTACCGGTTTCTTTCTGAAGGACAAAGCAATTAGTCATTATGTGGCAAGGTAGACCTTCAAGTTATGATTCAAGATTTAAAAAAAAAAATACTCTACACAATGCAGTATATGCTGTTGTCAATTTCTTGTTGAACTGCAATTTTTTTTCCATTTGTTTCTATCAATTGGATTTAGTCTATTGAATCATTTCACTTTAAAAAACAAGAACATGCATGTTTTGCTGCTAAGTGTGAGATAACTGATGCCAGCATGAACCCAGCTTGTTAAAATAAACATAAGACAGTTTGCAGTAAAAGTGCTACTTCCTCCCAAGTGATGGGGTGGAAATCAAAATAATCATTGTGTCTATTACAGATTTTACCATGGTTGTTGGGGAGTATGGATGTCACATTGTGAATATGGAATCATTGCCATGTTTCTTCTTGTTTTGTGGGTTACATTACTTTGAACAGATGGACAGTAAGGCATGGACTTAGTGCTGCTATCTTAAAAAAAAAAAAAAAAGTGCACAGGTACACTTATTTAAATGTGTTTTTTTTTTTGCCCATTCAGGAAACCATTGCTTGTGATCTGTAACACAGAAACCAAATGAAGTGTGTGTATACATTCATATATGTGTATAAAATTATATAAAGTATATCTAAATATGCATATGGGGATAGTTAGGGTAATGTCTGTGAAATATGTAGGATGCTTTTCACATATGCACTCTCAAAAGTCCACTAACACTAGGCACAAAGTCAAGTTTCCAGATTATTTGCTACACTAAAACTTCAACAGTTAATAGTAATTGTTAGCAACAAATGTCAGTTAGTGGCAGTCATTCCGACGTCTGCTTTGATTTTTGACGCCAAATTTAGTTATGTTCCAATCATTAATTACTTGAAAAATGAAGTATCACTGACACATGAAAATTCATACTTTCTATAGATTAGGTTTCTTAGTATGGGTTTAGAAAGTCAGCAATAGCTGGTGAAAATCAATTATTTATTTCTCACTCTATTTGTATTTAGGTTTACTTTTACATACATTCTTTTTATATGCTTTTCTGACATTACATATTTAAAAATAACTGAAAATAATTTAAAGATTTGAGCGTTAGTGGGTAATGACCCACTTGGTTTGAAGATGTAATATTTGATACTGTACTGTAACTGTCACACACAAATGCTTTTCTAATGTTTTAACGTAACTATTGCAGTTAATACTTTGTACCATGGGGATGTCACTGCAATAAAAGGAAGTGAATTCAATACAACTGTCTTGTCTAAAAAAAAAACTTTTATTGGTGCAGGATAGTGAACTGTGCTCATAATTTAACCAAGTAATAGTTATGAAAATGTTACCTGATACACGGATCTGCTTATTGTATACATCTGATATTTTACCTGTTATTGTGGAATTGGTATGGGACTATTACTAAGAGGAATATAGGTATAAGGTATAATAAAGGTATAACAAATATGTATATATATTCATTCACAGGTGGTATGGTTGCCACTACTAGCTGGAAGGATTATTTTTCATATGCAACCAACACTTTATGTGAAATTTTAGAGAGCAGAACAGACAATGGGGACCAATCAGCAATATGCAGTATGTTTAAACTGGAATAGTAGTATCAGAAAATCTGTTCCTATTACATGTGGAACTTATGAAAGACTGTCTAACTCACATTGGGAGTCTAATCCATTGGGATGTGAGGAAGTAGGTTGGGAAAATAATTTTGACATTCAGTGCCAAAGCCACTTGTAAGCAAGACAAGCTTGGATTTAACTGCATTGTATATATTCAGCTAGGAACTAGTTGTGAAATGTAAGCTTGAAAGCAAAATTACAAATTGTAAAGTTGTGTTCTCATATAAGATAATACTTACAATCACTAAAGAACTTCTTAAGCTCATTAATTTTGGTGTTTCCTAGTACAGCTTGATGACTGTTAACTGTTATTTAAAAATTAGTGATTTGAAATTATTAGTAAATTAAAGACAGATTAACCCCTAAGTATCTTTCCCATATATGTAAAGGTGGGCCCTGAGAGGGAGATTTTGGAGGCCAGTGGAAAGGGACTCTTCTTTAGAGTATGCTGCAAACTTCTATCCTGTTGGCTCTAACCTATCTTTTGGTTGGTAAAAGAGCTACAGGATATGGTATGTGATGACTTCTCTGGATTACATGTGCTGAAGAACGTGTTGATCTAAATAATCAGTACCATTAGCTGAATTCATAAAGTGACTTCACATATGGTTTACAACCTTTTTTTTTTTTTTTTTTTTTAAAAAAAAAAGGCCAAGCTTGTTCTCATCACTTGCCTACAAAAATTAAATAAATGATCATACTACACACTTAGCTGTTGTGTTGTGGAACGGGGAAGCAGGGTTCTTTTCACCTTAGTCAGTCTGGTTACAGTTCTCATATAACCTCTCTGGGATCCCGTAAATCTTGCCTTTGTGTACTTAAAACCTGCTTTACTTTCAGCTGCAGGCTTAAAGTCTGTGTGGCTGTGTAGGTGTTGAATGGTGCTTCCCTAGCACTGCCTTACTTCTTTCGGTGCAGGGTGAAAATAGCAGGTTTGGATTTCAGAAAACTTAGCAGTGCATTATCAAATCTCTTACTGCTCTTGACAGAGGGGCAGCGAAGAGATTTTCAGAGTTAAGATGGGGTTAGCTTGATATGAGCTGATGGCTGTGTTGGGAGACACAAGCTCGTAGAAATCACTTTGTTAACTTCTGGAGGAGATCACTTAATGCTGAAGCAGCAGCGTGTGCCTCCTGAAAACGCATTTCTGTTAAAACGCGAGCCTTAAACGCCCTGAGCTCAGCTCAGCCATGATGCCCTGTGCTCTATCGTAGGTGCAGCATGGACTTCAGTCCCTGGCAGGGTGCGTAACCAAACGCCCCCGCGGGCTGAGGGGGGGATTCAACTTGGAAACACCGAAACACCCCTTCCCCCACCCGAGCCGCCCTCAGCCTGGCCCCGCCCCTCCCGCCAACCCCGCGCCCCTATTGGCTGTGGCCGCCTCCCCTCCTCCTCTTATTGGCTGCTGCGGGAAGCGGGAAGCTCGCAGCGGCCGTTAAACCGTCGATGGCGGGGTAGGGGGCGGGTGGTGAAGGGGGTGGTGGCAGCCCTGTCAGCGGGGCGTGGGGGAGCCCTCCCTGTGTGGGGCGCTGTGAGCGCGGCGCCACCGCGAGCAGCTGCGAGTGTTGGCTCGCCAGGCGAATTCCCCTGGTGGCTTGGGACCTTAGGAGCACGTTCTGCGCGTTTCCCTCCCTGTTTAGCCGACATTTCCTGCTTATCAGCTCCTGGGTACTGAGGCGGTCGGGGGGGTCATTCACGGCAGGAATGCGGGCTATAATCGGCCACAGAAAGGGGGAAGCCTAGATTTACGCAAACACTTGCTAGGAAGAAAGTGCCTAAACGTTCCCTAATGCGCTATACCCTGTGTGGGTTGGATGAACTTCCTGAGTCATGCGGCTGGGGACAGCTCTGCTCATTTGCTTTGCAGATGTTAAACAAGTGGCCAATCCAACACCAATAACGTGCAGGAAAAGTATTAAGGTCATCAGCTTAAGGTCGTCATTTCGTGACGTGCTCTGGTGTTTGCTAAGGTATGGTGGTGTGTAATGCAAATGTATATATATATGTATGTTTTATTTATTTATTATTTTTTCTGTGTCTTGGTGAAATCTTGCAAAATGCACTACTAACCAGCGTCTAGCCTCACTGGCATCCATGTGTAAGGGAAGAAGGGCCCCATGTTCCCAACCCCTGGAGAGCTGGTGCAAACAGAACCTGAAAATCTGCAGCCAAATCAAAGCCTGGCAGGAAGCGTTGGGTCTATAAAACTCATCTCGCTAGTCCTTCAGTTTCCATCCACATTAGTAATGACAAAATCTGACTAGTAAAACCTGAGGTTTAGTGAAAGAGGTAGAAAATATTTTCTCTGCAATTTGTGAGTCGTTCAAACTATAATAGTAACACAAGGTGGCACTGTTGTCTTTTAGTATTTTGGTTAACGAGAATCTGAAGTATCAAATACTTATTTCTTGCCCTGTTCCTATGGTTTCATGGGCTAAATGACTCAGTGCTTTGAATAAACTTCACACATGTCAGCATAATAGGACTCTTATGCATTATATATATATATTTCATAATTTTGACTGTGAATTGGAGAAAAGAAGTAGACAAATGCTGCTTTTTCCCTTCTGTTGAGGGCAAATTACTCTGGTTGTGTTCTAAAAGACATATAAACCTCCATGTAAATGTTTCCTGTTGAGTTCAGACAGCCTCTTGGAGGTAACCACCATTTTGTAAAACACTGAGTGATGTCCATTTTTCTTAGTGGTTATTTCCAGTTGTCTTAACCTTAGTGAGCCAGAAGGATAAAAGCTCCAGGCAGAGAAGGAGACGTTTTAAATAGAGAGGTTTGACTAACGTCCCATCTAGTTTCAGAGTGATCCGTAACCTTTCAGCAAGATATTTTTGCTTCATAAGTAACAAGCAAGACAAATGTCTACCACCTTTTAGCAGTAGAGAGGTAGAAGGAAGAAAATAAAAACTTTGTCACGTGTCATCCCTAACTATTCCAGTACTAGCTAATTAAAGTATTGGAGAAGACTGAATAGCATAGCATTTGGCATTTTCAAGCTTATTAAGCTTGAGACTAACTTTACCACTCTGTTGAAGTGTTTTACAACTAATAACTAAATCTTGGAACATCTCTCAGTAATTAAATTTGTCTCTGCAAAACATATGGTGAAACGGAGTCACAAGTAAAGGATTTCCACAGGCTCTTGGTGAAAAACTGGAGAGCTGAGATTAGCCTTGAAACATGCTCACTCCCAGCCCTGTTTGATCATTTGCAAATTATAGGGACTCCATTTTATTACTGTTACCGATTGCATAGATTAAGAACTGTATTAAAAACTGTATGTGAAGCAGGGGATGAGATGTACATACAAAAGAATTTTCCTGATAATCCAGTGTTAACCTATGTGTTCAATAAATGTGTTGGTCTATTTAATGCAGCTCATCTTTGAAAAATCAAAAGAAAAATCAAAACAGATGTAAAGTGCAAAAATAAAAGCACAAGAGTAAGTGTTGTTGCTTGTAGCAAAACATAGTAATTTAAGCACCAGTAACCTAGAAATCACAGTGGGTCAAAACACTGTTCCTGCCAAGAGGAGTCTGCACCTCAAAGGAAATGACATTTTATGGAGTCAACCAACAACAGCCATTCATATTATTAACATATGAAATCAAGGCTAACCACAGAATAAAGTGTGGGCTTTCCCATGGGATTTTGGCTAACCTCATATAGAATTTCATTTTACTTTTGATTGCACAGTTGAGTGTTGTTAATTTTAAGGGTTTATTCTCATTAAAATCTTTGTGTATCCTTCTGCTAGTGGTGGTAGTATTTCAGACAAGGTAAGATTTATTGGGAAAACTCAAGCTTTGGCAAATACATGCCAAACCCTACTAAGTATTTTTGATCTGTGACATCTTTATTTTAATTGGATTGCAGGATTTTGGCTGCATTCTTGCCATGTTTGTATGCACGTATCAAAATGAGGCTTGATTCTCAGCTGGGGCCTTGGAATCACCATGATGCAAATAATTCCAACAGATTAAAAAATAATAATAATAAAAAATAAAGTTATGATTACTTGTTGACCCTGGGAACTGAGCTTTTTTTCTACCAAGAAAATGGATTTTATTTTTTTTTATTATTATTATTATTTTCTTTTTTGTGCTGGCCAGCCCTGGGACTATTAGGTCATTGTAGAAAGCTCATTCTGTCCCAGACAGAAAACACTCCAGTACTCATTTATGATTTGGAGCCTGTCTGCCAGTCTTTCTGAATCTCTGGGCCATCATTCCACACATAATCGAGGAATTTTCACTTTTGCAGGATAAAGCCAGGTTAGTAATAAAAGGCATCTTTTCCTGTTGTAACTTTGACTATGGGTAGTCGGCTTCTAAATAGAGTGATAGGTTCTGAGTTTGTAGACCTCTCCTTGTTCTGGCAGTAATTAACCATATTATATGTCAGTTTTTTGTACCTGGAAGTGACTTAGTGGCAGATTCAGAATTCAGATTAAATCCTAATTTCTAGGTTTTGCTGCAAGTACTAGGAATAGTCTCCCTTTGTTTTAATGAGAAATACTTATAATTATTTTTAATTTTTTTTTGTAATTACTTCTAACTTTCAAACAGGGCAGTCTTCTCTAGGAAATTGCTACACACATCTTCAAAGTGAACATCTGCTCTCCTGAAGCCCAGGGTTGTAATTCTGCTTATTGTCTTGCTTACACCTCTCAAGATTTAAAACTCCGCTCTCTGTCATAGTCACTGCAGCCAAGACTGCTTTTGGCCTTCACATCCCCAGCCAATTCTTTCTTGTGAGAAAATAGATTCAGTAGAGAATTTCTTCTAAGTGGCTTTTTGAGCAACTACATCAAGAAATTACCAAGACACTTGAGAAACATGGAACGGCTTTTTCCTAGGTGTATTTCCCTTCCAGCAGGTATTGCTGTTTAAAATACACTGTATCTACCAGAGCTTGTGATCAGATGGCCTCCTTCTGCTGTCAATTTCATTGTCAAATATGTTCTGAGACATTATGGAAAATACTTTTAGGAAAGGAGAACAAGTCCATAGACAGGCCATGAGGATGATCAAAGGGCTGGAGCACCTCTCCTACAGGTTGACAGGCTGAGGGAGTTGGGGTTGGTAATAGTATGTTAAAGTTGACTGGCAGAAGATGAATGCACATGAATGAGATCCTATGGTTCGGAGTTCTACTTCGTAGGCTTTGTAGACATTGTAGGCTTTGGCTAGAAGAGTTTTAGGTAATTGTAAAGATGACAAGGAATTTTAAGAGTATGGGAGTCTAAATGGAAACCATTAACAGGTACATTGGAATCACCTCAGGATGAAAGGTAGAACAGGGATCAGAAAGATGAATGTGTTTAGAGTGTGTGAGAAGAGAATTGTGAAGTCACAGGTTAATGAAAAAAAAAAAGTGAGGTAAATATGGAAAATAAATACAACGTAAAATTCAGTTGGGATAAATAAATGAGTGCAGATCAAAATGATCAATTCCTGCAGTTGTGAAGAGGATGAGGACCACAACTTTGTCCCCTTATTTTGTCTTTTTTTTTTTTTTCTTTTTTTCTTTTTTTACTCTTTTGAAGAAATTGAAGCATTGTGTGGAAAGATAAGTGGGCATAAAAAGGCATTTGAGAAGTGTTCCAGACTGCCTCTATGTGTAGGTGTGTCTTATCCAAATGGGGATGCATGTGAGGGAAGAAACTTTGTAATAGAGGTAATCAGCTTGATGTTTTGAAGGATTTTTCTTGTTATTTCCATTTTCTATCAGAGCTAATGTGTGGATGGAATAAATGCCCTTTGCGCATGCTAATTGTTTTTGAAGAGATGCAGTATACTAGGGAAGTGCTTAATGTATTTTGCTGTTTTTTTCTTTGCTGTTTTGCATCATTGAAAATGCAGTTGTGGGTTTGACAACGTATGTGGCCCATATTCTGGAGTGTGCTTTCTCTTGCTTTTTAACACATCTTGATTTTTATGATTCTTGGTCACTTGAAAATATTTGTTCTTGGTTGCTTTCATAATCAGCTTTCCTCCTTGCATGCTTGTTTGAGGTAGACTGCATTCTATGAATGAATGTGTAGTTCTTTGGTATGTTTCCACAGCAGCTTATGGTGGTGGAGTCTCTGTATTTATGAGATTTGGTGATGGCTGTACTATTTTTGGAGATGAGACCTGTGGCTATTATGGAGAAAAATCTGGGAAATCTCCTGACACTAGGAAATTGGGAGGTAATATTTTATTTTTTTTAATTGATAGGTAAAAGTGAAATATTTTAAAAATAAATAAAATAAATTTTATTTTAAAAATAAATAAATAAAATAAAAAATAAACCCAAGTGGCTAACTAGCTATCAAAACTAACCAGTTGATGGTTATTACCAGCTGATGGATATTACACAAAAATATATATTATATTAACCAATGCTGTTTTTAGTCTGAAGAGAAGTAAGAGACTGCAAGTATTAAGAATGTTTCTTTCTCATGCCTAGAAGATATTTCTATTTTATTAATTAAGTAAATTGTTCTCTGAACAATAGAAAAGGTCAACCTGACACAGTGACTGCCCCTTTTTTCATGTTCTCTGGGCAAATAGGTATGACTTCATTTTCTGTGAGTGTCAGTCTTGAAACCTCAGGAACATTGTTTTAAAAAGTGCTGCTTTCTAGAAAAGACTGGTATGGGGATGGCTGGTCTTTTTGGTATTAACCATACCAAGTTATATACATATTTGAGGTCCATTTCATGTTCACTTTTACTAGTTTTTGTCTTGCAAGCAGCAATATTTTGGTGGGTTTTTAATGTAACTTTATGGGAACAAGAGCTTTACAATTATTTGCTTTGGTTGTGCTCAATTCAAGCATTGGTTACTGTGGTTTGTTTTTCTTGGATGTTTCCTCTGGACCTTGCTTTCCTAAGAGCATGTGTCCTGATGAAGGGTAGTTTAGTTTTCATTTCACTGAAAGAAGTTGGAGAACAGATACGGGGAGATAGGGTTTTAAATACAAACACAAACACGCAAGAGCCTGTTTAGTCCATTTGAAAAGGAGAGGAGAGGAAGGGAAGACACTGAAATGCCTTACAGCATGTTGGATTCACATAAATAATCTGACTGTGAGTAGTGTTCTCACATTCTGTTCCATGTTGCATGAAGCAAATGTTGCTGCTCTTCTCAGGAGAGAAGGCTAGACCAAAAAAGTGGTGGATTCCTTTCATCAAGAAGGAAACAAGACTCATCTGTGGTTAACTCCATATTCCACAAACTCTTGTATTTTGAAGTGGGCACATTTTTAAAATTTTCATCTGTGTTCTCACCAGTTGAGAAATTATTTATAACTATGAATTTTCCTTTCAAACACTCTTCTTCTGCTTTCATCCTAGCTTTAAAATGACTCCCATACAGCTACTGTTTAGCCAAAAAAACAGCTGTATTGAGATTGAATGGATATTATTATTTTGCGGGATGCTTAAGAACAATGTTTCTTTGCATCCCATAGTAAACAGGAAAAGGAATTTCAATCCGTGTAATTAATAGCTTGCGTGGTATACTTGGTATTTTCCTTGGATTAATATTTAATAGATGGACCGCATTATGAGCTATCCTAGTGGAGCTCAGCTCTGATTCAAGAGCAGCTATTTTTTACCACCTCTATGTACTTTTATCAGTGTAACAATAGAATGCAGTGTAAGGATTTCCTTGGATTTTAGGCATACTGAAATCAGAGGCTTAAAATATTGTGTGTTATGTGTCTTAACAATTCACTGAATGATACAGGAAAGTACTTTCCTACACACTTCAGAGGCATGTAGAACAATACACTCCCCAGTGATGGGGCTGTTGACCATGCTGCCTAGTGTTGGTCTTACTGATCAAGTGTGAGAGACATAAAGCTGAGGTGTCTCAGTAGTACACTTAACCTTAAAAATAGTGCAGTTTTTTGTTTGTTTTTAATTTGTCTTTTCTAAGATGTGTGGGGTATGCACTGATCAATAAATCTACTGATGGATGGGCATTTCAGGCTGAAACTTGATTCTTAACTATGAATTTTCAGCCTTTCAGCCAGCAAACACCAGGTCTTCTCAGTTTTTTACCTTTCATTTTCATTTGATGACTTAAAACTATTGGAAGTAAAAAACTTTAAATATTCAATAAAACTCATTTTAGATCTAAAAGAATTCAATTCCTCTAAATCTTTAAGTAATATTCATTACTAAATATGTAGATGGTTGTGTATTTATATTAGGTCCAGTATTCAAGATTATTTTGGAATATAAATGGAGAAAGTGTTAATTAATCCAAAAGTAGAGTCTTCATGGCCATTTAAAAAGATACTTTTCCTAAAATTTGTTTTAAAAAGGGAGTTGGATTCATTGTGTTATCCAGTTTGTTTTCTTTTCAAATTGACCTGTATCTGAGTGCATCGTTAGTAAGTCAACTAATATACTTTTGTTCTTAATAGACATTTGATGAACTAATATACCTTTGGAAGTGAAAAGGGAAAGAAACATATACTCTCCTACATCAGCCTTATAAACTGAGTTTGGAGCATTAATACAGCTGAGTAACAAGACTCAGTATAGGCTTTTATTTGGGAAATGCTGACAGGGGCTTCATTGTTGTGGTAGGAATGGCGCCGTTGTAATTATGCTCTGTTCTCATCACTGCTTGTATAAAAATATGAAAGCAATAAAAGCTCATGCCAGGAGTGATGCATACAAGCTGGTAAATGCTAAAATAATACCTTTATTAACCCTCCAATGTCAGGATGACTCCATAAGTTTAAGTAGGCATAGGTGTTATAAACCCCAGTTATTACTTTAATTGTAAAGAAAATACTGAGAGATAGGGACATGCCTGGAAATTTTAGAGGGAACCAATTCAAAACAGACGTCAAAAAACATTATTTTTACATTAAAAAAAATAAAATAATAATAATAAAAAAAAAAAAGAATTGAGCATGAGGCTGATGCTGTTAATGCACCTAAGATTAGAAACTATCTGAAATAACTGGCAGGGTGGGAGTTGTTGCTATCTACTTGCTGTGGTTTAACCCTGGCAGGCCACTCAGCGCAACGATGCAGCACTCAGCGCAAAGCTCATCCCCCACAGCGGGGGAATCAGGAGGTGAAAGTGTGAGAACTCATGACTTGAGATACAGGCAGTTTACTAGGCAAAACAAAAACCACCTGCACAAGCAAAGCAAAACAAAGAATTCGTTCACTACTTCCCATTGGCAGACAGGCATCAGCCACTTCTAGCAAAGCAGGACTCATCACATGTAATGGTTTCTCGGGAGGATAAACACTTTGTTTTTTGTTACGGTTTCAGCTTTGTTCAGGTATTAATGTTCTGACTGTGATGCATTTAAAAGATGCCACAGATTCCATGGAGGAGCTGCCACCCCTGGGGGACCTGTATTAGAGCATATCATCATATTTTTTCCCCTTCCTCCTTGGAGGAGGGGAAGGACAAAAGCGATATGGTGGAGTTTAGCTGCCCAGCAGGGTAAAACCACCACAAAAGAGTATCAATGACTGCACTATCAAGCAAATATTATGCCTTTGAAAAGGTTTTGGAGGGCATTCATACAATAAAACTTCTCCATAATGCTCTTAGTAATCTTGAAAATTTCTCATCTTGGCAGCTTCCTGAGATAGATGCATTTTTTGCAGTTCTCATGTATTCCATCTGATTTATATTCCATTAATATAAGCATCTTCTTTGGACGCCACCTTGGACTTTTCAGAAACCACACTGTCGTGTTGTGAGTAGTTCTACAATTTTGTCCTTTATTTAGTAGATAACTACCTGGAAAGAGAAATAGCTGTCTTTTGAGGCTTCAAAGCTGACATACTTCTTTGCACCTCTGCTCTTGAAAAAGGCAATGAATAATTGATGAATCCTCATTCACCGTGCTACACAGTATGTGTTTTGCCGCGGAAGGGCACAGGACATAGGAGAAAACACTTTTTTTTTTTTTTTTTTTTTTGAGGTTGTATATTATGTCCTGATAAAACAAAGGGAAAGGGGTGTGATATGGAATTAATACATTATGCAGCCATTGTATAACTTAATGGAGGATATAATTCTGAGGCTGTGGAATTGTATATTCATGCAGTGCAGCTATGCAAATTATTTTTTTTAGAGAATATACTGGGGAGGCTGAGTGGAGCAGTAACGGTTAAGAAAAAATTCAGATCATGTAATCTTCTCCTTGGATTTGGTTGCAGTGGAAGAGAGAAGAGATTCTACCAAAGAATCTCTCTTCCACAATATGATTCTTCTTGCAAAGATATGTCTGCTTTGCTTTAAGCACAGATTTATAAACAAAGTTGTGAAGACCACCAAGCTGTCTGTGCAGGCTTTTCTTCATGTTGTATTTTATGTTCCAATAAATAAGCCAGTTCAGCTAATTGCAATCTCTGGAATCATCTCTGTCAGAGGTATTTGAATGATTGTTTCCTATGTGTTATTGTTTATGGGTTTCTAGACCCTGAAACTTGCATAAAGCAATCATAGGTTAATTGTGCACGCACCCAAGTGAAAATATATGCAAAAATGGTGATGTAAACTTTCTATCTCATTGCAGCATACCAGATGTGTTGTATTTGTACTAAACAACTTTTCCACATTGATGTTAACCTTAAATGGTTACAGGTATCTTCATCCATAGCTCATTTGTGCATGTCTTGTGTAAGACATACTGTTCAAATATTTTCATTATTCTTTCCTATTTCAGATGCTCATAATTGCTTTTATTCAGATTTTTAAAGAATTGATGACTTCCAGAAATGTTATAGAAATGGAAGAGAACAGTGCAATTATCTTTTAAGCTCGGGGGCAAACTACTTTGTAGGGTTTCTTTTGAACTTGCAACTTCTTAATCACTTGTTTCTTGCAT
Organism: Aythya ferina; assembly: GCF_964211825.1. Lineage (NCBI taxonomy): Eukaryota > Metazoa > Chordata > Aves > Anseriformes > Anatidae > Aythya > Aythya ferina. The sequence goes on along the minus strand of NC_140299.1, from coordinate 50,092,290 downwards.
ACTTTCAGCTTTCTGCTAGGTGATTTTCCTCAAACAGCCAGGACAGCAATGAAACTTGTGAGTTGATAAGTGTGGTGATTTTTGTCTTAAAATTAATGTTTCTCAAAAAATTGAATAAACAGTTGAAAATTATAGCATAGGTTGGTAGTTACTATTATTATTATTTTTCTTCTTCCTTTTTTACTTTCTCAAAGATGAATAGAGCTTTAAAAGCACAGGACAGAGAGAATATCAGAGAGAATATCCAAACAAGGAACAGTAAGACCTAGATCTATTGCTATCATTTTAGGGAATTCAGAGACTGAGGATTAGGTCCTTGTATTTGTATCACCTGGGTACATAGTGCATTATTTTTGCTAAAGAAATATACTGGGGTTCTTCTTGAAACCATATATACTCCTTTGTTTCAGAACAGAGCCCTGACCTTGAGAGCACATGTCAGGTATTCAGATGTCAGTTAAGTGATCTGGCCTAAAATTTGAAACCTTTCTGGAATTCTTGCCTAACAGAGAAAGTAGTTCGTTAGTTCTCTTTGCTGCAGTTGATGTGGTTGACAGCACGTGTGTGGCTATCTATATATGCATATTCTTTGTTTTGTTTTGGATTTTTTTTTTTTGGCAGCTTCTTGGTAGTCTTGCCCTTGGTCAATGCTGTTGAATAGTTATTGGAAACTCACACTATTTTGTTGAGTTTGCAGTGGACACAAAATGGTGTGGGATAAAATGTAAAATTACCAAATAAAACACCAATATCAGATAAAACTGCAGTAATGCCATACAACCAGCATAAAGAGAGATGATGTGTTACAGTTAGTGGAAACTTATTAGAAGTCTTTCAGATTTAATTTACGTAAGTGTTGTGGTTTAACCCAGCAGGCAGCTCAGCACCACATAGCTCACACCTCCTACCCTCTAGTGGGATCAGGGAGAGAATCAGGAAAAAAAAAAAAAAAGTAGTAAGTTTGTGGGTTGAGATAAAAACAGTTTAATAAGACAGAAAAGGATGAGAAATAGTAATAATGATACTAGTAATAGTACGTATGAAACAAGTGATGCACAGTGCAATTGCTCAGCACATGCTGACTGATGCCCAACCTGTCCCTGAGCAGTGTTCCCCCCAGCTCCAGCCAGCCACCCCATAGTGTTGTCCAGGGTGACACCACATGGTATAGGATATTCCTCTGGACAGTCTGGGCCAGCTGCCCTAGCTGTGTCCCCTCGCTGGCAGGGCAGTGTGAAGAGCTGAAGTCCTTGGCTCTGTGCAAGCACTGCTTAGCAGCAAGTAAAACATCAGTGTGTTATCAATATTATGCTCATCCTAAATCCAAAACACAGCACTGAACCAGCTGCTATGAGGAAAATTAACTCTATCCAGCCCAAACCAGGAAAATAAAATTAATCAAAAATCTCATTTAGATGTAGGACTTTAAAATATATGTTGCACTATAAACAATTACAGTGCTGTTCCTTTTTATTTATTTTTATTGTTATTTTCTTATTAGTTTTTTATTATTTATTTGTTTGTTTATTTATTCTCTGGTTCGGATACAGCAGGAACTTATTGCTCTTATGTAACTGTTTTCTTTTCTGGGCTTTGACAGTTTTCTCTTTTCCTGTGTTTCAATACTCCTGCTGGTAAAACAGTGAGAATGGTTAAAGTTTTAAATAAGTGGATATTGTTCCTTAAATTGGTAGAGACTTATATATTTTTCCCTGTTTTAATGCTTCAGTATATGACTGGCTGGGGTTCAGACCCTTGAGGAAGAGGCCTCTGGTTCTCATTCAGTATGTGTAATGTTCACACTATCGCTTTTTTGCAAGTTCTTCATGGTGTCATTTTGTAGGAGTGGCTAGTAGGGTTAGCTAGATTTGAGCTAGCTCAGGGTATTTCTGTTTAGGATATACTGTAATATGACATAGACAAATTTTCGTGCATGACAGTACTGCTGAGCTTCTGCTTTGGCCTTGGAGTTCAGAATTATAAACCTCAAAATCCCTGTTTGGGTGACCATTACTTTGGAGGCTTCTACATGATGGCACAACACCAGCAGTTTCTGCTGGAGTTGGTTGTGTCTCAAGATCTGGTTTTGGCCACGGGTAAAAACACCTCATTCTTGACAAGCCCAGGCAGCGAGGAGAGCCTGCTCACACTGAAGCAATGTCCAAATGCACAGTTTAAACATTTCTGCAATCACCCCCACTGACAAACTGGTTGGCATTCCTGGAACAAGCTTAATGGGGTGGTTGAGAAACCACCTTCTTTATCAGAGTGGAGAGACTGTTCTGGAAACAAAGTTTATGGAAACAAAGAATATATATTCTCTCTCTGCTGTAGCAATTTGGTGTCAAGCACCTAAGCCGTCATGATAGGGACTAGAATTTTATTCTAGATGTGAAATCTTTTGCTTTTGCTTGTTCATGTTTTCCTTCTCTCCTGCTTTAAAAAGTATGAATACAGCATTACAAAGCCTCTCAGAGCAGATTTCATAAATCTAACCTTTTTCTTGGATTTAAAATGTCTGGTTTGCAGCATTAGTTAGTTTAGGTGCTTAGTCTTCATATATAATTTACGGAAATGATTAAGAAACACACCTGGAGCAGTGAGATTTTTTGCTGTTTGGTTTTGCATTACATTGCCAGTCCCAAGTTCTTCTGTGGGCTTAGCACAAAGGCAGGTTCTTCAGCCATCAGGCTGCAGGCCACGTTCATTGCACCAAAGTTAAACTGTTGATTCTAAGTCAGTCAAACAAGACCCTGTAGAAAAAATAAATAAATTATATATATATATATATATATATATATATATATATATATATATATATATTTTTAATAAAAATGTTAATTTTAAAACCTGGGCAATGAAAAACTACAGGTTTGCTACAGGTTTGTCCTTTCAGAGAAGGAGCATGAAATAATGAGTGTTTGAATTGCTGAGGCATTGCTGTTGGCTACATTAAGAGGTGTGGCTATGAAGGCTTTTGACACCGTCTCCCACAGCATTCTCCTCAAGAAACTGGCTGCTCTTGGCTTGGACTGGCGCACGCTTCGTTGGGTTAGAAACTGGCTGGATGGCCGGGCCCAAAGAGTCGTGGTGAATGGAGCCAAGTCTAGTTGCAGGCCAGTCACTAGTGGCGTCCCCCAGGGCTCGGTGCTGGGGCCGGTCCTCTTTAATATCTTCATCGATGATCTGGACGAGGGCATTGAGTGCACCCTCAGTAAGTTTGCAGATGACACCAAGCTAGGTGCGTGTGTCGATCTGCTCGAGGGTAGGAAGGCTCTGCAGGAGGATCTGGATAGGCTGCACCGATGGGCTGAGGTCAACTGCATGAAGTTCAACAAGGCCAAGTGCCGGGTCCTGCACCTGGGGTGTAATAACCCCAAGCAGAGCTACAGGCTGGGAGATGAGTGGTTGGAGAGCTGCCAGGCAGAGAAGGACCTGGGAGTGATGGTGGATAGTCGGCTGAATATGAGCCAGCAGTGTGCTCAGGTGGCCAAGAAGGCCAACGGCACCCTGGCTTGCATAAGAAACAGTGTGGCCAGCAGGGCTAGGGAGGTGATCGTCTCCCTGTACTCAGCTCTGGTGAGGCCGCACCTCGAGTACTGTGTTCAGTTTTGGGCCCCTCGCTACAAGAAGGACATCGAGGTGCTTGAGCGGGTGCAGAGAAGGGCGACGAAGCTGGTGAAGGGCCTGGAGAACAAGTCCTACGAGGAGCGGCTGAGGGAGCTCGGCTTGTTCAGCCTGGAGAAGAGGAGGCTCAGGGACGACCTTATCGTTCTCTATAGGTACCTCAAGGGAGGCTGTAGCGAGGTGGGGGTTGGTCTGTTCTCCCACGTGCCTGGTGACAGGACGAGGGGGAATGGGCTTAAGTTGCACCAGGGGAGTTTTAGGTTAGATGTTAGGAAGAACTTCTTTACTGAAAGGGTTGTGAGGCATTGGAACAGGCTGCCCAGGGAAGTGGTGGAGTCACCATCCCTGGAAGTCTTCAAAAGACGTTTAGATGTAGAGCTTAGGGCTATGGTTTAGTGGAGGACTGCTAGCGTTAGGTCAGAGGTTGGACTCGATGATCTTGAGGTCTCTTCCAACCTAGAAATTCTGTGTGATTCTGTGATTCTGTGAAGAAAGAGCATGGAGCACTCTGAAATAACCACTGGATGCTCAGCAATACCCCTAGCAGTGCCAGCCTGGTCACTGAACTAGAGCCGCACTTAAGGAGAGGGGAGAAGCCCTGAAAAAGACTGTGTACAATTCTTACACACTTTGACACATACAAAGAGGTCAAACGCTGTGGAGCATTTGGAGATGGAAGAGGCAGCAGCATGGTGGGTCTTTGGTGGGTCTGGTAGCATTGTGTAGAGAGTTAGCAGTGCTGAGCTTTAGTGCTGGCAGGCAAGGAAAGCCTGTGCCTAGACCTAGAGCTGAGGAACTGATTCCTTGCAGTAAGGCTGGAAAGAACCAGCAGACTTGCCTCAAAAATTAGTATTAGCTAAAATTATTTATATGTATACATACACATTTTTAACCGATTGTAATGATGAAGTATCATAATAAGAGGTGTATTTCATAGTGGCAAATGGAAAAATTGTCAAATTACTGTAAGCATGGGGTGAAATGTACTAGTAGCCTTGAAACATATTAGCTCACCTGTTTTCTTCTTTAACAGGAGAAAGGAATAAAATGAGAGCCTGTGGAAGAAGTCTGTGTTGAAACATGACACTAGTAACTTGCTTGAGTAGCTAAACCCTAGTGCTTCAGTCTCTGCTGCCCAGGCCTGGTCTAGGTGTTACCTAGGTCTCTACAATCTTAGCATCAAATTGCCAAGAGATTTATCCTGCTCCTTCTCTTAAATAGCAAGGTGATTTCTATGTTACTGTTAACAAAAGGTTGGTGGTATTTTTTTCTTTTTGTACCTTTTCAAGCACTAGTCTTTCTTTGCATGTGTAATCAGCTTTCTCATTTAATATTTAGAAATTAAAGGGCTAGTGTGTAGAGTACTTTGGAGAAATAGGTATAGAAGTATCTACTATGACAGGCTGTTTGGGGAGGAAATTGTTCTGTTTTGGATTTTTTTTTGCTTCAGATTTTTTTTTTTTAAACATGGATTTTCTGTTGAGGGGAGGAACGGGACGACTTTTCTCTGGCTACTGTGCATGGCTGTCTTGTGCATTTTAAAGTGGTAGCGGGTAATACTGCTTTTCTAGTAAACATGTAAGGCTTTTTCATACATTTTTAACTGATTAGTTAACATGGATGTATCTGATGGAAAGTTCTTGTTTAGAAAAAAAGGATGTAATGTCTGTGCTTGGCTCTTTAAATGTGCTGTGCTCATAGCACATGCAAGTAACGTCTGTTTAGCAGCGAAATCCTCCAAAACTTGTAGCCTCAGAGGAGTCATTGGTAAGCGTGTTGCTACTATTTTCTCTCCTTGTTTCAGAGTTGGCAGCAGAGGGTAATGCTCTACTGGGTTCTGTCTGATGGCTTTTCTTGCAGTAAGTGTTTCCTGGAAAGCTCCCATTTGGACAAATAGTAGCCTTCTTGGAAACCAGCTGTTAGAGTTGTTAAGTCAGGTCAGTGCTGTACTGGATATTTATTGGACTTCTGAAGAGCTTTTTATTTCTGTAGACTTCAGTTATTTTACCCAAAAGCAGCTATGAATCAATAAAACCTGCATGACAACAGATGATGTCAAATGAACCTGAATAAATACACAGCCTCCAAGGAATACCAAATAACTCAGTAATTATGAGAATAATTAAAATGCCATAATTCCTGCTAATTTTCTTTCTGGAGTGAAATTCAAGTGTATGGTTCCTGAAAAAAAATAATATATATTTATTATATTACTGTATGACTATTTGGAATGTCAGAAAAGGACAATGAGGTGGCAGGAAAAGTTTGTTAGCCTGGATCTTTGAAACCCTCAGAAGAGCAATTCTATGTTGAAAAAAAGTCCCATATACTAGGGAGACTTGTTGCTACTGCATCCTAAAATTAGAACCTTAAGCTAGTAACTTGTCTTTTAATGCCATTACCTTGTGAAATGCCCCTTCTCCAGAAGTGCAGCAATGACATATGTAGGGCTGATTTTGTTGGTGTAAATGTTTAAGTATTATTATACTATTTTTCTGTAACTTCAGAAACTAAGGAGCCTAAACATCTAAAACAGGACATTGCACATCCTGATTCAATGTTTAATCCAATGTTTCTGATTTCCCTTTTTCTGGCTATTACTGCTATGACAAAATCATACATTCAGTATTGGCTATTACTTAAAAATGATCACCAGTTTAATCCAGAATGGAATAAAAAGACAGTGTAGCTTTCTTAGAGAGGTCTTTGTGGAAACCTTGAATACTTGAATAAAAAAACATTTTTGCATTTTTTCAGCTTGACTGTATACCTAATTAAGGGCATTCAAAGAAAGGACTGCCAACAAGCAAAAGTACCTCCATTGATGATCTTAACATATTCTTCAGTATTCAGGTAGGAGGGTGGCTTTTACACTCTTAAATATACTGTGAGTTTTTTAGACCTCAATTGTCAAACTTAAATTTTGATGGTCCTACAACCCTCATTACATGGGTAAGTGTAATCTTTTTCAAGGCTGGCCTCCTTGAACATAATGCGTGATGACTGGTTTTGAGGTAATTGATACAGAGTCCTGATTGCCTAGGGATAGTTTAATTGCTGTGTTTAGGTTCTGTGCTGATAAACTTATTCAGTAAATTCTGTATAGCCTTATTTGTAAGTGAAGATGTCCTTGCTCCATACCACCTCCTTTTCCTGTCTCAGAAATCCTTCAAGTTTACAACTGCATGCTTATTTACTGTAAAGAATACAGACATTTCAGAAAAAAAAGCTACCCGAAAATAAGCTTTATTGCAAGAAAAGTGTTGTCATACAGACCTACAAACAAAACTTTTTTTCTTAAAAACATTTTAATAAAAATGTACAATGTTTCTTTTTTCAAAAATCCCCATAAGAACAAAAGTAAAGAAAAACCACTGAGTATAACTTGATACTAATCTTTGGTCAGCGCTGATAGGCGACTGAAACAATCCTGGAGTCAGCGTGTGCTTTGGCTATTTTCACATCTGAGATTCTGTTACATGACTAGTTACAGGCACCAGCTGTCAAAAAAAGCACCATTGAGACATACACTTAACACATAATGGTACAACATTAAAAAAAAATTACTAAAGTAAACTAAATGTCAACTCATTGTACACACATCGTTCTTACAAAATAAGCTATGATAAAATGAGGCGTACGGTGTATAACTACAGTATTAATGAAACTTCTAAAAATGGATTTCAAATACACATTTTCCTTGTCTGCACTGCGTAATTAGTTTGCACATATGGCAGTCCTGATACAGCTCTCAATTTTTACTAAATGCACCATTAATTCAAGCCAGCACCAAACAGTATGAAATATCATGTGTCCCCTTCAGAGTGACATTTTATTCAGCTGCCTACAGTAATGCAAGTATGTAGAGCACCCTTTCTGAGAATGAGGTGTGGTAGCATGTGTGGTTCCTTGAGGTTATTGAAAGGAAGTACAGTACAGTTTGGTTCTGCAATTCTAATGGTATTAAAAGCAGTCAAGGTATTTTGCTACAGTGGTTGTGCCTCTTACTTTATTTGATGTGGTTGATTCAGAATACAATCCTATTGACCTGCTGTGAAATATGATCTTTGCTGAGACTAGTATTGTAATTCTTGTCCTTCAAGACTTTTTTTTTTTGAATACTCAAGTTTCACTAGAGCACTTTAGAGTAGCCAGAAGATGTATCACAGTGCTCTTTCAGCTCTCATAAATTTAAAAATTGCTTATATACTATCTGAATGACTGGCACAAGTACAAAAGGAAACATCTTTCAAATCTTTTTTTTTCTTTTAAGAAAAAAAAAAAAAGAAAGTACCTCTAAAATGTTACAGTTCAAATTTATAAATCTAAAGAAAAACAAGCATGTTTCCCTTTTTGTTTACATAATTTGTTATTCTCTCCATATATTACTGCATTAAAAATAAATAAACATCTATATTTTTTTAATTAGGAACTATAGCAAAATACCCAAAGTGTTACAGACTGCTAACAGGAAGAAAAAAATAGCTCACATTTTTTGTGCCATTTAGTGCCATATGATGATCTCTTCAACTTTAGCTTTTTAATATATTTTTAAATTGAGGTTATATAAAAGATACAGTAACCATGATTCCCACAAGTTACCCCTCCTGCAAGGGTGGTTCTGCAGTCTCAGCAGGATGGAGAGAAAGAAGTTTTCCCTTCTCCCTTCCTCCCCCAAAAGTCAGTGACTGTTTCAAAGCCTTTGAAAAGCAGATATGTTCAGGTGGGTAAATAGGTGAACAGAAGTGACTGAAGAACTGGACTCAGTCTGGAAGATGGCTAGTAGAGTTCTAGCCACAGCCTCATTCTGAGAGCTTCCCCGAGCTCTCCTAGGAGGTAGTTGTCCTCATTGCTGTCTTCCAGTTTCTTTAACTCCTTTTTCTTATATAGAGGAATGCTAGTGATTTCCAGTGTGTACGTTCCAGGCACTGACTTTTTCTTAGCTGTGTGCAAATAACTGAGTCCATCCCTCTGATGGATTTGAAAGATGCCATCATCGTTGCCATGTGAGATGATGTAGCGCACGTGGTTGGTAAGAGGCTCAATGGCTGGCATGAGTTCTAGGATGTGCTCCTTGTTGTCAAGCCTGGAAATGTTGACTCTCATCTTCAAAGGACTATCCATGTCTAGACTTTCCAAGCTAATCTGCTCAATCTGAAGTAAAGGAGGAAAGGATGTTTAGAGCAGGAGAGAAACAGATATTCACTTGCATTGACAGAAGAGTAAGTGATTAGTAACAGTTTCTGCATTTCTCAAAATCTAGCTGTTAAAAAAAGCCATTGTAAATCCTTTCCAGCTGGGAGAACTGCTTGATTCCATATAACACACCCTGTAAATCTTAAGGGCTTCTCTCACAGGCTTAACAGGATAATTAAAGTTACAGCATCAAGTCTATAGAGGGGGCTCAGATTTCAGTCTCTTTTCAGAATCTGTTTAACTTCATGCTTGCAAAAAGCCCATGTAAAGAAGAGACATATGTTTAGTATTGCAGTGAAGACTGTAAGTGAGGCACAGTTTTGTTCTTATGATCAACATGAGTGTGGAATATTACAGAACCAAAACAGGAATCTTGACACACAGTACTTTATAGGAACTCCCTAAACTTCTGATAAAACTGTTTTAATCAATCCTGGCTTCTAAAAAAGACAGGCTTGGCATTTGGTGATAAAGTATGATGATTAAAATTGAAACTGAAGCATGGAGAGTACTCCTGTATTGTTTGTGTTCCACAGAAAGGGCTGGTATGTCAAGTCCAATTACATTGTACTTTCACCACTGAGAAGAGTGCAGAAGAATGTCGTGGCATTGTTTTTCTGACAAATCAGTCATATGTTTTTTATGTGAGCTTCAGTATAGTTCTGCTGCACATGTAAATCTGTTCCAGAGGTGTGAGCTGTGAACACACTTGGGAGTGGGAGGTTGAGAATGAGTGCATTCCTACAAAAGCCGTCTAACAAAGAACAGCTTTAAAAGCCCTTTGACCTAAAATACACAGAATGGTTCATAGGCCTTAGTCTTCTTCAGGAAACCAAAACTGATTATCTAGCCTATTTGTCAAGATTCCTTTTGCACTTTTAAATATTAGAAAGGATTTTTTCTCTCTCTGAGGGAATCCCAATCACATGTGACTATATACATGTATATGTACTACTATGTAATGTAATTAAAAACACATGGTGAAAATAAGGAAAAATTATGATGGGGGCAAATACAGAAGAGTATTAAATACCACAACCTATACACATCGTTAGTGATGAGATTATTACTTTTCCCCCTGTAGTTTTATGGATGTGAAATCTTCCCTTCTTGCTGCTCAGGCAGCAAGAAAGCTTACTGCTTTAAAAATGTAATAACAATATATAATAATGCTGAACAAGATATGAAATTAGCTGTGCAATGGAAGAAGTGTTTTTCAAAAACATCCAGGTATTTCTATGGTGGGTTGACCAGAGAATTCAGATTGGAACAGACCCAGTAGGAGTGGAGTGGGAAGGACAAAGTGGTATTTATGTGAAATGAGTGTCTGGGGGGAAATCAAACATTAAGTTTTTAAGCTCCAAAGGAGAAGTTACACAATTGCTGTCTTCTTTAGAAACTCTACCAATATCAGACTTTGATGGCTTTGATGGCAACAGTCATGAGAAGTAGTGAGTACTCATAATCATCTTAAGTTCTTACCCTTTTAGAAAGGACACTTGTTTCCTCATTCCTTCAATGTAACTTGTGTGTTCAGCACACCTCACCATTTTATTTGAGACTTTGCATTTTGTCTGTTTGCATTACACAGCTCTTGCATTACTGAAGGAAATTCTCTCCCCCCACCTAGTCAGTTTCCCATTACTGCAGATTTCAAGACCAGAGCTAATGCTACAAAACAATGTCCTATCATATAGACAATGCAGATAATAGGTGTACAGGTATATTCTTGTTTAACTCTCAAAAAAAAAAAAAAAAAGTATCTAAAATAAATACTGGGCATAAATACTAGGGCTTGCCTTTCATGAACATCCCATTTAAGCCTAAAAAAGCAGTGAGAAAAAATAAAATCATAAGTATAATTCTCTAACACCCTCAACAATTTTGCAGGTATAGGATGTAAGCTGGTTTGTCATGTAGGTATCAGTTAGGTCATGGACTCTAGTGTCCCACAGTTATGAGCAACCAGGAACAGAAGCTTCAATTTAAACAATCTGCAAGCAGATCTATTTAGTTGTCTGAGACCATACAACACTATCCAAACTCCTCCTTTCAGCAGAACAGATTGCAGAAATGACCATTGTCATAGCTCTCTGTAATTACAAGAAACCCGATTTTGAGATATTTTGAGGAACTAGACCACATCTCAGGCCTCAGAAGACTCCACAAGCTTTAAAATCTTCCGCTGTTCATAGCTGCTGATGTCTTCCTGTCACACCACTCCCACCAACAAGACACAAGTGTAAAAATCATTGTAGGGACAGGAAAAAGAAGATTTTGGCTATTGAATGTGGCCTGTAGTAAAACTTCCTCAGCTTACTGATAGCACTGAATATTTAATCTCTAAAAATACTTCAAAGTACATTATAGTGTTTATTTACCTTGATACGTACCGTGTCATTAATACTTCTCTTTTTCCTGTTCTCTTTTTTTGAATAGCCATTGATTTTGCACTCGTAACATGCTTCAGGGGATAAAGCATTTTCTTCATCAGCATCTCCATCCAGTGGCAGGTACTGGCCTTTGTTAAATCCCATCCCTGAGACACAGTGACTGTTGAATAAAAGCAGCCATTTTAGTTCTTGCAGTTTTATGAACAGTCCAGTTAAATGGAAAGTGAGTGTGTGTAATTTGTACCATAGTGCCAGTATCCCGTCCCCTTCTCTTTCCTCACCAGGATGACTGTGAATTAATTTCCTTCACACTGGTGAATGAAATACATTCAGATACTGAATGAAATGCAACTGCTAGCTGAAGGTCCGTAGGTTTTTCTAATTTTCATTCACAAGTATTGTGAAGAAACAGAACAAATCCAACCTGCCCTGACTTTGGAAATAAAGATTTTTTATCATGTACCAGGATGATGTTAATTTGTGTTTAACATTTTGGGTTGACCAGTACAGCTTAAATCCTTTAATTAACTCAGTGAGGATTACACCTATCCTTATGTAGTAACACTCCTCACTGAGCAGACTTGGAGTTTTTGTGCTGATACCAGCGGAGAAAGCAGAACTAACTGTGTAGTGCTGCTTATATACTAGAATTCAAATGAGTGTCATGTTGCAGGTACAGACATATTTTTTTTATTTATTTTTTCTTAATATGACAGGTATTTAAGCACAGCTTGTGTACATTGTGCACAGGAAATGTAGAAAAACATGACTTATTAACCTCTCTTTCATTTGCACCTCTGCTCTTCAGTGTAATTACTGCCTAGACTTTTTGTCACCCTCTGAATGTGTCTCTGATGAGTGACTGTGTGAGATACTCACCCTTGTCCAACTCTGTAATATCCTGGTGGACAGCCACAAAGATAACCACCTTCAGTGTTGGAACAGCCATAATTGCAGGGGTTCTTGGTAGAAGAACACTCATTCACATCGTGGCATGCACTGGAGAACTGGTCGTAAGAAAATCCAGAAGGGCAGGCACACTTGTAACTCCCAAGTGTGTTGTAGCAAGAAGCAGAGCCACATGTGTTAGGATTGGAACATTCATTTTCATCTAGTAAGCAAACAAAAGTGCATTGGTATCTTTAATCTGGACAAAGATCAGACAGGCAAGATGTAGCTAACAAATCATAATATCTCCAAGTCCTAGGGCTCTGCTACGTCCTTGACCTTACTATGCTACAAAGATGTGGCCCCCAAAGTAAAAGCACACTGGCAAAAATCCCAAACGTATATATCTGGACCATAACGATGTTTTAGGATACTGTTACTGTCAAGTTTATATTCCCTCAACGCTTCCCTTTCCTTCACGGCATGTCTCCTGTTGTGCTTAGGGGTACTTGTCAATACTCTTTCTCCTGGCAGGATACATTCCTACCATGCAAGATCCACAGAAGAGAAATGGACTGGAACTCCAGTCATACTTCAACCATGACAGTGTTGTCCTGGTTTCAGTTAGGACGGAGTTAATTTTCCCCCTAGTAGCTGGTAGGGTGCTATGTTTTGGCTTAGGATGAGAAGAGTGCTGATAACATGCTGATGTTTTAATTGTTGCAGAGCAGTGCTTACACCAAGCTGAGGACATTTCAGCTTCTCACTCTGTCCTGCCAGCGGGCAGGCTGGGGTTGCAGGAGGAGCTAGGAGGGGACAGACCCAGGACAACTGACCCAAACTTCCCGAAGGGGTGTTCTATCCCATCTGGCAACATGCTGAGCTGGACATTGGTCAGCAGGTGGTGAGCAATTGCATTGTGCATCACTTGTTTTGTACACATTAGTAGTAGTACTATTATCATCATTATTGTTATTATTGTTATTATTATTTTCCTGTCTTAATAAACTGTCTTTATCTCAACTCACAGGATCCACTTTCCTGTTTCTCTCCCCCATCCCGGGGGGGGGAGGGAGGGGTGAGCAAATGGCTGTGTGGTGTTTAGCTGCTGACCGGGTTAAACCACAACACAGTGTTCATGGACACCCAGAGATGGGGTGAGGTTACTACCTACTTGAAGTAGAAACCTGCAGGCTCTGTGAGGGGAAAGACAACCTGAACAGCCATTCCAGATGGAAGAGAGAAGCAAGAATTGTCTTCATTTTATGGGCACATAAAGGGAAGATCCTCCAATCAGTCTGATGGATTTAGTTACAGGTTATCTTGTGAAAAATGAGTGAGTAAAGTAGCTGGTTGTATTGAAAGACTATGTATTTGACAATTAGCAAATACGGTGCTTATTTTATTTACCTTACCATGGTACAGTTTTCATAACCAGAATCATTGGTGCATGCTTTACCATTTTTGTCTGCAGTTACTAGAAGACATGTTCTTCTGAGGACTGTCTATCTTTATTCTACATTCAGAGACCGTAGCTGTTTTGTCAGAGTTGCTACTTGTATTTTCCTGTCACTCCTACCTCCTTCATTATCTTTCTTTGTTAAAGAGCAGTACGAAGTAGTGCTGCTACTGGCTGGACCTTCAGAAAAACTGCCTGGTGTGCTATTCAGTGTAAAATGGGTGTAATGAACTAATTTTGATGAACTAATAACAGGGCAATAAGATCAGCCTATCTAAGGCAGGGCTCACAGCTATCCTCTGATTGTGATACCATTGAGGTAGAACCATGAAAGCAAACATGAAAAGGTAAATATGTTGTTATGGTGCTTTGTGAACAGTACAGGATAGGGTTGTTTGTCCGTGTTGTTTTTTATTTATTTATTTATTTATTTTAATTTCCTACATTCTGTTTGGTATAGGATTTGGCTTAGTTCATGAAATACAGAAGAAAAAAAAAAAGATGGACTGAATCAGCCAGATATAGAAGAAAACTGCTGAGCTGATTCATTTGTCCCTGTTTTCTGCCCAATGAACTAATGGTAGCCTTAACACTGTATTTTGGAATGATTATGTCAGTATCTTTTTCTTCCTATTCACTATAGATACTGCTCTGTAGTATTCTCAAAATGCTAATGGTGTTGACTGATGCCTACTGATGAAATGTAGGATTGTTTTTTTTCTTTTTTCAAGAGAGGTATCTATACTGAGCCTGAAGGAATTCAATAAAAGCCTTTACACCTTTTTTGATGGGGATTTTCTTGAGGAGAAGGGAGTCAGAATATAGAAAGTCTAGAAAAAACACCTTGTCACACAGAGTTTTAACAGGCTGAGTGAGTTTTCTCATCACCATCTATCATTGTTTTACATTAGAAGTAGTAAGTGGATGGAGAGAAGGGGAGAGAGAGAAAAGATCTGTCTGCATATCCTTTGTCCAGTGCATTCTTGCCCTTACTTGGCAGTTGTCACTGTAATCTCTATGACAACAAATGTATTGTATGCATTTTGTTTCCTTACCAACACATTGATTCCACTGGTAATGCTGTATGTACCCTTGTGGGCATCCACATCTGTATCCACCGAGGATGTTTTGACAGCCATGTTGGCACCTATGATTTCCATCACATTCGTCCACATCTTTGCATTGGGAAGGGAAGTAGAACAGAGGGAACACATCAATATACATGTTGCAAATATGTTACTTTAATCACCTAAACACCCATATTTATGACAGAGGAATACTGTTCTAAGATGGCAGCACTGTACAGGGTTTTTCCCTTGGAAGTTTTGGAGCAGTGTTCTCTGTATCTATCAATAATCCAACTAAAGCTTTCAAAACTTTAACTCAGATTTGGAGAAGAAACACTACTCCTAATCACACACAATGTTGCTTTGATGTAATATTCAGAACATGAATGGTTTTGGATTTCAGCTGCCAAACCACCTATGTAGGACTTCAGTTTCCTGGCACATACTGAAGTGTTTGAATGTGTGGAACACATATCAAATTTGTCTGTATTGTACTTGTTCACCTTTGCAATTAAAAAACTCTGATGAAGGTGTAAATAAAGAATAAACCCACAAATTAAAACGAAAATGTAAAAATCTGGTCATTAGAAACAGTGTCTGCTGCAAGAAGTAAGCCACTGTAAGCACCCCAATGTGTAAGGTACAGTATGCAATGCTAGTAGAAAATAAGAAATTGTACAAGACACCACAGATTGTAAGTTACACTCTAGCTGTACATAGTTGTCCACAGATTTCGGGGAACTGGGCTGTCCCAAAGCATGAGGTCTAGAAAACTACTGCCGGGAAATGAAACTTGTGCTTTCATCAGTAAAAACATATAGAGCAGTTCTGATGTTCTAGTTATGTACCTATCTTGTGTATGCTTTGGTATGTGTAATTTAGTGCTGGATAAAGTACACATGATGAATGTATGTACTTGAAGAGGATAAAGTAATCTGACAGATTATAATGCTTTCTAAAAGTTCTAGATGGGCAAATTCTGCATTGTTACTTTAGAAATGCATTCCAAATATCAATTCATGTTTTAAATCCTTTTGTCAGGGTAACTGATATTTTGAGATGTCATAAATTTGTGCACATATACCTCTGCCTTTTAATTTTTTGTTTCACAGTATCTGAGACCAACTAAAGACACTACAACTCTCAAATCCAGATTTCCCAACTGGGGCTTCCTTTGGGCCAACAGAGAGATGAAGCTATGGAAGAAGAGATAAGTATGTCACTGAGAATCTGATCTTAGATACCTTCAGGCAGATGATTACAATTAGCTGGAGAAAAAAAAAAAAAAAAAGTAGCAAGATTCTTTTTAGAGTACATGGAAATAAAAAGAAAAAGTAACCAGACTTTTTGATTCATAAACCTATGTGAAGGTGAAAGCACTCTGGAGTTGTTTGAGAGTTCAGATAAAGAGTAATTTTTTATTTTAACTTGTGTAAAAAAAGAGTTAGACAGTATGCTCTTGCATACATTTATGTTTTAAATTCCTCAGATACACTCCTATTTATTTTTGGTATGTGCTTTCACTATGTCTGCTTCTCTGTTTTATGATCGTGGTTTGTCTTTGACATCATAGGATTCCCTAGACTCAGAGGTAAGAATTTGCACCACAAAAGAATTTGACTTTTACTAGTTACCTTCACAGTTTAATCCAGTAGAATCCAGAGAAAATCCCCTTTGACATTCACAGGTAAAACTTCCAGGAGTGTTTTGGCAAATTCCTTTTGATCCACAAAGCAATGGCTGAGAACCACATTCATTGTTATCTTTAACAGGGCAGAGAGAAGAAGGTTAGCATCTTACCTTGGGGGTAAGATGTTAGGCATGTTCATATAACACTTCCTTAGAGGTTGAAAACCAAAGAGATGCAAAAATTTATTTTGAAAATTTTATTTTCCATATTCAAATTTCAGATGACCTGATGACTCATGCAGGGCTAAAAGTACTTAGTAAATTGGTAGCACAGGTTGTAATTCAGTTATGAGCGTGAAAGACCCAGGTACGTAATTGTTGACAGTGGAAAAAGGCTGCACCTACATATTAGCTTAACTAAAACAGTTTCAGTTGGCTAGATTCATGCATGTGCTTAAGATCTAAAGACATCTGTATCTATTAAAGAAGAAAAGGCAGTCTGTTTTTATTTTAACTACATTTTAAATCAGATTTTAATACTCTACTCCTTTGTGTCCATGTGGTTATACTTAGCATATAATAACATGTATTAAATATATATAACTTTTTACTAAGCAAGAAAATACAAATGGTGGATATACTTTGATATTTCTTCAGCTGTAATTGCTGCTTTTCAAAATCTGTTTTCTGAACTGCTGACATTATTGCTCTGTATTACTATTGTTTATATGATGCGAAAGGGTAAGAATTGAGAATGTTCCTCTTTTAGAAAAAATGAATGCAAGAAAACTCATGTTCTTCTTACCAATACAAGCTGTGTGATGTTGAGTAAAACCAGGTGGACATTTGCATGTGAAGCCTCCAAGGGTGTTGACACAGAGAAACTGACAATTGTGTTGTTTGGTCTGACATTCATCAAGATCTGGAAGTAAGAGGTGATGTTGTCTTAACAAAAGTCAACAAATATGAAGTCAACAAATATAGTCTAACTTGCAAAAAAAAAAAAAAATCACACTTCAAAAATATTTCCTTTTAAGCCAAAGTGCAACAAAATTAAAGTTACTACGTATAGCTTCCTTTACCTTTACATGTCTTTCCATCTTCTTGAAGGATGTAGCCCCGAGGACATGAGCACTGATAGCTCCCTTCTGAGTTCTTGCAGATAAAATTGCATGGTTTGGGAGACTGGGAGCACTCATCAAGATCTAAAAAGAGAAACTGTTAAAGATTTGCTGTACTGATTTCTTTGAAAGATGTTTCCTGAACAGTACTATATTTAAGAGAAAAACATTTGTAGAAGTATGTTTTACATTTTTGCAGCATTTCCATTTCTTTCCCTATGCGTCTGTCACTTTGGAGTAACCTCTACTGTGGCAAACTGAATCTCTTGAAAGAGTGACACACTAGAGTAACAGTGACTTTAATATTTTCACCTATGGACAAAGCATTTCTTTTCAGGCATACTATGATATACTTAGATGAGTTAAACAACAGGAAAGTGGCAAAAACAAAGCAGTGAGCTAGCTGTTTTGTCAGTCAACATGGTTATATAGATGAAAACATATTTCAGTGCAGGAATATTGTCAGTACAGCTTGTTTCCCTGCTTTGCAAAATGAAATCAGAAGGGCATACTAGGAAGACAAAGAAAGAAAAGAGTTAAGAGATAAAGAGATACTCAAAGGCTTACAGAGGGAGACTGATAGTTGCACTGTGTAATTATGTACCATTAAAAAAAATATTGACGATTAAGAGACTGAATCTTACCAACACAGGATATGCTGCTTATGTCAGTCGTATAGCCAACTTTGCAAAAGCAGCGAAAGGAGCCCATAGTGTTGATACATTGTCCATTTCTACATAGGTTTGGCATGACCTTACATTCATCAATATCTGTAGGGAAAATATTAAATATATGATCTTTCATAAAAAATAGATACTAGTTTTGTATTTGACATTTGTTAAGTTTTCCTTCTGAATAAGAAATTCAAAGAAAAAAGACCACCTTCTACCAATGATCTACTGCTGAGACTGCACCTGGATTACTGTGTTCAGTTTTGGGCCCTCCAGTACAACAGAAAGCTGGACATACTGGAAAGTGTCCAACAGAGGGCCACCACAATGATCAGGAGAATCGTGCAGCTCTCATGAGGAAGGGCTGAGAGAGCTGGGATTGTTCAGCCTGGAGAAAAGAAGGCTCAGGGGGATCTCATCAAAGTCTAGTTTAAGGGAAGAGGCCAAGCTCCTTCCTTTGTGCCCAGTACCAGGACAAGAGGCACTGGCCAGTACCAGGACAAGAGGCACTGGGGCACAAACTGTAACACTGGAGGTTCCATCTAAACATCAGGAAGCACTTTACTGTGTGGGTGACTGAGCACTGGAATATGGTGCCCAGAGAGGTTTTGGATTCTCCCTCCTTGGAGATCTTCAAAAGCTGCCTGGACATGGTCCTGGGGAACCTGCACTGGGTGTCCCTACTTGATCAGGGGGGTTGGACTAGATGACCTCCAGAGGTCCCTTCCCACCTCAGCCATTCTGTAATTTTGTATAATGCCATGGGAATGTTACTGGGGATGGAAAAAAAAAATCTTCAAATTTTTCCACAGTTCCTGATCATCATGCTTTGGATAGTAACTTTAACCTTTCTTTCTCTTTAAAATGGGCCTGAACACACAAGCAAATATTTTTCCAATTTTTAGTATTGTTTTCTGCATTGAAAGTTTCATGCTATTTCATTAGGTAATCCAGCTCTAGTTTTGATTACTAAGGGCAAAAAATTAAAAGCAAACAAACAAAAAATCATGTAAGTGAAGTTTGTTATAACTAGTAAGATCAAGAAAAATTTTTCACCAAAATTTAAAAATATGTGCCAGTTAGAACTACTGCTGTTACCTTTTGCCTTGTGTGTAACATCTCAGCATACAAAAGCTTTGGGATAATTTCTAGCTTTTACTACTGGTTGTTTTAGATCCCAACCCTGAAAATCGTGCACAGCTGTGAGTATTCCTGGTGCAGCTACTGTTTAAAGGTGTTTTTAATTTCTGATCACACAGTAGTATTTGAAAAATCAAACTCTGTTGTTTCACAGGAAATTCTTCAAAGGAGCTTCAAAGAGAATACTGCATTATCTTAAGCATGTAAGTGTATTCCTTCACTGTTTTCTACGTCCTTTCATCTCTGCAAATACCTCTTCCATCTGTAGTATATCCTGGACCGTGTGGACAGAGCTTCTTATACTGGGTGGTTCCTGGAAGTGGGCAGAGCTCACACTGATTACCCCAGCCCCGGCCTCCATCACAGCAGCACTCAGATTTAGTGACAAGATTGCGGCTGCTTGAAGCCATCTGACACATAGTCTGTAGTACTTCAGCAAAGCAAAAGCCTTGACGATTATCTGTAAGGAAGAATTGGAGAGACTAAGAAAGAGCAGGAGATAAATATCTGAATCACTGAGCATCTGATATGTTATTCTGGCTCTCTGTCAACTCTCAAGCACTAGGTTATTCGCAACCAGTCTGCAAAGTCTGTTTTGCTTTAGCCTTTCAAAAATGTGCCATGTCTTCTGAACATTTGTTGCCATTCCAAGTTTATTCCAGACATCTCCGAATTTTAGTACTGTAGGAGTTGATGTGAATCTTACTTCTAGGAAGGATGTGCCCTTAGGCATCCCTGGCAAGCTTACTTGATAGTAGAACAGGCTGCAAGCCAAACTGAGCTCCCTCTTAAGCTACCTATGTTTGGCTTGCATTTAACAGGTTTACTTGGAGTAGGGTTACAGCTTTGGCTTTTCTTTCTTTCTTTCTTTCTTTCTTTCTTTCTTTCTTTCTTTCTTTCTTTCTTTCTTTCTTTCTTTCTTTCTTTCTTTCTTTCTTTCTTTCTGTCTCTCTTTCTTTCTGTCTCTCTTTCTTTCTGTCTCTCTTTCTTTCTGTCTCTCTTTCTTTCTGTCTCTCTTTCTTTCTGTCTCTCTTTCTGTCTCTCTTTCTTTCTCTCTTTCTTTCTCTCTCTCTTTCTCTCTCTCTTTCTCTCTCTCTTTCTCTCTCTCTTTCTCTCTCTTTCTCTCTTACTGTTTGGTTTGTTTTGTGTGTGTAGGTGTGTTGGTTTTTTTTTTCCATTTTTTAATTTTTCCTGGTAAAAATAGCGTGTCTGATCATCTATACCCTGATGTGATTTAAATGACAAAATTCTTAGCACTTAGAAGTCTCTAAGTGCTGCTAGTCTGCTATTCACTAGTCTTTTTAAGCAACACTCCTACTTTGCAGGTTGGAAAAATGGTTTTATATAGCCATACTGTTAACCTGTCTCTTTCTTAATCAATTTTCCTTATTTTTTGAACCTTTTTATTAATACATGTCAATCATGAAAGAGGAGTGAAACTACACAATCATTAACTTCCTGCATGTTTCCTTCAAACAGGCAGACGAAGAGAGGAGAGATTCCAGTGATCATGGAAATTAGATTTTGCAGAGATGGTACTTCTAATTAGGTTATAGGTCAGTTATCATATTTGTTAATAAAAATGAAGATATTGTCAACTAGTCTGACAGACGCTTATGTTTTTAAGTGAAAGATCTTTTGTCTTAAAGCTTAAAGTTAAAATCTTTCAGATTCCTAAGAATGTGTACATTTTTGAACACCAAGCTGACCATGTGGTATATAAGTATAATCTGTGGATTTCTCACATGAACTGGTAAAATGTAATCTTTGACCTTAGGTGAAAATTGCTTTGGGTGGCTGGTAACTTAACTGGCTACAGCAGAGAAAGCTGTCCTCACAGAAAGTGGCACTTGTGAGAGACTCAGCAGACTTATGTTCTTGTAAGTAGGTATATTGGGCAGGTCTTTATGCCCCTTATAACTTGAAGACCATGCAATGCTTGATCTCCAATTTGAGATGTGGAATATGCTTCAATGTGAACAGAATATAAAGGTTTGCACAATATATTTAAAATAGTGTAATCTAAGACTTAATGTTTGTTCTTTAATTCTGAAGATGCAGTTTGTTTCTGCCAGTCTAATTTTTCAGTCTTATCTGACCTGGACAGCCCTAAAGGAAAAGCAGCAATGAGCAAAGTAATCCAAAGTATAGTTTTTAAAAAATGATGTATATAAATATATGCGTGTGTGCATATATATAATAGATACGCATTATTTATATATATATATGTATATATAAATGTATATATATATGATATAAGAAAGTAATAATGAAAACAGGGTATTTCCTTGGCATTAATGACTGGCTGGGGTTAAAAGCCTACAACATCCCACTCCCATCTGGTCCTAATCCTTAGGAAATACTTAGGAAATACATTACTGCTTTGCCATGAAGTCAGCACACTACCGATGGCAACTTACATGGAGCTGGTTATTTACTACATACGTCAGATAATATCTAAGTAGTTTTAAAGCAGGTGTTCTTTATATAGTTCTAAACAGTCCTGCAATTTCACATGTTAGTATTGTAAAAACACTTTTAAGTATTTACACTTGAGCAGTGGTCATGAAAAAGTCAAGATTCTGCAGTTTTGTTTGATTTTTAAAAGAGTAACAATTTTATAGTGCAAATGACAAGTCTGAACATATTGAAAAGGAAATACAGGTTGATGAATATTAAACCGTTCATCAGTGTTTAAAGTGCAGACACAGCTCAATAACTTTTCAACAAAAGTTTTTTTTTTTTTTTTTTTTTTGTGAAAGCCTAATATTTTTATTAATATTCACCATCTACATTAAAAGTGCAGAAAAATCATATACCTAGTTGCAATACTGTGGCGCTTAAAATCATGTTCTGAATGTGTCAACACTTCAGTTTGCTATGCATCCCAGTTTTTCATCTATCTAAGATAAATAAATTCTGCTTCTTTATAAATACCTATAGTTTGTCTGGATAGTGTTTATGCCCTGTGGAATGTAGATGTTTTCATGTGAGGCCCTTTTGTAGCCTGATTAAGCTGACATTCTCAAGAGGTTCCTCATTCCTGTCATTATTTAATATTATATCATTTAATGTCATTTCATTATTTTAATTAATCAGGAACATTATTTAATTGTTTCACCTAAGAGAGCTGTTAGAGATAATTAGAACCCCAATTTACACTCTAAATCCCAGCACCGAAACACTCTTTCATGTAAGATGGAATGCATATGAAGGAGAGAGGGACTTACCAAGACACTCGATGCCTGATGGGCTTGACAGGAATCCTTCATTACATTCACATCGGTAGCTCCCAATGACATTCATGCAGCGACCATTTTCACAGATACCTGGCTTGGTACGGCATTCATTTTCGTCTTTACCAAAATACCAAATGCAGGTTATTGTTACAAGAAGATGTATCAGACTTGCAGAATGTATTCAGCACTTTGCGTAATATTTGTAAGAAGTGGACCAACAACAACTGATTAAGTGTGAGAAAGACTTTTCTAGTAATGATATCCTATTCCGTGCCTTATATGCTGCATCTAGGATGAAGGCTTTAGACCTTTTTGCGCTTTGCAAGTAACAAGAAGCAGAAAACACTTGCAGCAGAGTCCTATCCACAACTTTTACATGGCAAATAACATTTAAATAAATTTGGAACACGTGCATGACTTGTGTAACAAATTTTCACTTTGTAATCATTAAGAAGGAATCTGAGTACATTTAACTTCTTTCTGCAGTCACAATTCAGTCAGCACATAATTTCCCTGAAACACTTTACAATCCTGGTTTATTTTCTTCCATAGTTAATGGCATAGACACTGTAAGCAATTAAATACCTCTATAGATGCTTAAAGTTTAACTGAAAAATAACCTCAGGTCATTTAAAGGCAGTATTAAATAGGGAAAAAGACAAAATTATTGTTAGTACATTCTTTCCTCTGAGTAAATTCATCAAGTTATGTAAAGAAGAGAGGTCATTCTGCTGCTGAAGGAATGCTGTTTTGAAATATTTTCATTTAAAGCATTCTCTGAGATGTATGTTTATTTTTTTTTCCTCTGAGCTAATGATAGCCTCAGATACTTCTTTCCAAAGAGAACTTCAGAATGGGCTTGAGTTTTTTACCCATTAGAAAAGTGTAATTTGCCAACATTTCCCTCTCAACCAATTCCAAAAATAATGGAGAAGATATAGAGAATTATTGTAAAGTATGGCAGTTTTCACACCTCCTCCTCTTTGTGGCTTATATATTGTTTCAGAATCTCACAGCTGTAATTCTTTAAGGAACTGCCACATTATTTATAAACAGTATTTAAGCTGAAGGCAGTTTAACTTTTTATTTACAATAATTTTGCTTTGTACTCATCGGATGAGGTCTCTTTTGTCCTGAAAAAAGGATACTTATTGCTTTAAATCTACCAAGTGTCTGAAAAACTTCCTGATTTTGTTGTACAATGAAGTAAATAAAACCAGAGTTTTTCTTCTGAAATACTTCCTAGACCTTTATACCTATTTTCAGGTAGGTGAACATTGAAACAAAAAGTAAATTTAAGACATTAGGTACTATCAGCTATCTTAAGTGTACTTTATGAACTGTAATTTTCCAGCTCACTATATACACGTAAAGAGCATTCTTTCTCATTGTAATTGCAGTAGATATCTTCTTCCTTTTCTAAGCTTTACCTGTGCAGCCTTCTCCATCAGGTCTTCGGGTCATTCCAGAAGGACAAATGCACATGAAAGTACCAATTAAATTTTTGCACATCATGCCTCTTGATTCGCAGTCATGGAGGCCTTCGGCACATTCATCTAGATCTGTAAAAATACATGTATTTGAGCATCCTTTCAGTAGCTTCATTTACTGAAGGCAACCAGCACTTTTTCATGAAAAAAATGCATCCAGACTATCCTATGAAACAAGAACTAAAAAAAAAAACAACAAAAACACCACAGAGTGCTGTGCATAACTGCAGTTGTCAAAGTAATCTTTGTGAGCTGAAAGACAATTTCACCATCTTGACATTCTTGTATTACATTCCCCAGCAAGAACACACAAAGCACTAAACACTGGCATTATGTGAATTTTGAAGGAGTAAATTATCTGCTATGCTGTTTGCTACGTTTCACTAAGAGGATGAACACAAGATGCACAGAAATATCTGGAGTATTGGCCAGCACAGGGTGATAGAAGGTGGGGAATTCACATTTAAGTCATTACCTTTGCACATCTTTTGGTCTTCTCTCAGTTCATAGCCAACTGGACAGGTGCATTCATAGAAACCATAAGTATTGATACAACGAAAAGCACATAGCAAGGGATTCTGAGCACACTCATTTATATCTGAACAGAAAGGAACAAAAACATCATTCTCCAGTAAGTTTTAAAACAATCACCCAGAAGTTTTTATACCTGCACTTCTATATATATATATATGTATATAATCGGCAAAAAATATCAGAAATGTAATACAATGCAAACCAGAAACTTATGGATGCTTGGTTATGAGTAGTCAGACAAAAATGAACAAAGCTCAGTGTAAAAGTAGTTACAAATATAATATGAAACTAGAACTTAAAATGGCAAGCTGGGACTGCTCTATTTTAGATTTTTATTAAATGAAATTTTGAAAATGTATTTCTATGTGATGACAGATGTCAGCATTTTTTTCAACTATAAGAAAATTAGTTCTTGCTTTGGAAAGGAAACTTATGATTTGTAAAAGACAAATTTTTAAAGAAGGATCCTGATAAGGATCTGATGAGAACATAATGATTGTATATATACCCCACGCTATGAAACTTACTGAAACTTACAGAATGAAACTTATTTAGTGAAACTAATAGAGGATTAGTTTAAAATAAATGAAATAAAATACTCCTCTAAGTTGTGAGGGTAGTGAACTTCTGCATCTTGCTGCCACAACAGGCTTTAGATGCAGATGGTATCAGTAGTTTGAAGAATGTACTAGACAGATTCTTGGACAACAGATCCATAAATGGATGCTAAACCCACTTTGCCGGAACACATCCTCCGATCTGCATCATATTTTCCCATATATTCTTGAGAGGAGTGAGCTGCTGAAAGTTGTTAGTCATGCTTATATGCTGTCCTGAATTAGCATTTCAACTGTGAAGGATGAAATAAAGGACTAGATGGATCAGAGGTCTGACTTCAGCTTATTGTGTCCAATGTAACTCATTTGTTACTATAACTGTGATGAATGGGTCAGTTCATAACTGAGCTGCCTCACTTATGAAAAACACTCTGCAAATTCAGGCTTTTTTTTGCAGTGGTAACTGATTCAGCTGTTTGCTGGAGAGGAAAAAGAAATGATGATAACTGCTAGGTCCCCAAAATAACCTCACAATAAATACAGCTAACCACTGCATTGACTACCACAATATGCAATTTCAGAAGCCCTGTGATAAATTAAAAAAAAAATGCTTAAATCAATTCATGACTTGCTTTCCCTATCAGATATTTCAATTAAAGAAACTTTTCTCCTCCTGGTTATTCTAGCACCAAACGCCTAGTGAATAAAATAATTTGAAACTAACCATTGTGAAACTTACACAGAAACTAAAGGAAAAGACAGTAGAAGACAATGTACCTTCACAATTCATCATTGGGCCTGGCTCAAATCCATCATGACAGTTGCATTCAAAACTGCCGATCACATTAGTGCATGTACCGTTTCCACATGGGTTGCCGATTGAACATTCATCAGTATCTGTGTATAATGAGTAAATGTAAGCTGAAGAGAACTGGGACACATTTCAAATTACGTTTCAAATCCGAGTGCTATAATTTTTAGCATTTACGAAACAGTGACGCACCGATACAATGTACTCCAGTGAAATCTAAGTTGTAACCCATTGGACACTCGCAGCGGAAGGATCCATCGGTGTTGATGCAGTGTCCATTAGAACAAATCCCTGGGCTTTCAAGACATTCATTAACATCTAAAAGGTAGGAAGATATTAGCAACCATTTATCAGTTGA
This sequence comes from Aythya ferina, assembly GCF_964211825.1. Classification (NCBI taxonomy): domain Eukaryota; kingdom Metazoa; phylum Chordata; class Aves; order Anseriformes; family Anatidae; genus Aythya; species Aythya ferina. Next base: position 50,066,110 of record NC_140299.1, on the reverse strand, counting down.
TGTGTTTTTGTCTCAATACAGCATTTTTAAAAATCAAAGTGCTCCATTCTGTTGTTCTCTACCCATGCATTTTTAAAGGTAATCTCTTATCTATCTCATAATGGCTCACATATATTAAAAGTCAGCCTCTTGTCACCTGTGGGCTGTGGGGAATAACCCACCATACACTACAATATCCAAGTCTAGTTTTAAACACAAATCAAAACTTTTTGAATTATGAGGAAGAAGCATACCTACCCTCACGTGTATCATCAATTCCAGGAATAGTCCCATGACCATAAGGACACAGGTCCTGAAAAGCAACTGTGGAAAAACAAAAACAAACAAACAAACAAAAAAAAACAAACAAACAAAAAAAAACAACCAACCAACCAACCAAACAAACAAAAAAAACAGCAAGTGAGAGAAAGAGAATCAGGATAAATGGTTAAAGCTATAAAAAAAATCACGTATGTATCTTCTATACCACACTTTTCAAAACTCAGCCATTTAAATCATGGCCATTACATTGTCTTGCCAGATGTAAAAGCAAAGCAAAACTGTCTCTAGGGCAGGGTAACAGTACTAGAATGTACCCAACTTCTGTGTGCACATGCTTGGTGCTTTTCTCTTTCTGCGCTTGGAACTTGGAGAAAACCAAGAACTGAAAACGGCTGATTACTTCATGGATCCTCAGCACCGTCCCATTTTACTCTTTTGCTTTTCCTAAAGCAGGTGAGATCCATCAGGATATATATATCTGATCCATGATTCATATAGGAGTATACTAGCTCTACAGAGCCAAAACAGTAACTCAGGCTGTTTTTCTTTAGTTTCTTCTATGTAATTTTGTTCCATTTGTTCACCTCAGAATGATTCTAGAAAAGGCTGTTAGAGCTAACACCAAGAGAGATCCCTTCTTCTACTGATTGAAAAGGTACTACATGAATGTGTTTCTCCTTTTCTCCCAGCTAAAAGTCTTTATTTTAATCTTCATGTGTACCTTCTTCTTCCTTTGGGCAGAGCTCACAAGGATCACCCCATCCTTCTCCTGGCATTTTACTGCAGCAACACTTTGCCTTTGTGGTGTTGAAAGCCTTTGGCACTGAGCACTTCCCATTCTCAAAATTAGTGAAACAGAAGCTCTGGCGAGTATCTGAAAAAGAAAACACAGTTATGTGGAGCTCACGGCTCCTACCAGGTTAATGTGTGTCCAGTCCTGAAAGGAATGATGTTAGGCCTGTATTTTTCTAACTATTTTGAATGCACTTTCCAACTCTCACAAATTTTGGAATGGACCTCCCAAAGTCTCTTTTTACCCTTTTCACAGGGTATCTGTTGTCTGTTAAAATTAGCTATTACCTTCTGTAATTGTTAAACTTACCAAAACATCTTCGTCCATTATCAGACAGCACAAAACCTGTAGGACAAATGCACTGGAAACCTCCTGGAGTGTTTGTACAAGAGCCAAAGAGACAGATGTTGGGATCCTCATTGCACTCATTAATATCTATAAAATTTATAAGAAAAATTTCATCAGAATCCCATCAATTATCAATTCACTGGTTAAAAACATCATTTATTTATTTAAATTCAACCAGAGGTACACCTCCAATAAAACAACAAAAAGATAAAGCAAGCTCCACTAACTCTTTCGAGTGTTTCAAATCATGTTATCTGTTCTTTGCCATATTTATTGCATAAACTTTAAATAAACGCTTTCAGACTGAAACAGAGAACGAAATATATTTACAAGAAAAATATTTTCCCATCAACATAAAACATCCAAAGATGAATTTTAAAACAATCTGTATGCTGGGGATTCTTTGGAATAAAAGTTGTTTTTTTTTTTTTTCACGTTGCTTGACTGACCCTTGAACTGACACTATAGACAGAGGGAGGACTATGAGACGCATTTATGAGACACCAGTTTACCATGGCCACTCTTGATACATTATTTAAAAACCTCTTCTATTTAATTAGAAACTAGAGCTATGCATACTCAGTTTTTTTTAATTAAAGATCTTTTTATAATTATTAAAAACTAAAAGCAAAGGAGTGCTTAATATACAGACCTTTTTTTTACAGACCTAATTTAAAGACCTTTATAAAGGTCTGTAAAATTGTGCAGCTGAAATAGTATCAAGCTGCATATCCCTGCACCTATATAGACATAGAGTAAGAAAAGTAATGTATTAATAGACCATTATTATTATTATTATTATTATTATTATTATTAACAATATTTTACTTTATTCTGTTCTGCAAATGCTATCAGAAGAAATAACCCTCTCTGGTAAAGTAATTTCTAAAGGTAATTATAATTTAATAAATTCTGAAGTGTATTTTAAAATTTTCCAAAGCTATAACTGCAGGACAATTCCTTCTGAGTCTTTTAGTAATGGATTTTAGAAGAAACATTATAGGGATCTATAATGTGGCTGCATAAACATTCTGCAGTTATATTAACACTGTTCTTAATTCTCAGTTATATCAACACTGATCTTAAATCAAAGTGCATGCAGGAATGGATGTTCTTCGTGGAATTAAGCTTCATGGATGCTTAGTCACAGATTTGTAGCATCATTTTTCCTGATACTTGTTGGACTCTGTACTATACTGAATCTTAGAAAACTGACCCATATTTAGCAGATAAGGCAACCAGGGAAAAACAGTCTTTTGTACAGGAAAAAGTTAAGTAGTAAGAGGGAAGGAATCAGGTTGGAACAGGTCCTTTTGATATTAAGTCCGAAAAAACCTTGAGCCCACTTTTCAGAAGCTATTATAGGTACAGCACATGACCAAACTACTGTAGCACAAGCTGGTGTGTGACCAAGCTCCACAGAAACTTCCCATGGAAAGGTTCCTACTATGTGTTTTGAGCCACTTTATTTCCATGAAAGAAAAGAAATCAATTTCCTACTTAGTGTGACAGTTGCTAACTTACAAAGCTCAGCACCTAAGCTGCATTAATGGGATTGAAATGCTTCTCTTTTGAAGTTCTGGATGTTAATGTAAGGTGTGGCTTGGGACTAATAAAAGAAACACTTTTTGTGACCATGACGGACAGGCTAACCAAACAATGGAAGCAAGTCCTCTTCACTTTATTCCCCATAAAATAAAAGAAAATATATTAAATGTGTAGGTGAAAACTGAGACTTTTTATATGGCTCCCACCTGTTTTGATTTCTCTTGCACATAATCACTGTGAGCTTAAGAAATAATCTAGCTGTACCCAACCTTCCTGAGAGAAGTAATGAATTTTTATAAAGACGTCTGCTTTTAAGATCAACAGAAAGTAATGGGGAACATCATAGGTTTCAAGAGCTGACAGATTATTAATCAAATTATTACTACAATCATATGACTATCTAGGCATTGTCTAGTAATTTTATCTCAAAATCTTCTGGACACATGACAGAATAAAGAAGAATGCAATTACGTACCTTCTACTAAGGGTAAAGATCTATATGGCCATCACTGATATTGACAAAACCATCAAGACTTCTCTCAGGATGCTACAGTGTCATGAACAGCGATATTCCAGGAAAACCAAAATCTTTCATTTTATATTCATGATTTTACAACTATAGGTGATTTGAATGGATCTCAAACACAATTGCTAATGTATGGGAACAGCAGCTGCCAGAAGAAACCATAAAGTTGGCAGGCAAATTTTATATAATGATATGATACAACAGAATTAGAAAGGTCTGGGGCTCAGAAAATGTATCCTACTTTTGAAGACAAAAAATCAAGAAGGTTCCTATGGCCTATGGTCTTTGTTCCTGCATTCAGAAAGTTAGGATAATGTAGGCCAAGTCATTAATTGCTCACCAGTCTTTTCTTCATTCCATACAAGGACAAGCTACTCATTTACTACAGGGAGTTATTTTGATGAGTGTGTCTGAGGGGTGCAGCTACCTTCAGTAATTTAGGCTGAGAACCACGTTTCACAGTGGCCAGGCAGGTGCTTACTCCATTCTCTGACCTTACAGGAATCTAAGGCCTCCTAGGTTAGCTGCCGAAAACTAGTTGTGTGCACCTTTCTTGCCTGGTGTCCACACATGATATATTTAGATGTTAATAACATTCACAGCAGTCCCGTGCTTTGCTCTCCTTGTAACTCTAATCTATTTCTCATTCTCTGCTACACCCACTCTTAATTCACTATGCGACATTGCATTCAAATGAGACAGTTCTATGAATAAACAAGAATATGCAAACTGATGGAAGGTCTACTCTCGTCCCTGTGGATCTCAGCACTTGAGAGACATTATACAAAACACCAAATCAGAAAACAATTGTTAGAATAAACCAATTTAAGCATTTTTTCCCATAAATTCCAAAACCTTTTCCAAATCCAGATTTTAAAATGTCATAGCCCTGTGAAACCAAAGGTTTCTTCTTGCATTGATTGCCATTATTTTACATTACAATAATTACCATTTCTGCAAACATTACAAAAATCCACTACACAGTTTGGTTTGTTTTATCAATAATAATTGGGAAAAAGAAAGGGGGGGGGGGTGTCATGAAATACAGGACACCATTTTTTTTGAAAAGTAAATCCAAGTATTTTTCAGTTTGCATCAATGAAGAAATGAAAGTACAAAACAGCACAACACAGTTCAAGATGATGTCTTGTCTTCCACTTTTAAAACCTCTTCCTGAATACTTTAACTACTTATGGGCTTTCCCCGTTTTCTGAAGTAGAACAGAATTCAGAATTCACAGTCATCAATATGTACAATTACTTTGAAGCCAGATACTTTTAATTTTTAAATTGTATAGAAGCAACAATTACAACTTGCCTTACCAATACAACTTTCACTCTTTACTTCATATCCTGGTGGACAGATGCATCTAAATGATCCTTCCAAATTTTGACAGGTACCAGGCGAGCATGAACCAGGTAGTGCCACACACTCATTTGTATCTTAGGAGAGTAAATAGAATCAGGAAAGCTTTAGAATCGTGTAATTCTTAACATCATTGTTCTTACATTACAAATCAGTGTTATTCATTACATATATGGTAGAGTACCTTCCAATTTTCTAAGATATTTAAATGCATAAAGATCAACTATTCCAAGCCCCAGTTACTTCTGTTGTGTTATGTAAAATCATTGTCATTTTTATTTTTTATTTTAAGATACTAAGACTGTGATCCTTCCTTCTACATAGTAGGTAATAGCTGTATTATTTCAGCTCAGCGGTACTGTAACATCTCCATGTGGTATCATACATACATACCAATGCAATTCTTGCCATCTAGAGTAAGTTCATATCCTTCATTACATAAACATTTGAAGGAACCAATTTCATTGAAACACCGTCCATTTCTGCACACCTGACCAAAGAAGGAACTGCACTCATCGATATCTATATAGAAAAAAAAAAAAACAAACCACAAAAGTGAGAGTTGAGTCCTTCCAAGAATTTAACCATTAGAATGTGTAAGCATGCACAGTATATACAGAATGTTATAAACACACTCAAGTTGCAATGCATGTATTTCCATGGAAAAGGCAAATCTTGCAGCAACAAGGGAACAGTTGACAGTTAGTGGAAAGTAACTCTCACTCAAGTGCTTTAGGGTATATGTTTTATTTAAACAACACTCTTTTTTATGGGGTATTATAATTTTAAAACTTGCAGCATTACCTCAGCTACTGCATCTGGAGACAGTCAATTACTGCCAAGTGACTGTATGATACTAACTCCAGACACAGAAAAGAAAATGTAACATGGGGTGTTCTGGACTTTATCTGGATTTTATATATGCTCAAGTTCCCCCCTAAAACCTGCTTTGTCATTTTTCAAAATTTGGAATATGCCATTTGCTTTCCATGGGAAGATTTTTTCTTTCATAACAGTTCTGAAAATGAGGTTTGAAAATGCTTATTAGTTAAGAGTTACTTTAATGAGGCAAAATGAAAGAAACACTGCATAATGCAGTAATGTATTACAGATGAGAAAGTTTAAGAAATGAAAATCAAGGAGATTAATAAGTACCACGGTGTAAGAACAACTTACGCTTCACTGTTGTGAAACACTTTAATTTGAATGATGAAGACTAACATCAATTTTACTGAAAAGGTTTTAGGTCTTCAGAAGTGTTAAGAACCAGCTCCTGTACAAGATGTACCTTCTGCTTTGGCCAGTACAGACATGCCTGGTTACTAGTTTATTCCACAGTGTATTTCTTCTGTGTGACAGTTCCACAAGTACAAATACCTTCAGACTATTATATTGGGATGGGCTTAAACTGAATGACCGGGATGGCTTGGAAGAAAGCCGTGGGGCTCTCCAGGCTGTCAGGAGGCAAGCTCACAAAAGCCAAGTCTCTGAGTCAGCTTGAGCTCCTTAGCCTCCTTGAAGGCACAGCCTGGAGGAGAGGCATTGGATGCTCTTGGCAGTAGCCTGGCAGCTGTACTGCTATGGGAAAGAAACTCCTTGGCAAAGACTGCCATTCTTTGGCTGCAGTCTCTTCTTTCTTGAACAAGTTTTGAATTTTCTCTTTCCTGAAGAAGGACAGGATTTAAAATACTTATTTAAAATGTTTTAGTTCTCTCCTGAACCACAAAGGAAATGGTAGACTTCGTTTTGTCTTTCTTCTGTAGCAGAAAGGAATGTGAAGGCTTCCGTTTTGGCTTAGGCTTTACACAAGGCAGAGGATCTCCAGAGACTTATGAGTCTGTTCTTCAGCCTAGGAAGATTTTGTTTTCTTTATCACAAATATTTAAATTGTCCAAAACCATCAGATATTCTGGTGTTCTCCACTTTTAAGGAAAAGGAAATAGCAATGCCTCTGTGTAAGCAGAGTTCATCTTAGGAGAGCAGGAAATGTAGGTGATTAGCTGTGCTTGCTTTCTTATTGCTGGTCTCATTTCTTTTTCACACCATACACAAGTTTCAAACAATATGGTGAAATAAAGAAATGATTTGAGGTAACTCTGGTGTTATGCCATGCTTATTGTGAGTGGCTCCTATGGACTTTGCCAGCAGTCAAGGACATTTGCTGTAATTGCCCAAGAAATCTAATGGGGATGAGGGCTGTAAGGCTGTGCCAGTGGTCAAGACCTTTAGGGATTACATTATCTCAAGATGGACGGTAAAACATATTCTGAATTTATTTTCAAAAATGATAATAATGGTTAACCTCTAGGGTTGGTAGCTGTATAAATTACTGCACTCAATTAATTTCCCTAGCACCCTGAAACATCTGTTTGAGTTTTAACTATATACATCCTCCTTGGCATGCTAAACCAGCCACAATGAAAGCATGGTTTGGATTACATCACCTACCCATACAATCATTATTATGAGTTAATTCAAATCCTGGATAACACAGACAGTTATATGATCCAACTGTGTTTTTACATGTTCCGTTTCCACACGGATGGCGTTCACATTCATCGACATCTGCAAAGTGAAACAAAATTATATGCTAGAATTTATTTTTAAAGGTATTTGTTAAAGTGATGTCTTTGCATACAGTGACAATACTCTAAACCTGTCACATCTGTCACATTTTTTATTTTTACTAGTGATTTTTGCAGCATTGTGTGAAACCTTCTGGGCACGTGTAGGAAAACATTACATATGACACTTATTTTTCATTTGTATTTTAAAAAGTACTGCAAAGATCAAAATACGTATATATGCAGTACCATGAAACATTCTTTTTATTTTCCTTAATAATACCTTCATTTCTTAATGTATACTAGTGATCTGAAGTCAGTACAAAGGATTGAGAATCACAGTCTCAGAACTGTCTCAAAGTTCGTATACACCTCTTACTCTAGCGCACATGAAAACCTGTTCAAAACACTCTCTAAACGAGATATGTGTTATTGTTCTCAACGTACAATCAGAAATATAAAGACTGCCTTCAAACTCTTGGATACATCTGTTTTTTAAAACACTAGAATTCAATGTTTTCTACTGTGTATTTGAGTGTTGTTTGGATTTTCATGGGAATATGAAGGTTACTTAGATCTTTGTCTCCTGGTTCTTGTGGACTTTCTGAAATATTTGTTTATTTATATATTTATAACATTTATTTACAGATGCTAAACAACTTGTTACAGAATTGTTTCCATAACCTGTCATTGTCAAGATCCGTATTTCAGACTGCATTTCAGTCAAAATGTGTATTTCGGACTGTGAAAGACAAATTTCAGTTTTAGAATTATTATCATTTCAAGTAACCATGTTCTGGAAATTTTGCATTGTTAACAGAAGTCACTTTCCAAAATATCTTTTTCAGCTGATTTGACAAATATGATTTAGTTCAAAAATGAGAAGACTCAAAGCATATATGAATATATAATATTATGGGAACAGGTTTTCAATGCCTCCATTAAACAGAAGCACGAACAGACCTGTGTTATAGAGGTCACTAAATGTCACTAGTGCTTAAAGCTGACATTTAGTTATTTTTTTCGGAGAACAAAATTCATACATGCATCACTTCTTTCTTTAAATATCCTTTAGAATGTAATATTTAACATTAAAAAAAAAAAGAAAGAAAAACATTCTTATTTTGTAATCTGCTTATTTCTTAATATCATCTCTTTCATGTCATTATCAGAATATAAAATTAGTATAGATTACATTAAGTGTGGAATTCTATTTTCTTAATGAAGTAGGAACTCAATGGCGTTTGAAATAATTGAAAAAAAATCTGTATTTTTGTCTCTGAAATCTGTTGCTATGTAATATCACCTGTAAATTTTTCTTTCAAATGAGTCTTTATCATGTATTTTTGTGAAAATGGGGTTAACATTTTCTTCAGTAATATGGAGCTACCTCTGAAAATATTGTGATTTTTTTTCTCCTTTCTCCAAGGATAACTTCACATACGTTAATCACAAAAAGTCAAAAACACATGAATCAGTCTTTCAATGCCATTATATTCTTCTTATACAATTAAAAAAAATAATAATCTAAACTCAGTCCCCTCTATTATCCCCTCTTTTAAAATCACAGAAGTGTTTTCTTTCCATACCCATGCACATAGTCTGGTCTTGAGATGCTTTAAAACCATTGTGACATATGCACTGGTAACTTCCTTGCATGTCCACACATAAACCATGACTGCAAACATTAGGAATTTCCAGACATTCATTGCGATCTATAACAAAAATATAAAACAGATGGTACACATTATTGACTTTTATTATTCATTCATTTTACACAAACATGTTTTTACAATCTGTTATTATTATTAAAACCAGACTCAAAATTATCCATAACTAAACCTGAATCATAACAAAATTTCGTTTTATAAGAACTTCTTGCCTGTACACCTCAAGGTCAAAACTACTGTTAGTATTTGGTTGATACCTCAAGAATGTTCTTTAAAAGTTTCACCCTGTCTTTTCTTCCCTTGCACAAGGAAACAGGGCTATAAAATAAAAACTGCTACATAAAACACACAGCAGAATATGCAAGGTAACAGAAAATAAACAGAAAAAAAACAATATGCAAAGTAAACAGAAAATTTCACCCTTCAAGAGAATCAAATACAGACCCTTGATTACATACAAACAGATTCAGACTAGAAAAATCAACTGATTTCTTACCAACACAAGCACCATTGGGTGAAAGTTTAAAACCAGCAGCACATTCACAGCGGTAACTACCAGGACTGTTGATACAGTCTGCGTTTCTTTGACAGAGATTGTCTCCATTGCTGCACTCATCAATATCTGAAATACCAAGAGTCATAGTAAGAAACCACAAGATGCATATTTCTGCCTAGTATTTAGACTGTATAGTCAGTCTTGTGCAAGACTGGTCTTCATAGGTTTCCTGAGCAAAGTATGAAGATGCTGACCTTCAGCCTCCTGTGCTGTAAGTGCAAATGAAAAGCAACATCAATTGAATTTTATCAACGGCACACTTTTTGGATGAAGGAGGATACCAACTCCCTGTATACTGAATCCAACTCCCTATATACTGAAGCAGTCATGAAGATTTAAACATGTACCCGAAGAAATTTATTGTGTTGTATTATTGTATTATTGTATGTTATATTATTGTATTATTGTATTATATTTATTTATTCAGTTGTACATCTATATATTTTAAACAAAAGAACATTTTGAAGTGAAAAAGTAAGTGGCACAGTTTGTTTGCAATTTAGGGCTCAAGTGTCATCGGCACAAGACACTCAAATACCAACGACAAAACTACCATTGACTTCAGGACACACAAAATTTCACTACTATCTTCTATGAATATATGATACTTTATAAAACCACAGAAGAACAGATAGAAGGGGGAAAAATCAAGGGAACTTTTTCTTTGAGCAAGTTTTAACACAAATTAATAAGTAATACAATTAAAACCATAATAAAATGAAAGCATTTAGGAGCCAGTGGGTTACTTGACACAAAAAAAATGACAAACTGTATTCAGTGCATATGCATACGTATTAAAGACAAACACATCACAAAATCGTTTATGGATTTGACCCTTACAAGAAAGAAAGCTCACAACTTGTCCTCTAGTTTGAAAAATATGTAATTTAAATGTTCGCCTTTCCTTTAAGATAATTATGCTTATGTGAACTAAGTAGAAAATAACGTCACTTCAAATCACCTTCACAGACCAAGAGCAGGTCATTGTAGCTGAATCCAGTGGGGCACTCACAGCGGAAGCTGCCAATCTGATTGATGCAAACACCATTTGCACAGATTCCTGGGATCTCCTTACATTCATCGATGTCTGAAAGTCAAATGAGCTTGTCAAAATACAGTACTTCTTGACTTTATAAACAATACGGTTTCTCAATTTCACTGTTTTTTATACTGAGATGAGAAGTTCCTTTTAATTTACTTAAACTACTAATTACATACAGGGTATAAATCAAAACAAGATTACAAGAAAAAATAAACTATGTGAAGTTTAGCAAGTGATCAAAACAGAGAAATACTAAATATTATCAAGATGCAGAAGTGTTACTAATGTGCTTATGAGTCCAAAAAAATTTTTGAAGGTAAAACCTTCAAAAAAAAAAAGGCAAAACCTTCAGAAAAACAAACCTTCAGGAGGGGGGATGAAAAGATCATTATCAAAATGATCAAAAATTATCTCTCTCTTGAGAGAGAGAGAGGGGGTTGGAACTGCTTTAATTGGAACTGCTTCCAGCCCAAGCTGTTCTATAGTTTCTATGATTCTGTGAAAATGGAGGAATCAAAAAATATAAATAACAAGTCACTATAACTTTGCTCTCACACTGCGTCTCACCTTCAAAACTTCACAATGAGATAGAATCTTATTGAATTTTATTTTATGAAATATTCACTTTAGTCCACTATTATGGAGCTGCACCAATCTTATGCATAGCATCTTTTGGTTAAAATAAGTTTATTGAAACTTACCAACAGCTTTTCCAGTATGAATATCAAAAGTAAAGCCAGGAATATTCCCGCATATGTTCTTGAATTCAGCTAGAGCAAAACAGAGAAAAATGCATTTTTATTGAGTATTTATAAATCTCTCAGTTGTAGTTTTCTCAGAGCAGATACAAGCCAAATCTACTCAAAAGAGAGAGCCATTGCCTCCTGTACAAATTATACTGAAAATTCAGGTTGCCAATAAATGAATGCAAACTGGAACACTAATTCATACTTGTTTTTTTGTAAATCTTTGCAGACTTTGGCACAAGAACAAATGTCTGGTTTGAGCAAGCAGAGCTTTAGTTTTTGTTTTAAATAGAACTCGGTAACTTACCATTTAAGGTTCATTATTGCTTTCTAGAAATCTGTAGAGACAATCAGCAACACTTTCAGAAAGAAGTAAATTTAACTCACTGGTACCCAAAGTGGTGATAATTTATTTCTCTTCTTGTTGTTGTCTTAGTTTCTTGATCCTCTATATTTCAATGTCAGCTTTTCATTAGTTTAAAAATTGGTTAAGTTTAATCACTAGCATTATAACTTGAGTAATTCTTGTTTCCTTTAAACCAAATGTTCTTCTTTATTAAAATTTCAGCAAATATAGTTGATAATTGTGCAGAATGTGATTTGGCAAAATATTTTTTTCACATTCAAATATTCTTATTTCTTGTACAAGCTGACTAGGACCCAGTATATAAACCTTGGCATTTTCTTCTGTCCTGCTCTTTAGTGACTGTTTAATGTCTACTGAGGTTACTCTTGCAGTACAGAATAATCTCAGAGCTCACTGCCACAATGTTTTACCATCCAGAAATGTTCTGTTCTATTAACATGTATAAGATTTAAGGTTTTCTTTATAACAATTATTTTCTGCATGGAGATTTATGCCATTTACATTGTTGTTAAACCAGTGAAACACACACAATGGGTAAAAAGAGGGCCCTGTGTTCACTACCTTGTCCCCATGGATGATGACAATCTATTTCCGTAATAACGCCTAACATCAGTTCTGGGAGAATGAAGAAGAACCTCAGAGAGTCTCAAGCTTTCTTCCCTTCTGTGCTATGCTACCTAGGTATTTTCTATGTTCTATTTAATAGAGATCTTTCATATTTTTTTTAGCTTGTAATGTGTAGAAAAAATTGCATGTAATTAAATAAGGACTGTAGTATAACGCTTTTATAAAGACTGCCAAATTAGCATTGCACAAACACTCCAGAGATTTACTTTCTGAAAGTTTGACTTTTTACTATTTGCAACAATGACTTTAAAAAGTATTTACAAAAACCACATACTTATCACTATATTATTTTTCACAGGAAAAAAGATCTATCACATAACAGGGAAAAAACTCTTTGAAGTCAAGCACTCCCCAGATGATCCAACCATACAGAGAGTTCTGCAAATACTTGGTTATTTTTTAGCAGCGAAACAGCTTTTTACACTTATTTGGGAGGGGAAGAAAGAAAGAAAGAAAGAAAGAAAGAAAGAGAGAAAGAGAGAAAGAGAGAAAGAGAGAAAGAGAGAAAGAGAGAAAGAGAGAAAGAGAGAAAGAAAGAGAGAAAGAGAGAAAGAGAGAAAGAAAGAAAGAAAGAAAGAAAGAAAGAAAGAGAGAAAGAGAGAAAGAAACTAAAAAGATTATTTTATTATATTATTTATGAGCAAGATAATCTTTCCTACCTGAAGTCATCAAACAGAAATTAATAGTTAAGCATAAATACATGAAAAGGAAGAGAGAACTCAGTTCACAAAGAAAAAAATTGCAAATGAATTGGCACGTGAAGTTAATTTAGAGGAACAATATAATTCTCATCAGAGCAGAATAATACTTTTAATGAGGTACTGGGCTCAGTCTAGCAAATTGGTTAAGGTCAGAATATCATAACCCCTGTCTGTGATGTGTAGCCCCCACCCAGATTTCAGTACAACTGATTATATCCTGTAACTTCAACTATTCAAGCATTTACATAAGTGTTTAATCCCTCAAACAATCTCTTTTCATGGTGAAAGAGTGTCAGCCATGTTTCCAAATATAGTAAAGGCATTTAAAAGAGCTAACAAGACAATACTGAAGTATTTCAGGAAATATTTTAACCCCATAACTCCTTGAAGACTGTCTCAGTGAAGTTGTTTTAACAAAGCTTTAAAAACTGCAGCAGTACTTGAAAACTTGTCTTAACAATCTAAAAGGAGAACACTCTCCTTCATGCAAGAATATTAATTGCATGAATCCCTGCTAATACTTTGGTATATTTTTTTCATATGTCATCCTGATGACAATTTTATGGTGAGAGACAAACGACTATGGGAAAGAATTTTATGAGCTCTCTCTGATAGCAAACATGTATTTCCTCTCTCAAGCTTATTTTCAGCTCCCATTCCTGACTGCTAGAAACATTCCTTCATTTTCCCTCCTCCTACTTAAGAAAGAAATGGAAGAGGGTGTTTTTCTTTTCAGTCCCATTTTCCTCCTCTTTACTGCTTGTGGGAGAAAATCCTCCCTAATTATCTGCTATTTCCCTTACATCACCAGAATAAACCATGTGGAATGAAAAGAATACATTATTTACACTAACACCACAGAGGATGCACCCCCAAAGGTATGGTTTTAGTGGTACTAGATTTGTTGTAGAAAGTTAATTAAACAGTAAAATGCATATATATTAAACAGTTATTTTATCTAGGCACCTTTGCTCTTTTTACAAATGTAAGAGTATTTTAATGAGGCCCAGGTGCTACTGTCAGGTTTCCAAGTTGGTGATTCTCTCACCAACAATTTTTCTGAGTTGAGCTTTCAAGGGTGATTTGTTCCAGGCAAGAAACTACATAAAGACTAACTGAAAAAGAACTGAGTACCTTTCTATTTTCACTTCATTTTGTAGAAGGAAATTTTTATTTCCCATTACTATGCCCTACTTACAGAGCTTTTGCAAGTTAGTCACCTTCAGTAGAGGTAATGTAAAAGCAACCAAGAGGATCATGCTCAGATGTGAGACACAAGTGAAAAATCTAGAAAGGCAATACACTGTATGAAACTATGAAACACAATCTTTGTGTTCAAACAGAGATTAGGACTACAAGGATAAATGTATCCCTTGCTATGCAGTTACTAAATTATGCTATCAATGATCCTGTGAGGCTGATCAGGCAGCAGACATCTCTTTCTTTCCAGGCCTTTATGTTCACCTCCACTCAGGGGGACCTGATGGTATTTTCTTCCCTTGTCCTTGATCTCACTGGCAGCAGAGAGGGAAAACCTCTATATTCTTCCTGTATATTTTGTTCAACCTGTGTGAATGATTGGTTTCCTTGACTATTGAGGCTGTATCTTCCCTCTGCAGAAATTGAAGAAATATCTATCCCTGTTTAGCACAGCAAGACTTATTCCAACCAGTGAGAAAACAGCGGGGTATTTGTCACACTGTTTTAGCATAACAACCCCATACAATGCTACAGGCTTGGGGCAGAGTGGTTGGAAAGCTGTGCAGAGGAAAAGGATCTGGAGGTGTTGGTTGACACTTGGCTCAACCAACAATGAGCCAGCAGTGTGTTCAGATGTCCAAGAAGGCGAACGGCATCTTGGCTTCTATCAGGAATAGTGCAGCCAGCAGGACAGGGAGGTGATCGTCCCCCTGTACTCTGCTCTGGTAAGGCTGCACCTTTAATTTTGGGCCCTTTACTACAAGAAGGACATCAAGGACCTGGAGCGTGTCCAGAGGAGGGCTACGAAGCTGGTGAAGAGCCTGGAACACAAGTCCTGGATGGAGTGACTGAGGGACCTGGGCTGTTTAATCTGGAGAAGAGGAGGCTCAGGGCAGCCCTCATTGCTCTCTGCAACTACCTGAGAGGAAGGTGTGGGAAGCTGGGGGCTGTCCTCCTCTTGCAGATAACTAGTGATACGACAAGAGGGAATGGCTTCAAGTTGCGCCAGGGGAGGTTCAGGATGGAAATTAGGAGAAATTGGAAGAAATTCTCAGAAAAAGCAGTTAGGCATTGGGATGGGTTGCCCAGGGAGGTGGTGGAGTCACCATCCCTGGGGGTGTTTAAGGAAAGGTTGGATGTGGTGTTTAGGGACATGGTTTAGTGGATAATATTGGTGGTAGGTGGATAGTTGGACTACATGATCATGGAGGTGTTTTCAACCTTAATGTTTATATGATACTATGATTTTAGCAAAGGTTTTTTGGGGGCTGAAATTTCAACTTCAGCTAATATGTTGAAGGAGCAGAAGCACAAAGAATGTAAGAAAATTGAATGATTATGGTAGGCTTTACCAGTTCCTGGAGTTGGACATGGTTCACAAGGTTTATTCCAGGCTTTCCCAACATTGTATGTGCAGCAACACATCCTTTTGGTCACATTGAAGGGCAGTTCATTCTCACAGGAGGTTCCATTATAACTTCTGTAGCAAAAGCTTTTTCTCATGTCTAGATGTGAGAAAAGAATCACTTATGAAGTAACCAATGAATTGATTTATGTAAATATCTACCCCCATGAACCAAGACAGTACTTCATTAACTCTGGCTTCTGAATGCAACCCCAAAATGTGCACAGATACACTCGGAAATCATTTAAAGATTGCACTCATCTACTTTTTGTATTAGACTTACCTGAAATGACATACTTTCAAGACAAAGGGGTAAAAGCAACATTCACAAGAAATCAGAAACAAACTGTAGATGCCCATCAGATCCATCTGTATATCAAACCCTACTATTGGAAATGGCTGGTAAAAATAAAAAATATTTCTGAGTTCTGTTAAAGAACAAGACCATTAAAACACTGCATTTGTCTCTCTTTCCTGGCTACATGACACAACCTCCTGGGAGTTAAAGGTAGGAAAAAGCTATCCTTAGTCCTTAAGTTTATGAAAAAACATAACAACTGCAAGTCCAGTTTTCTGGTATGAGACTTTAAAGACTTCAGAATCGACCACATGAAAAAGGAAATTTTAGAGCAGGGAGTCTGGTTCCAAAACAGGTTGATATCTAGACAGTTATAGTAAAGATGACATTTTGCATACCCATGCAGTTATGTCCTCCATTGACCTGCATATATTCAGGAGGGCAAATGCAGGTGTAGTTTCCCAGGGTATTGTAGCAGGTTCCAGGACCACAAACACCCGGATGTGCAACACATTCATCAATATCTAGAGACCAAGTGAAAAAAATATAATTAACAATAAGAAGGAAGACCAGCCCCAACAAATATTTCTGAGAAACACAGCCAAAATATGCTAAAACAAGAAAAATGTTGCATACAAAGTCTAGTTTGGGAAGTACAGATCAGATTTGGATCAATACAGAGAATGTAGTAAAACTAGTAGGCAATACAAGGCACTGAAGCTGGAATCTACAAATGATGAGTTGAATCACCTTATCTATATACTATGTAGAAAATACACATAGCTGAGATCTAGTATATGAATTTCAAGTTTAATGTTAATCATATCAATAATGCCCAAGACAATGATTTTAGAAAAGATTTTTGGTAAGAGTGTGGATACCATAGCCACTTTTGGATTTAAGGCTAAAACATTGTTTTTCATCATAACTGCACTGTGATAAGACAATTTCAAGGGATTCAACCTTCACAGATTCTCGTCTCTTCACTGAGGTAGTAGCCTTTTGGACATTCACACTGGAAGCTGCCAAAAGTATTGATGCAATTTCCACCTTGGCAGAGACCTGGCAGCTCCTGACATTCATCAATGTCTAAAAAAGAGACAAAAACTTACTTTCAATCCAGAATGAAAAGAAACATCAGACTGTAAGCACTCCCCTGAATTTTTACCAACTAGTAGCTTTTAACTGTCACATGGATTTTTGTTGCTTATTTAGAAACTTTATGAAAGCATGGATGCACTTTATGAAAGCATGGATGTGATGCTCATTCTCTCCTATATAACTAGTTTTTCTGGAGCACGTTTCAGCTTGATGAGCACCTGGAATTCAGCTTCTGTTACTGTTTACAGGAATTTGGCATCCAATTCCCCATTCCTGCATGCTCACTGGTTTCTTTGTCCAATGAATGTTTCCTGAAACTTATACCTTCCACTGATAAACTATAATTTTCATAGAAGATTTATTCTTCAGGGCCAATTTCAAAGTTCAGCTCAAGTAAGGAGGCACACAAAAGGTATGATATCAGTTTATTTTCCTACTGAAATGTTGTTGGACTTCTTCAATGTTCTTTTACAATGCTCCTTTTCATCACACTGTTGTTCAACTCATATTAACTTTTGGTTTGCAATAAATGTAATGGCTTCTTCAAAATACAGTTCATGCATTTATCTCACCAAAGATGGCACTTTTTTTATTACCAAATTTCATTGTCATTTACAATGAACTCACCTTCTAAAATAATAGTGATGGGATTTGGTCTGAATCCTTCTCCTCCTGGACAGAGAGTATTGTATTCCGCTAAAGTAAAGTATAACAAGAGAGAGCATGTCAGTTATATGAGTGCTAAGAATAGAAACAAAGCATTTCATATGTGTTTCTAATGTTTCGTTTTCCCTACGGTCATTATTCTTCTACCTTCCTTGGACTACTTACTGGAAACAAAGCAAGTCTGCTTTGACCATTACTATAACCTTGGATATTCTTATAGGCAGGGACAAAACTGTTTCCTTCATTTTCTGACTGCATAAGGTATACATGCATCCTCCACTTTTAGCTTTTTCTAGTTCTTCAATACAAAATGCCAGTATACAATAGATAAAGAGATGTTAAAATTGTAATTCACACTATTATGAGACTGTTTAGAATAAGCTGCTTTGTATTTCTTTTGCATTATTTCATATATCTACAAAGTTGGTAAGTATCACTGGGTAACAGTTTTGAAAGTACCTAAGTGTGACAGAAATTGTTATATAACAGTTACCAAGATTCTCTTTGAGAACCAACACAGTTCTTCAAATTAAAGACATACTTTAAATTCTAACCTTTAGTCACATTTATTACCCTAACCAATGTGGAGCTGCTGATTAAAAATTGCAAACAGATGTATGCAGTATGTTCAGATTCTCAAAATAAATCATTTTTTAAAATGATAACTTAATGCAGTAAAAGATTGCAAACACTTTTTCTATTTCTCAGTAGTATATTTTATAATAAGGGGGGAGGGGAAAATATGAGAACATTTTCTTACTGCTGTTTACAGGCGGACACGTCTCACAGGGGTTTCCCCAAGCTTTTCCCAGAGAGCAGCAGCATGAGGAACGACTGACTCCAACTCCAATTTCAGTGTTGCAGGATAGGCTTCCATCCCCTCGTGGTCCATACTTCAGGTAGCAATTGCCAACACGATTATCTACATATAAAGCACATATGACTACAGCTGCACACAACAATCTGGGCAAAGCAACAGTAGGTGTTCATTTTAATGTTCCATATCTAGAAGCCGGAATTCAGATAACATCGTTCTTTTAAAGTCACTGGCAAGCTGAAAACATTCATGTACACTGTTACTGATGTTGAGAGAGACAGTATGGAGAAAGGGTAGCTTCAGCCTCCTAAGAACCCAGAGAACAGTTTTAAATGTTTGAGTATCTTCCAGATACATACAACACTCAGTTGTATGTAGTGTATGTAGAACATACAATATTCCCAGTTTTCAGTCCAGAAAACATCTAGAAGCCTTGCTGCAGTTTGCTGATAATATTTCTTCTCTATTTTCTGAGTTTGACTAGGCTGGATTCCACTCTCTTGTGGAAATTAGAAGTCACCTATTTCTCTATGGAACTGCAGAAAAAAAGTGCCATCTGTCATTGAACTGGAAGAGCTGTACTTGAAAAAAAAAATCTCCAAAAATCATTAGCATTGAAGAAAATAATCTAAACTTCCAGAAACTTTTGAGGAAAAAACGTTAGTTCACTCAAACTGATACTTCATGATGTAGACAACAGTTGGCATTGGTAGAATGAGTAATGAATCTGCTAAGAGAAGTACAACTTTGAGTTTTCTTTCTACTGCCAATACTACCTCCTTGTTCTGTATAAACGGCATGTAACTAGCAGTGAATCATAAATACAAGGAATGAGAATATAGTCAATTATGACAGTATTTCCTATTACAGTCAAATAAGAATAAATTAATTTCCTCAAGTTTAGTGTTATAATTTTAAAGATCACAGCTATGAATTAACTTACTATCAAAGTATGCCACTAAAGAAGCATAGAAACAACTTGGAAGAAAGATTCATTGTATAAAGGCCACAGTGTCTTTTTACATTTTTACTATTTCTGTTAATAGTATAACTAAGAAACTTGTATATGAATTTTTGAATGGTTTTCTAAATGAATATTTTGACCAGAAATACCACATTTTTAATTTACTACTTGTAGCAAGTGCCACACACTACATTCTTAGCATTTTACATGGAGTGAGATGAACCAAGTATGATAAATATGTGTAGTTCATCCGTTAAAAATCTCCAGGGTTTAACAAATATCTTGATATGACATGGCTTTTTAAATTATCCTGAGTTGTGGTACATATCACTGATCAGCCCATGTTGAGTGGAAGTCCTTTTTTTAAAAAAAATATTTATTTTAAATTTATTACATATTTTTTATTTACTAAGAGATTCTAGTAATAAATACAAGCTTTACAATTTGTTATGGCTGCAAAATAATATTAAGTTAGATCACAGTAATATAAACAGCCTTCCCAAAAAAATTAAAAAAGGGCATATCCTGTTGTTCTCTTTATGGACTTGAGCTGAAACAACCCCAACACAGATATTCTCAGAATACCTATTTCCTCGTGTTCTCAGAGGAACTGCATGCTCCTCTCCAATTGTGACAGTGGGAGACATCTGCCTTTTTAAGTGAAGCTGAGATTTGGCTTCATGGTTCTTGAGAAAAGTGGAAAAAAAAGAGCTTTTTGGAAGATGACTTCGGCTAAAGACCTCAGGTCCATTACAAGCAATAGGAGATAATAGTCCTTGGAAGGAAGGCAGAGTGTGGAATTCTCTAGCAGAGTATCAATACTGAGTCCGTAAAGGGTTTTAGGTTTCGGTTTACTACTCACATGAACTGTCTTGACAAGCCACCATGTTCTTCTTTGCCAAGGATAATATTTCTGTTCCTTCTGAGAGGAATTGGAATTAAAATTCCACTTTTTGCTCAAGCGTGCAAGAGATAGTTGCTATTGAAGAGAACCAGAAGTGCTGTCCTTTGACAAGAAGTTTCTGGAACACTTTTTGGCACAACCATTTAATTCCAGAAGTAAGAAACTTTCATTATCTTGGTAAGGTCTACTAGCCTGTGTCTTTTGTTGTTGTTGTTCTGTTTTGTTTTTCCTCAAGTGACTACAATCTTAGAGTGAAAATTGGGTAAGGCTTTACATTTGCAAATGACCCAAACTTCACTGTCACTGAAGCTGCAGTTTGGAGTTGCAGTCCTGAGACTATAACAGATCACAAGCAAAATGAACTTTAATTCTTCCCTCTTTGGCCTGCATAAGTCAGTATGGTAGACATATCCAAAGTATAACACCTCTTAAAACAGAATTAGTATAGCTGCATTGGAATGGCAATTGTCTTGGTGTTTCCTTTGCCCATGTTAACTCATTTAATCCTCTAGAAATATTATGAATGCTGCTGTTGAAAGGAAACAGATCAAAACCTATCAACGTTTAAAATCGTATAATGTATAACTAAGATGTCTTTATTTGCACTTGATGCCCCCATCTCTTAAAGGGCTTCTAAAAAAAGGGCATTGAAGTGCCATTTCATTCATGGAACAGGACTTAGTTGTTATCTTAATCTGATGATATTTCATGAGAAGCAGAGGCTTTGCACACTCCTATTAAAAACAAAAGCTGAATGTTCAGTGAATGTTTTTTGCACTTCATCATGAAATCAGGCTATATAGAGATGTAAATTGTGCATCTGAGAGTTACAGTTCCTGCCATATAGACAAGAGGATTACAGTTCTGCAAATCTCTGAAACTGAGGTTAAAACAAAACAAACCAAACAAAAAACACATTTGTCCAGCAGTCTAAACCTCAGGAACTTCTCTTTTCTGTGCAGGCAGTCACTGAGGAACTAAAAATATTTCTTACACAGGGGAAAGGAAAAGAGTGTTTAAGTATGAGAGAGGCCTAGTAGTACTTCCTCAAGACAGAAATAAAGTAGGGTCAAACAGTTTTTCTTTCACTTTCTTATTAAATTTTTTTTTCTTCTGAGAGGGAGGACTTGGACTCTCACTTGGGACTCTACAATTGCTAGAGAGAATGTACACAGAAAAGAGAGACACATGGAAAAAATGAGCAATAAAATGTGTTCTGAAGGAAATATGCATTTCTATAGAAATGATTTGTTTAGAATATAATTATTTATTACCACACTATAGTAGTATTGCCAGTATTTAGAAAACGGGCAGATTTCTACTTCTCAATTTGTGCAAGTCTGAGTCTTCCCCAAGTATTAAAATAAAAAGGCTGGTCTCCAAACAAAAAACTAAAAGGCTTTCCCAGGATCCCACACAAATCTTCAGAGCTGAACTTCTTTCAACACTACTTTCCCGAAAACTTCCCTAGACTGATTGCTCTTATATATTCTAATCACATGACAGTCTTATACCAAGTGGAAAAATGTAATGAAAGTAGAAGATACAATATGAAAATTCCATTTATGTCAGTATAAGCCAGAGATGATTATGCCAGAGAGAATTAAACTACAGTGAAATGTGCTTTTGAGTTTGTTATTAGTTAAATGGGCACCATAAGCAGTTTTAATTCCAGTTTAGACTTAAACAAAGAACTGGCAACTTTGAGGAAAATGGAAATACAAATAATATATGTTTGAACAAATTTTTAAAAAGTGTATTTTAAAGACTTTATAAACACCATCAGTCATTTACAAGAACTAATAAGCTCTAGAAAACTATACAGCAGGATCAGCAAGTGAATGATAATTTTTGTATCTTGCTACCCTCAAGTGCATCAAAACAGGCACGCTGCCTTCGAAGAGAGACCAAAACTACCCATGTTTGATATATCTAGTATCCATCTAACATGATTATTCATTTGATTTCTACAGTGATACTTTAAGTAGCTTTTACTTACCCACACAACCCACCCCAGTAGGATTCAGCTGGAAATCTGGAGGGCAATTACATTCATACCTCCCGGGAGTATTTACACAGAGACCATTAACACAGTTAATGGGATCAGCACATTCATCAATATCTGAAATAGGAAGGCTATATTTATAAATCCATTCACTTGATGGAAAAGAGGAATCATTTTACATTTTAAAGCAAAACAGGCAAGAAATTTTCAAATACCAGTTATTTCTACCTGAAATTGAAGCAAAGAGCTGCTAATAATTCATCAACCACTTAAGAATAACCATCATGCAGCTGCATATATAAAAAACATTTTTTAAATTTAATTCTTAAACTAAATCAAAAGCATACAATGCTAAAAACTCCTTATTTGGTGGAAAAAGATGTGCTTGTATAGCTGCTAGAGAATAAAATACATGTTGTGAACTCCTGTTTCAAACAACCCACTGCAATTAAAAGGGTATTTATTTAGCCTTGACATATTTCTGAAAAGAAGAAATATACCTGTACAGTTTCCTCCGGTTCTATCTAGTTCATAGCCATCATCACAGATGCAATGAAACATTCCTGGTAGATTATTGCAGGTACCAAACACACATATATTTTGGAAGGAGCATTCATCAATATCTGAAGGAATATATTAAGAAAAGAAAATTAGATACTGTTACCACATTAATGTTATAATAGTGTGTTGTATTGCAAAGTGCGAATGAAGACACATACAACTTCTGAGTGGAAGAAAATTAATAAAAGATGAAAAAAATTGGCAGGTACTGTCCAATAGCAAGATTCCTAAATTTCTAAAATAAAGCATCTGTGCAAAAGGTGAATGCAGCTCTAGTGAGCTATTTTTAGCAGAGACAGGAAAGCAGACAGCATTGATACCGTTTTACTAAGCACAGCTAAATTTTCACTTGGAATTCTGGATACACAGTTCAGGAGTGAATGAAAGATCTGTGGTGAACTTGGCTTGCTTGCTTTAGTCGAAGCTTGAGAAGTGATGTAATGCCTCTTTATAGTAATGTATGCGAAAGGGTAACTTTGGAATGATGGGGATTGGGTTAAGTTTTTGGATGAAAAATTTAAGATAAATGCCTAGTATCCAATGGTTCTCAATTAATTTAAACTGGAAATTAAAGCAAGTTTTCTAAATTGGACTATAGCCATGAAATGACCTCTGAATTGGGTCAGAAAGATAATCTGTGTTAAGATAAGCTTTATAAAGTTGTGGAAAAGAGTGTATCATTGAGAAGCTAATATACTAATATGTCAAGGGGTTTCTTTAGAAATCAGGTGAAATATTGCAATTACCGCACTAAATACAGGCTTTAGATTTTATCCCTTGATGGCAGAAATCAGCCAAAGAGTCACTTCTTTTGGAATCACAATAATATACCAAGTTTTTTGTCCAAAATTCTTCAATTTGTTTTTCAGCACATTATTGTGGACCCACTGAAAAGCCAAAATTGCATGACTTACTGTCTCTAGAATTAGAGAAATTTCTAGAATATTTTGTTTATCAATATACCAATTGGCTGATTTATTTATTTATTTATTTATTTATTTTTGAACATTGGAACATTGGCATGATTATAAAATGGCTAACTGAGTTGCACTGAGAAATTTGCTAAGTTAAACAACTGATAATATTCAGTAATTACAATAGCTCTGACCAGAACACTTCTTAGATAATTTTTCACAAGCCTGAAGTCTGACTCATACATGTGCACATGAATATGTGAACATGCCACTAAAGTAAAATGCTTTGGAACATTAATTAAAAAGAATTCATGTAATACATGGTTTTCATGTTAAACTGAAAAAGGGTGTAAGAATACAACAAGAAACAGAAGCTCCATTGGATTAGAGAGAGAATCATTTCTTCTCTACTTCAGATGATCTACAATACACAGAGTGAAAGGATGATGATAAAAAAATCTTCAGGACACACTTCAAGGATTATTACAAAGTTGTCAAATATGGTTTATTAAAAATGAGGTCACTCAATGCAGTTTATATTTCCTATGTAAGCACATTAAATAAAATAGAGATGAATGCAGGTTTTTTCCACACACTATTCACTAGTGACAAGACTAAGAGAAATAGTAACAAAAAAAAACACCAACACAAAATTTCCAAGCCAAACTGCTGAGATTTCTGGGCCACAGCCAGGAAAACTTCATAAAGAGATGAAAGCTACCTTCAACATAATTAAGACTGCAAAATAATCCTTAGTTGAATAAATTAGTTTTATATGTGAAGCATGTGTTACGTATTCTGCTTCCAGGTTGAGGTACTTCCAGAAGTTCTCGTTGTTTGCTTTATGGCAGCCAATCCAAACTCAGAAAATGAACTTGAAGTACTGGTAGCTTACCTTGGCATGACTTGCTGTCCGAGGAGGGAGTGAATCCCATCTCACACTCACAACGGTATGCACCAGGGACATTCAAACACTGTCCGTTTTCACACAGATTAACATTTTCTGCACACTCATCGATATCTGTGGGAGACAGGAATTTCTTTGAAACCACATGTCCAAATACAAATAATTTTATCCTACCATTTGCAGAGTTTTATTGATATAAAACAAATTGTTTACACCTGAAGATGAACCAAATTGAAAGAATGGAGAAAGGCAAATCTAATGTCATTTCCAAAATGACTCCTTCTACCCTGCTAAGATTCTTACCTATTATTATTATTATTATTATTATTAGAATTATTTGTTTTAATAATGCAAGGTTTTCAGTTTCAGTAATATTATGTCTGATAAATTCATTGAATGCTTTGCTCAGAAAGTCAAAGCTTTATTTTCTGTTATATATGTATATAATATATATTAATAATTAATAATATATATTATATATTTATGTTATATATTGTACTCTGCTCTGGTGAGGCTGCACCTCAGGTACTGTGTTCAGCTTTTTTATTTTAGCCTCACTACAAGAAGGAC
Organism: Aythya ferina; assembly: GCF_964211825.1. Taxonomy (NCBI): domain Eukaryota; kingdom Metazoa; phylum Chordata; class Aves; order Anseriformes; family Anatidae; genus Aythya; species Aythya ferina. Next base: position 50,040,684 of record NC_140299.1, on the reverse strand, counting down.
ATCGAGGTGCTCAAGTGAGTCCAGAGAATGGCAACAAAGCTGGTGAGGGCTCTGGAGAACAAGTCTTAAGAGGAAGGGCTGAGGGAGCTCGGATTGTTCAGCCTGGAGAAAAGGAGGCTCTGGGGCGACCTTATCACTCTCTGTAAGTACCTTAAAGGAGGCTGTAGCGAGGTGGGGGTTGGTCTATTCTCCCATGTGCCTGGTGACAGGATGAGGGGGAATGGGCTAACAATGCACCAGGGGAGGTTTAGGTTCGATATTAGGAAGAACTGCTTTACCGAGAGGGTTGTGAGGCATTGGAATAGGCTGCCCAGGAAAGTGGTTGAGTTACCATCCCTCGATGTCTTTAAAAGACCTTTAGATGTAGAGCTTAGTGATATGGTTTAGTGGTTTAGTGGAGGACTTGTTAGTGTTAGGTCAGAGGTTGGACTAGATGATCTTGGCAGTTTCTTCCAACCTAGATGATTCTGTGATTCTATGATGTTGCTCTGTTAGTCTGACATGAAACATTCTTTGTAAGTGTTACTTTGAGCATCGGTCCTTTCAAAAAACATGGCTCATTTTCATTTTTCTAAGATTTTTGATAGCTCTAAAAAAGAGCAAAATTGTGAATTAAATTAAATTTTATATTTACAAATGTGAAGCATAAACAATAGGGATTAAAATTCATGTTCATTAGCCACAAACTTGAAACACACATCAATAAACCAAATATGAAGATCCTACTTCTGAGATCAAAAACTAATAGTAATAAGTCTTCTGACTGATTGTTATATTAAGTTTTAATAATATTTAAGGTGTAAATTGATTTTGGTTAGTTAGCTAATACTGAATGTGTTCACATTACTTTCTTTATTTTACTACTCTTACGATGCATTCCTTCAAACCTTAAAAACTGCTGACCTCATACAGAACAAATAAGAACTGTAGAGCAGAGACACTGTTGCATTTCCACTCCGTAAGTGATAGAAAACACAGCAATTCAATGCTCATAAGTTTATGTCTTATATAAAATCCTTACACTTTATACAATCTCTTATACTTCGAGTGATTTTGAAACACTTTCTGTGTGGTAAATGATGTTCAAAAAAACTTAAATGCAGAGATAATGGGCAACATTTTTCAATTGCAACTTGTTTTTATTTAAAAGAAAATCATTAAAAATAATGATTTAATCATTAATGATTACATCCAATTCAGTCCTCTTTCCCCTAGTGAGGGCAAAATGAAATATCTCTTCCCTGTCAGAGACAGACCCAGTCAACAGAGCAGGGTCAATGACAGCTGAATCCTTGTCCTCTTGAAACTGCACATTCACATTCAAAAAAGAGCAAAAGGAAAAGGAGAAAAGAGCACAGAGGAGTTTCACACAACAACTGGTCTCACTGCATCCAGTTTGGCATGCAAATCGAAGGGTCAACTGCCTTTGTTAACATTTGTTCAGGAGATGGGTCTTAATAGACATTTTTATATTTATTCTCTTGCACTTTGGGCTTGGGTCTAATTTTGCAGCGTTCCCATGAAGCAGAAACCAGTAGTGGCAAATCAGCTTTCACAGAAACTTCTTACCAGAACAAGTAAATCCATCCCCTGTGAATCCCTCTGCACATGCGCAGCGGTATGACCCTGGGGTATTTACACACTGAGCATTCACGCTGCACTGGTGTGTCCCATTGGAGCATTCATCAAGATCTACACATCAGGGACAAAAGAGCATAAGCAGTAATACAGCAGTTAGTGTACTTTGCTTGCAATTAACTGTCAAACTAAACAAGCATACAACATTCACACAATGGATGGAATTCAGCTGATTCATTGGAGTCAACGTTGACATCATTACTTAAATGTTAATATCCTGATAAAGAACTTGGAATTAAAGTGTGTTGAAAATAACAGAACAAAGAGATATGGTGAGGTGAAAATCTAACACACATCTGATGAGCCTTCTCAATGAACAGAACACAAAACCAACCTAATGCTATGAAAATCAATGCAAGCTTTACTACTAACTTGGATGCCAATTTGGATTTAAAAATAACACAAGCCAAACCAAATCAAACCAAACCAACAACAAAAACAGAAGACTCTCCTGCCGCTAAATGGCAATTGCAACTTGACTTGATGGAAATGGCCATCTGAGTGCATGATGTAAGTTAGTATCAGGTGCCGCACTGTGACACATGATATGTGGTACCTGATGGCCCTTTCCACACTCTGCCTTGCCCATCAGCAGACATCTGTATAAGGGACTCCTGGAAGAACATTCTGTACCCAGGAGCTATCTTAACAACATGTAACAACATATCTTACCATCAAATAGGATGTCTTATTTAGCATAGCTTTAAAATAGCTTTAAAATCTTACAAAATCTGGCTTGTAGTAAAATCTCATAATACAGGTACTTTTTCTTTCATATATTATACCAATAAAGCCTAATTTTTAAGTGAATCTTGTCTTCCACAGGTCCCAAAATGTTATGCAAAATAGGTAAATATTACAATCTCTTTTACACACCAAAGTTAAAAACAAAGGCAAGGAGACATAATGTGACTGTAGCAGCCCAGCAAATGTAGAATCAAGTTTCCCATACTTCAGGTCCAACCTGCTTTATATTAGGCCTATTAACTAGAAATACTACAGGATTTTTTTTTCCCAGAAAAATGGTATTAAGTAACAGAAATAATATCTTAATGGCAGGAAATCTCAAAACAAACTCCACCTTATTTTTGACTGAATTTTGTATTTTGCCCATTCTAGCTGTTGTATATAAACTTTGCAAAATACGTATTTAACACAGTAGGATGTTACACAGAGAGGCTCTTGAAACAAAACCTTTTTTTTTTTTTTTAAATATATTTTTTTTAAATATATTTAAAAAAAAAAAAAAAAAAAAGCGAACTCCCCAAACATAAGAATCTTGTATACTCATCTATCCACAGAGTGCAGCAAATAGATGAATAATACTTTTGTTTCTAATGGAGTAATCACAGTCATATTGCATGTTTTGTTAAAAAAAAGAAAAAAAAAAAAAGGAAAAAGGGAAAAAAGGAAAAAGAAAAAAAAAGAGAGAGAAAAAAACTTCATTTTTCTATATACTTACCAATACATTTAATGCCATTCCCAACCCATCCCTCTCTGCAACTACATTTAAAACTTCCTGGTACATTGACACATGAGGCATGCATGTCACAGTTGTGAGCACCAATTTCACACTCATCCACATCTAGAAGCACAAAATAAACTGTTAGTATTTACATCAGGAGAACCAGAATATTACAAATGATGTTTCCCTTGGATTTTACTCATTTCCATTGCATAGTTTTGCAATCCTTTAAAAAACCAAAAAGTTCAAAACCATATGCTATATTCAAGCAAGCAAAACCATATTCAAGCAAGTGACATTATTTTATAAATTAATAATAGTGATACTTGCATTTTCAATTGTACTTTCATTATATTTTCATTTGTTATTCATTATATATTCATTTCATATACTTTTCATTTGTTCTTTGTTAGTAAACATGGTAAAATTAGTTTGATTTCCTATAGTTGCTTTTTGGTGTGAAATTAAAGCTGTCTTACAGACAAGTATGCTCATATGCCTAAAATGGGTTGACATCCTTGATTGTGTGGGCACATCGCAGTTATAGAAATGACTTGTCCTAGATTTTTGAAACTATAAAACAAATTCTTAAACACGGAATTACAGGAGGAATTCCATCAACCTTCTGAGGAGAGTCATTTTGGATGACCTTAGCTTCCCCCTAACAGAGTAGACCACCCTGCAGAAAGATGCCATTTAGCACAGGAAGTTGTACAGTTTGAAACTGCATTACTATGATTCTTTAAAATTTCTTAGCATGGGTTAGAAGGAAGGCATATACTTTCCTTCTTACACCATTTTTTTTTTTTTTAATTTTCATTCTTTTATTCTATTTTTTTCCCCTTTTGACCTTAGACTCCTGGGTCATTTCTCACAGCTGTAGTTGATATATGAGTTTATACTTTGAGTATGCATGACAAATGGGTACAGATTAAATACTTCTACCACAGATGCTGCCATACCTAGTCAGGTTCTATTTGGTACTAGATATTCCTCCAGTCTATAGCAAAAAAAGTTTTGCCTTTAAAACTGCAGTTACATATGAGGTCTCTTATATCACATTGATGTTGGTCAAAGAGGAAACCTTTTCAAACTCCTGGATACATGCTGATACATGTAATATAGTTAGACTCCTACATTTACTACCTAATGGTAGAAATTACACTCTCTCACTTGTGTGTGAACACTTGTGCATTTATTTTACCTGAAAGCCAATCAAGATATCTACACACTGTAACACATATGACAGAAATTTACCTGTGCATCCAGTGGTTCCTTTCTTGACCGAATATCCTAGCTGGCAGTGACAAATGAATGAACCTTTAGTGTTTTCACACTCCCCAAACATACAGATGTTGGAATTCAAATCACATTCATTTACATCTGTAAGTGCACATAAATTCATTGTTACTTAAAAATTACTAACACCTAAGTGTCACCTAACAGCATACTTTGTCTTTTTGGAATATTATTGTTGAGGTGAAAATACCAGAAGCACATAAAGAGGAGCCATTTGACTTCCTCAGGGGTGAAGAGGCCTTACAGAGAGATCTTGACAAATTAGAGAGCTGGGCCATCACCAACCCACATGAAGTTTAACAAGAGCAAGTGCTGGATTCTGCACTCAGGAAGGGGCAGCCCTGGCTATACATACAGAGGGATGAGAAGCTGGAGAGCAGCCCAGGAGTATGTGGGGGTTCTGGTCAATGGCAAGTAGAATATGAGTTAACAGTGGGCCACAACAGCCAAATGGGCCAACTGTATTCTGAGATGCATCAAGCACAGCATAGCTAGCCAGTTGACTGAAGAGATTGTCCTGCACTGCTGGTGTGTCCACGCTGGTGTGTCCTCACCTTGAGCTCTGTGTCCAGTTGTGTGCACCACAATATAAGAAAAATATAAAACTTTTAGGGAGCATTCAAAGGAGAGTGACAAAGATAGTGAAGAGTCTAGAGGGAAAGACATCTGAGGACTATCTGAGGTCCCTTATTCAGCTTAGAGAGGTGGATGCTGATGGGAGACTTCATGGCGGCCTGCAGCTTCTTCACAAGGGGTGTGGAGGGGCAGGCGCTGAGCTCTGCTTTCTGGAGACAGAGACAGGACCCGAGGGAACAGCATGGAGCTGGGACAGGGGAGGGTCAGGCTGGGAGTTAGGGAAAGGTTCTGCACCCAGAGGGTGGTTGGGCACTGGAATAAGCTTCCCAAGGAAGTGGTCACAGCACTGAGCCTGCCAGATTTCAGGAAGCATTTGGACAATGCTCTCAGACATATGGTTTGATTCTTGGGTGGTCCTGTGCAGTCATGAGTTAGACTTGATGATCCTTGTTCATTCCAACTAGAGATATTCTATGATTCTATGACAGTTTATTCAGCACTACATACGATTAGTTTCTACTCAGTGTGCACATGTGTAAAATGAGTAATGAAAGGTTTATTTGACAGATGTTCACAAAATATAATTTTATTAATATAGCCCAAACCACCTTAAAGTATAGTATATAGAAAACATTAAATGTAAAATATTAGGGTTTTGTATAAACAGTAGAACTATCTAAACAGGTTTATTTAATTTGAAGAAGTATTTTTATTTTGATTTCCTTCATAATCACTCATAGTAAATTAATGTAGTTGAGAGGATAAACTAAAACATTTACAAGAGACAGAAGAAAATGCTGGGGCACCCAAACATTTTCTTCTCTATAGTGAAGTTTTAGGCAAATCCTACAATTACAATTATATCAATCCTATTTTTGAAATTACAGGGGTTTATTTATGCATATGGACTTTTCAAATTTTCTGCTACACTTCTTGACATTTATACTGTAGCAAGACAGATTGGTAGATTTTTTTTTTTTTTTTAACATTTACATACATAGTTCTATAACCTGCCTCCATTATCCCTTCAAAGACTCCAAAGCATGAGTTGTACAATTTTTGGACTTTCATTACCTTTGGTTTGTACAGCTACTTACCAATGCAAGTTTTCATGTCCATAGACGCCATAAATCCATCATAACAGAGACAGCGATACTCCCCTGGAATGTTAGTACATTGCCCACCATCACAGATATCTGGATTGTTTTCACATTCATCAATATCTGAAATAAAAGGAGAAAATAACTCTGTCACACTGATACAGACTGGCTAACAGAATACCATATTTAGATTGGCTGAAAGGCGCCATGCTGGAACTTTCAATCTATTTTTAATGAAAACCCATAATGATATTAAAAACTACCTGCACATGTCCTGACATCTGGCATTAGAGCATAACCATCACTGCAGCTACATTCATAGCTGCCTTCGGAGTTAGTGCAGTGGGTGTCGCAGCCTCCATTCATTATCATACATTCATCAATATCTGGGGAAGCAACATAAGTTACAGTAAGTCTACTTTTATAAGGATAAGTCATTTTACTTAAGAGATGAAGCAGTTTGCCAGTGATGATCTTGAGTTTTCATTCTCACACTACACTCCCTTTATTTAGATTTTGTTCAGCCTTCCTTCCCTCTTTCAACTGCATTTTCATCTATGGGAGCAAGTGACTACTTTTAAGTTATTTATATTCACATATATTATTAAAGATACAGGTTTAACAAAGGGGGAAAAGACAACAGGTGGAAAGAAAAAGAAAGAAAAGCCCTAAGAAACTAAAGTTTCATGTACACTTGATATGCAGCACAAATTTGTGTAATTGCAAAAAATAAGCAAAAGCAGCAACAAAAAAAAATCTCAGACCCTCTGCTCTCATTGCCTATGTGCTGACAAATACATAGTTCAGTATTACTAAAGTGTAGGATTTTTAGAAACATATACAGTAAGTAGAATAAAAACTATATGTGCTTGGGCTGTTCTTTCTCAACTAAGAAATGGAGCAATATTTTCTCATTGTTTCACACTCAAGCTTATGATTTTAATGGCATAGCATCGTAAGAGTCTTATTTTCTCAAAGCATGTTTCAGAGTTCAGTACAGCAACGGTGTTACACTTTCTTAATACTCTTAAGGTGAAATGTCCACAATAGGTCATGATATACTTGATAGCAGAAAATGAGAAGATGGCTCTGCATGAAATAGAGGCAAAGTCATATGAAACAATACACGCTTAAGTACAAATACATAGGTTAAGGCATACAGCACTTGCCTATGCAGCCTTGTCGGTCAGAAGTAGCCTGGTATCCAGAGTTACAGGAACACTGGTATGTTCCAATCATGTTCACACATTTGCCATTTCTGCAGAGATTGTCACTTAGTGAGCATTCATTTATATCTGGAAAATAATCATTTATATCAATTATTTCTTAGTCAGAGAAAGGGGGTAAGGAATACATTTTAAACCAGTGGATTTCAGACACTTTCAATTTCTGGCTCTTAGCTCATTCTTGTTCAAGGTATGGACCCTAAACAGTATGTCTGAAACAGTGACCAAATGTTTATTTTCTTCATTTTGTTCTGTGAATATTAACTGTAGCAGAACCCCTCAGAAAGTCCATGGTACTCCAATCTGCTGGTTTAAGCCAACTCTTGCAATGACTATTCATCAAACACAGAAGACAAAGACGTAATATGATTTATGGCTTTTTTTTTTTTTTTTTTTTTTTTTTTTTTTTACCCCTTCAGTAGTGAATTATGTGCAAAAAGGAGAACTGCATTTCACTGTGGGACAGAAACACTTTTTTTTTGTGATTGTAGGAAAAAGGTTCACTTTATGCTTTTATGCCTTTTAATTGAAAATGGCCAACATGAGTGGTACAGTCCTTCGAGCTGCTTAATAACCCTTAGAGGCCTGCTAAAAAACTCCTCTTTGAAGCCAAAAGTGCTGAGGGCACTGGAAATTTTACAGGATCTTCTATAAGGATTTAATTTGCAGGTACTTATTTTATTTGAAGTTATTCAAAGAAGGAACATGAATTTGTTTGAGATATTCCTAAGGCAACATCCTTGCCAGTGACAAAAAGTTTTCATAGCACAAATGACTGCTCTTCATAGAGAGGAGAAGACTGCTATCCTTAGTTGAAACTCACCAATGCATTCCTCATGTGATGGTGACAGTTCATGTCCCACAGGACAGTCACACTGAAAACTCCCTTCTGTGTTCACACAAGTGCCACCTCTACACAGTAGAGGGTTGCGTTCACATTCATCAATATCTGAAAATAAACCAGGGAAAGAAAGTATAAAATCATTACTAAGGAGCAACAAAGGGAAAAGCAATTCTCAGTGCCTGGAAGTGACAAAATCTGGAGGTCACAAATAAAAAGAAGGTTTAATTGAAGCAGTGTTCCTCTTTTCCTCATTCTATGTAACACTGCAAAACAAAAGTCCTTTATGTTACTGAATTTTAAAATAAGTTGGGCTTTTTTTTCAAGAAAATAAGATAAATGTATCATTCAAAATTAAGTGCTCTTAGAGACACATGAGACAAGAAAAGATAGCATCTGTTTGGATGGTCATCATTTTGAGCAATGTATTAACATTCAGTTGCAATTTTCAAAAAAAGTTACCTTCTAAATTTAACCAGATACCCATTTCAGGCATGCATTGAAATTGTTGTCCATGGATTGCAGTTAATGGGGACATGCGTGTAAATTTTTAACTGAAAGGATAGTAAAAGGATAGATAGCTTGATAACTACTGTGTATGTGGATATGCGGCTGAGAAATAGACATGTTACAACTTACAATGGAAAACTGAATATTTGACTCATGAACCTGAAAAAAACAGCTAACACTATAGATATGGAAAGAAATATGAACAATGGACCTTCAAGGTGCAGGAAGCACTCACACTTTTGGACTCCCAGGAAGCATGACTAGCTACCCTTGAAATAAAGACATTTATTCAAATAGGTAGACTAGTATTTTATTCAAATAGGTAGACTTCATTCGCCTAAGAAATTAGCCAAGACATCATAGGGTTTTGCAGGTTATTCACAAAACGAGAGAAACTGGCTGATGATAGAATCCAATTTATCTTTTGATAGACTCCTGTTTGGCTAATTCTCAAAGCTCTAAAACGTTTTAATTCAGCATGCCTTCCTTTTCTTAGTTTCTGCAAAAGGCCTTCAAGAAGTCATTTCTTTCTCTTCTTATTTTCTCACTCTCTGTGTATTTACCTGACATCTTGCTTCCTTGCCTCTGACTTACAGAAACCAAACAGTATTCTTTCTCTGCATTTGCAGAGAGTGTCCGTCTCTCCTGAAGGTTTCCACAGTTTAGCTTCCTTACTATCTTTTTTCAGTGATTTGGGCAATGATATTTTGATGACTCTGTTTTCAAGCATCATAATATACAGGAAACCAAGGAAAGGTGACAGGAAGCCTGCATGGAGGCCACAGAACCATGCACTTGAGTTCAATCAAGGAGCACAGAATACTCCTGACAGAACTCAAACATAAAAATGAAGCATAAAATACACAAAAGCAGGCATAGGCGACCCAGGAGGCATACTGAAGCACTGTTTGAGTATGCAGGGATGCCACCAGGATTTGACCTTGGCAAGGGTTGTAAAGGGCAACAAGAAAGTCTTTCACATGCAGAGCATCAGCACACAGAAGATGAGGGAAAATATGAGCCCAGTGCTGAATGGAACTGGTAACCTAGGATGCCTGGAAGAAGACAAGATATTCAATACTGTCGTTGCATACATCTTTACTGGTCACGTTTGCTTTCAGGAATTTGAGGCCTAAAATCAGTGGAAAAGTCTGGAATCAGGAAGACTCACTCCTCAGTCAGAGAAGTCAAGGAACATTTAAACAATGGGGCCATGTGCTGATCCATGGAACCTCAAGAGTTGCATGCATGAGTGCAAAGGGAGCTGACCGGTGTCACTGTGAGGTCACTACAGATCATCTTTGAAAGGGCATGGCAATTAGGTGACGATCTTCTGGATGGGAGGAAAGTGAATATTAATCCTATCTTCAAAAAGGGCAAAAAGGAGGATCCAGACCATTCAGCCTCACTTCAGTCTCTGGGAAGGTGATAGAGCAAAGAATCCTGGAAGCCATTTTCAAACACAGGAATTACATGGAAGTGAAAGGGTATGATTAGCAGAGATTCAAAGGGAAAGTCAGAGCTAACTAACCTGACAGTGTTCATCAATGAAATGTCTAGATCAATGAATGAGCGAGCAGTGAATGCTTTTCGTTTTAACTTTAGAAAGGCATTTGACACTGTCTTCCCTAAGACCCTAGCAGACAAACTGATAATATATGATCTAGATGAGGACACAGTGGAGTGGACTTAAAACTGGATGAACTGCCAGGTTCAAAGGGTTGTGATCAGTGTCACAAAGCCCAGCTAGACATTGGTTGCTAGTGGTATACCTCAGGGGTCAATAATGGGACAAATACTGTTAATCATCTTTAATGATCTAGATGATGGGTCAGAATGCACCCTTGGCAAGTTGGCAGGTGACAGAAGAAAGAGTGGTTAATGTACCAGATGGTTGTGCTGCCATTCAATTCTGCCTTGCGAGGCTGAAGAAATAAGCAAACTGGAACCTCTCATCAACAAATAGTGATGCCCCCAGGGCGGAATAAACAGATGCAACAGCACAGGCTGGGGACTGACCAACTGGATAGTAGGTTTGCAGAAAAGGACCCGGGGATCATGGGGAACAAACTTAACATGGTGCAGAAATGTGCCCCATGCAGTGAAGGTCAACATCATCCTGGGCTGCATTAGAAAGTGCACCACAAGCAGGCTGGAGGGGGGTGAACATCACCCTCAACACCAATAAGACTACATATGGAGTGGTACATTCAGTTCTGGGCTCTGCAGTACATGGATGTACTTGTTAAATTCTCATTAAAATCATAGAGAAGACAGATGTCTGGGGTTCCGACATGCAAAGAAAAGCTTAGAGAGTGAACATGTGAATGTTCAGCATGGGTAAAAGAAGGCTCAGGGGGTCTTATCAATGTGTATATATATCTTCTGGGGAAGGTAAAGAAGAAAGTCACCTTCTGAGTGGTGTCCAGTGACAAAATGAGAGACAAATGGGTACAAAACCGAAGCACAGGAAATTGTATTTAAACATGGAAAGGAACATAGAATCATAGAATCATAGAATCATAGAATCTCCTGAGTTGGAAGGGACCCTTAAGGATCATCAAGTCCAACTCTTGACACCGCACAGGTCTACCCAAAAGTTCAGACCATGTGCCTAAGTTCACAGTCCAATCTCTTCTTAAATTCAGACAGGCTCGGTGCAGTGACCACTTCCCTGGGGAGCCTGTTCCAGTGTGCAACCACCCTCTCTGTGAAGAACCCCCTCCTGACGTCCATCCTAAATTTCCCCTGCCTCAGCTTAACCCCGTTCCCGCGGGTCCTGTCACTAGTGTTAATGGAGAAAAGGTCTCCTGCCTCTCGACACCCCCTTACGAGGAAGTTGTAGACTGTGATGAGGTCTCCCCTCAGCCTCCTCTTCTCCAGGCTGAACAGGCCCAGTGACCTCAGCCGTTCCTCGTACGTCTTCCCCTCCAGGCCTTTCACCATCTTCGTAGCCCTCCTCTGGACACTTTCCAACAGTTTCATGTCCTTTTTATACTGTGGTGCCCAGAACTGCACACAGTACTCGAGGTGAGGCTGCACCAGCGCAGAGTAGAGCGGGACAATCACCTCCCTTGACCTACTAGCGATGCCGTGCTTGATGCACCCCAGGACACGGTTGGCCCTCCTGGCTGCCAGGGCACACTGCTGGCTCATATTCAACTTGCTGTCTACCACGACCCCCAGATCCCTCTCTTCTAGGCTGCTCTCCAGCGTCTCATCGCCCAGTCTGTACGTGCAGCCAGGGTTTCCCCGTCCCAGGTACAGGACCCGGCACTTGCTCTTATTGAACTTCATGCGGTTGGTGATCGCCCAGCTCTCCAACCTGTCCAGATCCCTCTGTAAGGCCTTTACGCCCTCATTTGAGTCCACAACTCCTCCAAGTTTGGTGTCATCAGCAAACTTGCTCAAAATACCCTCTATTCCTACATCCAGATCGTTTATAAAAATATTGAAAAGTACCGGCCGTAAAATGGAGCCTTGAGGGACCCCACTGGTGACCGCCCGCCAGCCTGACGCAGCCCCATTTACCATAACCCTTTGGGCCCTGCCCGTTAGCCAATTGCTCACCCATCGTATGATGTTTTTATTTAGCTGTATGGTGGACATTTTGTCCAGTAGGATCCTATGGGAAACCGTGTCAAAAGCCTTGCTGAAGTCCAAAAAAATCACATCAGCTGGTTTCCCTCGGTCCACCATACGGGTGATCTTATCATAAAAGGAAATCAGGTTTGTTAGGCAGGACCTACCCTTCACAAACCCATGCTGGCTGGGACCAATGACTGCTTTGTCCCCCAGGTGCGCCTCAATAAGTCCGAGAACCAACTTCTCCATGATTTTACCAGGCACTGACGTGAGACTGACAGGCCTGTAATTGCTAGGGTCTTCTTTCTGACCCTTCTTGAAAATTGGCACAACATTTGCCAGCTTCCAGTCTACCGGGACCTCTCCAAATTCCCAGGATCGTTGAAAAATAATTGAAAGAGGTTCCGCGATGACATCCGCCAGCTCTTTCAGCACCCGGGGATGAATCCCATCCGGACCCATGGACTTGTAGGGATCCAGGTGGAGTAGCAAATCCCGCACACGTTCAGGGTCAGTTGGGAGTTTGTCATCCCCACCGTCCCGGCCCTCCAGCTCAGGGCACCCTGGGTCCCGAAGCCCATCATCGGCATTGAAGACAGAGGCAAAGAAGGCGTTAAGCGTCTCTGCTTTGCCTATGTCATTGTCTGTGAGGAGACCTTCCCTATCAAGGAGCGGCCCTATGAATTCTTTAGTTCTCCTTTTTCCATTTACATATCTAAAAAAAACGTTTTTATTTTCTCTCGCAGACACAGCCAGCTTCAACTCTAGCTGTGCTTTGGCCATACGAACTTTCTCCCTACAAACACGAACAGCATCCCTGTATTCTTTCCATGATGCCTGGCCCTCCTTCCAGTAGCGAAACACTCTCTGTTTCCGCCTAATCTCCATTAGAACATTCCTGGTCAGCCACGCCGGCCTCCTGCCCCGCCTGCCTGACTTGCGATATTTAGGAATTGCCTGATCTTGTGCTTCTAGGAGGCATCGCTTAAAGAGTGACCAGCACTGGTGGACATCGAGGCCTTCAAGAGCAGTTTCCCAGGGGACCTTGCTGACTAGTTCCCTGAGCAGCCTGAAGTCCGCTTTCCCCATATCTAGGGATGAGGTTTTGGTGGCACTTTTCCTTCTGTCACCATAAATTTTGAACTCAACCACTTCATGGTCGCTATGACCGAGGCGGCCACCAATCACCACATCTCCCACCAGACCCTCTCTGTTTTCTAGCAACAGGTCTAGGAGGGCACCTTTCCTAGTTGGCTCCGTTAGCACCTGCACCAAGAAGTTATCATCTAGGTGCTTCATGAACCTCCTGGACTTGCTCGTGTCAACCGTGTGGCACTCCCAGTTAACGTCCGGCAAGTTGAAGTCCCCCATAAGGACAAGGGGAGTTAATCTCGAGGCCTCTCTTAGTTCTGTAAAGAATAATTTATCGGCGCTATCGCCCTGGCCAGGCGGTCTGTAATAGACTCCCACAACGACATCCCCTTTATTTGTTCGTCCCTTGATCCTTACCCAGAGGCTCTCAACTTTGCCATCGCCGACCTGAAGTTCCACACAGTCCAGCCCCTGCTTCACATACATCGCCACCCCACCACCTCGCCTACCCTGCCTGTCCCTCCTGAAGAGCCTGTAACCATCTATCGCAACACCCCAGTCACAGGACTCATCCCACCAGGTTTCGCTTATGCCGATGATGTCGTAGTTGCGGGACTGGGCCAGGACTTCTAGCTCATCTATTTTATTCCTCATACTGCGTGCGTTTGTGCAAAAGCATTTCAAGTGCGTCTCCTTACACTCAGCACCTTGTGGATCTGACCAAAGGACCTCACTGGCACACAGCCCCTCTGATTCTAGCATACCATCCCTTAGATCATCACCGGCGCGCCTGGTTTTAGCCCCTTCCCCCTTCGACTCTAGTTTAAAGCCCTATCTATCAGCCCTGCCAACTCCTGACCAAAGATCCTTACCCCTCTCCGAGAGAGGCGCATCCCATCCGGTGCCATCAGGCCTGGTGTAGCGTAGACCTTCCCATGATCAAAGAAACCGAAATTCTGCCGGTCACACCAGTCTCGAAGCCACGAGTTTATGTGAACAGTACGTCTTTCAGCTTCGATCCCCCCTATCGGAAGGACAGAGGCAAACACCACCTGCGCCCCTGATCCTCTAAGTAGTCGCCCCAAATCCCTAAAGTCTCTTTTGATCGCCTTCGGACTTCTCGTTGCTACTTCATCGCTACCAGCCTGAAAGACCAGTAGCAGGTAGTAGTCAGTGGGCCGTACCAGGCGCTTGACTTTCTTGGCAAAGTCTCTCACCCGAGCCCCAGGGAGGCAACAGACTTCTCTGCGGGTTGGGTCCGGTCGGCATATCGGTCCCTCTGTCCCTTTCAGGAGGGAGCCCCCCATAACAATAGCCCTTCTTTCTTTTTTGAAGGATGATGTGGCAATGCGACGTGTAGGTCGCATTGTCTTAGGCGCCCCCTCCAACTGGGACGGGTGTTTGTCTACTTTGTCATTTAGATTGTCTTGCTCTAGTCCTTCATATCGATTATTTAAGGGTAGATGAGAAGGTGAGGTGGGCAGAGAGAGGGCTCGCCTACCACCCCGAATAGGCACCTGCCTCCATTCCCCCCCTTGATCTAGGTCTCCTCCCGCTGCCTGGCTGGAGGAGTGAACCTCCGTCTTCTGCGTAACAGGAGACGCCTGTGCCGTGGCAGTCTCGTGAGCCTGCCTCAGAGAGGGTAGAGCGCACCTCCACCAGTCAATTTCCCTCTCTGATTCCCTGATGCTCCTGAGCCTGTTCACCTCCTCCCGGAGCTCCGCTACCTGGCTGAGCAGTTCTTCAACCTGGGCACACCTCCCACAGGCATACCCACCACTGCTGTCGGAAACCGACAGAAGGCTGGGGCACACTCTGCAGCCCAGGACCTGGACGGCTGCGTGTTTCCCCGAGCCCTCCGTCTGAGTAGCCACACTGGCGACCGTGGCTGGAGATGCCTCACGAGATGCGGAGGCCACGGTTTTCTGCCTGGTTGATACCATGGTCAGGTTCTACGCAAGCAGGTTACAAGCACCGAAGGGAGAGGCAGCTGCAAAAGAGCGACGATGGGCCCCCCGCTCGCCCTGCCCGCACGAACTGCCGCGCAAACTGCCACGCCCTTCGATGTGCCACGCCCTGTTTGCCCGTCCTGTTCGCCGCGCTCCTGGTCGCTCGCGCTCCCTAGGGGCAACTTTTAAACAGCCTGGGAGGGGGTGCTGCTGGCTCCGCCCTCGCCTCGTCAGCCTCCTTCGCGAGGACAGCCGGGTCCCGGCGGCTCCCCCGAGTGGCCTCGATGCCGGACAAAAAGCCCTGCCCGCCTCGGTCCCCTGCTCCGCTGCAGAACACGTCTGCCCCGGAGCCGATCGCCTCAGCAAATGGCTCTAAAACGGTGGCAACGCCTGATTTAAATAGCCCGCCACTGACGTTGCTGGCTCCGCCCTCGCCTTGTCAGCCTCCCTCGCGAGGACAGCCGGGTCCCGGCGGCACCCCCAAGTGGCCTCAATGCTGGACAAAAAGCCCTGCCCGCCTCCCACATTTTTAGTGGGAGGATGCTCTGGCACTTGAACAAGTCTCTGAGAGAGGCTGTGCAATACCTGTCCTTGGAGATTTCCAGTATTGAACTGTTCATGGTCCTTGCTCTAGTTTATCCTGCACTGAGCACCGGTTGGACTGCATGACCGCCAGAAGTCCTCCAACCTCAATGAGAGGGACTGTGATTCTGTTTCATCGGCCTTTGAATAGAGCTTGAACAATTTGTCCCTTTCAAAGACATATTTGCATAACAGAACTAAAAAAGTTAGGATTTAGTAAAAAAAATAAAAATAAAATGGAACATCTTGTACTCGTGGGGGACTTCAACTTCCCTGACATATCCTGGAAGCACAACACAGCCCAGAGAAAGCAGTCTAGGAGGTTTCTGGAGAGCGTGGAAGATAGCTTCCTGACACAGCTGGTTAGTGAACCTACCAGGGGTGGCGCCCCGCTAGACCTTCTCTTCACAAACAGAGAAGGACTGGCGGAGGATGTGATTGTCAGGAGCTGTCTTGGGCAGAGTCACCACGAAATGGTGGAGTTCACTATTCTTGGCGAGTCCAGGAAGGGGACCAGTAAAACCGCTGTATTGGACTTCTGGAGGGCTGACTTTGAGCTGCTCAGGACACTAGTTGGTAGTGTCCCTTGGGAGGAGGTTCTGAAGGGCAGAGGAGTCCAGGAAGGCTGGGCGCTCTTCAAGAGGGAAATCTTAATGGCGCTGGAACGGTCTGTCCCCACGTGCCCAAAGACGAGCTGGCGGGGAAGAAGACCAGCCTGGCTCAACAGAGAATTGTGGCTTGAGCTTAGGAGAAAAAAGAGGGTTTATAATCTTTGGAAAAGTGGGCAGGCCACTAGGGAGGACTATAAGGATGTTGCGAGGCTGTGCAGGGACAAAATTAGGAAGGCCAAAGCTCATCTGGAGCTCAGTCTGGCTACTGCCGTTAAAGATAACAAAAAACGTTTCTATAAATACGTCAACACAAAAAGGAGGACTAAGGAGAATCTCCATCCTTTACTGGATGCGGGGGGAAACTTAGTTACAAGAGATGAGGAAAAGGCGGAGGTGCTCAATGCCTTCTTTGCCTCAGTCTTTAGTGGCAATACCGGTTGTTCTCTGGATACCCAGTACCCTGAGCTGGTGGAAGGGGATGGGGAGCAGGATGTGGCCCTCACTATCCACGAAGAACTGGTTGGTGACCTGGTATGGCACTTGGATGTGCACAGGTTGATGGGGCTGGATGGGATCCACCCAAGGGTACTGAGAGAACTGGCAAAGGAGGTGGCCAAGCCACTTTCCATCATTTATCAGCAGTCCTGGCTATCTGGGGAGGTCCCAGTTGACTGGCGACCAGGGAAGCTCATGGAGCAGATCCTCTTGAGAGTCATCACGCAGCACTTGCAGGGCAAGCAGGCGATCAGGCCCAGTCAGCATGGGTTTATGAAAGGCAGATCCTGCTTGACGAACCTGATCTCCTTCTATGACAAAGTGACACGCTGGGTGGATGAGGGAAAGGCTGTGGATGTGGTCTACCTTGACTTCAGCAAGGCTTTTGACACCGTTTCCCACAGCATTCTCCTCAAGAAACTGGCTGCTCTTGACTTGGACTTGCGCACGCTTCGTTGGGTTAGAAACTGGCTGGATAGCCGGGCCCAAAGAGTCGTGGTGAATGGAGTCAAGTCCAGTTGGAGGCTAGTCACTAGCAGCGTTCCCCAGGGCTCGGTGCTGGGGCCAGTCCTCTTTAATATCTTCATCGATGATCTGGATGAGGGCATTGAGTGCACCCTCAGTAAGTTTGCAGATGACACCAAGTTAGGTGCTTGTGTCGATCTGCTTGAGGGTAGGAAAGCTCTGCAGGAGGATCTGGATAGGCTGCACCGATGGGCTGAGGTCAACTGCATGAAGTTCAACAAGGCCAAGTGCCGGGTCCTGCACCTGGGGTGCAATAACCCCAAGCAGAACTACAGGCTGGGAGATGAGTGGTTGGAGAGCTGCCAGGCAGAGAAGGACCTGGGAGTGATGGTTGATAGTCGGCTGAATATGAGCCAGCAGTGTGCTCAGGTGGCCAAGAAGGCCAACAGCATCCTGGCTTGTATCAGAAACAGTGTGGCCAGCAGGGCTAGGGAAGTGATCGTCCCCCTGTACTCAGCTCTGGTGAGGCTGCACCTCGAGTACTGTGCTCAGTTTTGGGCCCCTCGCTACAAGAAGGACATCGAGGTGCTTGAGCGGGTCCAGAGAAGGGCGACAAAGGTGGTGAGGGGCCTGGAGAACAAGTCCTACAAGGAGAGGCTGAGGGAGCTGGGCTTGTTCAGCCTGGAGAAAAGGAGGCTCAGGGGTGACCTTATTGCTCTTTACAGATACCTTAAAGGAGGCTGTATTGAGGTGGATGTTGGTCTATTCTCCCACGTGCCTGGTGACAGGATGAGGGGGAATGGGCTTAAGTTGCACCAGGGGAGTTTTAGGTTGGATGTTAGAAAGAACTTCTTTACTGAAAGGGTTGTTGGACATTGGAACGGGCTGCCCAGGGAAGTGGTGGAGTCACCATCCCTGGAAGTCTTTAAAAGATGTTTAGATGTAGAGCTTAGGGCTATGGTTTAGTGGGGACTGTTAGTGTTAGGTCAGAGGTTGGACTCGATGATCTTGAGGTCTGTTCCAACCTAGAAATTCTGTGAAATTCTGTGAAATTCTGTGAAATCTAAAATAGGGTTACGTGTATCCTACCAAGATACAAATTTCAGACTTTCCATTTCCATGGTGTATGCAGAAGTACTCTATAATCACAGAATTTCTAGGTGGCTAGTAACTTTTGGTGTCTCAGTATCTATTCTTATGATTTAAACAATTTAGAAATATGCGAGACTTTTTTACACTAAATTGTCTCAGAATTTCTTAAGTCCTAAAAGAATCAAAGAAACACGAATCACATTACCCTTGAAACTTCAGCCTCCTGTTCTTAGATGCATTAAATGTTTCAATACCTCATGAGCCGCTGTTAAACTATATAAATAGTTGCTGACAATCTGAATTAGCTATACAGAAATGCGTGAATGTAATCAGCAAAAAGAACAAGCAAAGCTACATACACAAGTCAGTTATCTGTCCTATATATTGGACACTGGTCATTTTTTCAAGAAGTCTTATTATGTGTATGAAGTATTCAGTGGAGTAGTGCTAGTATAGTACAGAGTACAGCAAATGGAATGTCTCCAGCTCATCCTGGTAACACTTACCCATACAGTTCTTCATCATCATAAACCCACTTTCATAACCATCAAAGCACTCGCACTCAAAGCTTCCAGGAGTGTTGACACAAGTACCACTTCCACATAAGTCTGGGGAGATCCGGCACTCATCAATGTCTGTTTTACAGTAAATGGAAATGTACAAAAGTCAAAAAGAATTTAAGGTGATTCTTGCTTTCACAGAAGTTAACTTGGACATTATAAATGAATTCTACAGAAATTATATATAGTACATTCATTGATAGAGAAATGCAATTGATTTTAATATTTAAAAGATTGTGTGAAAAAGTTTGTGGAAGATTCATAATGCAATACCTTTAGAGCTCTCAGCCATAGATTAAACTATGTTAAAGTGTATTTCTAAGGACACTACTGTAATAAATTCTGAGTTATTATTATAGAGGTACCGTTTGACTCCATGAATACAGTGCCATTGATATTAAATTGCTTTTTATGAAGACAATTCTCTAGTAATTCATAATTCTTTTTTTTTTTTTTTTTTTACATGTTAAGAAAACATGAAGGATTCACAGGGAATAAAAAATAACAGATTATTTGAAACAATAAAGACAATAGACCAAGAGGATAAGGCATAGAATTAGGGCAGTCATCTGAGAAGTCTGGGGAGCAAGGAATAAAAGAACAGAGAAAGGCATCGACATGTCTGTGGTAAGGTGGTGAGCTGGACAGTGAACTATTTCTTAAAGTGGCTCAGGAAAACAAAGCTAGTGCAAGCTTAACTGAAGAAACTGCAAGAACGAACAAAAAAAAAAAATAAGATTTTAAACAGTTCTTTTTTTTACAACATGAAAGAATCTCTTCTGCCTCTTGTTGCTCCAAAAGGCCAGGTTTCTAATGGGAGAGGATAGTTCTGTTCTCATGCACATATGTGTGGAGGTGTGGGATGGTAATTCATATGGTGGACCTGGGATGTCACTGAATGCTTGGCTTTCTACAGGCTTCATAAAACATTTTGTTGCTAATTTAAAATAAGAAAATGTCTTCTATTTAATAAAACCTGGGTCTCTGTGGCTTTTCTGTGGAACATTTTCACCAGGACAAAGTTTCAATGAAAAACAGAACCCAAACACA
The DNA here is from genome assembly GCF_964211825.1 of Aythya ferina. Taxonomy (NCBI): domain Eukaryota; kingdom Metazoa; phylum Chordata; class Aves; order Anseriformes; family Anatidae; genus Aythya; species Aythya ferina. Next base: position 50,020,548 of record NC_140299.1, on the reverse strand, counting down.
CTTTCATAGGGAGAAGTTTTCTGAACTATTCTTGTTAGTTTAGAAATAAAGTTAGTTAAATGCATTTCTCATCAATGCAATCGCTATAAAAACAAGGAAATCACCAGTTAGGGCAACATTAACATCCAGACCAACCTCAGTTAACATGCCTTACCACCCACACTTTGTATTGGTCAGACTCACTCACGGACTCCTGTGTGGTAAAACAAAACCTCCTTCATTTTCAGCTCAGAGCCACCCACAATGCAGGCATCCAGGTTCTCATAATGAGGAAACTATCACACTTATCTTCTATTTTAGTCTTTCCAGGCAGTAAATAAACTTAAATTAAATGCACGCCTCTTCTTGTGTTAAAGCACTGATGTCAGAATTGCAAGGGTGCCTCTGTGAGCGCTTGGCTATCAAATCTAAATGAAAATTAATTTGTAGTGGAGTCCCTCAGTTCATCCACACAGTGGATGTTTTATTACAGAGTAAAGACTATAAATTGAGTTAATCTGTATGCTAAGAAGTAGAAATTAACTTCACTGGTAATTCTTTCAGATTTTTCAGATTGTACTGACAGAGCATGACTTGAGCACCTTTAACACCAATTTAACAGATTCCTAATGTCTATTTAACAGAAGAATGTTAAATTTAATAGAGAATCACTTCCTGAAAGGGAAACAAAACTGTTGACTACTCTGTACATAGATTATGCTCTTAGAAATTGAAGAAAATGAATTACTTTGAGCTTCCAGATCACCAAGCTATGCAGCCATCACAAGTTCCTTTAAGAATTGGGGAAAATTAAAGACTTACCTGTACAGTTTCTTTCCTCCATATCTAAAGCAAACCCACTGTTACATCTACATTTGAAACTTCCAATTGTATTCCTGCATTTACCATTCATACACATTCCAGGGAATACCTTGCATTCATTGATATCTATGGAAAAAAAAAAAAAAAAAGGAAAAAAAAAGAAAATAACATTCTTAAACACTTAATATATAAATATATATTGAATGGGAATTCCTTTTCCTTTTTATCAATTGTACTGAGCATAAAAGGCATGCAGGGCAGCAGGGTACTGCAGGGATGGCCTCATCCCTCACAGGTTTGGAGTTTGGAAAAATGAAATCAAGGAGACAACTAATAGGGGACATAGCTGGAGACACAGCTGTGATGCACTCCTGGAAGGCAGTACTCCAAGCCCTAGGAGGCACCCTTGAAGGACTTCTGCCCATGGAAGACCTATGTCAGAGCAGTCACACCTCTAAGGAACTGTTCCTGTAGGTGATCCATACCAGGGCAAGTGACAATGGGCAGTTTTGGCTCTGGAGTACTACTCTGGAGTAGTGACAGCCCTGAGGGCTGGGGTACAGAAAATGCTTAAGAAGGAAAGAAGAGTGAGAGAAAACATTAAACAAATAACAAGGGGTGGAAGAGAGAAACCATCTCCAAACACCTGCTGCCCAAAGCCTCACCCATGGTCTGGAACTGAGTGCAACCTGCAATAAAAACACAGGGACAAACACCAAGAAGAGTGGAGGAGAGGTGCTGGGCTGAAATTGAGCCTGGAAAAAAGGCAGAAAAGGTGTTTGCCTGCCCATTCAATTGTTTATGCCTTCTTTGCTTTGCAATACACAAATCAGTAATTAAAAGTTTATGTTTTTCAGCAATCCACTAAATTCAATGAAATTTCCCATGTTGCCACTGTTTTGCTTGTGACACAAATACGTATCATGTTCTTTACTTGGCTAACACAATGAATATTCATGGCTTTGCTGAACCTTCTTGTAAGAGATGTAATTATTATTATTATTATTATTATTATTATTAATTGAGTGATATTTCAAAATTTCAAAATCAGTTTAGGAAAGGGTAACTTTTCTTTTGTTGAATATCAAGCAAAATGTTTCACCTCTTCTAAATGTATTTTCTGGACAGCTGGGATAACATAGGCTGTTCAAAGTTCTTGCAAACTCTCTCATAAGCACGTGCACAAGGGGATTTACAGATTTGAATGAGCTTTTCTTATACTCTATAATTTGCTGGATGAATGTCCTTACGTGAGGACTAAAAAAAGTATGGTGCAAAAGCAGAAACATGCAGCAAAATCTTACAAAAATCTTGAGCGCATAGAATTCTGTATTTGTTTAGCAAATTACCACTGAACGTTGAGAGCTTTTGTGAAGCTTAACAATTTTGTGGAGCTTAACAATTTGTTAAAGTTTTCTCAAACAGCTCAACATATTTTCAAGACAAATGTTTCAGAATACTGTGTTCAAGTATTAAATCAATTCAGGATAACCTCAGCTTCTGAACACACAGAAATTTACTGTTCTTCTTCTCAGTCTTCAGTCATCTAAAATAATCTCATATCTTGTTTCTTAAGGTTTTTCAGCCTCTTAAGCTTTGTCTGCGCTCTGTGGAAGGGAAAGACGGGAAAAAATGGACAAGATGTTTTTACTTCTTTATCACTGCAGCTCCATTGCCCTCATAATTTGAGTGTAATATCAGATACCCTTCCCTTTTAATCACTTAATTGGTGATTAAAATCAATTGGTGAAAAAACTCTGCAAAGCACAGACGGAACCCATCCTTTTTCAGTCCGTATTTCTACAGGTCAGTCAGCCTCACCTCCATCCCTGGAAAGGACCCTGAAGGCCATCTGTAAGCATGTGGAGGATAAGAAGGTGATCAGCAGTAGTCAGCATGGATTCACCAAGGCTTAACCAATCAGGCTTAGCCAATCTGATAGCCTTTTACAATGAGATGACTATCTAGGTAGATGAGGGAAGAGCGGTGGATGTGGTCTACCTTGACTTCAGCAAGGCATTTGACACTGATGCCCATAGCAACTTCATTGACAAGCTCAGTAGCCTAGATGTTTGGACAGTGAGTTGGTTTGGCAATTGGCTGGATAGCAGAGCTCAGAGGGTTGTGCAGCGGTGCAGTGTAGCTGGAGGCCTGTAGCCAGCAGTGTCCCCCAGGGGTCAGGATTGGGTCCTCCCTGCAACTAGGGAGAAATAACCCCAGGCACCAGTACAGGCTGGGGGCCGACCTGCTGGAGAGTAGCTCTGCAGAGAGAGACCTTGGAGTCCTGGTGGACAGCAGGCTGACCATGAGTGAGCAATGGGCCCTTGTGGCCAAGAATGCCAATGGTATTCTGGAGTGCACTTGGAAGAGTGATGCCAGCAGGCCAAGTGAGGTGATCCTCCCCCTCTATACAGTGCTCGTGAGGCCACACCTGGAGTCTTGTGTCCAGTTCTGGGCTCCCCAGTGCAAGAGGGACATGGAACTACCAGAGTGAGTCCAGAGAAAGGCTACTAAGATGATAAGGTGACTGGAGCACCTGTCGTACAAGCACAGGCTGAGAGAGCTGAGACTGTTTAGCTTGGAAAAGAGATGACTGAGGGGAGATCTCATCAATGTATATAAATATCTGAAGGGAGGGTGTCAAGAGGATGTAACTACACCTTTTCAGTTGTGCCTAGCAACAGGACAAGAGGCAATGGGCACAAACTGAAGCACAGGAAGTTCCAGTTGAATATGAGGGGTCACTTCTTCACTGTGAGGGTGACAGAGCACTGGATGAGGTTGCCCAGAGAGGTTGTGGAGTCTCCTTCTCTGGAGATATTCAAAACTCCCTAGATGCCATCCTGTGCAATGTCCTTGAGGTGATCCTGCTCTGCAAGGGGGTTGGACAAGATGATCTTCAGAGGTCCATTCCAAACTCAACCATTCTGTGATTCTGTGGTTCAGAGAACCCTCAGCAAATTGCAGTAATATTTTATGTTCACATTTTAACTCCTTGACTTCATGGAATTCCATCTCATCCTCAGTTCACTCTTTGCAAAGCACTATGTTAAAAAGGTGTGTATTTTCTGTTATTCTCATCATTTAGATCTCCCTTCCCTATCATAGTCCTATCATAGTCATTTCCTTTTTGTCCTTATCAAATTCAGACCTTGCATCTTTTCTTGGCAGGCTCCTATAACACCCTTTAACACCATGCAAACAGAAGTTTCCCTACCTTTACTATCATCTTTGTAAGGTACACATCTTTATAATATTTCTCCTCTCAAGTACATAAGAAATATAAATCCTGTCATTTCCTTAGAATATTCACCAAGATGTACATATAATTCACTTCTAGATCAATTAGACAATAATGAACCCTTGCCTTTATAAAATGGCCTGCCAGTTAGAATATCTCCCCTGTTGGAAAAGCCAGGACCTCTGGGACACAGAGACTCATATTCCTTTGTGCCAGGCTTTGGACACTCCTCACAGTCAGAGCCCCAGGCAGCACCTACAGCACAGCAGCAGGCATCCATACGAAACTTGCCAGGCACAGACTGAATGCACTCATCTTCATCCCATTTCAAGTAGCATTGCTCCATGCGGATATCTGCACATTAAAAAAAAAAAAAAAAAGGAAATTTTACCCTTTGCTAGGATTTCAGTTCTTCAGAAGCAGCTGTTTGAGTACATATATGTGTAACAGTAAGTCAGTTTCTGGGAGACAGATTTCTGCTGAAGATGCTACACTTCTGCACTGTGTTGAACCATTTGAAATTGCTATTGGTAAGTTTCTGAATCTCTGTTGCAATACATAAAAGTAGAAGTATTTATCTAAATGCTAATTTCTACAACATACAAATAATGGGAAATGTATCAATTACAGCTGGGCTAGAGAAGATGTCTGTGATTCTACATCTTCCTAGTATGGAATGGAATTCAAACTGTGTTGTCAGAATAAATGTAAGCATTAATTTTTTATATGACACGCTGGACTGGAAGTTAGACTTCAGGAAACCTAACAGATATTTTAAATGCTTAGCACAAAATGCTTTGGCAAAAATGCATTATATAAAAAATAACATGGATGAGCTTCTGAATTATTTTCCATACAAGTCCTTCAGAGTTACACAGTTTTACAGTATAAATTTATCCTATGCATATCTTAAGGTAAACAATTTAGAATCAAGTATAAGAAATAGAAATTGTTTAAAGAATTCTTATGTTTTCCTGTAAACTACTCTATTTCAGGATCATATTTATTTTCATTTCAAAAGATTCAGCAAACATATTTCTAATAAATACTTATTTTCATTAAAATGTAGTGGACCCTGCAGGAAATGAACATATTTGAGAAATACATAGAACAGTGCCTATGTAGCAGAGGAGAAGGCACAAATCTTGTAATATAAAGGGACATCTTCTCAATAAATTAGGAAGAGGGAACATGGCTTTAGAAGGTAAATGAATCCTGTGTGTTGCATGAAAATGACTCCCTTGTTCCAACCTTTCATTATCTCAGTCACCTACATCTAAATCCACATGTGTCATAATGAAATTTCTCACTGAGAAGTAGTACAGGGTTGATGGTCACAGATGACAGTGACTGGCAACAGAATTGCTAAGTATTGTGGAAAAAAATAGAAAGAGAAAGGAAAACCTAACATGCAAAACTACATATGCTATGCACTAAAAAATACACACATGCAACTTAGCAAACTTGGTTTTGAATTAATTCTTTTCTTCTATGAGACATTTATGCTGATTATACACATCTGTTCCCTTTCAAAATTCTATTTTTAAAAATACCTCTAGCATTACATTCACATAAAAAAAAAAAAAAACAAAAAACAAAAAAACACACACAAAACACACAAACACAACCTGATAGCTGTTTGTATCAGCTATTGGTAAGGCATAGTGCAATTAAAGGAAAATTGCTTGCTTAAACTTGAATCTCCTTTGAAGAAAAAGAACACTGGTCAAATAAAAAACATGCATTAGAGCAGGCAAATTCTGGACTGACATAAAGCAAGGGCTGAAAATTTGTACTTGTTCTATTGTTCTGTTTCCTTAAAAGAAAGCAAATGCTGTCAGTAATAATATTTTTATAGTCCTTAGAACTGTTAAAAAAAAAAAAAAAAAAGTTAACATGAATTCCAGAATCTTTTAAGTATTCAGTTCCCTGACTGTATCTTTTTCATTTCTGACTACTGATTTTTAAGGATTTCAAAAAAAGCAATCTGAACAGATGTACTGCAAAACACTGAATTCCTGGATGGAGAATGTGTGTGTGGTACAAATTAATGTCATTTAAAACAGACGTGCACTTTTATAGAATACATTACAACTCATAATAAATTGTCTTTTTTTTTTTTTTCCTCCCCACAATCTTATAGATAAATGTAACTCTAAATTACTAAGTATGGCGTATTTAAAACCATATAAACATTTTATGGTATATGAATATGGATTTTACAGCTTCTCGTATGTAATAAATACAAGCTCCCTAAGAGAGCAAGCAATGGGATATAATTTCCAATTAAAAAGGCAAGAAAAAGTACATTCGCTATCAGATATTGCTGTTTTATTATGATAATTCAGATGCTCCAGAAATTTGTAGCAATGTGACTTTTTATAATACCTGTGATTGTAAAAAGCACTATTATATTCATGCATATTCATGCACTTCCCCAGCTCTAGAAAAAAAGTTACAGAAAAGTTAAGGGTTTTTCAGGGGAACACACTTTCCTGGTGGTAGTGTAGGAACTGTGGAAAGTCTCTCCTGCTCTTTTTCCTTATCTTGTAACCTCATGAATTGAGTTCTAGCTCTTTCCTTTTTTCTCTGCCAACAACAAAAAAGTTTAGCAGACTAGTAAAACTAACTGCACTTGCTACAGGATATTTTCGTTTTCTTTAATTTGCATAAGGGCTTCAGTACTTTTTATACCTCAAAACTTTCCTGTAGAGAACATTGTCTTCACAGATACCATAGTTTGTCAGTAGAAGACATTCATGTTCTGTACAATGAAGATGAGCTTTTATCTTTATCTACATCCATTTTGCTTTCTTACAAACAGAACAATTTGCACCAGTGTTTGTGATACAAGATAGTACCTCATTTTCACGACGACTAGATAGCAAGAGAGAAAAGAGCAAGTCACACTGCATTTTAAGCCTCTGGTTGGTCAGCAAACTGTTTATTGTCTAGCTCCCAGTGAGTTACATGTTTCTGTTTTGGAAGAGAAGTCATAGTAAGGGCAGCACTCTAGCAAAACCTATTGACTGCACTGAAGGCAAGACAAGTCATAACACAAACATTCACACACACACACACACAGAATTTCTAGGTTGGAAAAAGACCTCAAGATCATCGAGTCCAACCTCTGACTCCTAACACTAACAGTCCCCACTAAACCATAGCCCTAAGCTCTACATCTAAACGTCTTTTGAAGACTTCCAGGGATGGTGACTCCACCACTTCCCTGGGCAGCCTGTTCCAATGCCTCACAACCCTTTCAGTAAAGAAGTTCTTCCTAACATCTAACCTAAAACTCCCCTGGCTCAACTTAAGCCCATTCCCCCTCATCCTGTCACCAGGCACGTGGGAGAACAAACCAACCCCCACCTCGCTACAGCCTCCCTTGAGGTACCTATAGAGAGCAATAAGGTCGACCCTGAGCCTCCTCTTCTCCAGGCTGAACAAGCCCAGCTCCCTCAGCCGCTCCTCGTAGGACTTGTTCTCCAGGCCCTTCACCAGCTTCGTCGCCCTTCTCTAGACCCGCTCAAGCACCTCGATGTCCTTCTTGTAGCGAGGGGCCCAAAACTGAGCACAGTACTCGAGGTGCGGCCTCACCAGAGCTGAGTACAGGGGGACGATCACCTCCCTAGCCCTGCTGGCCACACTGTTTCTTATGCAAGCCAGGATGCCGTTGGCCTTCTTGGCCACCTGAGCACACTGCTGGCTCATATTCAGCCGACTATCAACCATCACTCCCAGGTCCTTCTCTGCCTGGCAGCTCTCCAACCACTCCTCTCCCAGCCTGTAGCTCTGCTTGGGGTTATTACACCCCAGGTGCAGGACCCGGCACTTGGCCTTGTTGAACTTCATGCAGTTGACCTCAGCCCATCGGTGCAGCCTATCCAGATCCTCCTGCAGAGCTTTCCTACCCTCAAGCAGATCGACACATGCGCATAGCTTGGTGTCATCTGCAAACTTACTGAGGGTGCACTCAATGCCCTTGTCCAGATCATCGATGAAGATATTAAAGAGGACCGGCCCCAGCACCGAGCCCTGGGGGACGCCACTAGTGACTGGCCTGCAACTGGACTTGGCTCCATTCACCACGACTCTTTGGGCCCGGCTATCCAGCCAGTTTCTAACCCAACGAAGAATGCGCCAGTCCAAGCCTAGGGCAGCCAGTTTCTTGAGGAGAATGCTGTGGGAGACGGTGTCAAAAGCCTTGCTGAAGTCAAGGTAGACCACATCCACAGCCTTTCCCTCATCCACCCAGCGTGTCACTTTGTCATAGAAGGAGATCAGGTTCATCAAGCAGGACCTGCCTTTCATAAACCCATGCTGACTGGGCCTGATCGCCTGCTTGCCCTGCAAGTGCTGCGTGATGACTCTCAGGAGGATCTGCTCCATGAGCTTCCCTGGTACTGAGGTCAAACTGACAGGCCTGTAGTTTCCCGGGTCTGCCCTCTGGCCCTTCTTGTAGATGGGCGTCACATTTGCCTGCCGCCAGTCAACTGGGACCTCCCCCGATAGCCAGGACTGCTGATAAATGATGGAAAGTGGCTTGGCCAGCTCCTCTGCCAGTTCTCTCAGTACCCTTGCGTGGATCCCATCCGGTCCCATCGACTTGTGCACATCCAAGTGCCATACCAGGTCACCAACCAGTTCTTCATGGATAGTGAGGGCCACATCTGCTCCCCATCCCCTTCCACCAGCTCAGGGTACTGGGTATCCAGAGAACAACCGGTATTGCCACTAAAGACTGAGGCAAAGAAGGCATTGAGCACCTCCGCCTTTTCCTCATCTCTTGTAACTAAGTTTCCCCCCGCATCCAGTAAAGGATGGAGATTCTCCTTAGTCCTCCTTTTTGTGTTGATGTATTTATAGAAACGTTTTTTGTTATCTTTAACGGCAGTAGACAGATTGAGCTCCAGATGAGCTTTGGCCTTCCTAATTTTGTCCCTGCACAGCCTCGCTACATCCTTATAGTCCTCCCTAGTGGCCTGCCCACTTTTCCAAAGATTATAAACCCTCTTTTTTCTCCTAAGCTCAAGCCACAATTCTCTGTTGAGCCAGGCTGGTCTTCTTCCCTGCCAGCTCGTCTTTGGGCACATGGGGACAGACCGCACCTGAGCTATTAAGATTTCCTTCTGGAAGAGCGCCCAGCCTTCCTGGACCCCTCTGCCCTTCAGAACCGCCTCCCAAGGGACTCCACCAACTAGTGTCCTGAGCAGCTCAAAGTCAGCCCTCCGAAAGTCCAATACAGCGGTTTTACTGGTCCCCTTCCTGGACTCGCCAAGAATAGTGAACTCCACCATTTCGTGGTGACTCTGCCCAAGACAGCTCCCGACAATCACATCCTCCACCAGTCCTTCTCTGTTTGTGAAGAGAAGGTCTAGCGTGGCACCACCCCTGGTAGGTTCACTAACCAGCTGCGTCAGGAAGCTATCTTCCACGCTCTCCAGAAACCTCCTAGACTGCTTTCTCTGGGCTGTGTTGTGCGTCCAGGATATGTCAGGGAAGTTGAAGTGCCCCACGAGTACAAGAGCTGATGATTTCACAACTTCTTTCAGCTGCCTGTAGAACTCCTCATCCGTCTCCTCATCCTGGTTTGTCGGTCTGTAGCAGACCCCAACCAGGACACTAGCCTTGTTGTCCCTGCCGATCCTAACCCAAAGGGACTCGACCTTGTCATTCCCAGCCTCGAGTTCTACAACCTCGAAAGACTCTCTAATATAGAGAGCCACACCACCACCCCTTCTGTGCTGCCTGTCCCTTCTAAAGAGCTTATAGCCAGGCATTGCAGTACTCCAGTCATGAGACTGGGCCCACCACGTCTCCGTGATGGCAACCAAGTCGTAGCCTGCCTGCTGCACGATGGCTTCCAGCTCCTCCTGTTTGTTACCCATGCTGCGTGCATTGGTGTAGATGCACTTCAGCTGGGCCATTGCCTTATCCTTCGGCCTTGCCATCGTTCCCCCTGGCACAGCCCCAACAATCCTAGCTTCAGCCCCATCCCCCTTCCTACCTAGTTTAAAGCCCTCTCAATGAGCCCTGCCAGCTCCTGGCCCAGGATCCTTTTTCCCCTAAAAGATAGGGACCCGTCTGCGGCCATCAGGCCAGGTGCTGAGTAAAGTGCCCCATGATCAAAAAACCCAAGATTTCTGCATTGGCACCAGCCCCGGAGCCACGTGTTTAACAGGTGGGCTTTCTGTGTCCTCTCTGAACCCCTCACTGCCACCGTAGGGATGGATGAAAACACCACCTGCACTCCCGCTCCATCCACTAACCGACCCAGTCCCCTAAAGTCTCTTTTGATAGCCTTCAGGCTTCTCTCTTCGATGTTGTCACTGCCCGCCTGGACTATCAAAAGAGGTTAATAGTCAGAGGGGCGTACCAGGTTGGGAAGCTTCCTGACAATGTCCCTGACCCTGCCCCCAGGGAGACAGCAGACTTCCCTACGGGTAGGGTCAGGCCGACAAATAGGGCCCTCTGTTCCCCTAAGAATCGAGTCTCCAACAACAATAACCCTCCTGTCTTTCCTGGTGGAGGCAGTCCTGAGGCGTGGAGTCGACCTCCTCGCCCTAGGCATCCTCCTGGGAACACTTGCTACCTCTTCCTCAGCTACTGGTCTGTCAAGCTCCAGGGCCTCAAACCTGTTGTGTAAGGGCACCTGGGAAGATGGGACCGGAAGGGGAGGGCATCACCTGCGATGTCAAGCAGGGACCTGTTTCCATTCCTCCTCAGCTCCCAGATTCCCTCCCTCTGCCCAACGGCTACAGGGCAGGGGGTCCACCCCCATTTGAGGAGTCTCACCTCGGTACCTCACATTCACATTCCCTCTAGGGATTAACAACTCTTCCCTGAACTGGCACACATATCTGAAGTCTTAGCAGGCAAGACTTCAACTAAGACATACATTTAACAAATTCAGCAATATATAAAAAAATCAAACATAGAATTTCTAGGTTGGAAGAGACCTCAAGGTCATCGAGTCCAACCTCCAACCTAACGCTAACAGCCCTCCACTAAACCATATCCCTAAGCTCTACATCTAAACGTCTTTTGAAGACTTCCAAAGATGGTGACTCCACCACTTCCCTGGGCAGCCTTTCATACTCTTTGAGAACTACTTCAGACATTTGTTATACAGAGCCTAAAAGTTAGCAGAGTTGACTGTGCTCTTACCTAAACACACTCGCCCTGTTCCATCCAGTGTCAGTCCTTCAGGGCACTCGCAGTGAAATGAACCTTTGCTGTTAACACATCGCCCATTGGGACAAACCCCCGGGAAAACATCACACTCATTTACATCTGTTGGTAAATGAAAGGGTGAAAGAAATTTCAGACTGTATGATTACTTCAGACTCCAGCAAGTAGAAAGCTACAACTTTTTTTGAGAACTTCAGCTATAGGAAAGAAAGCATGACACTTTCATTCATAATATATCAGGATATGTAATATTTTGTAATAAATAAATTGAAGGAGCAGTTCCATCCTTTTTGTACCATTTTGACATTCTCCAATAGTGTTAACATTTATGTCCCCAACAGTCAGTAACTGTGATGGCATTCACCTAAGATCAGTATGATTATGCCTGGCAAAATGAACAGCATAATCAATCCTCTCTTATACCATTTTCCAGGGGAAAAAAATGACATATTGAGTAAGAAGAAAAAGCATTACCTTCACAGGTAACACCCTTAACTCTGGCAAATCCTCTTGAGCAAGCTGTATCTGGAATCAAGCCAAAAAGATATATCACTGCTTTAGAATGACAGAAATATAAGAACAAGTTATTAAAAATAAAAGTATCTTTGCAATTTTTCTATATTTTCTAACTGTATAACATGATGAGTGATCTAGCCTCAATGAAGAAAACTACAGACTCATGCATGTCACTTCCAACAAATAATAGCTGGGGAAATTATATCTTATATATTTTTTTCTTATCTTATATAAATCTTATAAAAATATCTTAATATATAAATCTTATGTATGTTTTCCTCAATGGGAAATTGAGGAATCAGATTAATCTCTGCACTCAGATGTAGCTGAAAGGTAAATTTCTTGTAAAGTTCCCTAAAGATTTCAAGCTTTAGTGATGCTAGTTATCACTTAAGTGTTTTTGTTGTTGTTGTTGTTTTTTATTATTATTACTACAGCTTAATAAAGGATCTCAGCAAATATATTATTTTAGGATATGTATGTAAAATGTAGCATGTTGTAGAGATATGTAAGCTTCCTGAAATCAAGTGAGTTAGAGATTAGGAAATTAAATGGCCAAATTTACTTAGTCTGAACTACTGAGCTCTCTAGAGTGACTAATCACTCCAGATCTAGAATCACTTTTTGATCAGTTCTACCAGCCTAACCTTACCATGGTACTTCCTGGAGTTCAAAGTACTATCTTGTCTTGATGCTTTACTACATCTCAAAAGCTTGCTTGTTTGCAGCATGCTTACTAGATGAGATACATGTGACCACAGTTATTGTTTCAATTTAAAAATAAAGGCTGCAAGTGGCAATATTCAAATCTTATGGTGAGAGTGTGACACAGTATTTATTCCATGAAAATGAGCATGCATTTAGCATTCCTGCTTCCAACCTCCAGCCCTACCCCTGTGATCTAATACTAGTACTATTCTGCAATCAATAATTGTACATAAGTTTTGTGGTTGAAAACAGCTGGAACAAGTGTTAACAGCCCACAAAATAAAAAGTCCTCAAGACTTTTAGCAGATATTTCACTTTACTATTATAGTCTTTAATTTAACCTACCCCAATGCACAGTTCTTGTTGAGAAGAAACATATACAGCTATTCAAAGATCAATTCAAATGTTATTTCCTTGTAGCTTCTAAATTACTAGAATAATACCTGATTGGAGATTAGAAGTGATGCTAAAGAAAACAATCTCATTTCATAGTGTTTTCTTGTTAACATTTTTTAACAGAAGATGATGAGAATTTGTTAGTGTTACATTTGCTCTTCTTACAAAAGTCACAGTATATGCAAGCACAGCAGCATACCTAATTCACAGCGCTCACATGGGCTGCCCCAGGCTGCTCCTAAGGTAGCACAGCATTCAGATTTCAATGTCGCACCATTGATGTTGACTTCACAGCGACTATCCTGGATGTTAAGCCAGCAAGTCCCCTTCAGGCTATCTACAATAGAAACAAAATGGAACTGTTACAGTAAAAATAGCTGGCATCTTCTCATGCCACTGGCAGATGGAGTACAAAGAGAGCACAGTCTGTCTTTGCATCAGAGTCATTTTGTATGCATTTTATTTTAGAAGTAGAGGAAATGAATACCACTACCACTAAAAATGAGTGGTAGAGTGCATTGCTTGAGGCATTTTATAGTCCAGGTCCTATAGCTAGTTGAGGTCCTCCAGCAATTACAGTAATTGTATTTATTTGTTTAATCTAGAGACTGTTCATTTCTAAAATACACAAGCAGCAAATAGATATTGTAACCTGGGATTACCCTTTCCAGCTGACTGATTGAGCCACTGGGCTATGATCACTGGGTGCTCTTACCTCTGTCCCACTCGGTGACACTTTAAGATTGTCAGAAAGAAAAGAAAAACAGAATGTGGGTGGCAGGAGTGTGCTATATTCTTTTAGAGGTCCAGTCCTCCTGGTGCATTAGGAGGGCTTTGATTATATCTGTTAGCTTACACTCTACTCTCAGCTCCTGAGGATGCAGTCACAGCACAGCCAGCTTCTGAATCACAAATTAGATTTTCAGGCTGTGAACCCAGACCTGCTCAGGGCAAACCCATTCCACTAAGTGCCCAGCACAAGCAGCACCTCCTGACTGCTCTCCAGCTAACCAGCCATAAAGACGAGAGATTTTCAGTCACCAATGTCAACTATGCTGCCTGAAATTCTCTGAAATTCTTTTAGGTACACAAATATTCAAGTATAAAAAATTATGCTTTCAATGCCCAAGCTACTTTTCAAAATGTCAGTCAGATCCTAAATCAGGTATCTACATCTTAAAGTACAGCACCTTGACTCAGTACTTTTATGCCATTGTATTCAAATGAGATCTAATTTCTTGAATTCACCATATTTGAAGAGTTGTGACAGTGTGGTGAAGTTCCCACTGACTGGAAGAGGGAAAATATAACCCCCATTTTAAAAAGGAAAAAGGAGGACCTGGTCAGTCAGGACCTACAGGTCAGTCAGTCTCACCTCTGTGCCTGACAAGATCATGGAGTAGATCCTCTTGGAAGGAGGGTCGTATTAAGGCACATGGAAAATGAGGACGTGACTAGGGGAAGCCAACGTGGATTCACTAAGGGCAGATTGTGCCTAAAAAATCTGGTGGCTTTCTATGATGGGGTTACAGCACTGATAGATAGGGGAAAAACAACTGACATCTTCTACCTGGACTTGCGCAAAGCATTTGACACTGCCACTGCCAAAACCATTTGGCACTGCACTGCATTTGACACTGACACTACCCTTGTCTCTAAATCGGAGAGACATGGATTTGATGGATGGACCACTCAGTGGGTAAGGAATTGGCTGGATGGTCACACTCAGAGAATTGCAGTCAATATCTCAATGTCCAGGTGGAGATCAGTGACAAGTAGTGTTCCTCAGGGGTCAGTACTGGGACTGGCGCTGTTTAACGTCTTTGTTGGTGACATGGGCAGTGAGATCGAGTTCACCCTCAGCAAGTTTGCTGATGACACTGAGATGTGTGGTGCAGTCAACATGCTGGAGGGAAGGGATCCCATCCAATGGGACCTGGACAGGCTTGAGAGGTGGGCCTGTGCAAACCTCATGAGGTTCAACAAGGCCAAGTGCAAGGTCCTGCATCTGGCAGGGCAATCCCCAGCACAAATAGAGGGTGGGTGGAAAACTGATTGAGAGCAGCTCTGAGGAAAATGACCCAGGAATGCTTATTGATAAGAAACTGAACATGAGCCAACACTGTGTGATTGCAGCCCAGAAAGCCAACCATATCCTGGCTGCATCAAAAGCAGCATGGCCAGCAGAGCTGATTTTCCCCCTCTGCTTTGCACTTGTGAGACCCCACCTGAAGCACCTGAAGCACTGTGTTCAGCTCTGAAGTGCCCAGCACAAGAAGGACATGGACATATTAGAATGAGTCCAGAGAAGGGCCATGAAGATGATCAGAGTGATGGAGCATGTCTCCTATGAAGACAGCCTGAGGTTGTTGGGGTTGTTCAGCGTGGAGAAGAGAAGGCTCCAGGTAGGCCTTATAGCAGCCTTTCATTACCTAAAGGGGGCCTATGGGAAAGCTGGGGAGGGACTTTCTGTCAGTGAGCGTGGTGACAGGACAAGGAGTAATGGCTTTAAACTAAAAGAGGGTAGGATTAGATTAGATACAAGGAAGAAATTCTTTACTCTGAGGGTGGTGAGGCACTGCACCAGGTTGCCCAGAGAAGCTGTGGATGCCCCATCACTGGAAGTGTTCAAGGCCAGGTTAGATGGGGTTTTGAGCAACCTGGTCTAGTGGGTGACCCTGCCCGTGGCAAGGGGGTTGGAATTACAAGATCTTTAAGGTTCCTTCCAATGATTCCATGAAGCAGACCACAACCTTTGTCACTGGATAGCAAAAGCAGTCTTTAAATATCTAACCCTAAATATCTAGATTTGGAGATCAGCCTTGACAGAGTTTAAATGCAAGTGCATACTCAAAGTTCAAAGCTAAGAAAGTGGCACAAATGAATTTAACAAGATGACTTATGCAAGATGAATAGGAATTTGCTTTTAAGATTTATACGTAATATACATATAAAAAGCCAGACTGCCTATTAGGTGCTGTGGATTATTATTACTGATACCTCATATTTAGGATCAACACACTCCACCTTTTTTTTTTTTCAGTCAACTTGAACTTTTCTACAAAACTGTCATTAAAAAATTATGTAGACCACCGAGAACACAACTTTTCGTTAAAAAAATGTATGAACCAATGACGGGCTGAGGATCGTGGATGAGGCATCTTTTCTAAGCCTTGTTCCACCGTTGTCTAACAGTCAGGAATAGGGTTAACATCAAAAGACCAAAGGAAGACATAAGCTACAAAGTGACTACCTGGATCTGCCCTTGGCCAGTCATGGGTTGGTCATGTCTTCACACCATATGTCCCAAATACAGGGGACTAACACAGGGAGAAAAAAAATAGGCCCTTTTAGCTGCTATTTCATGCTACATCTAGCTTATTGGCCATACATTGATGTTTCTGTTTTATGTTATCAAAATGTAAACGCTTCCATTGCTTCATTCACCAGAAATTTCTGAACACGATATTATTCATTTTTAGTAGCCAACGTTACGGGATGAAAAAGTCAAAACAGAATCTCAGAAATGATTTAAACTATACAAATTAGCAGGTGACTTTCTTCACACCAGCTGCATCTATACTACCCTGCCAAAATCTGCTTGTCTTATCTTTTTCAGGCTATGAGTTAATTTCCTTTATTTTACACAACCTCTCTTGTCCAGACAAAACTTACAGAGGGCAGTCACTGTGACTTTTACTTTGGTGAAAAAAATATTTATTATTCAGCATCAAAGCATTCTTTCTGCTGCTTGCAGCTCTTTGATTCTGATTTGAAGAAAAATATATGCATACTACAGACAGATGGCAGCCTATGGGTTGTGCACTGTGTGAATTCCAAAAATATTGACTAAAATGTGCATTAAAAGCATATATTAAGTGCACATTTCAAAGATCACAAATAGCGGTACCTCTACTACACGAGCAGTTTCCAAAATAGAAATGCAGCACTGGTACCACTAACAGATGTATTTGAAATACAGTTCCAACTCTGCCCTTCCTTACAGGAGGGCAGCCTTAATACTGCAGACACTCTCAGTGTGAAAGCAAAAGAAATGTATAATACATCATGTTTTTTTGTTGAATGCTTTTACTGTAAATGCTAAACGAACAACTTTCATTTGCTGGAAGTTGGAGCTCTAATATGAGGCCAAATGTGACTTGAAATCTTGCTATTACTTGAGCAAGTCATTTTTCTTTTATGCAGGGAACTTCACAGAGAGAGACAAATGACTCTCATCTATGCTGGATTTCTACGGGCAATATGGATGCAAATGGCTTACGCCACCTGGTTCTTCAGCATTAAGGCTGAGCAGACCATGCAAAGGAACCAGAGGAAATGACAGACTGAAGTTATCTGTCCATGAACTAAGTAAAGAACATGCGTCAACCACATAACTTGAGTATGATCTGAGTCCACAAAAGAATGGTGAAAATCAGCAATAAGGCCAACTGGAACAAACACATGAGAACAACATGTTATAAAATAAAATTAAGAGTATTGTAATGTTAATAGTTTTTTCTTCTAATTATGTTGTCATGTGCAACTTTACGGGAATTTTAAGTTCAAGCTCTCATTCCCATCATGAAAGAAAGAAAAAAAAAAACTTATAAACAGAGGTGATTTTGGTTCTGACATGAGACCAAATTTGGAACTAAACCAAAACTGTAGAGAGGTCATAATCAAACCGACACTACTTTAGTTTGATCATTCTTATGAAGAATACAATACATATCCAAACCAGAACACCATTCTAGACATACGCTTCTGTACTGGCATAAGCTTTTCATATCTGATGCTACAATAATGCTTTAAAGGAACAATCAGCTAAAATTATGGCAATTATAGTCAATATACAAGTGGAAAAACACAATTTTCTTTACTGTGGAGATTTAACAACTTACATTCAATGACTGATTGCAAGTTTTTCACATGAGAAACTGCCCATAACCTCACTCCCCTTTCAGTAACCTAGTCTACCCTTCTCTTGGTCACTACTGATTCTAATGGAAATTTTGTCAACATAGAAAAACATAAATGGACTCTACACATATAAATCTGTATTTCTCACATGAGCTATCCCAATGCTTCTGTCCTAACATATTCTCACTTGTGGCGCTGAAAACTCTTCCTGAGGGAATGTTGATCAACATGAACAAGCAACAATTAGGCTTATAGTGTATAGGTGGCTCCTATCCTTCACTTTTAATCTGACTGTTCAACTATGTATTTTGTTTGTTTTACATTATTTGCCACTGCTACTCAAGCCAAATAGGACCTCACACTGCAACCAATTAAATGGAAACCATTTGCAAACTAAATCCAGAAAACTGTTAATATAATTAAGTCCTTAATGATAATACCTTTGGATGTGATGTCAGAACATTAAAATTAAAACAAGCAGTACAAAAAAGCACAAATTAGTGTGGCCACATCAAGGCATAAGCAAAATGAGAAAAAGAATAAAAAGAATACTAAACTGTACAGGCCAATGGTGGTGACAGTATCCCTAAAAATATATGAGAAAGGCTAGAAGCAAGGCATCTAAAAGAAGGCTTTGGTGCAAAAGTAACTCACTTAAAAATGTGTTAAAGCATAGACAGATGGCAACATTCATAAATGAAACCAGGACAAATAGGAATTTGTCTTTGCATAATATTTCCTATCTTATGAAAATCTTGGCAAGGCAAGAAAGCTGAAACAAGAACACCAAACAAATGCATCTTACAATAAAAAGAATATTTAAAATCAGCATCATCCCTTTATCTGCACTCCGATCCAATTTATACCATATATGCTACAATGGCTCCAATTATGTTACACTAATAAGAGGAAAAAATGGCAACTTCTGAGCACCTGAGAAGTGCAGATGTGTCCAAACCTTTGAGTATTCTTGGAAAGGCAAGGAAAAAAAAAACCCACAACATTAATGAATGACTTCCAGAGATAATGCCAATGACATCTTGCAGACAACTGCTGCTGCTAGCTCTAATAAAATCTGTGCAATGCTCAGTTTTTTTTTCAATGCAACAGAATCCTAGAAGGATGTTAACATTATTTATGTTACATTATTGTATGTCATAATATGGTAAATTAGATGTATATAATATAACAGAATCACAGATATATATAGAGAGAGACGTTATCATGTTTCTGCTCCAGAGGCAGTAGGCATATTGATAAATTCAGATATATTTTACTCTCCTTTATCAGCTTGCTACAAAAGACCGAAGGTTTAAGATCGTGCTATAAAGCAAAAGCCATTATTGTTTCCTAACAGATCAGAAAGCCAATCTTTGCAGTTTATGAAAAATGGTGTGAATCCTAAAGGCCATGTGCTTTCACATCACTATTTGAGTACATGTTCCTCTAGTTTTAATTAGTTTCTTGGCTCAAATTTAAAAGTGGACAGCTATCAGGCTTATTACCTATTGTTTTCACTCCTATCACGTCCTTTAGGAGAATGACAGTAATTCCTATTAACAATAAGACATCCCCACTGTCTCCCACCAACGAACATCTGCTTTTCACCACTTTCACACTAGTTTGGACATACATATGCATTATACCTATGTCTCTTTTTAACTTGCTTCTGCTTCCATGGAAACAATCAAATTAGTATTGGTTTGCTTAGTATTACCTACACAACAAGACATGTAGTCTGCTATAAAGGGAAAATGAGAAGAATGCATTATTTTTATTTTATTTTTTTTGCTTAATTAATCAATTAAAACAATATTTTTCAAATTAGTAAGAAAAAGAGGAGAAAAAGGAAAAAAGAAGGAAAGACTCACCAATGCATATCAGTCCTGTAGAGTCGAGTTTGCTGCCAGGTGAACACTCACAATTGAAAGAACCAAGATTGTTCCTGCAGGCAGCATTGACACATGGGCTGCTTTCACATTCATTTATATCTATAATCCAGAAAGGAAAGACACTGTTAAGACTGTGATGTGCTTTTGGAAAATACTAGAGTACAAATACTGCTGTGGACCATGATTTGCCAAAACTGCCTGGTATATTTGGCTTTTTTTCTCTTTTCTTTCTTTCTTTGTCTGTCTGTCTTCCTGTCTGTCTGTCTGTCTTTTTAAAACATGACATGCAAATGATATATGGTCAGGCAGTTAGCATGTATGTACATATGTATAGGAGTGTATATTTTGAAAGTGTTAATTAAATGGCCCTTCTCTACAAAAACAGTAACTTAGAAGAACTTGGACCATAAAGTTTTCCAGCATCAATTATAACTATCCTGTGAGAAATCACAACTACTTTATCATGGTAAGCAATGCATTTCCAGCCACAACATGCTGTGCACAAACAACAGCTTTATTGTTTCTGTCATTTATGGCTCCATGAGGTTTTGGAAGAATTAAGAAAACCCTGTCAGAATCAAAATATTCCATTGCTGGCCGCGATTCTCTAGTTCTGGAAAGCATTCAAGAAATAGGAATTGAAACGGGAATAGTGTAAATGGTACTTCCCTCTAGCCCCTAGCTACTTCTATTTATTGCCCCTGTGAGTTTTTTGAGCCTGTTCATATGTAAGAATAGGAGTCCTGCAGACAGTATTATTTACTGATTTTTTATTTGAAGTGAAACCAGTTTTAAGATTAAAACAATACTAGCAAATTCTTTCAAAAAACAATTGCAGATGCATATCCACTATTTCCTCCTGAGCTCAACCAATTCATTTTTTTTGATCTGGGTCCTGAATCAAGCCATACATTCTAATCCAACCAGACAGTTCCTTTGGCAGGCCAGAAACAAAGCTCTTAGTCCATACGTATGTTTGCTAGTATTGCTTGAGGAATAATGGCATATTGATACAAAAAAATAGCATGATGTAAATTAAGAATAAATTAATGCAGGATGTAGTTATGGACCAGTAACATTAATTGCACCATAGATCATTTTCAAAGCAAACTGGAATGTCCTGCTCATTGTTTAGAAATCATGAAAAACGTATCATTTGATATTTGGTTTGCTATGATTTATGACTAGACTTGAAGGAAGATTCCATGAAGGTATCTTCATGAATATGTGCTTAGAAAACTCACCAAAGGACATACGTATGTAATATATATATGTGTGTATATATATATGTATATGTGTGTATATATATATGTATATGTGTGTATATATATATGTATATGTGTGTATATATATATATATATATATATAAAGGCCGGGGGGGGGGGAAGGGGGTGAGGGGAGAGAGAAAAGGGGGGGAGGGAGGGGGAAGAGAGGGGGTTGAACCAGAAAGATTTTTTGAACAACGGAAGTCCTTGTGTTAGTGAAATCTACTCCTAATCTTTTGGATTACACAGTTTACTCATACATCATACACAGATGCAGACATGAGATCTAGGAGGCCTCACAATATCAAGGCAGTGTGTTGCAGTTTCAAGGGCTGTCTGTACTGGGTTAACTGCAGCAGCAACACATGAGCTGGTAAACCCCTAACAGTAATGGCCCTGAATTACTCCTCTGAAGGTGGTAGTCCCATATGGCACCAGGCACATCTTCCAAGTTTCTCCACAAACAGCCCATTTAGATACAGTTGGTCATGTTATCTCAGGCTAATTCCTAACCCACCAAGGCCCAAGCCAGCTCACCAGGCAGAGTGCAGCACCATGGGTGAGCACACAACGCAAGGACAGGTCACATACCAACCTGATGTGCTGGGAAGTGCAGCATGGAGGTAATCACATAGATCTACAGCAGCCAGTTAGTTTAGACAGAGCACTTGCTGAGAACCTCTGTATCCCAGCTAGCAATATGGAGAAGTTGCCAACATTTATCTGCTCTGTATCCCTCCTCCTCCCCATAAATACATTTCACACTTTACTACCTGAGGTTTTATTATCAAAAGTATGCTCCCTGCCTCCCCAGTCTTCTTGTCTTTCCCTAACCAGCAATACCTGATAGCAGAGAGTAGAGTCTGCTGCTTTTTCAGAGAAACCACATATCCTGTTCCCACGATTAGAAACAGATCACACTGAGGCATCATCTTAAATATGTACTACATGCTGAATAGCTCTCAGTATACAAATGATTTTGGAGAAAGGTATGCTTTTCCTTCCTTTTCATATGCCATCTTGCTTTCAGCAGTTTGGCTAGCTTTAAAACAATGAGAAAACTGAAGTGAAAGAAAGGACAAGTGAACTACATCAAAGACTTGTAGTTGCTCCCTGTCAAAGGCATCATCAAACTTTCACTTTCTCTTATTGTACAAGAACAAAAAGACATCCCACAAAGCTAGCTTGTAGCGAAATAAAGAAACAGTCCTTTACACATCAAGTAGAGGAGTTGGAGATGCTTGCCCATGGCTGCTCAAGGCATTCACGAATCAATGGCAATCTGGAAAAGTTATGAAAAAGAAATCCACCGTGTTTTATTAAATGTAAAGATCCTATTCCTGAACCACAATTGCTGGGAAATTGGAGACTATTTCTGGAAAGTAATGTTGTGTACTTGCTCTTCTATAATCAGCATTGGGAGAGAGGAATCTTTGATCATTCTCCACATTTATGTCTCTGTTTTTATACAGGTATGGTTCTCTAACCAGTCCAGCGCTCTTCCCTGCTCAGGTGCAACTCAGAAAAGTTCCCATGTGTACTGGGTCTGGCTGGAATGTTAACTTTCCCGGCAGCAGCCCATACAGTGCCGTACTCTGTACTTGTAGCTGGAACAGCAGTGTTATCACACCAGTGTTGTGTCTACTGCTGAGCAGCAGTGGCACAGCATTGGGCCTTTCTCTAACCCTCCTAGGGGGTGGGCAAAAAGTGAGGAGAGAAACATCACTAGGGCAGCTGACCTAAACCAATCAAAGGGATATTCCATACCATGTGGTGTCACACTCAGCAATAAAAGGTGGAAACAGGAAGAAGAGGGGAGGGGTGGGCTCTCGTTGAGAAGACGTCGGTCCTCCTCTCGAACACCGGCTGCGTGCGTTGAGGCCTTGCTTCAAGGACGTGGTCAATCATCGCTCATTTGTGGGAAGTAGAGAGTAATTTCTTTCCTCTGCACTTCCATATAGCCTTCATTTATTTTGTTTGTTTGTTTTCCTCCCTTCTTTTTATTTTTCCTTTTCCCCTCCCTTTTCCCCTTTCCCTTTTTATTTCCCCTTAGTTAAATTGTTTAGTTCATGGTAGTCTTTATTTAATTATTATAATTATTTCCCTTTAATTAAATTATCCTTATCTCAACCCGTGAGTTGTTCTTTGCTTTACTTCTCCCCCTCCTCATCTAAAGGAGGGGGAGTGAGAGAGCGGTTGTGGGGTTTAGCTGCCCAGCACGGTAAAACCACCACACCATGCTGGACCAGGCATGAACAGTGACACAATCTTTGGAGCTTTCACACACTAAAAATATAATATGTCTCTACTCAGCATATGCAAAAGGAGTCTTACAACTTCAGCACATTTTCAGAGGAAAGAAGCACTATCCTAATAGAAAACCTATTTAAGAAATTTCAAGCTGCAGTAATACTGAGAAGCAACAGCTTTTTAAAGAAAAGGTCACAACTTTTGCACATATCTAAATGCACAGACTAGTATCTTCTCAGTAGCTAGTCATTCTTGGAAATAAACAAAGTGTTTTGTCTGAAATTTTTAAAGGTAAAATTATAATTTTGTCCGAGTCAGACGCACAGTGAAGAAACACATAGGTAAAATGGTTGAAGTTTGCCAAAAACATTTACAGCTGAAAGTAGGAGATTTTCGTGGAAAGTGTCATATGCTTTTAAAAATTGGCAGCTGAACCACACGTCTGCACATACCCCATCAATGTGCAAGACAAAGCACTATATTGAGGAGAAAGTACTACTATCCAAAACACTTCTTCACTCATATTTAGAATATCAAAAATTCATGAAACTTAAAATAATTCTCATTTATAATTGTAAAATGTAGAAGGTTACTATGCTTATATTTAATTCTCCCTGATACTTAGCAAGTTATTTTTACAAACACATTTTTATTCTAGGAGAAGACACCTTTTCTGCTTTGGGTTTTCAGAGTTTAAAAGAAACCCAAACCTAAGAAAAAAATAGTTGAGGGCCATACTTGAAAGTCAGAATCCCGAAAACTAAAACTAAAGATAAGTGAATAAATGGAAATGGAGGGGCCAAAACATCTAAAGTTCAGCACTTTATGAGAAATGAAGCAGCTCTCCTGATTTCATTGGTTATGTTCTTCAGTCTTTGGCAAAAGACAAAGGAGATGAAAGAAGCCAAACTGAATGGCTAGGTGAGCAAAACAGGGAAGAAGAGGAGAATCTGTTGTCTGAGCTGATCACCTTCTAGACTGGGAGAACTGCCTGTGCATTCCAAGGCAAAGTCAGGGCATTTAATCTAAACCCTTGCTGAAGCCCGTATTGAACACATTCCTTGTCAATACACCTGAGTCTATCAGGTTGCTGCCATCTACAGGGGACATTTCCATTTCACCCTTTCTTTTGTTTCCAACTCTCTCTAGTGCAAGCACAAGTTCCTTACTGATCCCACAGACAAATACTCACTTTCCAGTTTCTGGGATGAAAATGACAAAAGCATGTAACTAAGATCAGGGGTGAGAAATGCTGTATCACAGAAGCACACTCTTCCTCATTTCATGTTGTCCTTATATAAATGAAGAAATGCTCATCCCATCTCATTTCTTTCTATGGGTTAGGAACAGGGGAAGCAGCTTTCACTGTTTCACTGCAGTTTTAGGATACGCACATATGGAGGCATTAATCTGTGGTTGTTTTTAAGATGATCTTGTTACTGTACTCTGGGTCCCCAAACCTGAAAATATAGTTTGCTAAGTTCTGCATTTGATGTGCTTCAGCACCATGTCAAAAAACAAACAAACTAACAAATGGAACAGAAAGAAACTAAAAACAAACCAAGAACTTCTCTAAGCTCAGTGTTTTATGTATTAGCATGTTTATAATATTGCACTGACTACTCCCCAAAACCACCATTCAGGAAAAAAAAAAAAGGACGAATGTACTTCACCAATAGCGCTTTGCTGAATCAGGGTAAAAAGTATCATATACAGAATGTAAACAAATTCAAAAATTGTTTCCATACACCTTCTATTAACAATATTAAACGGTAACTTTAAAATGAGTAAGTGAGAAAATTATTTGATTTAAAATACAATTTTATATTTTAAAATAAAAAGCAAATGGATGAAAATATTTACCAGGGATTTTTTTTTTTTTTAACATTTTTTTCTTAAGTGGGGTGAGTGTACATTGTAAATGTCACAGAAGCAAAAATTGAAACAGTTCACTGTACATTCCTGGAAATAAACTTCAAAGCACATCTGGTTTACATTTAACTAGTTATGTCACTGGAAACACAATCTAAACCACAGAGCTTGTTGTAAAAATCTCAGCTTTCACAGATTCTGAAAACTTAAACAACTCTCCCACTCCCTGCAACAAATTGATGAAAATTTTCAGTTGAACTACAAATGAAAACAGTGTATGTTTTTTTTTTTTTTTTTTTTCACAGTTACTGATGACATTTATACTAATTAAAAATATACTAGTGAATAATAAGCATCAGAGCATTTTCAGAGTATAATATAAATCTTCTGGCTATAGCAATCTTCTACAACTAGTGAACCTGTAACTCCAAACTGAATTTCTTAGTGTTTCTTTGAAAACAGAATTTGGACAAAAAGAGATGAATTTATTCCTCAAACTGCCAACCCACTCAACATTAGAAAAAATGTAATACATTTAATAGGTTTTATAGACACTTCTATGCCAAACCACTCCTGAATCTTTTTGTGCCTGATCAGCTAAATCTAAACTTCAATCTAACTAAAATATTCAAGATGGAGATGACAGATCCTTCATAAACTATGTGTGTGATTTCATGTATATAACACCGTTGAAGGAAACTGAAAATCCTTCAGAATGTGTAGCACAGACAACATAAAATTAAAATTACTTTAGGCTGGATTACACTAAAATAACTATGGCCAAAAACCAAACAAAACTGGAGTTTTAGTTTTTGTTTTGTTTTGTTTTTTAAATGAGAAAGTAGGATTTTTTTTTTTTTTACATTAATAAAAAGTTCTATTATTTTATTCCTGCATTCATGCCCATTTATGCACTCATTCCTCTGAGTGCAGTATACATACAGCATTATGAAATAGAGCCCAAGGATGCACAGGAACTAATATTTTATGGAAGAAACAGATCCTTAGATGAATAGCTAAAAAATGTATTGTGAACATTTCCACATAAAAAAAAAAAAAAAAGAAACAACAGATTAAATGCATTAATTAATTAACCTCTCTCCAAACTCAGCAAATCAAAAAGCCACCAGACAGAAACATGATCTGCTGTACTTATGTACCTTGAATGATCAACTCAGGAATTCTTTTACGATAGCATTGATTTTAATTTACATAACTACCTGCTCAAATAAGTCACTTTTGCATTTTCTGCCTATGGTTCAGGATGGCTCATGTTGTGAAATGTCTCACTATGTGTATTACTAGACAATTGTCACAAGCACTATACTATGCTAGTTCCCTGTTCCTATTTTCAGATACGACCCATAAATGATTAATTTAGGGAATGTACCTAGCTCCTTTAGATAAAATCCAAAAGCAATTTTATTTTTTTTACATTTCTAATAAAAATGAGCTAAGATGCTATTAAGATGAGAGAAGCCTGCCATTTAGATTTCTACTAGAACTTTCCTGTAAACTTGATTGTATCTTAACTGTACTATTTTTTGATATTATGGTTTAGCAGTCAGTACCAGCTAGCAATGCTATCTAATTAAATCACCAAACTCAGTGAACTATTAATTCAAATGAACCAGTGAATTAATTTCCACACCAGAATAACTCTCCCTCACGCTCTTCCCCACTTATTTCCCCAAAAATAATAGGGACATAGTGAACTCCCAGATGTCATTCACTACATCGCGATCCCCAAAACCTGTGCAAGAGAAAGCACATTGGAATGGTCACAAGGATGTCCAGAAGATAGGAAATCCATTTGGATCCCTTTTTTCCTATAGATGTTGTGTCTCAATGCAATCATAAATCCACTTTTTAACTTTTTTTTAGTCAATTTGACTAGATTTGATTTTTTTTTTTTTTTATTTGGTCAATTAAGCCTCTCTATTACTCTTTCTATGACCATTACTATTGCTATTGATGCATTATTACATTGTTATTTGAATAATTGAAAAAAGGTTATTTACATTCTGCTATCTCATTCATCTATATTTTGGTCAGTGTTATGCTTTGAAGTTGATGGTCTTTCCATCTTGTTAATTAACATCTTCTTTTGCTACACTATTCTGTTGTTTTTTTTCTGTGTAGGAGATTTTTTAAGAAACATGCACATGAAAAACATGTGATGAGTGACTGAGATGTTTTCACACATAGAAACGCAACAAATTAGACAGACTGAAGACAAAATCTCACCTGAACATTGTGAATAGATACTAAGCATTAAGACAATTTAGCACAGTGTGCTATAAATCAGTGGGGGTATTAGAGGCCTAACCTGAGCAAGTGCTACTACTTTGTAACATTTAAGGAGGGAAGAAATTTTAACTTTTAAAAGTGGCCTGTGAAACACACGTGTACTAAAATATAAAGGAACATGATTCCTTTTGAACAGAAGAGGTGAAGAGGTGAATGATTTGATACTGCCAGAATTTAAACCATTTCATTAGATGTTTTGAGTGTAAACACATGTTCACTTTCCAAACGGTTGGAGACATTCAAAATGCTATTGCCCCCATGCTGTTTGCTTCCACTCTTCTGCTGAAAACCGGCGAAGAGCACACGGGCCTTCCTCACCCG
Source organism: Aythya ferina (assembly GCF_964211825.1). Lineage (NCBI taxonomy): Eukaryota > Metazoa > Chordata > Aves > Anseriformes > Anatidae > Aythya > Aythya ferina. The sequence continues at coordinate 49,992,859 of NC_140299.1, read as the reverse complement.
CTTCAGCGTGAAGTTAGCTCATCCAACATACACTGTGAATGAAATGGTTTAAGTTAACCTGACTGATCTTACACAGCAAGAATAGATTAAAGAGTGCTTCCACTTTCCATTCTGTATGTTTGCTTAGCTGTGTAGCAGTAACTTGTGGCTGATCAGTAATAACAGGCAGCTGAGGACAATAATGCCTTCCACTGCTTCAGATAAATCTGGAAGATGATATTGGTTCATACAATAGATATTCCAAAAGGATTATAGCTTCCGCAACAATCATTCTAACATAAGACTATTTTACTACAAAAAACTTGTTAATCATAACAATACTGAGATTTATAGATTATGGAACCAAATAAAAAACAATACAAGAAACTAATAAAATACTGCTGCTCTGAATGCTAATTAAAAAAAGAGACAAAGGTTTCTATTTCAACTCCTCTTTTGCAGAGCCTTGCTTGGAACTGTTTTATAACAGTGTGGCCAGCAGGGCTAGGGAAGTGATCGTCCCCCTGTACTCGGCTCTGGTGAGGCCGCACCTCGAGTACTGTGTTCAGTTTTGGGCCCCTCGCTACAAGAAGGATGTCGAGGTGCTTGAGCGGGTCCAGAGAAGGGCGACAAAGCTGGTGAAGGGTCTGGAGAACAAGTCTTACAAGGAGCAGCTGAGGGAGCTGGGGTTGTTCAGCCTGGAGAAAAGGAGGCTCAGGGGCGACCTTATCGCTCTTTATAAGTACATTAAAGGAGGCTGTAGTGAGGTGGGGGTTGGTCTATTCTCCCACGTGCCTGGTGACAGGATGAGGGGGAATGGGCTTAAGTTGCACCAGGGGAGTTTTAGGTTGGGTGTTAGAAAGAACTTCTTTACCGAAAGTGTTGTTAGACATTGGAACGGGCTGCCCAGGAAAGTGGTGGAGTCACCATCCCTGAAGGTCTTTAAAAGACGTTTAGATGTAGAGCTGAGGGATATGGTTTAGTGGAGGACTTATTAGTGTTAGGTCAGAGGTTGGACTCGATGATCTTGAGGTCTCTTCCAACCTAGAAATTCTGTGATTCTGTGTGACAACCAAAAATTCTCATTAATACTTGTTAGTTGTTACCAGAAAGGACAGCCTTCAGGAATCCCAGGTCCCACAAACCATGGGGAAAGGCTGGAGCAAGGAACTTGTACCCTTGCTAGAAAAGGATCAGGATGGGGGTAAAAATAAGCAAACTGGACCATTCAGAAGGCCATGGGCTCTGATGGGATGCACCTACAAGAGCTGAGGGAACTGGCAGATGTCATTGTGAGGACCCTCTCTATAATGTTTGGTCAATCATGGAAACTGGGGGAAGAACCTGAAGACTGAAGGAAAGCAAATGTCACTCCTGCGTTCAAGAAGGCCAAGAAGGATGACCTGGGGAACTACGGGCCAGTCAGCATCACCTTGATCTCTGGAAAGGTGATGAAGCAGCTACTCCTGGAAACCATTTCCAGGCACATGAAGGAGAAGAAAATCATCAGGACTCACAGATTCACCAAGGGGAAGTCGTTCTTGACCAAGCTGATAAGCCTCTCTAAGGAAAAGACCAGCCTGATGGATGAGGAGGGAGCAGTGGATATTGTCTACCTATACTTCAGAAAGGCCTTTGACACTGTCACCATAAGATCCTCACAGAGGAGCAGTTGATGTATGGGCTGGGTGGGCAGATGGTGAGGTAGATCAAAAACTATCTGAATGGTCAAGTCCAGAGGTTGATGATGAATAAAGTCTAGTTGGAGGCCAGAAACTTGTGGTGTACCCGAGGGGAGAATGCTGGGTCCAATCCTGTTCAACATCTTCATTAATGATCTGGATGATGGGGTAGAGTGCACCCTCAGTAAATTCACAAATGATAAAACACCACAAAGATGATGAAGGGACTGAAGCACCTTTTCTATGAGGAGAGGCTGAGAGAGCTATGACTATACAGCCTAGAGAAGAGAGGCTTCCGGGGAGATCACGGAATCACAGAATCACAGAATTTCTAGGTTGGAAGAGACCTCAAGATCATCGAGTCCAACCTCCGACCTAACGCTAACAGTCCCCACTAAACCATAGCCCTAAGCTCTACATCGAAACGTCTTTTAAAGACTTCCAGGGATGGTGACTCCACCACTTTCCTGGGCAGCCTGTTCCAAAGTCTACCAACACTTTCGGTAAAGAAGTTCTTCTTAACATCTAACCTAAAACTCCCCTGGTGCAACTTAAGCCCATTCCCCCTCGTCCTGCCACCAGGCACGTGGGAGAACAGACCAACCCCCACCTCGCTACAGCCTCCCTTGAGGTACCTATAAAGAGCGATAAGGTCGCCCCTGAGCCTCCTCTTCTCCAGGCTGAACAAGCCCAGCTCCCTCAGCCGCTCCTCGTAGGACTTGTTCTCCAGGCCCCTCACCACCTTTGTCACCCTTCTCTGGACCCGCTCAAGCACCGCGACATCCTTCTTGTAGCGAGGGGCCCAAAACTGAACACAGTACTCGAGGTGCGGCCTCACCAGACCTGAGTATAGGGGGACGATCACTTCCCTAGCCCTGCTGGTCACACTGTTTCTTATGCAAGCCAGGATGCCGTTGGCCTTCTTGGCCACCTGAGCACACTGCTGGCTCATATTCAGCCGACTATCAACCATCACTCCCAGGTTCTTCTCTGCCTGGCAGCTCTCCAACCACTCATCTCCCAGCCTATAGCTCTGCTTGGGGTTCTTGCGCCCCATCTGCAGGACCTAGCACTTGGCCTTGTTGAACTTCACACAATTGACCTCAGCCCATCGGTGCAGCCTATCCAGATCCTCCTGCAGAGCCTTCCTACCCTCGAGCAGATCGACACACACACCTAGCTTGGTGTCATCTGCAAACTTACTGAGGGTGCACTCAATGCCCTCATCCAGATCATCGATGAAGATATTAAAGAGGACCGGCCCCAGCACCGAGCCCTGGGGAATGCCACTAGTGACTGGCCTCCAACTGGACTTGACTCCATTCACCACGACTCTTTGGGCCCGGCTATCCAGCCAGTTTCTAACCCAACGAAGAATGCGCCAGTCCAAGTCAAGAGCAGCCAGTTTCTTGAGGAGAATGCTGTGGGAGACGGTGTCAAAAGCCTTGCTGAAGTCAAGGTAGACCACATCCACAGCCTTTCCTCATCCACCCAGCGTGTCACTTTGTCATAGAAGGAGATCAGGTTCATCAAGCAGGACCTGCCTTTCATAAACCCATGCTGACTGGGCCTGATCACCTGGTTGCCCTGCAAGTGCTGCATGATGACTCTCAAGAGGATCTGCTCCATGAGCTTCCCTGGTACTGAGGTCAAACTGACAGGCCTGTAGTTTCCCGGGTCTGCCCTCTGGCCCTTCTTGTAGATGGGAGTCACATTTGCCTGCCGCCAGTCAACTGGGACCTCCCCCGATAGCCAGGACTGCTGATAAATGAGGGATAGTGGATTGGCCACCTCCTTTGCCAGTTCTCTCAGTACCCTTGGGTGGATCCCATCTGGCCCCATCAACTTGTGCACATCCAAGTGCCATACCAGGTCACCAACCAGTTCTTCGTGGATAGTGAGGGCCACATCCTGCTCCCCATCCCCTTCCACCAGCTCAGGGTACTGGGTATCCAGAGAACAACCGGTATTGCCGCTAAAGACTGAGGCGAAGAAGGCATTGAGCACCTCCACCTTTTCCCCTTTTCCTCATCTCTTGTAACTAAGTTTCCCCCCGCATCCAGTAAAGGATGGAGATTCTCCTTAGTCCTCCTTTTTGTGTTGATGTATTTATAAAAACATTTTTGTTATCTTTAACGGCAGTAGACAGACTGAGCTCCAGATGAGCTTTGGCCTTCCTAATTTTGTCCCTGCACAGCCTCGCAACATCCTTATAGTCCTCCCTAGTGGCCTGCCCACTTTTCCAAAGATTATAAACTCTCTTTTTTCTCCTAAGCTCAAGCCACAATTCTCTGTTGAACCAGGCTGGTCTTCTTCCCTGCCAGCTCGTCTTTGGGCACGTGGGGACAGACCGTTCCAGCGCCATTAAGATTTCCCTCTTGAAGAGCGCCCAGCTCTCCTGGACTCCTCTGCCCTTCAGAACCGCCTCCCAAGGGACTCTACCAACCAGTGTCCTCAGCAGCTCAAAGTCAGCCCTCCAGAAGTCCAATACAGCGGTTTTACTGGTCCCCTTCCTGGCCTTGCCAAGAATAGTGAACTCCACCATTTCGTGGTGACTCTGCCCAATCACATCCTCCACCAGTCCTTCTCTGTGAAGAGAAGGTCTAGTGGGGCGCCACCCCTGGTAGGTTCACTAACCAGCTGCGTCAGTAAGCTACCTTCCATGCTCTCCAGAAACCTCCTAGACTGCTTTCTCTGGGCTGTGTTGTGCTTCCAGGGGAAGCACATATGTCAGGAAAGTTGAAGTCCCCCACGAGTACAAGCACTGAAGATTTCGCAACTTCTGTCAGTTGCCTGTAGAACTCCTTATCCGTCTCCTCATCCTGGTTCGGCAGTCTATAACAGACCCTGACCAGGAGACTAGCCTTGTTGTCCCTGCTGATCCTAACCCAAAGGGACTTGACCTTGTCATTCCCAGCCTCGAGTTCTACAACATCGAAAGACTCTTATCAACAGATGTTATGAAGATCTTATCAACGTGCATAAAACCTACCTAATATGAGGGTGCAAAGACAAGGGAGCCAGGCTCTTCAAGGTGGTGCCTTGTGGCAGGACAAGAGGCAATGGGCACCGAATGGAACACACGAGGTTCCTCCTGCACATCAGGAAACACTTTTTTACTGTGCAGGTGACCAAGCACTGGCACAGGTTGCCAAGAGAACTTGTGAAGGCATTGTCTTCAGAGGTCTTCAAAAGCTCTCAGGACATGGTCATGGGCAACCTGCTTTGGGTGGCCCTGTCTGAACAGGGGAGACAGATAAGATCCCTTCCAATCCCAACCATTCTGTAATTTTGTGGTTAGTTTCTGTAGTGTAACATTTTCATTGCTCTAGCATGTGTGTTCATTAGTAATATAGAAAAACAATGATGATTATAAATTATGTACTGAAAAAAAAAAAAAAAGAAGACGATTTTAGTATCAACCACTAATATACACATGCAGGAACTCTAACATCACATAAAACATCACAAATACCAGAATTTGGTATAGAACTAACTATCAACATAGACTGAAGAGAGAAAATGAAGAAGACTGTGTGATCAAAACTGATGTATTTCCCTAAATGATAAACAGTATTTTCCCACTCTATGATCTACGGCAAGCATACATTTGACTTTACTTCCACTGCAAAATATCTTGTCTAAATAAAGGAAAATACTTTCATAGAACAATGAACTGACTACTTTGAAGAGAAATTCACTAGGTAGACCCAACACTTTAAAAAACACTGCAGAGAAATTACCAGAGGAATGCAATGATTTATGCTTCATCTTAGTTCTTTCTTTTCATCTTGCTTTTGTCATCACTGAATCTTTTTTAATCATTTAGTTTCAAGGTTATATAATAAGCAATAAAATTATCACACGTGCAGATTTCTCACCTTCACATGTGTCAGTCTCGGTGCTGAACACATAACCCTTTGGACAAGTGCAGCTGTAACTTCCAGGGGTGTTTCGACAGAGCCCGTTATCACACAGCAGTCCATTCACTGAACATTCATCAATGTCTGTAACAAGATGAGTTAATACCAATAAGAGCAAATGCCACGAGACACCCTTGTCTCCCCACCCTTGTCTCCTCTTGCTTTCCGCAGCAGCAATTAGGTTGCCAGATATGCAGTTATTTACAATGACTAAGAAAAGAAAAATGCCAATTCTTGTTTACAAAAATCTAATTCTTATTTCTAAAAATTCTATTTTCCTTTTGGTTTTTCATTATCAGGCTTTATAAACAGTTCATACAGTCTTACATTGATAATTATATTTTCGTGGAATGACCTTGGGAGCTTTGTCAACTGTATGACTATCACCAGTACAACTTTACTAAGGTCCATTTGGTTTTAAAACTTTTTTTTTTTTTTTTTTTTTTAATGTATGTATGTACACAAGGATGTGATAGATTACTGTTCTAAATCCTCTTTTATAGGCAACGAAAACTGAATTTGTTATCCACGAAATTAATATATATGTTAAATTGTACAGATGCATGGAAGACATCTTAAGAATGTATATGCACACTACTTTTTGGAAAAAAAAAGGAACAAGACATCAAGCATACAGAACAAGAAAAACTCATCAATTAACATAATTCCCTACCTTCTTCTAAATATTGCTAACACAAAGCAATCAAACTTCTTCATTTTCATATTATTTTTTAAAAGAAAAAGTTAAAAAATCATAATTTAAATTACATTCCTATAATCCCTATCACATGCCACAGATTCTTAAGTTTATAGAAAGATAAGCCTGATGCTTTATCCTGCTTCAGGGTGTCTCCTGAATTTTCACTGGTTCATTTCCCAAACTTAAAGCTGTAGCTGAAATTGTTCCCACCAATCAACTACATTTTTAGAGTGTTTAAGTTATAAATAAACAGAAATAATAAGAAAGTAGTATACTTACAATCTAAAGGTTACTGCTTTCACAAGTACATCACATTTTTGAACCTATGCTTATTAAGTCTGTTAAGGTACAGACAATAAAGCCTTTATTTCCCCAGACAATAAATCTGAATTTTAAGTTTTGTAGCCACAAAGAAGCTCCTCAGCTTCTTAATCTAAACTCATCCAATTTTAACTACATAAAGAAGGATGGATTTGGAATTTGATGTTTTCAAGAGCAATAGACTTCAGTTTTGAGCTTTTTGTCATAAAATCCTCTAACACAAATTAGCAGTGTGATAAATATGTTATTTCCTTAGAGTGTCACTGTTAAACTACAGATTTGGGCTGTCACCTATTGTGACACACACTGTGAAAGAACAATATAGCTTATGCACCAAAAACACCTGATGCTGACAGAAATGCTAACTGCATTCTGTCTGATGAGGATTTTTATTTCTTGGCAGCTCTTAATATGTATCTATTAAAACTTTTCCACTCTTTATTTGAGTGTTCACAATTAAATTGCATTGTGCAAAACCTCATTAACTAAGAATAAAAGCATCCTCACAGTGAATATGCTGCATTTTAATTTGTATAATGAAACAGACAGATATCTATGCCAACAGTTACATAATTGCATGTATAACTAAACAAGTGATACCACTTGCCATGAAATCAATTTGGAAAATAATATTATGTGAAGTATTTGAAAATCAACCAACCAACCAAACAAACAAAAACCTGACAGTTTTTTTTGCAGCATTGCATTTCCTGCCAAAAGGTCATATTTAGGGCCTTTAGAAAGTAACGAGCTGCAAAATTCCTTAATTCAAGCAGATGAAAAAAGCACTTTCACTACTTCATGTTTGCTTTGAAACAAAAGGTAGGAATGTTCAGTTTGAAAATTATATCACACTTAATAGTCCAGGTTTTCCCTACCAAAAATGTTGTGTTTAGTTGATCATACATTACCATGAATAATAAAATTAACTAGATAGAATGTGAAATGTATAATTTAGGTATCTTCTGTTGGGCATTGCCAAACACTTCCAGAAAAACTATATAGAAATTGCAATGGCAGTCTGGTATATATCTAAACCAAACTAAAAGTGACTTTAAAACTAAAAGTTTCTTAATTGAATCACTTCTGTGATTCTGGTGGTGACCCAAATGAAATATTTTGAAAAACAAAAGATTATCTGTTACACTTCAGTCCACTGTCCAGGCAGGACTTGGGAAATCATAAGTGGGGATCACAGCTTTCTTCTAAAAGCCAAGGCATTTCAGCAATGCATTCTACTGTACCTGTGTAACTCAGGGACATCAAAAATTCCTCCATACTGCAAAAATTGTGCACATATGCCACCAGGTATCATTCATTATGGTAATGATAGCAATCGTTATTACATTATTACAATACATTACATTACATTACATTATTACAATAAAATTACATTTTATTAGGTAAAACTATGATATTCAGCAATTGGCAATTTATCATCCAGCCTTGAATCTAAAATGACATATTTTAGATTCTCTTGTACAATAAAATGTAACAGAAACTGACCCATACTTTTGAGAAAAATAATTCCTAATCTACAACAATATTTCCTGCCTACACATCCCAGACAAATACCATTAAAAAAACAACAATGATGACAACAACAGCAACAACAACAAAAACCACTGCCAAGTAACAGAAAAAGATACCAATAAAAGTATTGGCTATGCAGTTGCTGAGAAAAATGGACTCAATACAGATTTTTACTGTTTTCATTGTAGATGTAAAAAGTAGATATCTGCCTTCTAATCTAAGATCTACCAATTCCAATTATCATCAATGTAGTCGTTAATTATTCGACAGTGATAAATAAATAGAGCAACTTACCCACACAGTTCCTTCCAGAAGGATCAGGCTCATAGCCACTGTTACAATTACAACGATAGCTGCCACGTAAGTTTTCACAAATTCCATTGGAGCAAATGTCAGGATCCAATGCACACTCATTAATATCTGTATTAACATAAGACAGAAAACAACCAGACACTGAAACATATGAAAAAAATGAGCTATAGACATGAATATCAAATTGGAGGGAGCATCTGACTTGGTAGAGGTTGAGGCTGTCATTCAAAGCAAGGATATAGCAAGGATGCAGCCAGAAGGCTAAACAAAGGGATTAGTCTTCTCTATTTGACCCTAGTGAGGCCAAACATGGGAAACTGTGTTCAGTTTGAGGCCACCCAATCCAATAAAGATACACCAAGTGACTGGAGAGTATCCAGGAAATGGTTGCAAAGACCATTTGCACCAGAAGGGTGGAGCACATGATGCGTGAAAGAGGCTCAGGGAAATGGGTTTGTTTAGCCATCAAGAGGAAAGATGAAAGGGAGATACGATAGCAGTTCTCTGATAATTAATAGATGGTTCCAGAGGAGATGGAGCAAGATTCTTCTCCAAGTTACAGAATAAAAAGGCAAGAGACAACATTCTTAGGATTTACAATTGGGAAAATGTTAATTGAATGCTAGGGAAAAATCTCTTCGCCATGAGAGTGGTTAAGCATTAGAGCAAGCTGCCCGGAGAGGCTGTGGGAACTCCATCCTTGGAAATCTGCCAAACACAACTGGGCAAGTCCTTGAGAAACCTGATTCGACTTTGAAGTTAGCCCTGCTCTGAGCAGAAGGTTAGATTGGATGACCTCCAAACATCCTTTCCAACCTAAATCAATAGAATGACTATGTTTGTAAGAATACCTTGATGCAAAATATCTAGCCTGCGCACTTAGTGCCTGTGGTTTAAGGATCTAGGTAAGAAGTTATAATTTATTAGGTGATACAAATACCTTTCCTAATACAGGACTAGTGCATACGTCAATACCACGGCATATTCAGTTTTACAGAAATTACAGTATTCATTGGAAATTTAAAATTTCTCTTGGATGGACAGAATAAGATGATGAATGAGATATATTCCCTAAACTTACAGTCCCATATAGAATTTCTGCTGTAGTTGGAAAATTCCAGAATATTCATATGAACTATAAGAACAGGAACAGACTATTTTTAATATTTTTTGCCTCTGCGGAAAAGAGTTTTTTCAATATTAAGTTATTTCTTCCCATACGGTAAGCCCATTACTTTAAATAGTTCCCTTTCCAAACACTGGAAAGAACAGTAGGGGTGCTGGCCTAGCTGTGACTTCATAAAAAGCTTGTTTTATACTTGCACTGTTCAACTTTTTATAAAGGTCATTCGCTCTTCAACCATAGTGTAGTTTAGATCAGGATATTCTCCATGATTTACGTATACTCAGAAAAATTTTTTGAAAAAAATTGCTATTCCTGGATTAAACTGAAAACTATGAGACATCTGAAATTTTCATAAGAAAATATTCATTACAGTCATATTTCAGCTGCATGTTTTCTTTTAAGCATAAAGTTTTGTGCAGTTTACTGGGCTTGTTTGTATCTTGTGGGGGAAAAAAAAAAAAAAGAAAAGAAAAACAACACAAAATCTCATTACTTTGTCTCTCCTTATCAAGTTAATAACAGTACCATATAATAACCTGAGCTGGAAGCAACCCATGGGGATGATCATCTCCAACTCCTCAAAGTAAATTCTTTGACATGATCCAAATCTTCCTTTTTTTTTTTTTTATATTGAACACAACAGCAAGATTTCTGTCCTCACCTTCATCCATATTGCTCTCATACAAAGAAATGAAGGTTTTGGGCTTCTTAATCACAAGCTAAATATGGGGAGTAGGTATGTGGTGATGGATTGCAGTATAATTAACAATCTATGAATCAACTGAAGGTAAAATTTATATGCCAAAACCTTTCCTGATAAAATGTATTCTCACTCACTCTTGATAATGCGAAAGAACAAGGAAAAGAACACAATCTTAGCAGGGATTGGTTGCAGGACCAGTATTTCTCTCCTTTATGAAACAGAGCTGGCAAACATTGACATAAATGGTGGTAGGAGCAGCAGCAAAAAAATCACCTGTAAGGTTGCTGTGCAAGACATACAGAAAATGCTACAGTTTTCTTTAGAAACATAAACAAAGAGGGATTTAATTAGACATGGAATCCCAAAAATTATAGTCTATCCTGCAGTTGGTGGAGTCCATAATTAGTTTTACATTTTCAGTGAGAAATTAGATTTTTTTCCATGTATCCGAAAGAATGTATAACCTCCCTACATGCAAATTCTCACAGTAAGATGCTATTTGTATAACAGCATTATGGTACACTGCCATTATTTCTCCAGGAGATTTAGAAACTCTCCAAATGGACTTTGCAGAATTCACTGAAAAGAAAACTGAGAGAATGTACAAAGTCTGTGGATTTCACATTATTTTTAAGTCTGGCAAGACGTTAAAGAAATGAGCTCATAGAAAAGACAAAACTATGCATATGCACTTACTGTACTGAACAGAAACAGTATTTCCTCTAATGTAGTACTGTTTTTAAAAGTTATGTATGTTGTTACTAGGTATAAGGATAAAGGGTTAGTTTAATTATTCTATTTAAATAATGAAAACATTAAAAGCAAAATATTAGTCTTGAGGCAAAAATACCCAAACTACCTAGCATACCTAAATACCTAGCATGTTACAGAAAAATCTACTTCTGAACATATCTTTATTTTACTTTCAAACATATAGATTAAATAAAATGCGCAACATACCTCGTCCATCCACAGTAATACCTATGCCACTGCTACACAGGCCATGGAATTCAGCTACTCAGTTGAAGCAAGAGATGTAAGAAATAAAAATAAAATGTTATTTGCAGTGTTTTACTATCTTTAATCCTCAAAATAAATTTTCTACAATGTAATTAGGGATATGGTTTAGTGGGGACTGTTAGCGTTAGGTCAGAGGTTGGACTCGATGATCTTGAGGTCTCTTCCAACCTAGAAATTCTGTGATTCTGTGTGATTCTGTAATTAATAAAATGCCAATGTTCACATGAAATAACTATCTATATATGTTAGCTAAACATGTCTTGTTACATTCCACCCTGAACTTTCCCATATCTACAAAAATGAAATTTGATAGCAAGAATGAAATATTTAAGCTACTTCATTATAGTCTCGACAACACTTTCTCCCTCAGCTATTGCTTTCAACCATAGTACCAGTATTTCTTCATTTCTTCTAAAATTTCTGCCGTCTCAGAAAACAGCACTGAATGGGTCTACTATCCAAGCCCCATCATCTCAATTCTGTTTTCAAGAACTTTTTTTTTATTTTTATTTAAATCAGTCTCCAAGTGTGTTTAGAGAACTCATTCCTATAAAATACATATTTCCCAAACGAATATGAGATGCACTTTTAAACTAGATTTAACTATGAGATGTACAGATTTATCAGAGATGTCTGCTTATTCTCTCTAAAGCATCATTAAATTCAGGGACCCAGATTCATTCATAGCATATTCATGTTCCTCCGTATAATATTCATGTTCCTCTCATAATTTTGTCACAGTCTGGCCATTTCTGAAAGGAGGTTTGCCTCAAATGTTACAGTACATAAAACTAGAATACCAGACAGTTTGTTTTATCTTTAGAGAAGAAACCATTTTCAGTGTACATTTCTATTAAGTACACTATTCATTTCTCTCAAATGCATGAAATAAATGAACAAACTAATATGGACAAGTTTTGTTTTGTTTTTTGAAAGTGAAAATTTACCTGAATTTTTAGCAGGGCAGGGATGACATGGCTCTCCAAAACCATAGTCAGGATTGGCACAGCAACATTCAGACTTCGTTACAGCACCAGGGAAAGGACGAACACATGCTCCCTTTTTGATTCCTCCATAGCATGTGCTACGCATATGAGTATCTAAGAAAGGACATGCAAAGAAATAATTTATTTCCATAGGCACTAAGTGAAATGGAAGTATATTATCTGTGGAAGGCATCTGGGGGTGCTGGTGACAGTAGGCTCAGCATGTGCCAGGCATTTGAGGATGCATTAAACACAGCATAGCCAGCCAGTCAAAAGAGGTGATTCTTCCACTGTATTTACTGTTGGTGCGGCCTCACCTTCAACATCATGTGCAGTTCTGGGCTTCATATTAGAAAAAAGATGTTAAAGTACTTCTAAGCAACCAGAAAAGGGGCAACAAATCTGTAAAAAGGGCTGGAGGGCATGTCCTAGGAGGAAAGGATGAGGACACTTGGGTTGTACAGTCTGGGAAAAGGGAAGTCAACAGGTAACCTCATGTCTCTCTGCAAATTCCTCAGGAGGGGAAGGGAAGAAGTGAAGAGCTGGCCTCTGCTCCCTGGGAACTGATGACAGGATGGGTGGGGAACGGTGCCAGGGGGGACATTAAGACAGATTTCTTTAGTATGAAGGTGGTCAAACACTGGAACAGGCTTCGTAGTGAGATCGTTGATGCCACCATGCCTGTCTGTGCTCAAGAGGCATTAGAATAATGCTATTAATAACATCCTTTAACTTTTGGGTAGCCCTGAAGTGCTCAGGCAATTGAACTCGATGATCTTTGTAGGTCCCATCCAACTGAACTAGTCAATTCTATCTCAATCAGAGCTAAAAAAATTTGTTCTACGAAATGGTTACATTGCCTACAGCTGCATTGCTCTGATAAAACAATCCTGATGGCATCAAGACCAATTCTCAAAACAGTTCTTCGAGTATTCTCCAGAGCACTTTAAAACCACCTAAACAAACTAGTTAGTTGTGGGCTAACTTAGAATTCCATAGGACCCAACAAAGATGACCTCCACATGAGAGTTGCTTTACGTATCTATCAACACCTACCTAAATAAGAAACACAGAATAGTCTTTAATCATCATGTAATGCCTCAACATTCCCATTGAGAAGGACTGCAGCCATACCCCGGTGACACAGATCTTGCATTTACTTTTGGAATGGTGTCTCATGTAATAATCTCACCAGCAGCCTGGGTAACCTGGGAGGCTACATATTTCCAATAGAGCACAGCCTCCTACTGTACATACCAACTGTGAACAGAAATGCTGTTTCAGCAGATTGTTCAAACCATCATATATATATGAGATTGGTAGACTTAATAGGATTATACATAACCTGGCACCAGTGCTGGATAAACATTAGGATATCAGAGGTCATACTACCTGGCTAGCACAAGTGATTGGGCAATTTCCACACATGGTTAAAGGATGTGAGGAAGCAGCACTATTTCCTTGAGTAAGAGAATTTACAGGAGGTTTGTGATTAAAAAGCCACTATGGAAATTAGTTCCAGCTCTGAGGAGAGGGCTGGAAATGACGGCTATGACATACCACCACTCACTATAGAAAGAAAACAGAAAATACCTGGAAGGTCTCCAACCTTGAAAATAATGCTGTAAAAGACAGAAGAAAAAATATACAGGAGAATCATACAGCTATAGGATTCTCTTCACCATGTGCACATTGTCAGTCTTCCAGCTGATTTATTCATGTAAATCATGACTGAACCTTGAAGAGCAATAAGATGCCTTGGCAGTCCTTCAGCCCGACTTTACAGGTAAAACCAACTTTTGCTGTGCTATACTTAACCAAGAACTGTAAGAATATCTCTTGGACCGCATTTTGTGCATTTTGTTTCTGTTGTTGGTTGGAGGGTTGTTTTTGGTTTTGTTTTTGTTTGTCATTTTAGGGTTATATGTCTTTTATATATATATATATATACATTTGCTTATAGGATAATATTGTCTATCTTCCAGCAAGAGCATGAGTGGACAGTCCATCTGAATGTGTAGTTGAAAACTGCAAGATACAGACAGAAGAAATAGCCTTTAGTTTTGATTCCTATACCTCTATAAACCTTTGCTAGAACTACACAAATACCTTTTGTTTCAGGTATCTACAGACTAGGCCAGACTTAATTATATTCTCTGTTGATCTCCCAGTAAAACTACAATACACCATGGTCTGGACATGAGTCTGGATGTGCTTAAACCAAGGAGGATCTGGGGGAATCCTGATAGATGTCTGCTTAAACGCGTCCCCAGAACAACAGAAAAAAGTTACATGAAACTATATGTTGAATATCCTCTGCCAATTCCAATAAGAACTAGCAATCCTTTATGTGTTCTGCCTGCTCTTTGACTGCTGTAAACTGGCTCCTACAAAAAGGCATAGCCTGTACATAAATGTTTTCTCTTGCTTTTGGTCTCCCATGGAACATACAGTTCTGGAGCACAGCTAAATGTGGCCCAGATTCCAGGACTTATTGCTTGCCAAGAGTCTAGGTGAAGCCAGTACAATTTGCTTGCACTTGACAGCAGGAAAAGATTTTTATGCTTGACAATAAGTGGTATTGCACAAGAAAAGCTGCTTATGTACCCTGCAGAATAATTAGTTTCATCAATAACACCCCTAAAAAGTCTAGATGCCATACTGCCTTGCTCTGTCTTGAATAAAGGAGTTTCAGTTTTTGTCCTCTCACAGAATTGAAGCTTTTCTCCTAGTTATGTGTCTAGTAGAGACTGAAGAAGCAATTTCAAGGGGAGGAAATGGCACCAGTGGAAAATTGCAGGGGGAGAAAAGATTGGCAAGTGTGGAAGAAATACTCAATAGGAAGGTCTTTAAAACTGTGAAGGTGGGAAGCAGATAGAGGAAGCTACAGATGTACTGAATGACAGCCCTGCCCTGAACAACTCCCCACTTGCAGGGAGCAAGTGTTCTTTCACATAACACAATGTTTTTAAAGAAGGTCAGGGAACCTGTGTAGGATTGCCTTGCTAATTATAGGTAAACAGTCTTATCTACACAGCCAGTGATTCACAAAATCTGTGCAGGAGAAAGAACCAGGCTTATACCTCATGAACCTAAACAGCAATACTATGTCTGTTTGTCTCATGCTGATAGCAAGGATGAGGACAGCCATTGCTGTGTCTGTTCATTAGTTGCCTGAGGCAACTCACCAAGCTCAAGTTCCCCGTGTCCCAAGAGTTCTGACCATGAACCTTATTGATGGACCTGTGCTGCTCCCCAAGTATAGTTTGATCAACCTTGGGCTACTAATTTCAGAATGCTGGTGTCCTGGTTCTGGCTGGGACAGACTTACTTTTCTTCCTAGCAGCTGTGTTTTGGATTTAGGGTAGCAATAATGCTAATAACATACTGATATTTTAGTTGTTGCTGAACAGTGTTCACATAGTCAAGGATTTTTCAGTTTCTCATACTGTTCTGCCAGTGGGAAGGCTGGGAGTGCACAGGAAGCTAGGAGGGGACACAACCAGGACAGCTGGCCTAGACTGGACAAAGAGATATTCCATACTATTTGGTGTCATGCTGAACAGTAAAACTGAGGGAATTGTCTGGTGACTGGTGGGAGATGCTGCTTAGGGACTGGCTGAACATCAGTCGGTGGGTGGTGAGTAATTGGATTGCGCATTGCTTTTTTTTTTTTTTTTTTGTTTATTCCTTGATCATTATTATTATTTTCCTTTCCTTTTCTGTTCTATTAAACTGTCTTTAACTGTCTTTATCTCAGCACATGAGCTTTTACCTTTGCCTTTTTTTTTTTTTTTTTTTTCTGATTCTGATTTCTTACCCCATGAATGGTAAGTGAATGGTAAGATGTAGTGCTTAGCTGCCTGCTAAGCTAAACCACAACAATCCTTCTGATGCCCTATGACATGAAGGGTTAACATAATGACAAATTTGGCCACAGTATGCTAAAAAAAAAAAAAGTAGTTATAAGCATGATATCAGTTTAATAGCTGCTGGTCACAATTTTGAATTTTTTGCTCTTGGAGTTCTGTTTGTTCTCAGAGTTGTGTTGTGTAACACCTTACTCACTAGATGTGTTCACTGGCATGCTGTTTATCATCTCTGGGGCCTTGTTTAAGGATCTCCTTTTGTTGTACTGCATAACACTGGTTTACAGTATGATAAAATTACCAGTGGTGATATTAATCTGGTATTTGTACTCATTTGTACTCAACATGCCCCAGTAAGGGTCTTCCACATACACAAGACAAAGCAATGGATATGAAAGTCAGCTCATTTGTTAAGAAAAAAACTTCTACTAAGAAGGGAAAGGGGGAAATGGATGATGCAGGCTATCCCAAAGCAGGGCCACCATGAAAACAGGGGGAGGAAGAGTCAGATACTATAAATGAGGCCGTAAACACCCAATCCCTATCCTTAGGTGAGCTATGAGATATGCAAAAAGATTTCAGCCATTGTCCAAGAGAGCACAGTGTCACCTGGATGCTCTGATGCTGGGATAACGGGGCCAGTAGCCAGAAATTAGTGGGCAAGGAAGACAAGCAGCTGGAATCCCTCTCTATGGAAGGCGACATTGCGAAGTGACTGGAAAGAGAGGCACAATTTTTTTTTTCATGCCCTGGATCAGAGCCTAGCATTGGTTTAACTGTGTGCCTGTTTCTGAGCTTTCACTAGACAGTTTTCTGGAGGATAGCATTTCTAGACTCAAATTTTGTGCTGAAGCATTTCAACACCTGCAGGTGTTATCACCACTACATTTGTGGTCAAGGTCTGGTGGACCAGTGGTTGACCTATTCTTAGTGAAAGTCACTGCAACCATCCAAATGTCAGAGAAGGCCAAATCATGCAGTGCTCATAACTGACACTTTGGGGCATAGTTCTGCAAAATACCTAAACAGACTGAAATAAAACTTAGCTACTTTGCCCTAGATGGCTACAGCTGTGGGCAGAGATGTGAAATGCAGACTTAATCATAACAAAAAGTACCTCAGTAAAGAACAAACAACACTGCACAAAGCTACAGCCACAGGTCACTGCAAGTTCTGAGATGATACACATACACACAGAGCCAGCTGAGGTATCTGAGCATGAAGTTAGAAGAATAGCCAAACCTGAAATGCCTGCAAATATTACCTTGGCTCTGAGAAGTTATCTAACTGTTCCTTTTCCAAACATTTGTTCTCCTTTGCTGTAATTTTTTTCCCAAACTTGTATAATATTTTGTAGTTGAGTCTGCCATACTTATTAATATTAAATAAAAAAGCACTTTGTTCTATGAATAGTTCCACTAGAATCAATGTTACTATTCATAAGTAAAATACTGCTTAAACTAAAAGTGAGAGAACTGAACTGTATACCCTTATTTATTTATTAATTTTTGATAATTGGCTGGAACATTTGTGGGATTTTTGTTAAAAGGAAACTGCAAGTAACTTACTAATTTTCAGACTATTAATACTTTTTGCATTAATATTTTTCTAGCCATCCGAGTGTCTGAAAACTATTATTATCATGTAGTATATGATAGAATAACCAGAGAATTCCTGTAGCCAACACAGCATGTGTAAATATATATATATATACACACACAGACACACACAAAATTCTGAACTACAGATTAGCTGTGAAATTCTGTTCTGAAGGTCATGTATAAGGACGTTTTTGTTAGGCACTGTTTGAGATTTCATATTTCACTTTATGCTGGGAATAATAACATCACCATCCTTTTAAAATGAATTTTCCAAATAAATCACAATTTTGCCTTGGGAATTTTGTCATATTAAGAATATTTCCTGTTGAAAATTTAAGCATTCATGGTAAACCTTAAGGATATGTCACATGTGGAACTGAACATTTTAAAATAAAAAGTTTTGTTCACAGGTGATAGCCAACTTGTGAAGCCTTTAGCTGCTAGTACTGTGGCAGCTTTAGGTAAATGGGAACACAGCAAATTGAGCACTGACTTGATTCTTTGCAGCTGTATCACTGACAAGGGTGAAGATGAGGCCAACTTGGACCACAAAAAAGGTACTGAACAGCTTGTACTCAAATCTGGTTTTGCTGCCGTGCCACTAAGCAGTGAAATTCATGTATTAAAAACAGTACACCAAGCCTTTTCTCATTGTTTTATATTTTCACTGCTTTTCTTCAAACATTTAATAAACTGGAAGAAAACAAACAACCTGGCTAGAGAAGAATCCTTGTGTTTGTTGGCTCAACCTTTTTAGTATGCTAAAATGCACAAAATTCTCATTTGTTTAAAATAACAAATGCTTGGGATTGAACTGAGAGACTGAAAAAGTGTTTTTATTAGACTACTTTTTAAGCCATTCCAAGCTTTAAACATGCATATTTAACAAACTGAATTGACGCCAGAAAGGGACAGTTAGCACAGGTACTAGATATGAAAGTTTGTACCGGATTTTACTTTCAAGAACTTCTGCCCAATTTAAAACTTTTTTTGAAATGGATATTTTTAACTCAAGCTTGTAGTATCTCACATCCCTTTGTGTTGAGATAAACTCTAAATTCTGTGATGAAGTCATTTTATTTGGACTCATGCCGATAAGATGTATAAGTATCCAGCAGCAGAAATTAATTATTAATATATAATATTTATTAATAATATATAATTATTTATATATATTATATATAAATTTATATATATATAAATTTTATACATTATATAAAATATATATTATATATTTATATACATTATATATATAAATAATTATTTATATATATTAATTATTAATATAAATATATTATGTTATATTATATTAATAACAATTGCAGAGCTAAGCCAATGGTGCTCTCTGCCTTTACTGCTCCATGAACCTGTCAAACATCTTGACAAAATTTCTTAATCTGATCTAATACCAGCTCCAATGGCAGCAGCAGCATCTAGCAAAGACAGGTGTGTACCAACTGAGAAGCTGATGCATTGTGCATCAGCTAGTGGTGCACTTTTCACTCAAGGAAGACCTTATATGCCTATAGGCATATTCCCTTGCTGAAGCTTAACACCATACCTATCTACTTACTGAGCCTTGGGTCATTAATATGCCTGATTATAGATATGTTCATGAGTTAGAGAGAAGACATTTAGGAGATATAGTGAAGGTGATGTTCTGATACGTGAACAAAGGGGAAGATGGAATCTCCTGTGGATTGGCCAAAGCTGGTTTAAGAAACTTTGCAGTATCACAGTCCCTAGTGCAGGCAGACCTATCACTCTCAGAGATTTCTGTAAAATATGTAACGTTCTCCACCCTTTTTATAAGCAATCACTAGAAAATAATGGATTGAGTATGTCCTGTCCTCTACCCTTTTTTCTTCATTGGGTTGAAAATGCTCTTTTTTCCTCTGGAGAGCTCTAGCCCTGATGCTGTGGTAGAGTTCCTGATGCAGCAAGGTGGAGAATCTCTTTACTGTCAACTAAAAATTTTTGAGCAGATAAAGAGACTGCAGTTCAGATTATGTGACAAAATCTTACTCATCAGCAGACTAGAAAAGGGTATTCCTCAAGAAAAAAGAGATTACAGGAAGGCTAGAGTTGAGCTTTAATTTTAATTTATAGGAATAACAGGTAAACAAGAGGTGCTACCAGTATGATTTCACAGCTTCAAGCTTCTTGTTTTTTAATGTTAGGAATATTGGATAAATTAATGCAAGATTTCCTAAGAATCAGTAATAATGATACTTGAGTTCACACAAACTATCTATCTAGTTTTTGCCATTTCTCTTGCTAGAGCTTCTTTTTTAACAATATAGTATGGAGAGAATAAAAATGTTTTCCAATTAAAGAAAGACATGGAAACAGGAGTGCAAAAATAACAGTGTTGCAACCAAGAGATATACCTCCTTTAGCGATTTGGAGTGGATTATGTACAACTAAGTATAAATCTGAGTACGTATATGCACGCATATTAACACAAACTCATAGCAGAACAAGAGACAAAGACATCAGTTTTATTTAAGAATAAATCCTTTCTGGTTTGTTTCCATTCTATAGGTGATGTCAACATTACCTAGCAGAATGTTACATAACGCATATCTTTAATTTCACCTGATACTTTTCAATAAAGGAAAAACTCACTTACCTACACACACGCGACCATCAACCCCAACAGCCAAGCCAGGTGGACATTCACACCGAAAGGATCCTTCAGTATTTATGCAGTGACCATTCATGCATATTCCTGATGTCTGACATTCATCAATATCTACACCAGGAGGCAACACAATTCAACAATATATTAGCTGTTTTCAAGCAAGTTTACAATTAACATTTTTAGAATGTTACCTGATGGCTTTATTAATGAATGAATCATTAATATACCTTTGTTTTGTTTCTAGTAAAGTCTCACCTTGGAATCACACTAAATAATCAAAATTCCACCCGTGCCTTAAAAAGTCAGAAAAACTGTAAGGAGTGGTAAGGTATTTCAGATTCTACATTAAACAAATATTGGAATAAATTTTCTTCTTTGTCCATCTCATGATATTGCAACTTTGCTTTAAAGCATGGCTAAGGAAACATTATTCACAGAATACCTCTATGATAGTAAAGTTTAATTTCAAAGAACATTTTAAAGGTCATCAATTTCCAAGTGAACAGTCCAGCTGCATGTGTATTAAGAAAAACACAGTTAATATAATTGGTTCAGCTTCAAAGCAGACAGCTAATGTATATGCATGATTTTGCACCTCCTGAAAATACTTCAAGTCCAAACCTATTTCTACTGGCTGTAACAGGTATCTTCCATTACTTGAAATTAAGTCAGACTCCATTCTTAAAATGTTTAATGCAATATTTCCATGACCTCATTTTAAAAAGCTTATAATTCTCTATGCCAGATGTGATGTCTTAAATGTTATGCATTCTGAATTGCCAGAATAGTGGTATGGAAAGCATACATTGTGTTTATCAAAGTAAAATATTTTAACCTTTTTAAACTTCCCATATTGCTACTCAATTTCCCATTTCAATAAGGCTCTGCATATTTTGTTGCATTTAAGATGACTCCAAGATGTTTCAAAAGCTGATTAAACACCTGCTGTCCTATTTTGAACAATACTAAGTAATACATTTATTTCTTTCTGTAATTTTAAAACTTATATTTAGGCATCTTAAGACATCTACTATAATGAATTAGGAAGGTATGATATTAAATCCATGTGATAAGATTACCATTCTTAATGAAACAACATACAGGAAAAACTGTTTTCAATCAAGGTTGTCTTAATTAGTTACCCACAGTTCTACATACCAGTACAGTAACGCCCATTTGGAGCCAGAACAAATCCCGGTTTGCAGATGCATTTAAAACTCCCATCCTCATTTATGCACATCCCATTTAAACACATGTTTGTAGTGGTACACTCATCATGGTCTGCAAAACATTGCAAAGAAAACTGCCTATATTCTTTCATCTCCAGAAAATGACATAAAGAGCAGGAGAGATGAAAGTAAGAAAGATTCCTTCACTTGCAGGTTAAATACTCCCAGTAACTCTAATGAAGCACCTGAATAGCTTTATCTCTACAGACAAAGTAGTAAACTTTTTCCCCATTGTGACAAGCTACTTTGTGTGTTTCAGCAGATCGTACAGAAGAACAAGCTGCATCACACTTTCTTATGTGAATGACTAAAAAACTTCAATCACCTGATTGAATTAAGAGCTTGTTGCAACTGGCTGTTTATCTAAGAAGATTTTTTTTGACACAGTATAGCCAAAATTAAAGAGTTATTTTTTCAGCAGTGCTGAAATTTTCCTTGCCTATGGGAAAGCTATGGAGGGACTCTGTCAGGCAGTGTAGTGATAAGACAAGAGGTAATGGCTTTAAACTAAAAGAGGGTAGATTCATGTTAGATTATAAGGAAGAAATTGTTTAAGGGTGGTGAAGCACTGCAACAGGTTGCCCAGAGAAGATGTGGATGGAAGCGTTAGAGGCCTGGCTAGATGAGGCTTTGGGAAACATGGTCAAATGGAAGGTGTCCCTGCCCGTGGCGGGGAGGGGGAAGGGGAGGGAGGTTGGAATTACATGGTCTTTAAGGCCCCTTCCAGCCCAAACCATTCTGTGACTCTATGATATACGAAGCACCTGCTATGAAGCTTGTAGGAAAATGTTATTTCTGGCACTTGGCTACCTGGATATCCTGTGGAGAAATGTAGCTTCAAAAACAAAACTTACTTCCAGTTTTCTTTGAAAACATATAGTTCCATACAATGTCTATTTCACTGCAGAGGTGGTAAGTTCACCTCAGGTCATGCCTTATTATACAAAAGGCAATTCTTAATCATCACTGTGCTACAGCACTATGAAGTACAATTTCTAGAACTGGCAAGCCAATGCCTGACACATATGAAGAAGAGATCTTACCCACACAGTTTTTTCCATCTGTAGTCAGTTCGAACCCAGCATTGCAAATACACTGGAAACTTCCATCAGTGTTTACACACCGGCCATTTTTACAAAGAACACCATTCTGGATGCACTCATCTATATCTAAGGCAAAAATAATAAAAAAAAATAAAATATATATATATCATACAATCAGTTACCATAAAATAAAATTTATAGAGTGACAATTATTGCTTTGAAAAATGCTGGCATTTTATTTAAATTTTATTTACTTAAGAAATAAATCCAAAAATGGTTAAGAATTCATTCACATTCCATCAGAGATATAAAAAATATCATTTTTCACACTTTTACAATAAATGCTATGTCAGCTATGCTCAACAATTACATTATAAGTAACTCTATAAAACTGCCTACACATTCATCTACATCCATATACAAATACACATCTGTCGTATTAATAGTCTATTTCATGATCTTTTGTCAAATTCCCAGTTAGAATGGGCTGGCCAAGTAACAGGTATTCCAGAATAATAGAACAGTAAAATAAATGGGATAGTGGCCCAGAACTAGGATTCCAATTAATATAACATCTGTTGGGATTTACTGAAATTGCACTGGTAATTATTCTTTGAACTCCAGTAGGATCTGATAGAAGGGGTCAGAACATCTGCAACATCAGTAGACACAAAGCAAATTTTCTTACCAATACAAGCTTGCTTGGTAGGAGTCCTCTGGAAACCTGCGTGGCACTTGCAGTAATAGGAACCAGGTGTGTTGACACAGTCTCCATTAGAGCATGGGTTTGATGTGCATTCATCAACATCTGTTGGCAGTACAGGGGAACACTGGTGAATTCACCATATATACAACATTTTTCCAAGTCTAGAAGTTTCTAAGTTAAAAAGACAGTAACTGACAAATGCTGAAACTTAAAATGTGATACAAAATAACGACTTTCCTAAGATCATAGAGCTGATTTTAGTACAACTAGACGGACATTTTCAAGAAACAAAATGTTACTGCATCATCTGTATGCATCTTAGTAGACAAAAGAAAAATAACATATTAGGATTTTGAGACACAGGATCACCTATTAAATCAACACTTTAGTCAACAGAATTTCATTTAACTGAATGACCACTAATTCTTCAGAATAAAACCAACACAGATCAAAACTGGCCTTGTAAAAGCAGAGTGGATGTTGGCATCTAAAATCCCCCATTATGTCACAGGTTTATTACAGAAACATGAGGAGGGTCTGCACATCAGCAGGAGGGATTCTTAATGAGACTACAGTCTGTGCACCATATCTCAGTTGCTTATGCACCATTGCATTCTCAACCACAGTCTCTGCATTTGAGTAGTGCTGCATTTAATCTACCTCTTTTCTATAATGTACCTTACTGTCCTTTCCAAAGGTTTTTGTTATTTGGGTGCAAACAAATACACTTTAACTGCTTTAAGTAACTACTCAGAAATAACTCTTGTTTGACACAAGGCTCTGAAAATTTTAATCCCCTTCAAGAACCTTTCTCAAGTTTGATCTCCAGTGGCTTTCTATGAGTCAGCTGTGACTTGGCCTGAGACAGGTATTCCCAACTCTAAAAAGGCACTGATTATCCCTCCCCTTTACATTCCCTAAATCCCTCTGCAGGTTCTCAGAGGTGTTTGCTCCCTGCCCTCCCTGATCCTGGGAGCAGAACAAGTGCGGTTCTCTGGTCTTGCAGACAGGACCACTGGCTTGCAGTATCTCCTACAGCTACCAAAGGATGATCTGAGCAGCTTTTCTCTGCTACAACTAAATTCACAGGTTACTAACTGAATGATCATTTGTTTAAATCCCCCTTTCTCCATCAATAACCTTTGCTATGTGCCTTGTTTCCCCCAGCTATGCCCTCCATTTCCCCTGTACGCCTGAAATTACACACCTCTTCATCCAGGTAGGCTTTAAAGTTAATGCTGATTGGGAGGTTCTGGGTAACCATTCTATCTGGCTGTAAGCTGCTTTAGGAAACTGGCACATAGCAAAGCCACAGCTGCACTTCTTAGCAATGGTCATTTTCCCATGAATTTTGCAGTGTAAGTTATCAGAAAACCAGGGAAAACATGGGTAACTTTGCTGATCATTTTTATCACCCTTTATCAGATTTAGTTTTAAAACTCAGTTCATTACATCTTAGAAACAATGGGATCAAATGAGAGATCAAATTTAAAAGCTGACATTTTCATTTATATGCTCAACACATACTTCTTGAAAGTGTTGTACTATGAATGACTTGACTCTACAAATGGCAAAAGGTTAGTTTTGTTCTAATTAAGCCATAAACAACACCTTAAACTTCACAGGACTTAATGTGTTAACGTATACTCAGTAAAACAAATACTATCAACATACATATCAATGAGATTTGGGGCCACCCAAATCAACAATTTACTGAGTTTGTTTACAGAACTCCTGATGCCTAAATACAATCAGATTGTTCGGGGTAAACAGTTAAATGAATGAAGGCAAAGCAAATGGAAGAATCAAATACCTCCTCTCATGCATATTTAGCTCATTCACATGTGCATCAGCAGCTCATAGCACCACTCCAGTAAAACCACAAGAATGAAGCAAGATAAAGAACAGAGAAATTCAGAGTGTTAAATACAATGAAGATAACATAAAGTGCATCAGCTTTTTACATGGCAAAAGACTTCTATGTAATTGTAGTAGCTTCCTGCCCTCATGTTTCTCTACACTGTCTAGATGTTGAGATGCTCTTCCTCCTGAGAGGGTATTTTTTGTCAGTGCTCAGCCAGTATGCAGGAGGACTGCACATAATTCCATCAGAATGAAATTGCCAGCTACCAAAAAAATGCCAAAATCTAAATCACATTTTCACACTACTGCTTTGTCAAATATCTTAATCCAAAATACTTTACAGTATATTTATCTTTCTTTTGTAGACGGGAGGACAGGGGAACTTAAAAATAATAGACACGGCAGTCCTCCATTTTGCTTAGTTTTCCTACAGAGAATGACATTTATGACTTACTTTATTACAGGCTTCAAATTGCTTTATCTGTTAAAGAAATGTTCATGCTAGCAATGCATCTCACTGTAAATTAATTTATAAATTCTACATCAGGAATGCAACATTTCTCTATAAAATAGCTGACTTGAGCTGGGAAAATCCTTAAAAAGCCATGTGCATCAGATGATTTCCCTATAAAATATGCATTTTAAGATGCTCTTATTTTTATAAGCTGTTCATAAAAGAGGGAAATAGCATGTATATGTTAATATAAAGAAGTTGTTGGCTTTGAGTTTGCATTGCAAGCATGCATATCCAAGCAGTGTAAACAGGAAACATCTAAGACAGAGATATTTAACCCATTTTGTTCCATCTCCCAACATGCCTCTCTTCAATGATGAATATTTCTCTTTCACCACTTGCATCACACAACTCCTCTTTTTAGTATTTTATCTGTAATACTGGTCAGAAGAGACAGCATGGAACTCCCAAAACACCCTTAATACTTACAGTGATAAGTGTGAAGATCCATTGCAAAATTTGCAATAAGGAATTATAGTCATTTTGCAAATACAAATCTCACAGAAATGGACTTGCTGACACTTTTAAAGTATCTACAGTTTTACACAGAGGTTTTATAAACAGAATGAAATAAAGGTAGTAATATCATAGCCGTCCACCAGTTTGGAATATTACGACCATCTTTCAGTATAAGATCACTTAGGATTATTTATTGTCCTTATGCCACATCAGGCAATGTTCCATCATGACAAAAATATGATATGCATTTAGGTTAGAAGGCAGTATTTAATTGCATTATGTTTTGGTTTGACAGGGTAATTTTTAAAGAAGATTTTTCTTTAACTCTTTACAGAAATATTTAATAAATTCTGACTTCTTAATTTATTGCCTGGGGAGTAGGCAGCCTTAGTAAGGCATTGTCTTACATCTAAGACAGTGTCTTAGACCAGTATGGAAGCAGTGTTCATTTATGTACTATTAACCCAATGACATACAGTGAAATGTAACATTCCCCAAGTATGTTCTTTCAGTAATAAGAGTATCCAAATTAGACTGAAGTAGCCCTTTAATTTAGTATGTATCAATACACACAATACACATATGCATTTAAGTTCCTGTTTAAAGTTCCAAGACAACTTTCTCTTTGATTTATGGCCACTAACATTCACAAATCAGCAGTTCAATGAGGCACTTAAGACACTCTTACTACTTATTTGTAATACAACCAGAAAGTAACAGTCAGACTAGGTCACCTGAATACAAGCAGATCCTTAAAAGGTAAGCCACTGGAGAGTTAAAATAATTTGTGATGACAGATTTGTTTCACACAGAAAAAAAAAAATAGGCAAAATGATACTTAAACTTCCTGGAAGCCATTTCTCCACCCATTCCAGCTTTCAATCTAGGACATTACTGCACGTGGCAGAGTATCAGCTCCTGTTAGAGCACCTGAAATCTTTGTTTTGATCCTAATGCATCCAGAATTGATGGAGGTTTCAGACCACTGTTTCATACTGAGTTTCAGTTATGAAGTCTAAGTTCCCTTAGTCTGAAGACTAAGTTCTCTGTATGAATACTCCTTCTTTCTTTCCTTCTTTCTTTTTCTTTCTTTCTTTTCTTTCTTTCTTTCTTTCTTTCTTTCTTTCTTTCTTTCTTTCTTTCTTTCTTTCTTTCTTTCTTTCTTTCTTTCTTTTTCTTTCTTTCTTTTCTTTCTTTTTCTTTCTTTCTTTTCTTTCTTTCTTTCTTTCTTTCTTTCTTTCTTTCTTTCTTTCTTTCTTTCTTTCTTTCTTTCTTTTTCTTTCTTTCTTTCTTTCTTTCTTTCTTTCTTTCTTTCTTTCTTTCTTTCTGTCTTTCTTTCTGTCTTTCTCTCTCTCTCTCTCTCTCTCTCTCCCTTCCCCCCTTCCCCCCTTCCCCCCTTCCCCCCTTCCCCCCTTCCCTTCCCTTCCCTTCCCTTCCCTTCCCTTCCCTTCCCTTCCCTTCCCTTCCCTTCCCTTCCCTTCCCTTCCCTTCCCTTCCCTTCCCTTCCCTTCCCTTCCCTTCCCTTCCCTTCCCTTCCCTTCCCTTCCCTTCCCTTCCCTTCCCTTCCCTTCCCTTCCCTTCCCTTCCCTTCCCTTCCCTTCCCTTCCCTTCCCTTCCCTTCCCTTCCCTTCCCTTCCCTTCCCTTCCCTTCCCTTCCTTTTTCTGGGCACATAGCTGTTTGCTAGAGAATTATATGGCTCAACAACTTTGTTTAAATGTACTGTTATATACAGAGTGGTAATTCGTGTCAAGAAGATGGTTGATATTAATAAAGAAGGGGAAGATGTGAGTGTGTGGCCATGGGGGTCGGCAAGCCCCATCGTTGATGATAACATCAGACTCCTAATGATGAGGCCATCAGGAATGTAAAAGAGTTTAGAGGGAACAAAGAAGGGTGATTCAGGAGACTCCATGCAGTCTCGGGGTTGCTTGTTCTCCAGCTCTTAAAGCATGGAAGTTTCTGGGTGTTTGCTGTTGCTGTTATATACAAAGTTGTTTGACCAATGAAAAGTTGTTCTTGAAAAGGACTGCTGTGGGGAAAAGGGTATAAGAGATGATGTTATGTCATCAATAAAGAAGTAGAAAGAAGGAATGAAAAGGAATGGGCTAGCAGAAGGGAGACCTGGACAGGAACATTGATCACCTCACTGAGATAGGTTCGGTCAAACTCAGCAAACCGCTCAAAGAAGGTCGTACAGAAAGTCGCTGGAAATGGGCGCACTGTAGCTGGAAAAAAACTCAAGCTGAGAGAAGCGGAGCTGTGCACATAACTGCCCCTTGCTGGGGCAATACGTCCTTAGGAACAAAGACTGTCCTGGTAACCTTACAGCTTATTCTCCTTATTAACAATCAGACAAATTCTCCTTATTAACAATCAGACAATTTATGATCCTGAAACATGAAACCAAATTGAGGTCAAGGTGTGGGACTCTGCAACTAAAAACGACAAGGTTGCAGTGGATTGCTTGGCACCTGGCGAGCAGCTTCTAAGGCCTTAAAGAGCCCTGTGGGACCACAGTCAGAAATGTGTGGTTTGCCAGACAGTGATGGAGATGTGGGTTCGTTTACTGATCCAACTGCTATGCCATGGGCCCCTCTGCTGCTACAGCCATCGAAGGCTTTTGCTGTTACGCCCCCTGGTGACCTGGACGTGCCTTTTGATCCAAGCCCTATTGTCCTTGAAAAGGAGATGGATATGCTTTTCTTTGATGCGGGAAGAACGGGATACATAAGGTCCAAAGGCCGAGTTGCTTGGCATCTTAAAGCAAGACATACTGTTCAAAAGGAATGGAAAATGGAGACTTGTTTGTAATCAAGAAAAGGAATGGAAAATGGAGACTGTTAAGTCATGGAACTTAAAGGATTGTTTGTTACCTTTCCTGATTGCATATATATATAGGTGTACTTGGGTTTAATATGTAAAAGCAATGTTCTGTATATTTAGAAAGTTTGATGTTCATGTGTGTGTGTGTTGGTAGAACATAGATTCCCTGTGCACCCAGCGCTGTTTACTTGCCTTTTATAAATATTCTTTTATAAATATTACTAAATTCAGATTGAGTTGAGACTTCATTTATAACAGTACCTATCACTCTAGTCCCACATTTTTCAAGAATTCTAAACTCAAATTCAAAATCTGATACAGCTTGCCGCAAGCTGGAGTGGAAGGTGAATGGCATGCTAGTGGCCTACAGAGTGACCCTATAGAAGAGAAAGGGACAGAATGCCAGCCAGCTACTAAGAACACACTATATGTTTCTGTCAATCATTGTCATCACTTAGACAGTTATATCTGATAGGTCTTTTAAACCACAGATGTTTTTTTCCTTTATGATTTCCTGTATGATTCCTGTATGATTTTTTTTCTATAAGAATTGAAAAAAAATGTTTAAATTAAAGATAACTTTACTTGCTGCAACCTACTTATCAAGTGGCACAAAGATAAAGCAAATAAAGTATTTCACAATAAACCCAAGCACAGGGTTTAAATCCTATTTTGGACTAAAACCAAAAGCCACTCCCAGATGGCATGCATAAATGAATAGCTAGTTGTTTGGGCTGGGAAGCCAAAAGGGCACTAAAGACAATGTATCACTCACTTCTTTTGTGCCAGTGGTTTCAGAAACTGGCATTCACTAAAAACACAGTTGTAAAGGGACATGAAAGCTCAGATTATGCCTTTGGTTATCTACCTAGCTACATTTTCCTACAAATTGCCTCTGGTGTTTTGAGTGTTAATCTTACTATCTCAAGATTTGCTTTGGTTCTTTGTTTCCTAGGCTGTTAACTTACGTATACCACATTATCAATACATGCATTTGATTAATAGTCATACGGATTTAATGCTATCACAACATATTAAATGAGCAACACTGAAGTACAAGTTATTTTCCGCGCTTTTCTAAGTAATAAAGGGCTTTGAGTTTAACAGCATTAAAATATATGCCAGAGTGAATTATTACTTAATCACTATATGCCACATGTCACCTTTACGTTCTCTGCTGATATGAAGCACAAAGTAGCTCAGTCAAATTTGTCTTGCGGAGAGGAGAGGATTTTAAAAGACACATGATATTGTGCCTTTCCATGGTATGTAGGCTCGGTTTTTAGAGCTATGTTTCTCTTGCTCCTTTTGTGTATTTCTTTATGCAGAGTAGTTTGTTACAAGCATGAATAAGCATTTATCATAATTGTGTTCTACCATAATGTTAATTGTCACTGTTTTTTAATGATTTGAATACAAGATGGTTGCCTCAGAAATATAATTTAGAAATGCCTTTCACTTTGTTCTATTGCAAGCTTTACAACAAACACAGACTCAGATTTTTACCATTATTTATCTTTACTTCTTCATTTAAAGTTAGAAAGCAAAAATAATAAAAATGTAATAAACATATATTGTGTTACCAGCTACATAAGAAAAATCTGTGTGCTTCACTAAGATTTTCAACTTGTTCCCCAGATAACACAGAATATGCACACAAGTTGTAAACTAGATTTCATGAAGAATAACTTGATGAAACTTTGTTAGGAAAGAGACTAAACTAGCTAGATTCCCAAGATTTTATTTCACACACATTAGTTCAGTATGCCAGCTTTCAGAAGATGATTAGAACATTTTAAGACTGTTTTCTACGAGTCAAGATTCACCACAGTTAGGAGATACTGATGTTACTGATGCAAAATGTAATGCTGTTATCAAAAGTGCAAGGACTCTGCATACATTGTAAAAGCACATCAATGCAATATAGACGTATAGTAAGACTCCATTCCTCACTTACAGTGCACTCATACTTCCTAAGGCAAGAAAGATGTGGCAAGAGAATAAATCTCTTAAATTTCCCAGCCAGAGATCAGAGGACTAGATTTTTTTTTTTTTTCCTAAGGATAAAAAGCTGGTAAAGTTGGGTTTTCTATACATATTACAGAGGACAACTTGGAAGAGGAACTTTAACACTCCTCAAGTATACAGAAGTGCAGAGAGAAAGGTACTAACCTGCTTTTCTTACAACCCTGAGGATAACACAAGAAATAATGAGCTGGCATTTTTTGTCAAATTGTGTTTAAACTAGATTAGAAGCTCTGAAAGCTTTCTGGACATATGACAAGTGGGGAAGTGGTGGCACCTCCACACCTGATGGTTTTTTACAAGTTGTACAGACAGTTCCCAGAAACATTGTAGTTATAACTGGTCTCTTGGGTGCAAGGGGACAGACTAGCTAAGGGGACCTGCAAACTGTCAAGGGCACTGTACCAAGTTGATGTGAGAAGGAAAAACAGAGACATTAGACACAGTAACAAACAGACACCAGAGGAAAAGTACTAATCAACAGTTGTCCCATTTCACTTCTCCACAAGGCAGGGTGCCAACCAAGGTTGGTCCTCGTACTCAGTTTGGAATTCAGGGGATATGGAAAAATGTGCAACAGCACGAAGTTGCAGTGGTTCCCAGCTTTTGCTTGACAACCTTGATTACAAGATCTTTTTAAGGACTCAATTTCTGTGATTCTTTTTTCTCTATTTTCCCCTAATCCACAGGCACATTAGAAATTAGTTCTAAAAGCACTGTTTCAGAGAGAAAAAAACTACAGGTAACAAGCTCTTACATAATATTTTTAATTCACAAATCTCAAATCTCTTTATAAAAAGAATCAATAAGCCAATTTAACCAGCAAGAGAACCGGAGCTTTACACTTAGGCCCTTAGGATCCTTTTATCCTACATTTACAGAGGTCTTGTCCACAAAACTTCCCAAGAACACCTGATAATTCTTTGGCACTGGAAGACTAATGTTTACAGTACTGAATAGAAGTGCAGAACCCCAACTTTTGTGCTTTTTATAGGAAGTTAGCATTCAGTATTTTATGAAATACAACTATAATCAAAATTTAATCATCCATTCTACTTATGTTTTAATATCTTTAAAAACATAAATTCTGCCCTTAGTTATCTTGGCTATAATTCAACATTAACTCCTCTAGGAAAAAAAAAAAAAAAAAAAAGCTACATGAGCATAACAAAAGAATAAATAAGAACAAACAGAACTTAACTTACTCAATGTGAACAGAAAAATGTACAATACCTATCTGTTAGATTAATACTCCATACTCATAATTTTGATTCAAGATTTTTTTAGGAAGCAGATTACTCTCAGAAAGACTATAAGTTCTTCAAGTGTAAATAATAACATAGTCCTTGCATTCTCTTTCACAAGAGCAGTATATTATTATAATAAAAAATAAATACGTATGTGAAAGAAAGATAAAATGTTTGGTATTTTTGGAAAAAAAAAAAAAAGTAAACCTGAAAAATGTTAGTATTTTAAAAATTAACAATGGATGTTCACTTACCAATACAATCCCCATTTGCATCCTGTTTATAGCCCATGTTGCACTCACATCGGTAACTAGAAATGGTTGGTATACAACGTCCATTTAAACAAAGGTTGGGATGGTGTTTACAGATGTCTATTGTCTGATTGAGTATTGCTAGTACAAAAAAAAAAAAAAAAAAAAAGAGAACACAAGACAGATATTCATACTTTCAAATACAAGTAAACTTTAGGTATGTGTGACTTCACCTTGTGCTTACAGCAAGGCAGTGTTTCTGCAGAGTGGGTAAGTTTTAGATTTGGCAAAGTAAGGAAAGAGAACAGTTTATTTTAAATGTTGGTGATTTTTTTGAGAATAGTTAGAAATTTGGAGTCTTATTAGCGCTGACTGAGCCAGATCGGCTGGCACAGCACAAGTGAAAAATTCAAACATCTGTGGTAAAGTGGGAAGCCAATGTGTTAGATATATATTAGCAGTACATAAACTGACATACAGGTAATACATCGTAGCTGAACATAAAGCTCTTTCTTGTTGGGCTACTGTCATAAATACCAAACTTAAAAGTGCCAAAGGCAGGAAGATCAATAAAAATCTTTAAAGTCTTGACTTCTTCACCCTTCTGAGAGGGTGGTCAGGCACCAGAACAGGCTCCCCACGGAAGAGGTCATGGCACTGAGCTGGACAAAGTTCAATAAGCGCTTGGACAAAGATCTCAGACACAGAGTCTGATTTTAGGGTGTTCTTATGTGGAGCCAGGATTTGGACTTGATGATCCTAAGGGGTCTGTTCCAATTTAGGATATTCAATGATTCTTTATTAACTTTTTTCTCTATAGTTAGCTGTAGCTACTGTGTAAGCACTTAAAAGAATTCCAAAATAATTTGTTGAGACTAGTTCTCTGAAAAACATCAGTCACCACAGTTGTGCAAGGTGGAGAGGAAAAGTGAATTAAAGGAAGTAAGAGATAATAAAAAATAAATAATAAAAATGGACCAAAGCACACAAATGTGATGCATATACACTTATACACCTTCCCCATTTAAAAAATTGCACACACATGGTGACGGAATACAGATAGAATTTTTAGTCTTCTGTGCTAGTCTGTCCAAGTCTTGCAAGTAAGTGTAAAGTATATACTGGGAAACTTCTCCTGGTAAGAAATTCTCTGCTATAGAACCAACAGGTAGTAAGATTAATCATGTGAATGAAATGAAGACATACAGTAAGTTAGGAAGGGTACGCTATTAAGAGTCCAAGTCGGAAAATGAATAGGTAGACTGGCCTTTGACTAGTAAGGGAAAGCAACAAAAACACACACAGCAGAAGGGAGAGATATTAAATTAAAAAAAAAAAAATCTTTTCATTATACTTAATTGTTGATACTAAAGCTACATGCTTGAGGACTCTATAACAGAAATGAAGAAAAAAATCCATTCATCTGAACTTCTGCTAAAAAAGGTACTCCCAAAGTCTGATGTATCAGCCAAAGTCTCCTATATGCATTTATACGTAAAGGCATGTTAGAACATGTGTTAAGAATGCAGTATCATTTTCAGAATATAAACAAAGCAGAAAAAAAAAAGAAGGAATCAAAAGAGATTAACAAGTCATAACAATGCAAATACTTACTTAACCCTGTAATTATTGGGCCATTTCCAGTGGGACTCTGACCACCTGTCCCTACCCCTGCTCCACCTACACTTGGGGAGAAACCGTTGCTTCCAGGAATGGGAATGAATCCTGCTCCTCCCGGGCCATAGCCATTGCCATTACCACCGGGAAGGAATCCGTTTCCTCCTGTGCCACCACCCCTGGAACCACCTCCAGCAGAAGTGCCATCCATACAAAGTCTGCGGTGTTCATCTATTGAACAGGAACAGAAAAAGAAGCATGAAGTAAATCAACACTTCAAAGCCAGCTTCTAAGGAAGATAAAGATCTTTGCATGCTGCAAAAAACAGAACATTGGTTCTTCATTTCTTTCATGTTAAGCATTCCCTCTCCCACTCCTAATCTCAAGGGGGATTCCACAATTGTGATGGGTATTATTTAAGGAAGGACACTAAGAATAATAAAAGGGAGTATTTTAATTTACAGCTATATGTCAAAACCATTTGTGTTTCCAACAGCATTAACTCCCTGATTTCTCAGAAATCTTGATACAAATAAACTGAAAACACATTTCACATGGGATGTGGAATAGCACTCTGTGAGCACAGTTGAAAGAATAAATGAAA
This sequence comes from Aythya ferina, assembly GCF_964211825.1. Lineage (NCBI taxonomy): Eukaryota > Metazoa > Chordata > Aves > Anseriformes > Anatidae > Aythya > Aythya ferina. The sequence continues at coordinate 49,958,078 of NC_140299.1, read as the reverse complement.
TGCTGATCATTTCTAGTTCAAAGTAACATGAAATTTAATGGAAAGGGAGAGCAGCTGTTCCTTTAAATTGAAATGAACTATGGACCTTCAGAGTCATTTCCTCTTCGAGATTTACCACAAAATCTTCCCCATTTCCCAAGAAATGCTTCCAATGTCAACAAAAGGACGTTAAAGAAACTAGTCCCAAACAATAATGGACCAGAAGAAAAATGGTTCACAGATGGAAACATCAGTATTAAAAACACTAGAACAAATAACAATCTAAATCTTGACTTTCTTTCTCCTTTTAACCTACATTTTAAAGTATTTTTTTTTTCTTTCTAAAAAAAAAAAATAATAAAAACAAAATAAACACAAAGCCACTCACCAGATCCTCTAACAGGACACATCTCTGGAACAGATCCAATAGCCCAGCACCGGCCAGATTCACAGCAGCACTGCATTTTGGTGAACCTACCAGGAAGTTCTTGTGCACAGCGCCCATTCACTAAGCTGGAGAAACATGTACTTGCCCTCTGATCTGAAATTTAATTTAGAAAGAAAACCAAAAATAGTAACATGAACTTTCAAAATTACTTTCCCTTATTCAGTTCATGTAAGTACTAAAACATTTTAAGAGCTGTATTTAAAAATCAAATTTATGTATTTAAAAATCAAAACACACTAAACAATTACCCGAGGTGATTAGCACCAATCCATTCCACATTTGGTTTACTGCAAGGTTACATACATTCATTGACATGAGTCTTGCATCAATCCAACATCTACTTATCAAACTCATCTTTTCTTCCAGTCTTGACAAGCTCTCAACTTCTTTCACAGACTACTTTGTGGAATAGACTAGGCATGTTTTCTCTAGTGGCTTTGTCAACAACCACTACAGAAATATTGGAAAGAATAAAAATCCCATAAATACTACTCAAACTATTTCAGACTGTGTTCAATGAGTATGTAGAAGAAAGAATAGAGCCACTTCAAAATCTGCCCAACTATTGAATCTCCTGAACATGGGAGAAAATGGCCTTGACCAATTGTCCATTCTCCTTTACTTGCCTTTCTCCTTCTCTTCTTCTGGACAGGACAAGAAGCTATAGCAACAAATTGGAACACAGGAGGTTCCTCCTGACCATCAGAAAATGTTTTTACTGTGCAGGTGACAATACACTGGCACAGGTTGCCCAGAGAGGCTGTGGAGATCTTCAAAAGCTGACTGCACATGGTCCTGGACACACTGGTCTAGGTGCTTAAGCAGGAGGGTTGGACCAGTTGGCCTCCAGAGGTCCCTTCCCACCTCAACCATTCTGTGATTCTTACTGTAGTCTCAATCACATCTGTGCTTAACCACTATGGGTAGTGCCTCCTAACAGCATCACTAACATTCAGCTTGTATAAGAACAAGGCTAAGCCAACCATATATAAGGAAGAAATTCTTTAATCTGTGGCACTGGAACAGGTTGCCCAGGGAAGCTGTGGATGCCTCATCCCAGGAAGTGTTCAAGGCCAGGTTGGATGCAGCAACCTGGGGGGTTGGAATTAGGTGATCTTTAAGGTCCCTTCCAACCCAAAACCATTCTACGATTCTAATAACAATTTAAAAATATATATCAAAAAATAAATAATCAGCAGCTAAATACTGTATGTCACAGCCTCCTATGCTAACAAACAATCAAAAATGGGAGAAAAATGAACATTGCAATGTGGTCAGATTAAAAAAAATAGTACATTCATTTGCATGTGCTAAACAAGACTTGAAGAAAATCATGTTAGTTGCTGGACTATGACAAATTGCTGCTAATTTATTTGAAGGAACACTGGATAGATCAATGTTGTTATCTTTTGCTCACAATATAGCTTCAATATAACCCAGGATGGCTACGGTAGATTCCAGAATTAGACACTGGAAAAGACAAACTGAGTCTGTTTTTCTTTCTTAACTTCAAAAAACTACAGACTTTGAACAGCTTAACAGAATCAACTAGGTATAAAAGCCAGATATATACAGTTATATAAATTATATGTGTATTTAACTGTACACAAGTTTTAAAAAGAAGACAACAAAACAACCAAACCCAAGAAACTATTTTCTGCAAAATTTCTATCAGTGTAGCCTCATGCTAGTCATTATGCTCTTTAAAAAAATAAAAAAGACTGAACAGAACCTTTTCCCATGAGTCATTTCAGTGAAATTAACATCTGAAGATAAAAAACATGCAAGAGGAACAAACGTAAGCTGTTCGTTTTTAACCAAGTCTTTTCTAAGATTAACACAAGCAGTAAAACAACACAGGATGCATGAGGCAGAAGAAATATGACCCTGAAATATGACCTAAATCTACATAAAATATAGAAAAACAATGACTAAGGTCAAAAACACAAATCTTAAGGACTAGTATTTTTGAAATCACAGGCCCCTCTCCATAAGCTAAGTTTAAGATGTTCGGCTTTAAAAAATAAAAAGCCAAAATATTTCACAGAAATACAATCTTGAGTATGAAGTAAAGATCCTGGAACTGTAAAATATGTGTGGCAGAAGGTCTGGGGCATGTGAAGACACCAAAAATTCCATTTCTAGCTTCTTCTTTCAGCAAGTTTAATAGCTATTCATTTACATACTTTTAACCATAACACATTATGACGCTCTAGTATTAGAAGGTCATAGAGATGCCACAGTGCTCAATGTGGCTGCTGGAACAGCACTCAGCTTTGTCAGTACAGTACCCATCCCAACCTCACATAAGGCAGGTCCACAGTCCCTCTCCAGTATCTACAAGCTTCTTTCACTCCAGATGCCTTCTCCAGAGATATAGCTGGAGGAAAAACATTACCCATCTTCTGAACATATAAGTGACTATGTGGCAGACTGGTCCCGGGGCTTAGCTCAAATCATATCCTCAGCATATTAACAAAGCACTTGAGATCTAAATTCTGCTGAGCTAACAGGAAAGATGGCTGATACAAAGGATACAAAGCAATACAAATAGAAGCTACATAGGAAAAAATTAAAAGCCCACTGTGAAAAAACGGAGACAATGTAACTGCAACCTCCATAAATTGATTTTACCATTTCTTTTTCCCTTGGTGTAGATATATCTGATTAAAAAAAAAAAAAAAAAAAAAAAAAAAAAAAAAAAAGGCCATCCAGTCTCCTAAAAATCTAACTCTAGCATAGCATTAGTATGAGATTTAGTAAGTGCTTTAAGTGTCTAACATTATCCACAGAGACAGTAAAACAATTAACATGATTACCCGATCATTTTCACAGCTAAAATAGGATTTGGTATATAGAATAAGATAGACATTGTTAGAGACATTGTTATATAGGATAAGACAGCTAAGATAGAATTTGTTGCTACACCTCTTTTCTTGAATTAAAGTTCAGATTATATTAAGCCAGAAATAATTTTGAGCACTTTTATCTCCCTTTGAATATTTCTTCAACTATAATTAGTTTCAATTGGAAGAACCATGTCTGTGCTAAAGGTAGACTGAATGTGTTACTGTATTTTAAGTATTACCATGTGAAAATTAAACAAAAATATATTTAAATAGATATGTACATATTATATATCCTAGTTCTTTCAATTATACATCCTAGGTCTTTCATTGTCACACCTCTGAACACTAACTGGGATAAAAGCTCTATTAATTTGGAAAGACATGGTATGAATTAAAATAACTGTGTACATCCTGATATTTTGGTGATAAGTAAATATTTATCTTAAACTGAGAGAAACAAAAAAGTATGTATTTGTAATGATTACATTCTTTACTTTTCTCCTAAGCACTATTTTTTCTAATACTGTAATCCTTGAGAACACAAGAACATCCAGACAAAAGTTAATTTAAGGGAAAGACTGTAACATAAAGGCCTGTTTTAGCAGATTAGGGCAAACAGTTTTGTGTGCAATTGGTTTTGGGAGCTGACTTTCAAAAATGAATTGTAAAAACATGCTAAAATCCATCAGAATTTTCATCATCCTGGAAATCATAGGCTGTCATGATTCCTGGGACCAGACACAATGTATTTAAAGCTTGGAACTCCCCAGATGAACCTGGTAATAACAAAAGACTACGCTGTGCAAAAAATTATTAATGTAAAATCTCCTGCAGGCCTTGTGTTTCTGCTGGCATACGCCAAGTATCTGTACTCTGGAACTCCCTTCAGAATTTCCATCCCTTTCCCAACATGAGATCAAAGTGCTATGAGATTTCTGAAATAAGAAAACCCACCTGAGAGCTAGAAATGACACTATTGTCATAATCAGCATTTTCAGTTAATTCATCTGTACGGTTTATGCCATATATTCGGCATATCTGCAGCTGTACAAAAGAAAGCTAATGAGAAGATCTATGATTAGGTTTCCCCAGGGCGAGGCTCATCCCCTGCACTCCAGGTGTCCTGACCCCTGCTATTTCCCCAAATGCGGGAAACTCGACTGCATAATTTGTGGTAGTGGGGGACTCTGTTTGCACTTTTTCTTGTTTTTTCAGGGCTCAGTGCTAGGGCTAGTACTCTTTAATATCTTTATGATCTGGATGAGGGAATCAAGTGCACCCTCAGTAAGTTCACAGATGACACCAAGTTAGGCACTTGTTGTCAATCTTCTCGAGAGTAGGAAGGCTCTGCAGAACGATCTGGATAGGCTGGACCAATGGGCTGAGGTCTACTGCAAGAAGTTCAACAAGGCCAAGTGCTGGGTCCTGCACCTGGCGCACAATAACCCCAAGCAGAACTACAGGCTGGGAGATGAGTGGCTGGGAAGCTGCCAGGCAGAGAAGGACCTGGGAGCATTGGTTGATAGTTGGCTGAACATGAGCCAGCAGTGTGCTCAGGTGGCCAAGAAGGCCAACAGCATCCTGGCTTGCATAAGAAGCAGTGTGGTCAGCAGGGCTAGGGAAGTGATTGTCCCCCTGTACTCGGCTCTGGTGAGGCCGCACCTCGAGTACTGTGTTCAGGTTTGGGCCCCTCACTACAAGAAGGACATCGAGGTGCACAAAAGAGTCCAGGGAAGGGCGACAAAGCTGGTGAGGGCTCTGGAGAACAAGTCCTATGAGGAGAGGCTGAGGGAGCTGGGATTGTTCAGCCTGGAGAAAAGGAGGCTCAGGGGCAACCTTATTTCTCTTTACAGATACCTTAAAGGAAGCTGTAGCGAGGTGGGGGTTGGTCTGTTCTCCCATGTGCATGGTGACAGGATGAGGGGGAATGGGCTAAAGTTGCACCAGGGGAGGTTTAGGTTGGATATTAGGAAGAACTTCTTTACTGAAAGGGTTGTTAGGCATTGGAATGGGCTGCCCAGGGAAGTGGTTGAGTCACCATCTCTGGAGGTCTTTAAAAGACGTTTAGATGTTGAACTTAGTGATATGGTTTATTGGAGGACTGTTAGTGTTAGGTCAGAGGTTGGACTCGATGATCTTGAGGTCTCTTCCAACATAGAAATTCTGTGATTCTGTGATATATAACTTTAATAATAATAATAATAATGATAATAATAATAATAATAATAATAATAACAACAACAATATAGCAACAGTTTTTAAATAAATTACCATTTAAACCATTCAACCTACTGAAACTTAATATTTGGTTTGTTATATTACCTGTTATGGCCAAATTAGTGGCAACTCAGCATAGTTTAATGCCTCATAGTGATTTTTAAAGGCTAAATTAACCTATGTCAGATGGAACTTGAAATACCAAGTTTGTTTGGTATTAAAATAAATGTTTGCACCTTTAGAATTGAAGTAAGCTTAGCCTTTGGTTTCGTTAGATACAGATTTACGAAGAAATACAATTAACATTTCTTATGTTTTCCAACAGAGAGATATTCATTCCTTTTTTTTCCCCTAAAAAAAAATCCAGATCTCTGGCAGGAGTTCTCAGCCTACTGCACAGCTGACATTGAGAGGTCTACAATCTAGATAAAGATTGCTGTACTGGCAACCATGAGAGGAAGAAGATGTTAGGAATTTTAAGTTGTTGGATCAGAGTGATACTAGTGAGTTTTCTAGTGAGTAAGGTCCTGTCCCAGCCATCTAACATTCTCCCCTAGGAGTCCTGCTGCTGTGTATAAATTGCCTTCATAACCTTAAGAGCTCTTCAAGCCTACAGGATGGAACACCTACCTATACAGCGGGAGCCATCCATAGATGTGACATATCCCCGGGGACAGATGCAGAAATAACTTCCCACTGTGTTAGAACATTCGCCACCTTCACAGATTCCTGGGATGATGTTGCATTCATCAATATCTATTCAAAAAGGAAAATACAGAAGATGATGAGCAAAACATTTGCACATATTGTTGTAAAAGAGAAGGAAAAATAACTTCTCTGAAGTGAAATTGTTATTTAGCTCAGATTTAATAATATGCTGCTAGTTGCAAGCTGCTGTGAAGAGTGCCTTTGCAAATTGTTTTGTTTGCCATCTAATGCAGACTTTCCTTACAGGTTCAAAGTATGCACCACTTCAAGTCCCAGAGAGGTCGACTGGGACTTCCACTAAATGACACACACTGAGTGCCATCTCTAGGAAAAATCCAGCAGCTACAAGACAACATAAAAACACACACCCAGCTTCTGAGCTGAACGAATGTAGATGATACAGCAGCCAAGCATGACAGCTCTGGGCTTCTGTGACCACGAAGATATTCCTCATCAGATCTAACAGTTTCTCATCAGATCTAACAGTTTTCTGGCCTTCTTCTAGTACTTCAGCTATAAAGAAGAATTTTGGCTAGGTCTTCAGAAGTATAGACCAAACATTGCGTTTTCATTTTTTTTTTTTTCAGATATTTTTAATCTATCCAAACATTTCTGTTAACTAAAAACAGCAGTCTCATCTAAACACTGAAAAATTGCACATGTAAATACATGGAAGTTGAGATGTCATCAAGCTGATGAATGAGCTACTGCAAATAACTAAGGGCTCTAGGGCACTCAGCACCAGGACTAAGAGGATAGAGGTGTGTCCCAGCGCAAAGCAAAAGAAGGTGCTAAGGCAATGAGAAACAACAGAGGAAGCAATCTGACTGTACTCTTAGAGAAAGTGAAGCACAGCAAAGCAAACTGGGATGGAAGAAATACAAGTGAGGAAAACAGCATGATGGTAAGGACTGTCATGACCATTGACAAATGGTCATGAGCTGTTGTAAGTAACCAATTCATTCTGCAACTGTGACAATCTTTAGGTATTGGAATATTTTTAGGGCCTGTTTAGCAACCTGATTTTGGCTTTAAGTGACATCTGTCCATTAGCATTCCAAGTGGCTTTCAGAAAATGTGAAGTGTGGCCCAGGTTTAACACAGGAGGCTTCTGTGAAAATGCAGGAAGGAACGGCCAACTTTCTAACTAGCTTCAGATGAGTTATGGTTTCCAGTTGAATGATAAGGTACCACAGATTTTGATTGGCTTAATACCAAGAGTAGTAATTGATACAAGGCTTAACTTGTTTGTAAACTTCTGGTGCAGTATTGATTTAAGACTTTCATACTGTGAAACAGAGTTAAATCAATATATAAAAAGATCAGACTCCTGAACCCAGACTGTCTCATGTCAAATAATTCTCGAGAATCATCAGAAAGAGCAAATGGCAGTTTGATGGCACTGATTCTTCACATTCTCAGCAAGAAGTCTTGGCACTTTTATAAAGATCATCATTTCCCCCGACACTGCCACTCTGGAAATTGCCTTGAGATTAATGACAACTTGAGGAAGAAACTTTATCCACTGTTATTTCTTAGGATGCTTTTATGTGATGAACACTGTGCCTCCTCCCCCACTACATTCTCCACACTGAAAACTCAAAGAAAACAAAGTGTGCCAAAAAGATCTGGTATGCACAGGTTCTATATTAAAAAGGTAATTCCCCACTGTGGGAAGTTCCACACATAAAGAACTTTATTTAGATATGAATCTACAGTAGACAATCAAGTACTGCAAAGGAAAATTAAGTTTTGCACATGAATACTAAGAATGTGAGAACTGTTCTTTGTAAAGGTGAACAAAGCACCCTACCTGACCCTAGTGACATGTCTTTTTGAGTGTCACTGTAGAAAAGACAATTTATCTCACAGGTAATATTGCTTCAAACTACTTTAATCCACACATATAAGCATCTTGTGACCCCTTATTGTTTGTTTCACACTGTGAAGAATAATCAAAAGAAGCATAAATTTCGTCTTTTTAACAATGCTATTTAAGCATTTCAGAGGACACAAAAAGTTTAAATTTTACTTCAAAATAGTTATGAAATGATAACAACTATTCCCCATATCTGAAACATCTGTTCAAGTATGTACAAAAGACAGTGTAATTTCTCCTAAATAAAAATAATTTTAAGAAATAATGTTTTCACTCAGGACTTCATAGTTAGTCAACATGGAGATTCCAGAATTTGAAATGTTGGTGTAAGTCAAAACCAAACAATTCCCCAGAAAATCTCTGAAATCTTGCATTAATTTACTATTGTTGAAGACGATATATATAATGTGGTGAGCTGCTTACCATATGATTTCATGAAAATCAGATGAAATCATGTGTGTAAATCAAAACAGAACCAAAACCAGTTGGATGCCTTGTTGGGATCTTTCATGCAGCAAATGTCTTTCACAACCTGTAAGCCCTTTAAAGAATAACACTGCCTTCTGTATAAACACACACAGAAACTGAAACATCACATCAGAAAGGCAACAAATAGGACAAAAGGAGGACTTTACAGGAACAGCCTCCATCTAGAAAGTGACACTTTGCCAACAGCAGAGTCACTGGGTATTCATGGGAGAAGACTCCCTTATCCTACCATCATCTAAAGTACAACTTCCAGCTCAAGGAAATACAGCTCTACCCTTTTCCTTCACTACTGAAATAGATCCAATAATAAATTCCAAAACCTATCCTGAAGTTTAGAGGCACCCAAGCTTTGATAATGATATCACCAGTGGTATAAAACAACGGAGATGTCTGAAGATGCAGATGTTACACACATGAATGGAATGGCACAAAGTAGGTAGGAACTGCCACCAGTGATACATGAAAAAATTACATTTAAGAATTCCTGATCTAGGAGCTAGCTATGTATTCTTTAAAAATATCTGTTTTGTTCAGTAACTCTCATAGAATGTGGGTCTTAATTTTGTAGTTTTCACAGCATTTATTTCACATTTTATAATTGAGATGCAACAGCAGCTCCTATACAACTAAAGTGAAAAGAAAAAAAAAATCAATAAAGATTTGAATACTAAAACCACCAGGCATTTCAAAAATGTCATCTTCCAATTCACTTTCACCATGGCACAGGTACCTGTTACTTTAAAGGCAGTAAACATCATTACAGGTACCTGACATCTGGTCTTCTACCACAGGAAATGAAATTCCAAACTAGTTGGTCACACTCAGCTGAGTGGGTCAAAGCCCACTCACGTACTGAGAGTAGCTGCAGTTTGTAGTCTTGGCAACTGAGAGAGAGACTGGAAGGAAGTAGTTAGCCATTTCTGCAAAGCTGCAGAAGGTAAGCCACACTGCTTACCTACTTACATGCACAGGGATTTAACACTATCCAGGGCTTTTTCCCTGCAAACATTGTCCAAGAAGGACAGGGAGCTGGGAAGGCAGCAAGCACCTTCCTGAAACCTGGACAGTTACTGGAGCAGAAGGAAGATTCTGCAGTCTTCTCCACATGGTGAGAAAAACATGTTTTTAACCAATTAACATAGCAAACCCTTGTGGAAGAATAATTATCTTCCTTATGGGAACATGGGAGCAATTGGATTCAGTCAGAGGATTGTTTCAACAGCTTTTGAACTAAATCTTGTTTTCGTCTTCCACTGGTTTTGGCATGTACTTGGTTTTTTTTTTTTGTTTGTTTGTTTGTTTGTTTTTATAATAGAAGAGCTATTTCAGGATGGCTGAACTTAAGAAGTTGTACAATTGCAGCCCCCTTTCCTTCATCACCCTCCCCCCACCCCCCCCTCCAAACACACATAAGTCTTGTGGTCTTGGAGAAAACACTCCAAAGACAGTAAAAGGAGATGCTATCTTAAGGAGGGAAAAAGACTGATGGTGTCTATGGCTGCAGTTCCAATGTTGCACAATAGATGAGAAAGCTAGTCACATTCCTGTACTGGGTCTGGCTGGAATGTTAACTTTCCCGGCAGCAGCCCATACAGTGCCGTACTCTGTACTTGTAGCTGGAACAGCAGTGTTATCACACCAGTGTTGTGTCTACTGCTGAGCAGCAGTGGCACCGCATTGGGCCTTTCTCTAACCCTCCTAGGGGGTGGGCAAAAAGTGAGGAGAGAAACATCACTAGGGCAGCTGACCTAAACCAATCAAAGGGATATTCCATACCATGTGGTGTCACACTCAGCAATAAAAGGTGGAAACAGGAAGAAGAGGGGAGGGGTGGGCTCTCGTTGAGAAGACGTCAGTCCTCCTCTCGAACACCGGCTGCGTGCGTTGAGGCCTTGCTTCAAGGACGTGGTCAATCATCGCTCATTTGTGGGAAGTAGAGAGCAATTTCTTTTCTCTGCACTTCCATATAGCCTTCATTTATTTTGTTTGTTTGTTTTCCTCCCTTTTTCCCCTTTTCCCTTTTACTTCCCCTTAGTTAAATTGTTTAGTTCATGGTAGTCTTTATTTAATTATTATAATTATTTCCCTTTAATTAAATTATCCTTATCTCAACCCGTGAGTTGTTCTTTGCTTTACTTCTCCCCCTCCTCATCTAAAGGAGGGGGAGTGAGAGAGCGGTTGTGGGGTTTAGCTGCCCAGCACGGTAAAACCACCACAATTCCATATGAGAACAAATTTATAATGTGACAAAAACTGTGCAGGTATGAGTATTAAGAAAAGAGTTTCTAACCAAAGAAAACAAAAAAAAAAAAACAAAACAAAACACAAAAACAAAAACAAAAACAAACAGTCTGCCTATTTGTCAGCCAGAATTCAAGACTTTTACTGCTATAGTAAACAGGATTTTATGAACTAGCTGGATTAGAAGTGCTAGAAAAGGGGCTCTCAACTTCTGAGTTTTGAAAACGGTCCCTTGAAAATCATTTTAGCCTATAGCTTCTTGTAACAAATCTGAAAATAACTTTTGCAGTATAATGAAATTGCACATTAAAGGAGAAAAAGATCACATCTTTTTATTTGTATTTTTTGTTGTCATGTTTTAAAGTAAAAGGACTTAGCCTGTGTCATATAGTTCTACCCCTCTGATGTCAACTGTACAGCAAGAATGGAAGAGCATCAGAGGCCTCCTACTTCCTGGAGTACTCTGACTGTAAGTGGTATCATAACTAACTACGTTAAGTCAAAGAGTATGAAGCCAATTTGAAAAGCGTAAGTAGGACACATTTATTAGAGTCTTGAAATACAAACGAGAGTCATATTCCACCTCTTATGTAAACCAGCAAGCACAACTGAAAACTTATTTCTCCCCTCCATTTATCTATACAAGATCCATCTCTGAACAGTAATACTCAGAGATAAGATACTAAAAATTAACAATTTTAATTCTCACAGTGACAATGAACACTTGGTATATTGTAGATCCAAACTTTTAGGCCATAAAAGAGAGGGTGCATCCTCTCTTTTATCATAGTACTACATCACAGTAGTACTATGGAAATCTTGAATCTGCTACAACCCCTATAATAGTCTCTCCTCAAATTTCTCAGCTGTGTACCTGCTTCTTATATGACCTGCCCTGAAGTGCAAAGACTTGTCCTGACTACTGTGGAAAGCCTATAACTTAGTAATATAAAGAAGTTTATAAATAAAAGCAGTAACATTGCACCTTGAGGTGGATTACTTTTAAAGGTTGTATTTTACCAAATAGCCTAAGCTATCTAGTTACATTTCTACAAGGGAATACACACACAGTTACTCATAGAAGATGCTGTTAGAAATCTTTAAAGGTCTATTTACTTATGTAAAATTACCATTAATTTCTGAAATGTCAGTGTCAGTAAATATTAATCTGAGGCTCAAAATAATGTGACAAACTGAAAATATGCCCCTTTACTGATCTTTTCTCCTAAAAAAAGAAAAAAAAAAAACACACCCATACACACACACAAAAAATGAGTATAATACAAACAATTAGGCTACTTAGGAAAACAATGTTATAATTATTGTTTAGCATAGTTGTATCAATGTGAATTCCAACACAAAGAGTATGTCATGATCATTCCTACTTAGTCCAATGATAGCTGTACACACAGTGACACACAAACTTTCAAGTGGAAGACTCACTATTAGATAAAAAAAGGTTTGAACATGCAATAGAACATTCCAGTATCTCCCTCTGAACACTGGAGCCTTGTCTGGTGAATAACAACTTGAATCTTGTCCTTTGAAACAGGAAATAATATTTGATCTGTTTTTCCATTCTTAAAGAAAGTGAAAGGAGTGAGCAGAATACTCTGTGGTATATCAGTTCTATATACTTTAAACAAACATTTTCTAATAAATAAAGTTTCTAATAAATAATATCTCTGCAAACAGGTTGTAATTCACTGGGGACTGATTCCTTAAACCCTTCCCAATCTGTATCTACAAACAATGCAACTTCACTCATGCAAACAGTTCCCCTACCTTAAAGCATAATCATTTGAAGCACTAGCTATAGTTTTGTTCTATAAGTCTCACACTGAGAGATTATAAACTCTCAAGGTCTTTAAAAAATAAAAAGGCTGAATGAAATTATGGCTTGGTTTTTATGGTATTACCCTGGTATTATTTTGGCAGTACCATCTTGGCTGTGAAGCAAGTGTAATGAACAAGCAACAGTTTCACTAGTTTTGTAACCACAGAAAGAAATGGTACAACCTGGACACGGTGATTTGTCTTATGGATAATTCCCTGTGGGGAAGCTGTGACGGAGGACTAATTAGTACCTAACATCTGCCACAGAAGGAAGTGGCAGGGTCTTAGAAGAAACAAAGCCGGAGGCTATGACCTGTGCTGCAGCAGGCTGCCAACCAGGCAGGAAATGAAAACCAATTGATTACTGAACTATGAAATAACAGCAAATGTTTATGACTGCAGATGATGTTTCACTTCTACCTTGCATAGTTCCATAGGCACCACAAACCTTTATGCAGATATATGTTAAAAATACATTTATCTTTTCCTGTGCATACTGTCAGGGAGAACTGCTAAAAAGTATTTTTAACTATTACACAGAGCTTTAGATGGGTTAAAGAAGTAGAATGCAAAGAATGCATTAATTACTGCTTCCATAAGGAAGGACACATATCAATGAGCAAGTTCTTTTGTCAGCAAAGCACCAGATGCTAGACAGAAACAACATACACAGAATTCAGATCTACAATCAGCCAACAAAAATACATGCAATTATTTGTGTACACTGTCATCCAGAATACTGGTACATACCAGCATCTGGTGATACAGACCAAACAAGGCTAAAAAGCCTGCTTCTCCAAAACAGCTGGAAAAAATAATCAAAAACCCTAGATTTATATATTTTCTTAAAAAATAGTAATGAGTACCTTGTTTAGCCAGCCTGCTTTCTTGACAAGTCTACTTGTTTTCCTGGGTGCTGGGACAGACCATGCTTGTCCTGGGCAGAGGTTATTCTCAAACAGCCAGAACTCTTGAGCTCCTTTGCCTTTCAGAGCTGCTTCCCTACAGGATCACATAGGATCACAACTACCAGTCCAATGAATGTCACAATCTGTTCTCCTTAAGCCTAGGGTCTGTAGTCTGATGCTTCCCTTCCTCACTCCCTCCAGGATCTTGAACTCTACTACTTCATTTCCAAGGCTGACATAAGACTTTCATGTCCCCAACACATTCCTTTATGTTTGAGAGTAGCAGATCTAAGACACTGTCACACCTTCCCACTTGCTAGGCCTAACAGGTATCTGCATGTAGAAATTATGTAGAAATTGTCCCTGATACCATCCAGAAACCTCCTGGACAGCTTGTGTCCCACTGTGTTGCCATTCCCCCAGATTTCAGGAATTGTCCCAGAAGAATCAGTAACTGTTATCTACATGCTTCCCTGAACTGCTTAAAGAAGACTTTGTCTGATTTCTCATCCTTACATAGTGGCCTGTAAAATAACTTTTACTTATCAGGAGTAGGGCAATTGAGATTATTACCATGCCAGCTGCCACAGTGTTACTACAGACTTTTCTAATATGATAAATATATAATCAGAGCAAAGACAGCATTTAGACATCATTTGGACATGTGATGCAATTCCTGGAAGGGCTCCATGTGAAGGACAAGCCTTCTTTTATGAAAGGTAGTCCTCCTCTACTCTTCATCTCTTCCCTAAAGAGACTACATCACTTCATTGCAGAACTCCAGCCACACACACTGATCAGCTTGGCATCACAGTTATTCCAATGGTGTCATAGCTTCACCATAATTTAGTAGTTGCAAAAGAAGGTAGAAGGATATGTTTTCTGGCTTTGGGGTTCAGATGAAGAAAATGGGAGTTTGGTTAGTGGAACCCAATGTAGTGGAAGTTTTTTTCGCAGTCTGTTTTTGAATTCTGAGACTCTCTTTGAAAGCAGACAAAGGATTGTGAATTTTTCAGATCAACAGGTCTTAAGAGAAAATTACACACTTCAGAAAATACTCAATACTTTCATACTCGCATATATGATTTAATACTAATCTATTTTGACGATGTCAATTTTTAGCACAATAAATCTAGGATTCATCTGACACATCACACTACAGTTAACATTTTAGAATATTGCCTGGATCTGATAAGTGGCATGAATGACTTGCCTTTTATGTATCTCTGTGAATGTATTTATTTGATGTATTGACTTCATCTCAGAGGAGGTAATGGCTCGTCCTTCACATGGAGCTCTTCTAGGGATTATATCACAGTGTCCAAATGATGTCTTTGCTGTCTTTGCTCTAATGATATATTTATTATATTAGAAAAGTCTGTACTAACACTGCAGCAGCTGGCACGGTAATAATCTCAATTTTCCTACTCCTGATCTAGAAGTCTCATGGAAAACCAATAAAATATACTGTGACTGAGAGAACAAAAAAAAAAAAAAGTGCACTTCTAATAAACAAGAATAAGTAAGTATTCCTCAAAAAAAGCCAAAGGTACTCTCCAACATCAATGTAATCATTACATTCAATACTACAAAAAGTTCTAAACATTCTCAAACTGAAAGAGTGCTGCCAAAATAAACAGCTGTAAGTCAGAGAATACCATTTTGAATAAAAGCTTTCCAGTGAAAAGCTTTGCAACTGAAAGCATGAATCGAAGACCAGTAACAACAACAAAACACACATTTCTAAACTATAAATTGCCTACACAATCAAACACATTATACATTTGTTTAGTAATTACAGCTGTCTTTCCTTCAACACTGAAATGATAAATTGATTATAATTCTAAAATTTTCATATCCACTCTTCTGAGTGAGACATCACAGTTGCACTTTGGAAAACATTCAACACTTGCATTTCTTTTTTTGATAGTTGTATATATTTGGTGGTATGATTACAAGCAAATGTTTCTGAATTTTAGGTAGTTTATGTTTTGATACTCAGTAAATTTAAGCTTGAATTCTACTGAAAGAAAATTGTACTGCTAATCATGATAAATCACGATACCTAGACTTATTTAATGCCCCATATAACATAAAAGTGATGGTAAAAACAGCCCATTATGCAAAGAAAATTGCAAAGAGTAGATGTTCATTTACTTGCTAACTGCTGTGTAACCATTTTTGCAGAAGCATGTTGTTTAGGAGCTAATCATATAATTAAGATACTAACAAAATACATCATGTCAATTAGATTTAAGGTGGGTCTAAATAGCCATTTACTGTGCCTGTGCTCTGGGCTGGTCAGACAAAACACACAGAATGATTGAGTTTGGAATGGACCTCTGGAGGCCATCTGGTCCAACACCACTGCTCAAGCAAGGACACCTAATGAAGGTTGCCCAGGTCCATGTCCAGGCAGCTTTTGAAGATCTCCAAGGAAGCAGACTCCACAGTCTCTCTGGGCAACCTATTCCAGTGCTCCATCAGTAAAGAAGGCTTCTTGATGTTTAGACAGAACCTCCTGTGTTATAACTAGTGTCCACTACCTCTTGTGCTGGCACTGGACACCACTGAAAAGAGCCTGGCTCTACCCTCTTTGCACCATCCTCTAGGTAGGTTTTATACACATTAATAAGATCCCTGCTGTGTCCTTTCTTCTCTAGGCTGTACAGTCCAGGCTCTCCCAGCCTGCTCCCATAGAATAGGTGCTCCAGTCTCTTGATCATGTTGGTGGCCCTCCATTGGACTCTTTCTGGTATGTCAGTGTCTTCCCTGTATTGGAAACCCAGAACTGGAAGCAGTACTCCAGGTGTGGCCTTACTAATGCTAAGCAGAAAGGAAGTATCATCCCTCTCAACCTGCTGGCAATACTTTGTGTATAGTAGCCAAGAATACCACTAGCCTTGTTAGTGGCAAAGGTGCATTGCTAGGTCATATTTAATTTGGTGTTTACCAGGAACCCGGGGGCCTTTTCTGCAGAGCTGCTGCCCAGCTGGGTGGTCCCCAGCATGCACTGGTGTCTGGGGTTGTTCCCCCAGCCAGGCACAGAGTTGTGAACTTTCATAAAGTTCTTGAACTTCGTGAGATTCTTGTCAGCCCACTTCTCCAGCCTGCCAAGGGCCCTCTGGTCAGCAGCATGACCCTCTGCTTAGTCAGGTACTCCCTCCAGATTCATGTCCTCTGTGAATTTACTGAGGGTGCACTCTACCCCATCATCATTCAGTAAGCCCAAAGGACTTACTGAAGTTCCAGACAATATCCACTGCTCCCTCTTCGTCCATCAGGCTCATCTTTTCTTTAGAGAAGCTTATCAGGTTGGTCAAACACGAATTCCCCTTGATGAATCTGTGAGTCCTGATGATTTTCTTCTCCTTCATATGCCTGGAAATGTTTTCCAGGAGTAGCTGCTTTGTCACCTTTAATGGGATCAAGGTGGGGCTGACTGGCCTGTAGTTCCCCAGGTCCCTCTTCTTGGCCTTCTTGAACGTAGGAGTGACATTTGCTTTCTTCAGGCCCTTCCCCCAGTTCACAGAATCACAGAATTGTCTAGGTTGGAAAAGACCTCAAGATCATCGCGTCCAACCTCTGACCTAACACTAACAGTCCCCACTAAACCATATCCCTAAGCTCTACATCTAAACGTCTTTTAAAGACCTCTAGGGATGGTGACTCAGCCACTTCTACGGGCAGCCCGTTCCAATGTCTAACAACCCTTTCAGTAAAGAAGTTCTTCCTAATATCCAACCTAAACCTCCCCTGGTGCAACTTTAGCCCATTCCCCCTCATCCTGTCACCATGCACATGGGAGAATAGACCAACTCCCACCTCACTACAGCTTCCTTTAAGGTATCTGTAAAGAGAAATAAGGTTGCCCCTGAGCCTCCTTTTCTCCAGGCTGAACAACCCCAGCTCCCTCAGCCTCTCTGCATAGGACTTGTTCTCCAGAGCCCTCACCAGCTTTGTCGCCCTTCCCTGGACTCTTTTGTGCACCTCCATGTCCTTCTTGTAGTGAGGGGCCCAAACCTGAACACAGTACTCGAGGTGCGGCCTCACCAGAGCCGAGTACAGGGGGACAATCACATCCCTAGCCCTGCTGACCACACTGCTTCTTATGCAAGCCAGGATGCTGTTGGCCTTCTTGGCCACCTGAGCACACTGCTGGCTCATGTTCAGCCAACTATCAACCAATGCTCCCAGGTCCTTCTCTGCCTGGCAGCTTCCCAGCCACTCATCTCCCAGCCTGTAGTTCTGCTTGGGGTTATTGTGCGCCAGGTGCAGGACCCAGCACTTGGCCTTGTTGAACTTCTTGCAGTTGGTCTCAGCCCATTGGTCCAGCCTATCCAGATCGTTCTGCAGAGCCTTCCTACCCTCAAGCAGATTGACACACGCACCTAACATGGTGTCATCAGTGAACTTACTGAGGGTGCACTCGATCCCCTCATCCAGATCATCGATGAAGATATTCAAGAGGACTGGCCCCAGTACTGAGCCCTGGGGAATGCTACTAGTGACCAGCCTCCACCTGGATTTGACTCCATTCATCATGACTCTTTGGGCCCGGCTATCCAGCCAGTTTTTAACCCAACGAAGAATGCGCCAGTCCAAGTCAAGAGCAGCCAGTTTCTTGAGGAGAATGCTGTGGGAAATGGTGTCAAAAGCCTTACTGAAGTCAAGGTAGACCACATCCACAGCCTTTCCCTCATCCACCAAGCACGTCACTTTTTCATAGAAGATCAGGTTTGTCAAGCAGGACCTGCCTTTCATAAACCCGTGCTGACTGGGCCTGATCACCTGGTTGCCCTGTAAGTGCCATGTGATGACACTCAAGATAATCTGCTCCATGAGCTTCCCTGGCACTGAGGTCAAACTGACAGGCCTATAATTTCCTGGGTCTGCTCTCCAGCCCTTCTTGTAGATGGGCATCATGTCTGCTAGTTGCCAGTCGATTGGGACCTCCCCCTATAGCCAGGACTGCTGATAAATGATGGTAAGCACCTTGGCCAGCTCCTCCACCAGTTCTCTCAGTATCCTCGGGTGGATCCCATCTGGCCCCATTGACTTGCATACATCCAAGTGCTGTAGCAGGTTGCCAACCATTTCTTCGTGGATAATGAGGGCCACATTCTGCTCCCCATCCCCTTCCACCAGCTCAGGATACTGGGTATCCAGAGAGCAACTGTTTTTGCCTGTAAAGACTGAGGCAAAGAAAGCATTAAGCACCTCAGCCTTTTCCTCATCTTTTATAACTAAGTTCCCCCCCACATCCAGTAAAGGATGGAGATTCCCCTTAGTCCGCTGTTTTGCGTTGATGTATTTGTAAAAACATTTTTTGTTTTCTTTGATGGCAGTAGCCAGATCAAAGTCCAGATGAGCTTTGGCCTTTCTCATTTTGTCCCTGCACTGCCTCTCAACAGTCCTTATAGTCCTCCTGAGTGGCCTGCCCTCTTTTCCAAAGATTGCAAACCCTCTTTTTTCTCCTAAACTCAAACTGCAATTCTCTGTTGAGCCAGGCCGATCTTCTTCCATACCAGCTCATCTTCGGGCACGTGGGGACAGACCGTTCCTGCACCATTAAGATTTCCCTCTTGAAGAGTGGACTCCTCAGCCCCTCAGAACCACCTCCCAGGGGACTCTAACAACCAGTGTCCTGAACAGCTCAAAGTCAGCCCTCCAGAAGTCCAATACAGCGGTTTTACTGGTCCCCTTCCTGGCCTTGCCAAGAATAGAGAACTCCACCATTTTGTGGTCACTCTGCCCAAGACAGCTTCTGACCACCACATCTCCCACCAGTCTTTCTCTGTTTGTGAAGAGAAGGTCTAGCAGGGCACCTCCCCTGGTATGCTCACCAACCAGCTGTGTCAGGAAGCTATCTTCCAGGCTCTCCAGAAACCTCCTAGACTGCTTTCTCTGGGCTGTGCCATGCTTCCAGGATATATCTGGGAAGTTGAAGTCCCCCACAAGAACAAGCGCTGATGATTTCGCAACTTTTGTCAGCTGCCTGTAGAACTCTTCGTCAGTCTCCGCATCCTGGTTCGGCAGTCTATAACAGACCCCCACCAGGATGCTTGCCTTGTTGGCCTTCCCGCTGATCCTAACCCATAGGGACTCAACCTTATCATTCCCAGCCTCAAGTTCCACAACATCAAAACTCTCTCTGATATAGAGAGCCACACCACCACCCCTTCCATGCTACCTGTCCCTTCTGAAGAGCCTATAGCCAGACATTGCAGCACTCCAGTCACGAGAGTGGTCCTACCACGTTTCCGTGATGGCAACCAAGTCGTAGCCTGCCTGCCTCACGATGGCTTCTAGCTCCTCCTGTTTGTTACCCATGCTGTGTGCACTAGTGTAGATGCACTTCAGTTGGGTCATTGTCTTCTCTCCCAGCCTTGCCATTGTTCCTCCTGGCACAGCTCTAACAAGCCTTGTTTCAGCCCCGTCCCCCTTCTTACCTGGTTTAAAGCCCTCTCAATGAGCCCTGCCAGCTCCTGGGTTAGGATCTGTTTTCCCCTTAGATATAGGGACCCGTCTGCAGTCATCAGGCCAAGTTTCGAGTAAAGCGCCCCATGGTCATAAAAACAAAATTTCTGTGTTGTCACCAGCCTCTAAGCCATGTGTTTATCGGGTGGGCTTTCTGTGTCCTCTCTGTACCCCTCCTTGCCATTGTAGGAATGGATGAAAACACCACCTGTACTCCCGCTCCACCCACTAATCGTCCCAGTCCCTTAAGGTCCTATTTGATGGTCTTCACGCTTCTCTCTTCAATGTCATCACTGCAAGCCTGGACTATTAAAAGAGAATAGTCAGAGAGGAGAACCAGGTTGGGAAGCTTTCTGGCAATGTCCCTGACCCTGGCCCCAGGGAGGCAGCAGATTTCCCTACGGGTAGGGTCAGACCAACAAATAGGTCCCTCTGTTCCCCTGAGAAGGGAGTCACCCACAACAATCACCCTTCTTTCTGCCCTTGTGAAGGCAGTCCTGAGGTGTGGAGTCGACTTCCTCACCCTAGGCACCCTCCTGGGTAGACTTACTACCTCTTCCTCAGCTACTAATCTCTCAAGATCCAGGGCCTCAAACCTGTTGCCTAAGAGCATCTGGGAAGGTGGGGCTGGTGTGGGAGGGCATCACCTGCGATGTCGAGCAAATTATATAAAAATTAAAGGGAAGCACACCTCTAGTACCAGCCTGTATTCAACAGAAATAACCACAGCATTGAGAGATTCAGCCATGATTCTGCAGAGGTTGTTATAGAGGCTTGTTCTTGCACTTGCCAAGGCCCAGCCACCCCCATGGATGTAAACAACACTGCACTTGAGCATTTCATCTTGTTTTCCAGGAGGTTCAAACACTCTGACTTCCACACCATCAAAAACTGCATCCATTATGTTAATGTGTTCAGAAGAGACAGACTTCAACTTGTCGAACATACAAATCAAATAATTCAGAACCATCAGGTGATGGCTGAGTCTCAAATAGTGAATCAGGTGACATGTCTGCTGCACAGCGCGGAAGGTGGCATCTAATAGCATCAGCTTCCATGCATCTGACACAGTGCTGGGCAGTGGCAGGTAGATGTAGTAGGTTGACAGGGCGGCCAGCACCAGCAGCAGCATCCACGTGGCCCACATGGCCGCAGAGCCAGCCAGCCAGCCGGCTGGCCGGCCTCCCCCGGCACTCCCCGTGCCTCAACCCCAGCCCGGCTCAGCCCTGCTCGGCCTGGCATGGCCCAGTGCCTGCGTGCCTGCCCCGCGGGCTGCCACCGGCCTTCGCTCCGCACCCATGCAGCCACCACCACCCCGCCCCAGTTGTCATGATTGACCAAAGATTATAGAGAGGGTCCTCACAATGACATCTGCCAACTCCCTCAGCTCTTGTAGATGCATCCCACCAGAGCCCATGGCCTTTTGAATGGTCCAGTTTTCCCCTTCCTGACCCTTTTCTAGCAAGTGTACATGTTCCTTGCTTTAGATGTTCCCCCTGGTTTCTCAAACTTGAAGGCCAGTCTTGCTGTTAATAACTGATGCAAGTAAAGCCTTCTACTGTCCTGTGTAACCACCTCTCCTGTTTCATTCATCAAACAATTAGCTCTGGTGTGCAAGTCATATATTGACATCAGTACAGTACCATGTCTGACGATATAAAATGCTGGGCTTATTTTTTCAAGTCAAAAACTAAGTTGCATGTAACTGCTAATGATAGCTGCCAATTTGTCTTTCCAACTTATTAATATACATGATCAGAAAAAAAAAAACAAAAAAAAAAAAACAACAACACAAAACAATAGAAACAAATGTTGGATAATTACTATACATCTTCATCATCATACTTTGTGTTCTGATTCATCTAATAATAATGCTTACTTTTAAATACCATTATTTGACAACATTCTGAGTAATGGATACATTGACTTAAAAGAAAAACTTACAGCCTTTGACAACCTACCCTACAACAAAGAATTTGCTAAGAGAAATTGATCTACTTCAGCTCCATCTATGACAGACTTCTCTCACATATAGATATGCAACAGGTTTTAAAGCAGCCTTGTCCTGATTAGTGAAGCTGGAGCAAGACAACGCAAAGCACCTCTCAATTAATTGCACTAGAGAAGAGCCTCTCTAGCTGAACAACGGGCAACAGTTCCTCAAAGGGAGTGGTTCTTTCCTTTTCCTAACCTGGTTCCCAATTAACATATATCAGTGCTAATCACAGTTTTCTGTTTTCTTTTATAATTTACCAGAATTTCTTCTGGAGTTAGAAATGTTATGGGTAGAAAGGCAAGTGACAAGAAGACATAGAAATGGTAGCCTCTACTGCTGCCACTACTACCCAATAAGGAAATAAAAAAGAAGTTATAAGTTTTAAGAGTCAGAGATCCAGCTTCAGGCAAATGCAACAGCAACTGGGGCGTTAGCAGTAGCAAAGGCATGGAGACAGTCTTTTTCCCAATGTTCTAGCAAAACTCCTTTGCTTCCAACACAGTTCAAATTGACCTGCTTTTACTGTGTATCTTTATGCTTCCTGTAGAGCCCTAAGCCTCTGTGCACTACTGGCACACTCTTGCATACAGCTAGGTATATATAGATGTGTACATGCATGGCATATACAAAGGTGACTTCTATTTCTTCTCATTTATGGCAAGAAAAGCCTTCAGAGTTCTGTTTTGCTGGTTGAAGCTCTACTGCCAACTGTTTCTTGAAGTGTTTCAGAAGATATACCCAGGCTTCCCGAAAACAACTCATGACAGGAATATTATTGTGCACAGAGCAGCAGTTGAAACTGGCCAATATCAAAGGACAGAAAATAACTGAAAGGTGAGATAAGGACAGAATCAAAGAAAATAACTGGATGTTTGTTTTATCTACTCTTCGGTATTAATTGCAACAACACCGGATGCAATCTGGTTCATTTCACATAGAAAATGCAATTTTCAAACCTATGGTATTACTTAGTATTTCTTTAAATTCTGCAGTGCAGGCAAAACTACAGAAAACTCATGTGACTTCAAGAATAGGGCAAAAGCCATGTCTGTGTTTGTAACTGGATAGATGTATAATGTAATTTAGTAACATATCTGAACTGCTGCCTAACCACAAACCACAGCATTGAACAAGCAGTTGTCTTATCTGTGTAACTTAAATATGACAGTATCTTTACCCATTGTTTGGGACAGTGTTGTAGTTTTTCAGAGAAGTCTTCATCAAACCCATAAATATTCAGAAATTTTCTATTACACTATTTTAAACTACACAGAATTTCAGCTCTTAATTATACCAGTATATTTACTGAGTAAACATGGTCTATTTGATTTTTTTTTGTCTCCAAAGAAAGACATTTCCTATGTATTTTTTTACTTAACTAGGCTCTTCAACACAAAGTATACACAGAAGAAATTTCTTACAGCCATTACCACAATTGCTTTTCATGCCATAGTCAGTAGGCTGACAATACCTACCTGTACTAGAATATATGGACATTCTTGAGAAAACAAACAGAATCCTAATAACCCAGTTACTGTAATACAAAGCTCATAGATTCATTCTTTATCAATACTTTAACATTTTGAAACAGAATGAATGCCATCTTTACCCACAAATCAGACAGAAAAAAAGTCTAATACAAAATATGCACAGGAAAATAGAAAACATTGTGACACAAGAGAAAAACGTAAGGCACTACTGTTATGTCTGTTCAGATCAGACACTGCAACTATCAATTACCTTTTCTTTCATTACCAAACAGCTATAATGCTTTATTTAGTCACTTGTTAGGTTTGTTGTCTGACAACATCACTTACCATCACATTTTTGAGTTGCCTCATTCTGCCTGTGACCAGCAGGACACTTGCACTCATAGGAACCTACTGTATTAATGCAGTTTCCTCCTTGGCAAACTCCAGGGATAGCCTGACATTCATCAACATCTACAAACAGAAAAAAAAGATTATTTGAAATAAGATACAAAAACCCATCATAGCTATTGCATATAGGCAGTCATCTCTGAAATTATTTGTAAAAATAACCACAACAAACCCCAGCATATTTCTCCACTTCAGCACCACCATAGAATGAGGCAGTAACAGTAATAACATGACCCTGACCTTCATGTGTGTTCTTTTTGATTCCATATGAACTCAAAATTTTCCATGTATTGATTTTTAACTCACACATCTTTTAAATATATACAACATACTGTTGGTATCCCATGCTCTCAGATTGTTCCTTTCATTGGTCATCACAAAAACCAGATTCTTAGTTTTAAAGGACCCCTACCTTTACACCTGGACTACCCCACTCCCCAATTTTACTAGATATGAAAATTCTTGCAGGACATCCATTTTATAGACAGAAATCAAACTATTAATGTCAATACAAAATAGGTGCTGTTCAACCAGGACAAGTTGTACTGCAAATGATCTGCACAGACTTCATTTATTGAAGTAACAACTTAGGCTAGAATTTCATAGATTTCTTTAGGCTGAACTTTCAACAGTAAATAAATGCTCTTAGAAAATGTATTTGCCATTTTGGCTTTACAGCTTACATTCAGTATTTTCCTGTTGTATTTCAGTATGTGCTGTTTCCCATTCAAATTGTATTTTTTTCTCCACTCTTCATTTGTTTATATATAAAACATTTTACATTTCTGCAAGGTAGTTTTATACAAAACTATCCCAAGAATCTATGTATAAGTGCTAATGGGCTGTGAAAATAATATGGAAGATCACAGCAGCCTGAGGCCTCTATGAAATAACCAGTGCTAAAAGACAGTGGAGCTCTTTGTACTCAAAGAAAGGCAGAACTGGCTCCAGACTAATGCTTGACAGATACGTGAAAATTTAGCTTCTAACTAGCTCTAGCTATTTCAAAATTTCATTAAGCTATGCTATGAGACTTCAGAATTAATCATTTGAACTAATTCCCTCACAGCAAAATTTCACGTGCATCCGAATGTTCATAGAGGAGAGAAGGCTTGCAAATTTTGTTCCAAAGCTTGCAGAACCTCTTTTGTGAAAAAGATTTTAGGTAATCTTCCTTGTTAAACTATTTGCCATTTACAGAAGAGGTAAAAATCAACTGATATTTCTATTTTCTCCACAGAAACGTATTGATAGCAGAATGCAGTATTCTGTTTCAGAGGATGTTCATTATCTGGAAGCTCTCAGGAGATGCTGAAATTACACCTAAATTAGTGGAGTATAGTGATTCCCCAGTTTTTATTACTCCTGGAGTTTGTGCTGTAGATATAGCCTTCACTATAGTGAAGTCCATTCCCAGTCTATTCCCTTGTGTTTTCATTCAAGCAGATATAATCAGAAAGAAGAAAGAAAGAAGGCAACATTTTATTTATTTATTTATTTTAACAACTGGACTTGTTTTTAGGTACATTTGCTGTAAAAGTTTGTATTTTGTTCCTCAGTTGGTGTTGATATAGTTAGCACAGTACAGAGCCCCAACGCAACAGATTAAGGACTACACTGGAGGCATGAACTTTTTTGAAACGTTTTTCTTTCAATTAACTCGTGCTTGGTGCAATCTCGTTTACCCAGAAAGCAAACTTTTCTACTCTGAATTACAGTAATGAATCTGGACGTGATTTAGCAACATCTAGACAGAATATCAGTTTCATTATTTAATCACACCCAGCCCACCCAGTAGCTCTGTTCTGAGTAAAACTAATATGGTGTTTGCCTTTTGACCTTTGAGCCTCAGAATATATTCAAAACATTGGGTATGCCTGTGCCTTCTGTCATTTATTAATGTTTATTTAAATTAATCCAACCATGTCAGCAGATCAGTGGTTAAAAATAACCACTGTTTATCTTTCACAGTTTTGTAAGTCGAAGACGTCAAGTAATAATAAATTAATGGCAGTAACAGCAGAAAATGAATAATTTCCAGAAAAGGTATCACTGAAACCTTAAAGAGAACAACATTTTAAGATTTAGTGATCCCATTTATTTCTTTCAGTATTACTCGTACGGTGTTAAAAGAACAAATAAATATCAAGATTTGCTGAAGTCTGAAAAGCCAGTCCCAATTATGCAACACAGTGTAATGCTTGTCCAGTGATGAAAACACAAATGGTCTCATTGTGTTTGGTGAGATCCTGCAAATCTTGAATCACATCAGCTATCTCACCTTTCTGTGCTAGTATCAAGCTTAACTTGTGAATGGCTTAGTTGTTAACTATTTTAAGTTTTATTTAAGTGCAAAGAGAATGAGTAACTCAACTTCACTGTTAGTCTAATATATATATATAATATATATATACAAAAAAAATATATATATACACAAGTCTGAAGCCTTTTTTTTTTTTTTTTTTTTTTTTTGGTCTATCACCGTCTCATGTTAGTCCATTACTGTTTTAAAACTGAGAAAAGGCAGAAAACAACTTCCTTAAAGGGCACCTTTTATGAACTGCTTCCTAAATGCCATCTGAAGATGTAAGAATACTTTTTTCTCAAAATACAACAAATTCGAGATTAAGCATGTTTTTATTTACTTCGTATATCTCTGACAATTAAGACTAAGCCACACAAGTTTTATCATTATTAACTACATATTCAATCTCACTTTTAAACCCCAGCCATATTGAAACAATAAGCTTTTTGCCATAAACACAAAATTAGATGAGTAACTCTTTAGATGCAGTTCTGTACACAGAAGTTCAAGATTAGGCAGAACATTTCCATGTGTTCATAGACTTGACAACGCCTGGCAAGTGAAAAAAGGGTTCTTTACTTTTGCAGAAACTTTCCTCAGTAAATAGTAACTGCCTGCAGGATTTGAACAAATACTTGTAAACATATACCCAGACAAATTCAGCTTCCCTTCCTTATGAGTGGACTGCTACTCAGAAAATATATGGAATGCTCAGGAAATATAATGCTCAGGAAATATAAATGTTCTCAGTTTTTATACCATACTTCAGGAGAGAGTGCATCTTATTTAAGATAGCAGTAACTACTAATTACTAGTAATTAGTAATTACTAGTACTAATTACTAGTAACTAGTAATTACCCAACTATGCATTTTCTCTTGATTTTTACCTATAAATATGTATGGGGAGTTTTTGTGCAATTAATTTTGCATGTGGGAACCAAAAAGCAAAATAATTGTTAATACATTGGAAAACTGTTAGTTCTTCTTCTACAACGTTCTAATTACCAGAAATACTACAAATTTGAAAACACAACAGAAGTAATACCAAGCTTATTTATTTTTTTTATAATACTAATTTTCATGACAGGAGAATGGGATCTAGGTTGACACTGTTAATACCATTAATAAATCTGACATTAATTCCAAACACTAAGTTATCTAAAAATTACCATCTATCATTCTTGACTGCGAATTTGAAATTTAACTACCTTCTCACTTTCGTACTATGTCAGTGCCTGTAACATTCAGTACACTATATTACTGCTACAGATTTTTTTTTTTTCATATTATCTTGAATAATTATTCTTAACAACACCAGCAACGCTAACAGAAAGAAGAACCTTTGTATTTTCAAAAGCTATTCAGCCATGGACTGTTTTTCTCTCTCCAATGCTAATGCTAATGCTAATGCTAATGCTAATGCTAATAATAATAATAATAATAATAATAATAATAATAATAATAGTAATAAATTAACTGTCAGAAGGCAAAGGGTGTAGCTCAGAAATGGACAGTTGAGGAATGCAGGGAGGAACTGTGAAAATGTCTAAGACAAGTATTCTGCCATTATGCTGTTCCTAAGGCCATGTAGAAGTGGCAATTATGTAGAGTTCCTCTTGCCTGAATTCCCAATTTTTAAGCAATGGCCAAACGGAAACAGCTGAAAAAAAAATGTTTTGTCTTGTTTTGCTTCTTTAATTTCTCATTAGTTGTTTATGGTAATAATATTACCATAATGTTCTATACAAGCACATTACTAAGCAAACATAATCAATCTGGAAAAGCCTTATTCAGTCAGGAAGACTTACACACTAACTTATGTATGGGTAAGACAGAGATGAAATGAACTGACTACAAAGGAAGGCTGCTTTATCACCCAACTTTTCACCTGTTTTTTCCAGCTAAAGAGCTTAAGATACAGTAAGATAGCAACATGCACATCCTGTGAAGAATAGGAACAACTTCATATTTACTAGTCAAATCTTGTCAGAATGATAATTAATGCATACCACAATTATGATATATTTTCCAATACTAAGGCTTGCAAGTAATACCGATTTCAAATCACTCATTAGCTCTCAGGCTGGGCTACCTGCTGATGTGAGCATCCACTTCAAAAAAAAGCCAAACATTTGAACTATTGACTGAGTCAATCTGGTCCAATTGGTGTATGTTGAAGGTACAGTTTTACTAAATAATGAGGGGGTTTGTGTTCCTTTAATGTAAGCCTCTGCAAATCTGATGTTACCAGAACATTAAAAAGGTGACGCAACATTAGTCAGATCAGTATATTTGTTTCTAAAACCCATGATGAAAACATTTATTACCACTCTCATTTAATCTTTCTATTTAGAATCAGAGAATCATTGAATAGAATCACAGAATGGTTTGAGTTGGAAGGGACCTCTGGTTCCATCCAGTTCTAACTCCCCATGCCATGGGCAGGGACACTTCCCACCCACTAGACCAGGTAGCTCAAAGTCCCATCCAACCTGGCCTTAAACATTTTCAGGAATGGGGTATCCACAACTTCTCTGAGCAACATGTTGCAGTGCCTAACCACTCTCAATGTAAAGAATTTCCTCCTTGTTTCTACTGTCTTTTAGTTTAAAGCTCCTTGTCCCTTGTCCACATCCCCTGACAGAGTCCCTCCCCAGCTTTCCCATAGGCCCCGTTTAGGTACTGGAAAGCTGCTATAAGGTCTGCTCACAGCCTTCTCTTCTCCAGGCTGAACAAGACCAACTCCCTGAGCCTGTCTTTGTAGGAGAGGTTCTCCAGCACTCTGATCATGTTTGTGGCCCTCCTCTGGTCTTGCTCTAATAGGCCGTTGTCCTTCTTGTGCTGGGGGCCCCAGAGCAGAATGCAGTGCTCCAGGTGGGGTCTCACAAGAGCAGAGTAGAGGGAGAGAATCATCTCCCTCGCCTTGCTGGCCACGCTTTTGATGCAGCCCAAGATACAGTTGGCTTTCTGGGCTGCAAATACACATTGCTGGCTAACATTTAGCTCATATTAGCCTATATTTAACTAAATGATGCCTCCTCAGATAGCAGAGAACAATTGTTTCCTGAATTGCTAATATTTCACATTTGCTCCATTTTGATCCTTTTATTTTCTTTGTTGCAGTTTACCTCTGCATAACCTTGCCTGTTATCATTATTGAGACTTACATTTATGCATAACTCACAGATCTACCACTCTTTCTCCTACTTTGATTAAATTCTTTGTCTTCCTGTCCAGGCTCCCTTTTAGATTTTCTTAAATAACTGTAGCAAATCCCTGTAGCTTATTTCTCCAGACTACACACCCTAATAAGGAGTTTGGAAAGAAAACAGTCTCTACAATAGCAAGTTTTATGTCCGGTCCCTTCCTGCAGCAGTGTGGAATGATAATTCAGGATGGAGTATATAACATACTACCAGCCTGCAAACATAGAACTTAGGTCAGCAGGGATTACCAGGAGTCAGAGTTTGAAAGAAAAGCTTGGAAGACAACATAATGATTTTGTAGAACAAAGATTTTTTTTTGTCTCTCCTCTCCCACCCAGAAATTTTAACTTTTAATCATCTGTGCCTTACCGCCATCTTGTAACATCATGTACTGACTCCTGCTGACATAAATACAATCAGATCTTCATATACAGAAGTAATATGCCAAAAATGTAGCAAAAATTATGGCTTTTAAAACTTTGTTCATCTATCACATAAAGTAGACTACTACATTGCTTTTATGCTTCCCAGTGGAATTCAGCAATGATGTTAACTGCGTAACTTAAAAATATTTGCCACACACAATAAACTGGCAGAAAAATAAAACACAGTATTGAGGGCAGGGGTGCTAAAGACGTCTCTCACATAATTTAAATTAAGCCCCAGAAGCTATGCCAGGCTCTCTTTGGCCAAGAAGTTTTAAGAGTTCATTATATCTGGCCAATATTTTCATCACACAATGGAGTTTGACTTTGAGATTGCAACCAACATGCACGCCTTCAGTACACTGTTTCTGTTTATGACATTGTTATGAAAAGAATGTCTAAAACATACTAATCATTTCAAGCTGAAGAGTATAGCATAAGCTGTTAAATGCAGACAGAGGCCTATTTATGACATATACAGAGAAATGCAATCAAATGTTTGTCCTCTTTCATTAGTTTGGATGCTTTAAGCAGTGTATGCACAGAAAACAGAAAAGCAAACAATTGCAATGAAGAAAAATTAAAAAATCTATTGTTGCTTGAAACTAATCTAAGTATTTTAGATAAAATAGATGCCTTGGCTAAGACAATGCTGGAGAATTTCCACATAACTAAATTTGAGCTAGTAGCCTCCAATGTAGTTTCAGGTCAACCATAACTCTGTGAGAATGAAAACTAAAGAAGAAAAATCCCCAAATTATGTTATATCTATTTTTTATGTTAAAAGAAATAAAATTTTTAAAGTATCTTCATTTTCTCTCATTTTTTTCAACCCTTACCAAGAACTCTTATGCAGGAGCCCTGAAGTAGAAATCCAGCCAAACAGCTGATCTTACTAAATTTGTGCAGCTTTTAGCCAATGAGCCATGAGGCAGCACAGGGGAAAGGAACACTAAAATTAATGTTTCAATACACAATGGCAGGAGGGGGGTATGGTGGGTAGAGAGCTGAGGGGAAGGGGAAACAGACACTGAAAGATAAGAAATAATGAAATAAGAGTGATAAAAGGACATTATCTACCCTTTCTTGTAGTAGCAAAATTCCAATTTTCCTGAAATCTTTTATACTACCTTGAGCATTAGAATGTGCCTGAATCAGGACGTTTTTCTGAATTTTCTAACAGAAATTCTTGCTAACACGTACACACAAACAAATCCTGGTATTATGTTCTTTTTGCTGTTTTTTAAATAGCAAATTAAAGTAGAATGTATTCTAGCATTACAAGGACTCATCTACATAAATATTTAGAGCAGATAATTCTATTCAACTTCATCACTTTACTAAAAATTATCTCAGCTATACCACAGAAATCTACATATGCATGTAATGCCTGCAGTATCACAGATGTGCTTTCTCACACAGGTTTTTTAAGACATAACATATGGATATACAGAGGCAGACCAGTACACAGACACTTATTGAAATGAGAAAACAAAAAAAAATGTGTCATCCAAAATTATTTGAACCACTGCTGGTTTATTCCCAGACTGAGTAGGGGCTGATTGATTAAACAGGATTTTGTTCTCTTCATTACTTTATTTCTTTATATGAGTTATAATCAGAACTCAGAGAAACCATGTTGATTTACAACATGATATTTCAGCCCTAATGCTAAACTTACTCTGAGCTGTTAATAGACAAAACATTCATAAAAATATCCTGAGGCCTGACAACTGAATCAAGAAACTTATTGCTGGTGTCTTAGGTCCAAATTATACAAAATGGAAATTGATTCTGGTTTCTGCCTGGCTTCCATTGTTCCTTGGAAAGGTTCTAAGACAATTAAATCTATCAACAGACCATGTGCACCAAACTATAACAGAAAAATATTCACTTCAGAAGATCTACTATCCTTTGTTACTGCATTCTTTACACAGTTTGTTCGAAAATGTAACTAAACAGCAAAACAGGTACCTCTTTCAGGTACCTATCTTTCAAGTTTGCCCATTCTTAGACTGCATTTTATGAACCTAGAAATAGAGTACTGCAGCCTTTCCTTACTAGTACTAGAGACCCTCCCTATCTTTCCTTTAGGCACCACATATAATTCCACACAGAGTTATCCAATAGGAGGTTCACCATGTGTTTTATATAAATACTGAGATTAAAAAATGTCTATATAATAACTGCCAATCCCTTTCAAAAAGGAAACTACTCAATAGCAAGAAACAGTCAATTTTTCAGAAGAATGAATGACATACATATTAGTTAAGGGCCAGAACAACACATTCCTGTTACCTAATTGGTGCACTACTGCAGTAGCTGATGGTTGTGCTCAACAGACATTCTGACCTTTTCATGCTCTATATTTACAGCTTCTTGATTGGCACTCATTTTTTCCAGGCATTTGAGATTTGTTCTATAAGTACACTAGCTAAACTCTGGAAGCTGTGAAGCTATCAGAATTTTATCAAAATTGAGGTACAGAACACACAGGGAAAACTGTGATCTTGTTTTAAATGGATGCAATGCATTCCATATGAATATAGTCATACAGTCATGCACAATTTAAACCAGAAGACTTACCTTGACATGCTCCAGTGCGAATATTAGGGATGAAACCACGACGACACGGCTGAGGTTGGGCAGGGCACATTTCACAGGGGTGACCCCATGCACGCCCAATGGTTGCACAACAGAGGGTTTTCGTGCAAACGATTCCAGTTAGCTGGCCCTGACACATCTGGTTGTTAACTTGTGTGAAACATGGGCCTGTTCTGTAATCTGGAAAAGAGGAAAGATCACTGTATTATTATATTAGACTCAATAAAACAGGAATCTGTTTTTAATCCATTAGACACCTGTACTAAGAAAATGGTAGGAGGACTCAGCAATTTAAGTTATTTTAATGCTTACAAAAGTAGCACAACACTTTCCACTGAATGTAATTATTTTTGCAAGATTATCTTATCTTTCAATTCTTTTCCTTCTCACAGATGCAAGTAATGAAAGGTAGCTAGACCCCAAAACTGACCAGTGCATTGACAATGTATCCAGTAAAATCAATAAGAAAGAGTCTTAAAAACAAACACACAAATGAACAAATGAACCAGAGAGCAGATAAAGCAATTAAGGACTGGGAACTGTATATCTTGTTCCTAAGAAAATTCATGATGATTCATGGGAAGGAGATCCAGAACACAAAAGCCACACATTTGTTCACTCCACTTTGATCAGAGCCATGCCTGATACTTTCCACAGAATCCACATTCCTGCTGGAATACTTAGTGCAAAGTAGTGCTACCTACGGAGGACTAATTGGTACACCATTATTTATTTTCAGAGGAGTAACATGAGCCATATGCTCATGTTACATGTGCTGTGTATGTGTTATATTCGGTGCACTTAATACAGCATACAAACTATATGAAAATATATTCCTAGTTGAATTCCCATAAATGGTTAACTTATTAGGGTTCAACCTGTAAAAAGAAAGATTTCTTGACCTTATGAGGCAAGGCAAACGGGGAACAACAATTAGTTCAAATTCCCTAGGAACAAATGAGAAACAGATGGTTGCTCTGCGCCAGATTTCATATCCTTATGGAAACTTTAAGAGGTGGGGCAGGGGGAAAGAAGAAAGTGCAAAGCTTCCACTCAGACTCAGTCACGTGAATAAAGGCATAACAGTGGGGTTGCGGCTGTTCTTATTGTTATCCTGTCCTATTCGCCTATTTTTTTCCTCCTGAAAATAGATTTCAGTGTGTTAATGTGTAAATCACTTAGACCTTCTGCCTTTCACTAGTTTGTAACTGGGCTTACAAGCAAGCTACAAATAGGAAAATTGACGCCTTCTAGAATTTGATACTTTTACCCTGAAGAATAAAAATCAAGGCTTTGACATCTTTACAACAGGAAAAAATGGTCTTCCCAAATGGCTTAATTCCCAAATGAAATGGTCTTCCCAAATGTCCCATTCTCTGGGGACAGCAACAGGACAGGAGGGAACAGCATGGAGCTGGGACAGGGGAGGGTCAGGATGGGGTTTAGAGAAAGGTTCTGCACCCAGAGGGTGGTCAGGCACTGGGACAGGCTCCCCAGTGGTCACGGCACTGAGCCTGCCGGAGTTCAAGAAGCGTTTGGACAACGCTCTTAGACATATGGTCTGATTTTTTGGGTGGTCCTGTGCAAACCCAGGTGTTGAACTCAGTGATCGCTGTGGGTCGCTTGTAACTCAGGAGATTCTATGATTCTGTGATTCTAGCTCAAAGAAAAATAAATGATCTTTTCCCTGTCTTTGAAAAAGCTCATTCAGATATGCATTTGGGAAATACTTCTGCATACAGCTTTTTCAATGCGTTTGAAGCTAATTTCAACAGGACTCTTCACATAAACAAAGTTATGCATGCATGTAAGTATAAATAAGAAAAATGCCTAACAAAACAAGGAGATTAAAAGATCTTAAATACTCTGTAAAGAACGTTAATTTAATGTTTCTTGACTTTCATTGATATATTGTCTTCAGAGTTATGCGTTTGAGCTACCCCTGTGTCCATCAAGCCACCAAAATAGTCCTTTAAATAAAATATTGCATAAGTAAATATCATAAAATATTACAGAAAGAAAATCCTATCCATTAAAAAGATTTTCAGTGATCTTTCATCCAGCATACTGGAAGACAAGCAGCTTCTCAATAGCCTCAGTTTAATTAACTCCAACATCCTGCTAAATCAGAGATAGCTGAACTTCTGACATGAAATACAAACACTGATGTCTGATAGCAGAAGACAGACATCTGCCATCTTCAGCTTGAATTTCATCAAGCAATATATGTGAATGACAAATATTTGAAATACAAATTCCATCTATCAAACATTTAATTCTACAAACTCATTGTAATCTTGGCTGGAATTCAATTTAGGAGTAAGTGTAAGAAAAAGACTCCATCACAGATTATGACTGTATAGCTGTTTCATATAACGTTTACTCAGGTATCACAAAAATTGAGGTAAATATGTGATAGACCACATTTAACCTGCAAATCATCAGCAAAGGTCAGTCTACAATCAGAAGAAAAACAGAACTGTTCAGAATTTAAGAACTGAAATAAATTGAATTAAATCCTAGCCCTGGTTAAAGCAAATGGGAATTTGGCTATTGAATTCAATGACAACACTATTTCATTCTTGGAAAACAAACATTACTGTGCTCTTTAGCAATTGGCTGTATGATAATTTATTGCCTAATATCATCTGTAAAAGCATTCCCTGTATCACACAGAGAAAGTAATGAGCTTTATATGCACAGAAAAAGCTTTTACCACTAAGTGTTCAATGAGCAGACTCCCGTTCTAATGTCAAATAAGTTATATACGCTACTAATATGGTAGTAATACAAATGCTTAACATATTTCAGTCATTTCATTTTCTCATTAATGACTGAAATACAAGTAACAGGCAGATTCTGGGAAAGTTCATGGTCTACTCTAAGTATTGAGAGCTGACTGTTGGTCTGTAACTTGCACATTGCAGAATTTTTGCCCAATAGATGACTACAGTCAGATCAGTCAGAAAGACTGAATCTTTCCTGAAAATTCAGATTGATTTTAGACTCCTCAAGAGTAAGATTTTCAAAAATGTGAAGCTGAAAAAGACTAAAGAGATGTGTGTAAACCTGGAAAAACCATTTACAAGCCACTAGCATAAAATTAAGGGTTTATAATAAAACATAATTATCAAAAGTAAGGTGCCCAGTAGTGCAAGGGACTGCCCAAGTGTGTAGGAAGCATATACTCTGTAAACCTACATATATGTGCCAAAATGTGCCTTAATAAACAGAGAATGCATAAATCCTAATGTTCAAGTTGTATAACCAAGCAAGTTCTATCAGTGTAAATCTGCAGGATGGCATCTAAAAATCTGACTACTAACTTTAGAAGAACAAATGAAACTGTCATTGAACTTCCAAGTAGTTTTACACGTGAAAATAAATTCAACCCAAAATAGTGAGATCCCAAATGATATTTCAAGATAATGACATACAGACAACAGATCCTGAGCTCCTAAGTGAATATGTGGCTTATGTGACATCAGGTACAAAAGCAGTAATCCAGAAGCACACCATTACGAGACAGAAACTGGGAAAGAACACAATAAGTAATCAATAGTAGTTCTTTGCACAGATATGGCAGCTGCATTTCAAAAGGGGTGCTGGAAAACTAGAAATACTATGCAAAGAGTCAGAATAATGTCACATAGTATATTTTTATTTAAGTGAAATAAATATATTAAGATTAGGTGCGAGTCCGACGATAATTTTTAGTTTCAAATGAAGACATGGATTTGATTCACTATTTACTGTGTGATATTCTGTGGTCATTTTTAAACAATCAGACTAGATTTTTTTAATGGTTCATCTGACCTTAAAATCCCTGAGTTTATGAATCAATCATCTTTTCCATATTGTTTTTCTTGTCTTATTATTTGGCATTTCTTCATTTGCTCCTTCCCCAGCATTGCTGCTGGAATAATTTTGCCAGAAAGAACATATGTTAGAACATATGTTACAAATCATTTGTTGCTTAGAAAGGGTAACTGCCTTGGTGAAAGAAAGCGATTTTCAGCACATATGTGTTATGCATTTTTTTAACCTCAGAAAACTGTATTTGTTATGCACCATGACTTGAAGAATGACAACCCTTATCAACAATCAAAACTGTTAATATCATTAAATTTAATAAGAAGCACTTTTTCTTGGCATCAATATATTAAAAAAAATAATTAGAAAAAAAAATCAAAGCAACTGAAAACAACATACTGGACTTCTAAATTTCACTGTACTACAGCACATCTAGTCTCTCGTAGAAATGTGTATTCTGTATTCACACAGACTACATGGGGCAGTTCAACTATCAGGGTTCTTGAGATCTTTTTCATTAGCTTCTTCTGGGAAAAAAAAAAAAAAGTTAATTCTAACTCTAGTTGTAATTTTTAAAAACCTATTTGACAGAGAGACTCCTACAGGAATTAGAAATATAGGAATCCAAGTGTTGGATATGGTCCAATAGTAATTTACTTTGGTTTTCTTCCTGTACCTCTGGCCAGAACCAGATGATTCAGGTGAAGGTGTAAAAAACCTACCGTAAATTGACATGGGATAATCTGCCTACCACATTAAGTTTCCTCCTGGTGCCTAACACCCACTAACTGAAGACTTGAAACACAGCATTTAACACCTACTATTTGTTGTCATTTACAATAAAAAGTTAAAATATTTTGACAAACATATAGGAATTATATTTCTATATGAATTTTGTCATGCTTTTAGCCTCCACAATTTCACATTGTGTTAACTAAAAACTGCTGCCCATGAATTTCTTATGTCTTCTCAGATAACTAAAAGTAAAAAAAGTGACAGAGGGAAAAAGGAAAGGAAAAAGGTATCCAGACATGCTGGAATGTGTGTTGCAAGTTATCTGGAAGAATATGAAAACATTAAGTTTCTTTTCACAGACTGAGATGTTAACTTGAAGCTCCAAAGACCAAAAGATTGTTTACGTGTAAAGCCCAACAGTACTACTGCAGGTGCAGTCAGTTTCTTGCACCTACATAAAGCCCTCCAGAAGGCTGAAAGGACATAGTCTGCAGTATTGGAGCTATATATTATGATAAATCCTGTATTTCATGTCTGAGTGCTAGAAAAATTAGCAGAAAGGAATTGTGAAGTCTCTTTATTTTTATTTAATCAGAACTTCATATAATCGTAACTAGATACGGAAGAATTTTTAACTATAATCTACTTGGAATATTGATACTTCTATGACTAAAAGTACAATACTGGAAACATTAAGCTGTTGATCAGTCTGAATCACAAGAGAAGTGAGTAAAAGATTTGTTATGACGTGTCCCACCCCCATTAATTAAAGAACAAATCCTAGTATCTGGGAAACCTGTTTCACTTCCTCTTAAAGCAATTTTGCCCATCATAAGGACTTTACACTCTTTCACAGGTATGATTTAGCAAATATTAATGAAGAGATCTGAAAATAAATCATCTCAGCCTCCACCACCTCACTTGAAGGCTCAAATATAGTAAGCAGCTTATTATTATTACTGATGCCTCAAAACTCCATTTCATACACCAGCATTGTTAGACAAACAACCTAATGCACAGAAATCTAGAACCCAAATGCTGGAAAGTAGTATCTGCCACTCATAGTTCCACTACCTGGAACTTTATTCTGTTCAAACAGGAAAAATAGCACAGTGGATGTAAGTCCAAAGAATTTTGAGGAGGACATATTAAGTCTACGCTGACAAAGATCTGAAGTCAGTTTTCACCCTGCCAGAGGATGCTCCAACACAAAAGATGCTGAAGGTGCAACTGTCTCTATTGCACCTGTGTTAGGATGCTGTGGCTGATTTCCCCATAAATTCCATGTGATTTTTCAAATAAATATTTTTTTTGAAGCGATGATAATTAAAGGTTTTGATAATTAAAAGTATACTTGAGGTTTATCTTCTTCCAGTATCAAATAAGACAATGTGCAACCCTACTGTGATGTCAGAAAGATCGGCAGAGCAATGTACATCCCATTGTCTCACTCAACCTGCATAAATGACAGTGTTGTCCAGATCCTTGTGCTTCTTAAAAATGGGAGATCAGGACTTTTTCCTTGATTAAATTTTCATCTGAGTATGAAATGGTTGATAATACTCACAGTTGTACTTGTGTTCAGACCACAAATCTGAAATGTATGTATATGCAAATATTATCCTTCTTGTTCAGCTCCACCATCTGCAGTTCATAACTCACAGTATGAAAAAAGACATTTAAACATTACAAAGGTACATATGTTTGTTTTATTAAAGATTATCTAAAATTGATTTTCCTTCAATATTTTAATCATCCTAATATTGAAAATTGATCTTCAGTAATGCTTAGCTGCCAACACCAAGGGTTCACCATAAGGGAGATTTCAAAGGTAACAAGAAGTTAGATGAATTGTTCTGATTCAGACTTGATATAAATAAAAAGCATTTTTTTCAAAGGTGACATCCAACAAGTTGCAGAAAAAAAAAAATGTTGGCTGAAAATGAGAGCTAGTCTCTTGGAAAATGAAAGAGGCTTGGCAAAGCTATTAATTTCTCTTGGAAAAAATAGTCTATGGGCAGTACAGCTATTGAGGCTAAGAAGTTCGCATAAACTTAAGCCTGAATAGTAAAGTCTGAGCCACCTCCTTCCCATTTTTTTAAAGAAGAAAATCTGTATGTCAAGTCCATAATTAAGTTTATGATTTGCATAAATAATGAACACCAAAGTCTTTTAAAAATTTAAATTATGGATAACTCAAAGAAGTTGAGACAAATCCACAGATGGCTCATTAGTGTATGAGACTGGGATTTCTATAACATTTATTTTGATATATAGAAATTAAGAAAAATTGTTTAGTTCAAAAAGTTTTTTAATATTTACATTAAGTGTATTATGAAGGATTTAACATTTTCCTAGAGTTGACAGCTTTCATTTTCAGGTTGAATTCTTGCTACTATTCTAATGGTCCCTCCTCATGACCATTTCTGACCAAGTCCTGTGATGCAGTCCTTTCCATCACCTAAACTCCTGTGACTGATTAGGCAACTTAATATACACATGGCAATTAAAAAGAGAGTGAAGGGCTGATCTAAATGAAAGAGAGAAAGAGAGAAAGAGAGAAAGAAAGAAAGAGAGAAAGAGAAGAGAGAGAGAGAGAGAGAGAGAAGAAGAAAGAGAGAAAGAGAGAAAGAGAGAAGAGAGAAAGGAGAAAGAGAGAAAGAGAGAGAGAGAGAGAGAGAGAGAGAGAGAGAGAGAGAGAAAGAAAGAAAGAAAGAAAGAAAAGAAAGAAAGAAAGAAAGAAGAAAGAAAGAAAGAAAGAAAGAAAGAAAGAAAGAAAGAAAGAAAGAAAGAAGAAAGAAAGAAAGAAAGAAAGAAAGAAAAGAAAGAAAGAAAGAAGGAAGAGAAGAAGGAAGGAAGGAAGGAAGGAAGGAAGGAAGGAAGGAAGGAAGGAAGGAAGGAAGGAAGGAAGGAAGGAAGGAAGGGAAGGAAGGAAGGAAGGAAGGAAGGAAGGAAGGAAGGAAGGAAGGAAGGAAGGATGTTTAAAGCAGCAGTCTATGTCGGCTTTGTAGTTTTTAGCAAAATTCCAGTTTCCACCAGTGCTGCTGTCATGTCCATTCTAAGCACATTCTCATTTTCCTCATGCTGGAACAGAGAAAGCAACTCTTTTCCAAAAACAACATTCCAGGGTTTGCACACCCCTTTTAATATAATTGATATTATGTCAGCTTTAAGTAGACAAAAGATAGAAGAAGTTTTGTAGTATTATCTGCAGATCTTAAAACTTTTTTTTTTTTTTTTTAATTAAAAATAATTCATTTTACACACCTAAACACATTGGAAAGGACAGTAAAGTACTAGATAGTCAACAATACTTCTGAAATAAAGGACAATTTTCTGTAATTAATATGAACATCAAGGAAAATGATTCTAACATTTTAAGATATTAAATATATATATATTTTTTTAAGTACACACAGACAAGAAGCAGAGAACAGAAACACAAAGAAAGAAAGAAAGAATCACAAAAATATTTCGCTTCTGTAAGCAACAAAACTCCATAAATAGTAAAATAATACTGGGAAAACTCATTGGAAGAAACTCTTGCCACTTTCAACTGCATTATTGTGCACTGACTGCTACAAAATTTGAAGTGTAGAATAAAAGCTGGGAAATAAGTATCCCTAGATCTTGGTTCCAGCACAAACTCCAATTTTAGTTTGTTTGGAGCTTCTTGCAGATATATGCATTTCATTATAGTTCCACAAGCCCTGCGACTACACAAAGTTTGCATTCTAATTTGGATATCGGAGTCTTGTGAAATAGCTCCACAAGCAAATACACATGCTGACACACAAGGAAGTATCATCAGTTACTAGATGAACTTAAAGGCCGAATTACCTCTGTGCAAAGTGTGCATCTAAATGAGACATCACAATAATAGTATTTTTTTACAAGTTTCTGCAGTTTGTACTTACTACCCCAGTATTATTATCTTGTTATTTCTTAACTATGCTGAGATGTCCATGAAATTCAAAGTGAAGCAACTTTGTGTATCTTGCCACCTACCACTCTCTCCTCTTTCATTTTTACAGAAATGCCAGTGAATAACATTTTGGTCCACAACCCAGGCTCCTCCAGAACTACCACATGGCAAATTATACACTTGCCCCCAAAGCCACAACCCCCTTCCTTCTAATTTTTAATAGAAGGGAAAACAGAGGCTTTCCTCTCTACCATACAACCTAGGTATGACCAACAAATACTCAAAGACCGGAGTGAAGTGCCTCTGCAAAAGAACTGCAACAAAGCCTGCATCTCCTCTGTTTGTCTCAACATTACAGCCTTTCTAAAGAAATCTCCACAGCAAAGACAATACATCCCTAGGCCAAACTGATTTCCACCTTTAAGATCGTTTCTTTTCTACAAGGAAAATAAAATGTCTTTCACCATATACAGGCAAAATCCTGTGTCAGTTTTGGTAGTTCAGTAAGAAAAAACCCTCACTGGGAGAGCATGCAGTACTTGTAGGTATTGTAGGGATGACATGGGAGTGCAGAAAGATTTTCTCTTATAGCCTGACAGCTGGATGTCTGGTTTTCAATGACACCAAGGAATCTGTTTACTCCCTTTGAAGCTCTGTACCCTGTACAAAACAGATTTTATTCAGACTATTCAGATTTCATTCAGATTATTCAGATTTCATGGACAAGCCAAGCTTTGCTCATATGATGGAAATATATATTAATCATTAAACCTGGGCTCTGGAAATCTGGACAAATGCACATTATATCCGTGAATTCCTTCATAACCCATCAAATAAATAAGTAACCCAACAAATAAGAAGGCAATGCCTTGCCATGTGGCTGCAAAGAAAATAAGCTATGTTTCTGGACCATAATGTTAGAACTTCAATTACATCTTCCACAGTTTTTTTTTTTTTTTCTGTCATACTCTGCTTTCCCCCCATAATTAGTGCTGTTCAGTACAGTTAAAATGCCGAGAACTATTCCCACTAATGAAATTGAGCCAGTTTATACTGGTTAAGACTACCCACATGGAGAAGAATTGGAGAAAAGGTCTCACAGCAAATGCTTAATTATTCTCAGAAACTCTGATCTCATCCTGGTATATTGGGACATTTTTCAGTTAGCCAAGTGTTAAAGAGCAGTCAGGACAATTTAAAGGTGCAAATGTATATTTTTCAGTAGCTGCAAAACTGAAAAGCAGCTAAACACAACTTAAACTTTTGTGGTAGCTGGAGATGGGATCTTTTTTTTTTTTTTTTTTTTTTTCCCCCAACCCTTTGGCAATCTGCGTACTACTCTAGCAGGTCAAAAATAAGAAGGAAGACATAAAAGGAGATGGTGTTTACATGTTAGACCCCAGTTGGCCACAACCCAGAAGCAGAAGGAAGCTGGGCACCACTGTGCACAGTTGAGTCTGCTGAAATCAAGAAAAAGTGGATGACCTGCAGCCCTGTTTTCTTTCCCATTAACTGTAATTCTTCCCAGTAGCCATTTTAAGAAAGTGTTCATATCCAAAACAAAATGAGAAATATATTTAATAAGCAACTTCTGGGTAAATTAAGAAAAACATGCAAAAAGGGTTAGCAGATCAAAAATACTATAGAAACCACAGACATGTGGCTGATTTTTTTTGTTAATTTAATTAAAAAAAAAAAAAAAAGGAAAAATAACTCTTTCATACATGGCTCTTTAAAAAACTCACATTTAGCATGCAAGAAACACGTACCCAGATGAATGTCTACACTATCCTGATACATACTTTGCTTGAGTTGACAATAAACTAAAAATCCAGCCAGGATTTTCTCTGTGAAATGGCATAAGTGTGGTTTCCTCTCCTTTGGATTTCTGGGGTTGGTTCAGCAAACAAACAAACAAACAAACAAACAAAAAACAACCTACTACCACAGATTTCTTCAGCTTATACAATATTTTCAGAGGAACACTATAAATTAGGGTATTTTTTAACAATCAAAAACAGGACAGAATTTAATTCAGAACCATCTCTTTATAAAGAAGCAACTTGCTGCTGTTTCTCATACATTGACCTTCAACTCTGAAGCAAGATAAACCAGATTTCTTTCAGCACTCTAGTATTTTGAAAACCTGGACCCAACCTGCTGTTGATCTGTTACAGCAAACGCTGTGTCTAATAACAGCTGGTATACTCTTCTCCATATATATATATATATATATATATATATATATATTTTTTTTTTTTTTTTTTTTTTTTTTTTTTTACAGCATTTATAGCTTTTTAGACATTGCATAACCAATGCTAATGAACACACACATGGTTGAAAACTTAAAGTGCATCAAATTTAAAGAACATTAAACTTTCATATTTAATTAATTTTATATTGAATAATAGCTTGAAATTAAACATTTTCTAATACATAATTACTGTGTTGCACTGCACCGTCAAAATCATTAGAACTTTAATTCTACAATCCAGTATGCTTTTCACCAGTTACATGAGGCTTACTTTTTGACTGTTTCAAGCTGAGTAACAGAAACACCTTCTAACCTCCACTTTCCAATTTTTTCTAACCTTTCCAGTTTCACGTTTCAGTTCTTACAGACCAGTGCAGTGCTACAGCATTTAGGTAGCAAAACCGGAAACATCTACGCTCATATCCAAACAGTGGCCCTGGATCTGAACTCTGTTCTTAATCAAAACTCCCAGTA
Source organism: Aythya ferina (assembly GCF_964211825.1). Classification (NCBI taxonomy): domain Eukaryota; kingdom Metazoa; phylum Chordata; class Aves; order Anseriformes; family Anatidae; genus Aythya; species Aythya ferina. Next base: position 49,914,426 of record NC_140299.1, on the reverse strand, counting down.
GCTTCTCTGGGATTTCTGCCAGACACAGTGCAGGACCGAACCCAAAAAGTGCATTTTCATTGGCGTCAGTAACGTCCTGGGAATGTACAGAGACAGAAGACAGCAGAAGTGGTGGCTGGGACATGCAAACCAGCCTCACCAAGGGAACAGGTTGAGGGTGGCAGGGGAAGTCTGCATGCAAGGACAGTGATGTCATAGCACAGATGGGAGGACTGCACTCTATGTGTTTTATCTGCACCAGAAGTGGAAAGATTGTGCAAAGTTGATTCATCCTTACATTAGATCGGCCAGATTCTAACAGCTCCTATGTCTCTAACACAAAAGTTGTCAAGCAGTTGTTAGCAGAACAGGTGTAGTAAAAAACAAACAAACAAACAAAAACAGAAGGAGAAAATAAAACAATAAAATTGTTTCTGAATACCTGGCATCTGTCTAACTCCAGCCACAGAAATCCATTACAGGCACAGAGTTTTATGTCCTCCATACTGATCCTCCTGGCTCAACATTTATATTTTTTTACTAAACTCCTTTTTTATTAATGAAAACAAATATGACGTTTATACTGAATGACTATGCCTTTTAAGGCAAAAGTAAACAAAACAAAAGAAGCAAGCTCCTCCTTTCTTACTTTTCAAACTCAAGAGAAGCCTCAGGGAGGATCTCATCAAAGTTTGTAAGTACCCGGAGGGAGGCTGCAAAGACGACGGAGCCAGTTGCTTTTCAGAGGTGACAAATGCCAGGGCAAGAAGCAACGGGCACAAACTGGAACACAGGAGGCTCCTCTTGAAACATCAGGAAGCATTTCTGTGCCACGTAGAGGATGGAGCACTGTCACAGTTTGATCGGAGAGATTTTTGAGTGAGGGAGCTCCTTGGAGATCTTCAAAAGCCACCTGAATTTGGTCCAGGGCAACCTATTCTGAATGTTCCTGCTGAAACACTGGGGTTGGAGTAGATGGCCTGCAAAGGTCCCTGCCAACCTGAACCATTCTGTGACTCTGTGAAGTTTTCATGCAAATACTGTTCAGGTTTTACTGAACAATGCATTTATACTTCAATCTTTTACTATTGTTCAGCCGTGGAGCCCCAGGTACAATATTTCAAAATACAGAAAAGAATAATAAAGTCCTCTTCTCACTCCTTCTGAACTTACAGGACTTGTGTGTACACTGAACACGCATATGCATACCCAAAGTTAAAAAACACAGTTCATCAATTGCGTTGTATTATGACCTTGTTCATGGGTTTACAGGAGCGTGCCACATCATTCCATGTGACAGCAGTAATATAAAGTATGTAACCACTTATAGAAAAGCATGTAGAAATATAAACAAATACGTATTTATATTAAAATCATAGAATCATAGAATCATAGAATATCCTGAGTTGGAAGGGACCCTTAAGGATCATCAAGTCCAACTCTTGACACCGCACAGGTCTACCCAAAAGTTCAGACCATGTGACTAAGTGCACAGTCCAATCTCTTCTTAAATTCAGACGAGCTCGGTGCAGTGACCACTTCCCTGGGGAGCCTGTTCCAGTGTGCAACCACCCTCTCTGTGAAGAACCCACTCCTGACGTCAAGCCTAAATTTCCCCTGCCTCAGCTTAACCCCGTTCCCGCGGGTCCTGTCACTGGTGTTAATGGAGAAAATACATATAAAATACACTTTTCACTTATATGCATGTATATATGGTTACAAATACTTAACATTGCTAACTGTACAGCAGGTCACTAAATATTTAGTATATTTTCTTGCACTCTCCTGTCTAAGAATTTGGGAGTAATAGTACATAATCACTGTTATTACTAAGTATATAATTTGTTGTGCCTGACAAATCTAGTGGCCTTCTATGACAGGGTTACATCATTGGTAGATAGGGGAAAAGCAACTGATGTCATCTACCTGGACTTGTAAAAGCATTTGACGCTGTCCCCCATGATGTCCTTATCTCTAAATTGGAGAGACATCGATTTGATGGATGGACGGCTTAGTGGGTAAGGAATTGGCTGGATGGTCACACTCAAAGAATTACAGTCAAAATCTCAATGTCCAGGTGGAGATCAGTGATGAGTGGTGTTCTTCAGGGCTCAGTATTGGGACTGGTGCTGTTTAACAGCTTTATTGGTGGGCAGTGGGATCAAGTGCACCCTTTGCAAGTTCGCTGATGACACTGAGATGTGTGGGAAGGGATGACATGCTGGAGAGAAGGGATTTCATCCAGAGGGACCTGGACAGGCTTGAGAAGTGGGCCTGTGCAAACCTCATGAGATTCAATAAGGCCACATGCAAGGTCCTGCATCTGGACCAGGGCAACCCCCAGCACAAATAGAGGCTGGGTGGAAAATGGATTGAGAGCAGCCCTGAGGGAAAGGACCCGGGGGTGTCGGTTGACAAGCTCAATGTGAGCCAGCAATGCATGTCTGCAGCCCAGAAAGCCAGCCCAGAAAGCCACACTTTTGGTCCAGACCAAGTGCTGCACTTGGTCTGGACCAAAAGCAGCAGGGCCAGCAGGGTGAGGGCGGTGATTCTTTCCCGCTGTTCTGCTCTTGTGACTCCACCTGGAGCACTGTGTTCAGATCTGAGGCCCCCAGCACAAGAAGGACATGGAAATGTTAAAATGAGCCTGGAGAAGGACCATGAAGATGATCAAAGGGCTGAAGCATCTCTATTACGAAGACAGGCTGGGCTGAGAGAGTTGGGGCATGGGGAAGAGAAGGTTCTGAGCAGACCTTATAGTGGCCTTCCAGTACCTAAAGGGAGACCATGGGAAAGCTGGAGAGGGATTCTTTATCAGGGAGCATGGTGATAGGGCAAGGGGCAGCAGTTTTGAACTAAAAGAGGGTAGGTTTAAAGTAGATTTTATGAATAAATTCTTTACTCTGAGGGTGGTGAAGCACTACAGCAGTTTGCCCAGAGAAGCTGTGGATGCCCAACCCCTGGAGGTGTTCAAGGACAGGTTGAATGAGGCTTTGAGCAACCTGGTCTGGTGGGAGTGTTCCTGCCCATGGCATGGGGGGTTGGAACTGCATGGGCTTTAGGGTCCCTTCCAACACAAATCTGTCTATGATTCTACTCGGATTCTTAAACCTTAATGCACCTTCTTATAGTGCAGTGTGAGGGAAGGGTGTGTGAAAAACAACACACAGCTATGTTTTTAAAGCATACATGAAATCTTACGACTATATGACAATATATATTATAATATATTGCATGCACTAAGAGACATGACTTAGTGATAGGACTCAGTAGGTCAGTTCACTGGTTGGACTTGACGATCCTGAAGGTCTTTTCTAACCTATATGGTCCTGTGATTCTAATATATGAAAGCTTCTTTTTTTTTTTTTTTTTTTTTTTTTTTTTTTATAATACTGTTTCTTCTGCTGCTGTATTTCAGAAAGAGGTATGCATCACTTCAGAAATCATGCTTTTCTAATTCAGAACCTTAGATGTTTCCTTATATGAATAAGTAAGCAGAGTAACTTCAGGCATAGGACTGGCAACAGAGACAGGAGGGAATTCTAAAAACATATGCTATAAACCAATAGAATTACACCTGTGAGGCAAAATATTCTGGTACTAACAGAAAGGAATTTTATTGAAATACAATGACACCAGAAGAAAACTACCTTTTTTTTCTTTAAAAACTACTGCTTAGGAAATACAACAAAAGTTCTGAAGTTAGTAAAGTTTTTGTATTACTAATGTGAAGATCTGTAACTTGAATAGCTTTTATACTGTCATACATTGTAAGATATTCATCAAATTACAGTTTTTGTTGTCTGAGGTATGGTAAAAGAAATGAAGTGAAATCATCCTCTAGGCAGAAAAGACCAAAGAACTTGTTATTCATAGGGCCACACTCAAACTGTGTTTTGGATACTTCATCAAGAGGAAATGAAACAACAGCTTTACTTTTTTTATGATGCTGACCCATCTGTGAATAAGCTGATCTCTCACAAAGTTAAAACAGCATGGTTCAAATTCCCAATACTGGTCTATGACTGATAACAGTTGCTCCGGCAACTGTCAGAAATCACAGGTATCACTTACTAAAACATCATCTTCCACCTTGATCAAAATCTTTTCTGTAGGCAAAATATAAGGTTATATCAAAGCAACTTAAGTCTCTTTACAATAATAAAACAGTAATTGATGCTTGCTGAAAGTTCTTCCTTTGTCAGGGTTCTGATGGGCTTAGGGAGTTTTAGGGCTCTACAGCAACACAGCATGGCACAGCACAATCTGCACTACAACAGATAAATGAAAGGGTCTGGAGAAGGGGAATGAGAACAGAAACTTTAATTTGTGTTCTACAAAACTGTAACAAAAGTAAAAATTGTGTGTAATCACCTGAAGCTAAGCTTTTTATCAGAAATGAACTTAGTGATAAACATCTTAACACTAAAATGGAGAGGAAACATCTTTTCTTATATGTGCCTGAATTGTCACATTCGCATTCAGCTGTCAAATGTCTACAGAAATTCTTTATCAAATGAAAGGAAGATAAGATCCTAAATTATACTATCTGAGATTCGGTTTTGTGACACTGATCTCCAACTTTCATTCAGTCAGGGTTTCAAGAAGAATTGTTTATCTGGAAAGAGAATATCTTTCAGTTTCAAATGATATTATTTCTATACTGGAAAATGTCTCCTCTTTTGTTACATTTTATTATTTTCAGATGGTTTTGCTTTAGCTGAGAGGCCTTTCTTAAACTTCCCATTTATTGTAGATACTGCAGATTAAGTTTGCATTATACAAATATTCAGAAGCGATGAAACTTTTTGGGCATCAGGCTGCTTGGTTTGAGGTAGCAGCTACATGATGTCTCAGGTAGTTCAATGTCTACAAAGTCACATTACAGTGTGATCTATCACTTAAAACAGTTGAAATGAGGTAAAAAAAATAACAAGGATTCTCCTTTTGTATTCTTCCAGTATTTTTTGCTGCAAGGCACAAAGGCTGAAAAAAATGTTAAAATACTACTCACATCCAACACATAAAGTAGGTTTTAAATTTTAGACATTAAAAAAAAAAAAAAAAAAGACAAAGACAAAGACAAAAAGACATAGCTCAAGGTTCTGAAGCCATAAAGATTAAATTGAAAATTTAGCTAATATGAAGATCACCTACTGTCAGTCCAAACAAGATGACTGCAGATGCACGGTAACACAGATTCAGGAAATAAGGAATGATACACCCATTCTGATACTACTTTTCAAGTTATATTTCCTTTATAAGGACTATTATTACCCTACTTTTATTTACTTTATATTTAAGATCAGTAACATCTAATCTTACTGATCTCCCTTCTGCTTCTTCTGAAGTTCATCCAAAATCTTTGTTGCACAGCTTTTAACACTTCATTGAGTTGAGCAGCATGTTAAGATTCCAGCCAATACCTTACTACAACTTTTTCAAATGTGCTGATAGACTTTAGAGTGCACAGCACTCCACTGCTGTGAAAGGACAATGTGTTGAAACTTGGCTATGAACTAGCCTTAAGCACTAGTCTTCATTTTCAAGATGCTTTTTTCAATGCCTGTCTGATGCAGATTTTACCCTTTACCTATTCTGTTTTTATTCAGTTCAATTCCTGCCTGTGTTTTCCTTCTACTGTTTTCAACAGCTCATTGCTTCATAACAAATATTTCAACTCCCAATTTAATTATTTCCATTGACTTTTCCTGTGTTGTTCCTTTAGGCTTTTAATCTTTTGAATACTTTGCACATCACTGGCTAATACTTGGCTAATCTAAGGTAGCAATTAAATAGTGAAAAATATTCATATTTAATAATGAAGTGTCATCTAAGAAAATCCTAGCAACAAGTTTCTACAAACTAACCTTCTTAAGAAGACGAAAACGTCACAGATTTCTTCTAGCTTTACTAGACCGTGAATTCAAGTTGTAACTTCATTAGAAACGTATTTACTATTGATAATTAATATTGATAAATTAATATTGCATTTGATTACCTAAATATCAAAAGCAATTAAATCAAATGTAACAAATTCACTAATAGTAATAAATTAAGCTACCTTAGATCTCTGCAAGCACTTTGCTTTCCACTGTATCTAAGGATAGATATGAAATATACAGCTATCTATCATTTCCAAAATTTTAAGTCCTTAAATAAGAAGCTAGAGCAAATAATACCCTACACTCCTTGCATTCAAAACACCCAGAAAATCCAGACCACTATACCTGCACTGGTCTTTCTTGAGGAACTGCAGAGTTAACCAGCCTGAACATTAAGCTACCTAAAAAAGAAAAAAAAAAGAACATCCTCCCAAAGGACTCATGTCAACTTTCTTTCTTGTCAAACATTCATTTTCATCATTTTGATAAAATGGTTGTCAACATGCTTTGTACAACCTTTGCTTGTTTGTTTGGGACATATTCTTTCTCCTTCTCAAATAGTGAACATGACACACAATATTTTTCTTTAACATTTTAAAATAATGATGATTTCTATGACTATATGATTTACTGATAAAATCCTTTTAAGGAACTTTAGCATCAGTATACATATGCAAACTGATTTGTTATTTCTATGTTATTAATTGGTTATATGCTATTATTCCTGTTTCAAAGGTTAGATGACTCAAATATTTTTGAACACCAAAACAAACAAACAAACAAACAAAACACCTTACCAGCTTAAAAAAATTACGTTCCTGAAATCAGGAATCACATGCAAGCATACATAAGCCTTGTCAAAGGCTTATTTACAAACATGTACAGGCTTATTTACAAACCTTGTTTACAAACAAATGTATACAAAAAACACATCAAAAAATTAGGTTTTACTCTAAAGAAAATAACATGTTTCTACTAAAACAAATCTATTGAATTATCCATACATTTTCTATATTGACACAAGGCCACACTAGCTTTATGGCCACACATAAAAATGATGACAAATATTCACTTAGGGCAAAGAGAATCACCTCATGTTGGTGTGGTGAAAGAATGAGAAGGCAGCCTATGATATTTCAGACATAGAAAAAACACTTTAATAGTGTAGCAGAGCAGTCACAGAGCAGTCAACTATTTAATTACATAAATTGAGCAATGCCAAAATAAATGTTCACCAGGCCATTTAGAGTGTGAGAATGTCCTGGTTACAGCAAAACACCGCTGGGGTTCTGGGGACTCTGCAAGTTATGTAAAGAAAACAGGCTCATCTCCACATCATATAGCCTTTAAAATTTGTAAGGCTGAGAAAAATGCCTTTATTTCACTAGAGTAAGAACATTAAGTTTTCTCACAGTTGAAACCTGTTTTTATAGAAGAACTCAGATAACTGATTACCTAGGAGCTATCATGTGATTATAACTGAAATAACAAAGCTTACCTCCCACCTCTTCAAAGACTGATTTTACATACAAACGTATGTCAAATCATGCACACAACACTGTTGCATTAGTAGTTATGACACAATCAGAAATTGAATGCATGACAAACAACTCACAATACCAATGCTTAACATGGTTGGAATGATATAGAATCACAGAATCACAGAATTTCTAGGTTGGAACAGACCTCAAGATCATCGAGTCCAACCTCTGACTCCTAACACTAACAGTCCTCCACTAAACCATATCCCTAAGCTCTACATCTAAATGTCTTTTAAAGACCTCCAGGGATCGTGACTCCACCACTTCCCTGGGCAGCCCGTTCCAATGTCTAACAACCCTTTCAGTAAAGAAGTTCTTCCTAACATCCAACCTAAAACACCCTGGCACAACTTAAGCCCATTCCCCCTCGTCCTGTCACCAGGCACGTGGGAGAATAGACCAACCCCCACCTCACTACAGCTTCCTTTAAGGTATCTGTAAAGAGCAATAAAGTCGCGCCTGAGCCTCCTTTTCTCCAGGCTGAACAAGCCCAGCTCCCTCAGCCGCTCCTCGTAGCACTTGTTCTCCAGGCCCCTCACCACCTTTGTCGCCCTTCTCTGGACTCACTCAAGCACCTCGACATCCTTCTTGTAGTGAGGGGCCCAAAACTGAACACAGTACTCGAGGTCCAGCCTCACCAGAGCTGAGTACAGGGGGACAATCACTTCCCTAGCCCTGCTGACCACACTGTTTCTTATGCAAGCCAGGATGCCGTTGGCCTTCTTGGCCACCTGAGCACACTGCTGGCTCATATTCAGCTGACTATCAACCAGTACTCCCAGGTCCTTCTCCACCAGGCAGCTTTCCAACCATTCCTCTCCCAGCCTGTAGCTCTGCTTGGGGTTCTTGCACCCCAGGTGCAGGACCCGGCACTTGGCCTTGTTGAACTTCATGCAGTTGGTCTCAGCCCATTGGTCCAGCCTATCCAGATCCTCCTGCAGAGCCTCCCTACCCTCGAGCAGGTCGACACGCTCACCTAACTTCGTGTCATCTGCAAACTTACTGAGGGTGCACTCAATGCCCTCATCCAGATCATCGATGAAGATATTCAAGAGGACTGGCCCCAGTACTGAGCCCTGGGGAATGCTACTAGTGACCGGCCTCCAACTGGATTTGACTCCATTCACCACAACTTTTTGGGCCCAGCTATCCAGCCAGTTTTTAACCCAACAAAGTGTATGTCAGTCCAAGCCAAGAGCAGACAGACCCTTGAGGAGAATGCTGTGGGAAATGGTGTCAAAAGCCTTACTGAAGTCAAGGTAGACCACATTCACAGCCCTCCCCTCATCCACCCAGCGTGTCACTTTGTCATAGAAGGAGATCAGGTTCATCAAGCAGGACCTGCCTTTCATAAACCCATGCTGACTGGGCCTGATCGCCTGCTTACCCTGCAAGTGCTGCGTGATGACTCTCAAGAGAATCTGCTCCATGAGCTTCCCTGGTACTGAGGTCAAACTGACAGGCCTGTAGTTCCCCGGGTCTGCCCTCCGGCCCTTCTTGTAGATGGGCGTCACGTTTGCTAGCCGCCAGTCAACTGGGACTTCCCCCGATAGCCAGGACTGTTGATAAATGATGGTAAGTGGCTTGGCCAGCTCCTCCACCAGTTCTCTCAGTACCCTTGGGTGGATCCCATCTGGCCCCATCAACTTGCGCACATCTAAGTGCCGTAGCAGGTTGCCAACCATTTCTTCGTGGATAGTGAGGGCCACATTCTGCTCCCCATCCCCTTCCGCCAGCTCAGGGTACTGGGTATCCAGAGAACAACCGGTATTGCCGCTAAAGACTGAGGCAAAGAAGGCATTAAGCACCTCCGCCTTTTCCTCATCTCTTGTAACAACGTTTCCCCCCACATCCAGTAAAGGATGGAGATTCTCTTTAGTCCTCCTTTTTGTGTTGATGTATTTATAAAAACATTTTTTGTTGTCTTTGATGGCAGTAGCCAGATCAAAGTCCAGATGAGCTTTGGCCTTTCTCATTTTGTCCCTGCACAGCCTCGTAACATCCTTATCGTCCTCCTCAGTGGCCCGCCCTTTTTTCCAAAGATTATAATCCCTCTTTTTTCTCCTAAACTCAAGCTGCAACTCTCTGTTGAGCCAGGCCGATCTTCTTCCACTCCGGCTCGTCTTTGGGCACGTGGGGACAGACTGTTCCTGCACCATTAAGATTTCCCTCTTGAAGAGTGCCCAACCTTCCCGGACTCCTCAGCCCCTCAGAACCACCTCCCAGGGGACTCTAACAACCAGTGTCCTGAACAGCTCAAAGTCAGCCCTCCAGAAGTCCAATACAGCGGTTTTACTGGTCCCCTTCCTGGCCTTGCCAAGAATAGAGAACTCCACCATGTTGTGGTCACTCTGCCCAAGACAGCTTCTGACCACCACATCTCCCACCAGTCTTTCTCTGTTTGTGAAGAGAAGGTCTAGCAGGGCACCACCCCTGCTAGGCTCACTAACCAGCTGCGTCAGGAAGCTATCTTCCAGGCTCTCCAGAAGCCTCCTAGACTGCTTTCTCTGGGCTGTGCCGTGCTTCCAGGATATGTCAGGGAAGTTTAAGTCCCCCATGAGAACAAGTGCCAACAATTTCACAACTTCTGTCAGCTGCCTGTAGAACTCCTCATCCGTCTCCGCATCCTGGTTCGGCGGTCTATAGCAGACCCTGACCAGGACACTAGCCTTGTTGGCCTTCCTGCTGATCCTAACCCAAAGAGACTCAACCTTGTCATTCCCAGCCTCGAGTTCCAAAACATCGAAAGATTCTCTAATATCACACCACCACCCTTTCTGTGCTGCCTGTCCCTTTTGAAGAGCTTATAGCCAGTCATTGCAGCACTCCAGTCATGAATGTCCAAGTGCCACCACGTCTCTGCGATGGCAACCAAGTCGTAGCCTGCCTGCTGCACAATGGTTTCCAGCTCCTCCTGTTTGTTACCCATGCTGCATGCATTGGTGTAGATGTCCTTCAGCTGGGCCATTGCCTTATCCTCTGGCCTTGCCATTGTTCCCCCTGGCACAGCTCTAACAAGCCTTGTTTCAGCCCCATCCTCCATCTTACCTAGTTTAAAGCCCTCTCAATGAGCCCCACCAGCTCTTGGCCCAGGATCCGTTTTCCCCTAAGAGATAGGGACCCGTCTGCAGCCATCAGGCCGGGTGCCGAGTAAAGCGCCCCATGGTCAAAAAAAACAAGATTTCTCTGCTGGCACCAGCCTCTAAGCCATGTGTTTATCAGGTGGGCTTTTCGTGTCCTGTCAGTACCCCTCCCTGCCACCGCAGGGATAGACGAAAACACCACCTGTTTTACGGAACTGTCATGTAAATCTTCAGTGAGACCCATCCTATACTGATGGCATTACAATTCATTTTCAATTTGCTGCAGCAATTATTCTTATTTAATTAAATTTTAATTTCCAAAATAAATGTGAATTTCAATTAAATATTATTTTGGAGAAATACCTGTCTATTTCTTTCTTTTCTTAAAATGTCCACTATAAACCTGTGTTGGCTGAGGAACTTTTTGGTAGCTGCATGGAGTTCATTCTCCTCACTGCAGCCAATACAGTGCTGCATTTTGGATTTTTTTCTAAAACAGTGTTGGTAACATACTAGTGTTTTAAGCTATGGTCAAGCAGTACTTGCACAGCATTGCAAATTTCATTCTTTGTTCTTTTCCGTCATCTGGCTTAGGGTGCATGAGAAGCTGGGAGTGGACACAGACAGGACAGCTGACCACAAGGACCAGAGGGATGTCCTGCACTGTATGATTTGCTCAAAATAAAGTTTGGGGAAAGAAGGAGAGTACATTTGGACTCATGGCATTGGTCTTCCCGTGTAACTGTTACACATGACAAACTCTGCTTTCCAGGAGATGGAGAACACCTGCCTGCCAATGGGAAGCAGTGAACCAATTCTTCGTATTGCTTTGCTTGCACGTGCTTCATTGTTTCAGCCCTAGAGCTGTCCTTATTTCAGCCATGGAATTTTCTGTTTTTGCCCTTCCTGTTCTCTCCCCTCTTCCACAATGTGGGCAAGCAGGAGAATGGGAGGGGACTGAGCTCCCAGATGGTCCACACAGCACAGGTGCCATCGGGCTTGCTTTAGTCATTTCTGAATCCTAAGGGCACCACCCATGGCACTGGATCTTTGGAGTGGTGGGCTCTGTCCAGATCCAGTATTTGCACTGACTGCTTTTTGTGGATGCTCTTGGCAAGATCAATGACTAAGGATAGGAGGCAAATCTGCTTTTTAATTCACCCAACAGAACTGAGAGTCTTCACATGAAACTCTGAAAAACACTAAAAAAAAACAGTTTCCATACTGTACTCAAAGGACAGTTAAAGCTTTCCATTTAAAGACTTCTTTACAAAACTTGATATTAGTAATAAAAATTATATATCATACGGAAGAGGAGGTGGAACATTTCCAAGAAGGTTATTTATTTCTATGCAAAGACTTCATGTCTGCAATTTACAAACCAGAGGACTAACATAACCCAATGAAGCAGATTAAGTCAGACAGTCAAAAGAAGACATAGGCCCCACAGAACCAAAAGCACGGCTTTATTACCAAGTTTACAGAAATTCATGTATCTTCACATAAAAAAGGAAGAAATTGCAGGATTTCTGTAGCTTCCATGCCCACGCCAATCTGAATTTAAAAAACAAGAGTAAAGAAGCATGCCATATGCCTCCTTTTTTCAACACCTAGACCTTAACTGATGCAGGAATACTGATAAATGCAGCATTGTGGAAGAATCAATGCGACTTTTGTACAAGAAAACTTGAGGCCTGTATACCTAGTGGAGTTATTTAAAGAGTCAGCATGCCTATCAGATGGGAGCATACACCACCCACCAGGACTCCCAGAGGACCCCAACCAAAGGCTCTTCAAGAGACTGTAGAGTGAAACAAGAGGCAAGTAGCAAGAAGCAGGAAATGGGTAGTCTGTGAGTGATTTTAGAGTGTGAGGGAGGGGACAAACAATGCTGGACACAAGCACAGCAGAAAAATGCAGGGCAAGGTGTTAAAAATGATTACAATGCCACTTGCTCAGAAAAATTCTAAACCACAGCACTGCCTGACCCTGGGAAAAGTCACCACACACTTTTCCTGTTCAAGTGGTTACAGACAGGGAGGGGATGCCAGCTAGGCCACCCCCTGCCCTGATCCTGTGTGGCAGCTCTCCTGCATGCTGTGGCTTCCTGAACAGGCACTTTCAAGAGATTCTTTCCATTCACCTTATGTTCCTGAGTAATATAAACCTCTACAAAACATAAAAAGCATTTCAGACTATATCTCTCAGCAGGATCTTTTCACAGGTAGAGTTTTCCAAGTGTGCCCTCCCCCCTCCCTTCTCTGATAGATTTATCAGTAAATCTATTTGTCCAATCTCAAAAAAAAAAAAAAAAAAAAAAAAAGGAAAACAAACAAAAACAAAACAAAACAAAACTTTTATTCATTTTTACAGTACTTCCAAGCTGGCTTCTTTAAGTTAAATTATTTGCACTTTCTTGCAATGTTAAAATCTGCCTACTATGCCTACATAAGCAATAATAAACATTAGTACTTCCTGAATTTCACAGAAGTTTTCTTATTCACTTGAGTATTTCGGGGGACTTTGCACTTTCTTTGAGAGACAGTTCCTGTTGACATGAATATCAGTTTTAGTGTGTTCTAGGTTTTCATTTTATTTTCCTTCTCTTCAGTACACTATTTCAGTGAAGCAATTCTGTTTTGTTTTGTTTTGTTTTTTGAAATGATTTCCTTACAAAGGTCCTTAAGAGCTCAAATCTTATCTGTTGGGAGCCCTTCATATTCCTCATAACAGCAGCTCCCTAACATTTCAGATTGCCTTTCCCACACTGCTTGCAAGCCATGCCTTTCACATCCACATCTTACATGTATTTTCCATCTCTCTCAACCCATTCTCACCTAAACTTTAAAGCTGTAAACTGCAGCCTCTAATCTCCCCCAGATTTTTCTGGAGATTATCTGGAAATATACCCATACTATTCTGGAGGTACTTTAAATAATCAGGTTAATGAAATCAAATGATTAATGAATTAAAAAGTCACATCTAATGTACCTTAAAAAGAATAAATTTTTCACTGACGAAAGAAGGAGCCAAGACTTCCCTCTCCTAAATAATACATTCCCTACCTGTTTTTTGGATTGTTGCTCTATACTACCAGATCCTTGTCTCTTCAGAAAACAAACAAACAAACAAACAAACAAACAAAAAAACATGTATGTGAAAAAAATGTACCTTTTTGACATAGCATAGTTTCAGTACTGCCCCTTTAAACACTGACAGTGGAGTTTTATCCTTGTATCTGAGTTGCAGGTGAGCTCCATTTCATTCTGGTGAAAATTCTCAACTTCTTTGGAAGAGGTCACTCAAATCTACTTTTACATCTTCCACTTGTAGACTCAGTTTAAAGGCACACAGTTTCATTTTCATGTAACACACAGTGTAGCGACCCTTTATCACTACCATACTTAGCTGTCATGTATCTGAACTAGCTGAAAACTATTAATGATATCAAGTGTTTCAAAACCAGCTACCAACAAAGTAATAATGCTTCTCTATCAAAAGACTTGGTCTCACTTTTTGGATGTACTTACTGCTGGTGGACACTGTAATTCAAATTTTGGGTCCTGTCATGACCTCTTCATCCCCCCTCTTTCCGAGTCCCAGCTTTGAAAGACCTTGTAACCACTCTATGCTGCTCAGCACAGTTTCTTAGGGCTTTTGGAACTGGGAGGTGGGCAGGAGCTGCTTCTGACAAACTGCTGTGGTCAGAAGTCATCCAGAACTAAGGACTAATCAAAATAATACAGAAGAGGAAATCTTTTGATAAAATTCTCAACAAATTACCATCACATAAACTGATATATCTTTAAGGCAGATTGAGCCAAGCTAACTGAGACTCTTCTAGGCCTATGAGTAAGAAGCTGAACAGTTATATCTGGATAGAGAATATCTTTGTGTTCATTCAGAATGTAGCAACAAAAATCATTACACAGACCTAAGGATGCCCATAGCTGTCTGTTTCCTTAAAGACCTGAGAGCTCTACAAAACAAGTGAAGGAAATGATTCCCTCTCCATGCCATATCATTTCAAAAGGTAGACTCCCACCCCACTATTAGCTTCCCGTAAAGGCTTATATTCAAATTTACCATCTTTTCCATAATTAACTATTATATATATTATATAACATAATAAACTATTACCATAGTTTATCAAACTGTTCACGTATGCAAATATTTTCAGGACAGTACTCACTGTAGGAACAGGATTTCCTGAGTGAACAAGGTCAGCACTTAACTAAGCATTATAAACCTCAGATTTTAGGTATATAATAGATTTATTGAGTTTGAGATATCTAGTCTCAAACAAATAACGAAAATAACTAGCAGGTTCACAAGTCCTTTACAAACTTGCAGAAGATAACTCAACACCACATGTTCCACTTCCCAACAGCTAAAATGGACTGGAAATGAATGAAATATTAGTGTTCGGCAGGTAAGTATTCCACTTACTGTGCACTGAAAAAAAAAAAAGTAAGTAATAGGACACGTGGCCCTGTGGCAAGAAGAAAAGAAGAGTGATTGTTGATATTTGAGGACAGCATTTAGTAATATATATATATTTTTTTTTTAATTTTATTGCCTTCCTTTCTTCCTGCCTTCTCCAAAAATGTCCGACATTTTCAGTTGCACTCACTCCTTGAGTATAAAAAATTCAGCAGTCTTATGCTAACCTCGACAAAATGAGAAGGATAAATCCCTAGTTTTAAAAAAAATAAAATAATAATAATAATCAGGATATTTGGTTCACTGCTAGCCTACTGAAGCTGCCTTGCTCAACCTTCAACAAGCAGTAATCTCATGGTGCCACAGCCCTTCTCAGAGGCAGGATAATAATACTTGCTTTGTCTGGTTACCTCTTCAGAGCAGGCACCCACTACCTGCACACATCCTACCCCACATAATGAATATCTATTTCAGCTTAGGCTAACAGTAACCACTATAAAACAAAAACCAGCAAAATTAAAAAATCATGTTCTCATAGCTCCTACTAAAAAGGAAGAGCTCACTGATCACAAAATCATTTTTGCTGTTATGCACCAGAACAAAGTTTACGATCACTGGGGGACAGCTGAAATACACTAAGCAACTTGAGAAAAAGCACAGGCCTGTTCAGAACCACTTGCACTATTATGCTCTTTGACAGGCAGGCAGGAAAACATGGGCACAACTTGCCATAGCCTGTGTGACAAAAGGGTTTATGAACTTAGAGGCACACAACCAAATAAACACTATCCCAGTATGCCCCCAAAAGTTCTTGCTGTACCTCACTGAACTTGCAATGCTTCCACTTCTTGTGGCCCTGTTACCAATAATACATATCAAGGAGTGTCGTAAAGTTACAAGAACTTTTGCATACCTGTCACAGGAGAATGCAGTTTGTTACAAATTTCATTTCCTTTCCCTCCTTGCTTCCATCTAAATTGCAGTCACTAAGTGACTCTTCATCCCAGCCCACGCACACACAAGGATCTTCCACAGTATTACAGCCTAAATGTGAACTGTATACTTTCTGTATAATAAAATAATATTCTAGAAGCATCGAGTCTGTTATAAAATTGTGCTAGTTTATTATATAGGCTCAATGTTTTTCAGTTGTATTACACCAAAAAATCTTTGTAACAGTTATGTGCTAATGAATTTATTTAAAATAGCTCCATTCAATATCTTTTTATCCTTTGTCCTCCCCTATTTTGCCCCAGTTACTACATATTGTTAATGCTTTCTCTGAACATGTTTCTTCCTTCACACTAGCTCTCTCTGCACTGTTAACTGACTTCTCCATCCTCGTGCTGGCTTGAATAAGCCCTTTTCTTTTTCCCATTTTTCTTCTTTCTCCTTAGATACACAAGCAACACTAACCATTCTCCTATCAGGGGAGGTCAGATGAAGACAACTGCTCTCAAATACCATATGAGATGTATGTTTTCCTAACCCAGAAAACAAACTTTTGTTGCAGTGACATCCCCTGCCTTGAGCCTGGTTCACCATCTCCTGCAGTGTCCCACTCTTCAGCCCCTTCTCTTGCTCCGTTGCTATCCCTCCTCTGGCTCTCCCATGGCTCAGGCTGAGTGCCTGTAGGCACTGCAGAGCTGGTACCAACACTGCTGCCTGCACAGAGGAGGTTACTACACATACCTCTGAGAACACTAAGTGCAATGAATACACTGCGATAAGGTACAATACCAGCAATTTTCCTGAGAACAACTCAGAAAATCCCCCCTTTCTGAAGCTTTTATACTGTATTTGACTTACATTTTTGTTTTTCCTCTTTTCTCACCTGCTCAGACCTGTTAGCTTTATATGAAGTCCTCTCCCATCTTCAAATTTATGTTCTTCCCAATCCATGCAGGCATTTCTACTCAATCCAACCCCCTTGCAAAGGCACCTACCCCACCACAGAATCACAAGTGCTGTTTTCTTCTCTTTCTACAGGGGATGAAGGCAAATATACAATAGTCACAGGATGCTTCTCTCCTCACTTTAACTCATGATAAAGAAGGAAGAAAATATTGTTGCTTTTCCATCCTTCTATATACCTCTACAGATCAACAGTTTAAAAACATACAGGTTTTGTAAAAGAAAAAGAAAAAAGAAAAAAAAAGGATTATTTGCTCATACATAAATACAATCTTGAGAAATCAAAAGATCTGGAGACCTGGTCATGCTAGAACAAAATCTGTTCTTAGGCACACAGTTGAGGATGAGGCCTTTTAATCTGCATCATTTGTTCCTTTATTATTTTTCAAGAGGGAGGATAGCTAAATTTTACTATCTTTTTTTTTATTATTATTATTATTTCTATTATTACTATGATTATTTCTTTTGTAAGAAACTGACAAAATCAAATGCTTGAATCTTACATGTTTACAAATAAAAAGGGAAGAAGCTGACCATAAGAGCAGACTTTGATAGAAAACATAAAAGGTCATTGTATATATCAGAAAAAGTGAAGCACGAGCTTCCAGACAGGTTCTGCTTTCTTGTTAACCCAGCAGCAAGTCTCAAGTTAAATACTGTAATCATTCCAGTCATTAGTTACTGTTCAGCCTCCTGTCTCCAGCCCGGAAATTAGTCTGCTAGGAGCCCAGATAGCTGAACAAGCAGTCACGTTTTATCATATAACTGAGTCTGGGAGGCCAATCTGAAGGAAAGCTACATATGTTCTACATTAGGGAGAAAATACCTATTTTAAAAGAACTTAATTTACGGAACAATAAAAAGTATGCATTTAAAACACAGCAATGTAAAAAAAAAAAAAAAATCCCTTATAACTCTGATGTGATTTGCAAGAGAAGTACACATAACCTTAAACTATAAAATTTTAGTTAAAGAGTTATGAACTGTTGCTAAACTCAGTTTAAAATTAAACTACTGAGGCCTTTTTTTACTGTAAAGTATTATGGGGCACCTATTGCTACAAACAGATGAAGAAATCATTGCCTTCTGCATTCTGTTTGAAAGCATGAACTTATTATGTTTAAAGTGTAAATTACAAATTACTGTTGAACAGAATAAAATTTTAAGGTATCTTTTACTTTTTTGTCATGTACTTCAGCTCATGTAAAACAAAAAATTAACAGTTATTTATAGTTATAGTTATTTATAACTATAGCCTATATAACTTTTTACAGTTATTATGTAAGAGACTTTTCATCTTTCACTGAACAATAGTACAATAAATTAGTAACTAGTTTTGAATATTCATGTCTTACCATTTATATTTGGAAATATACGGAGTGTATGTGAAATAATTCCAAAAGTCAGCATGCACTCATTGTGTCCATAAAGTCTAAAATATAGTGTCTTCATAGATGTTCTACACCATTTAGATCTAAAATCTGGTAGATAATGGAACAGATGAGAAGGAAAGACTATACATTCCTGTCTGCTAAAAGTTCAATAGCAGCCAATGTGTTTACAAACATTCAAGCTGGAGGTGGCCTCCATAAAGGAGCCAATAACAAAACTGTCTACAGTGCAAAGAATGTAAGACAAGGGTGAATAATATTTTCATTATGGCCAGTAGGTTCTTTACATGTAGTTTGACAGGTTAGATTCAGTGAACTGAGACATTTCCACAACATTAACAAAAACTTAGGTAGCTGTGAAAAATGGAGAAGCTGCTTATTTACTTTAGAGAAATTAATCCCTCCCTACAGGCATACCATACTCTGCTGAACCTGGCAAGCACAATAGTACATACATATGTTGCCTTGCCTACAACTAGTTTACTCAATATTTTGGTATGTTTTTTGGTATGTATGTATATCTATTATGTTTAAACCATACATGAAAAGTTTGCTACCATATCTTGCACTGTAGGTTACTAATTCATATCACAATGTTTTACTGCAGAGCAAGCACAAATTAGAACTATGCAACTGATGCTACATAAGCATCACAAAGCCAGAAATTGATTGAACTCATACACACTTCTTTATTCATTTGATACTAATTATTACCCCAGCATCAGGACTAAGCTGAGAGCTTGCAACACTAAGGTCTAGGAGAAAATTTATTTAATCCTGTCCACCACTGCAAAATGTATATTATAAATGTATATTATAAATGAAATTATATTTATTTTATACATATGCTATATTTTTGTGGCAATAGCAGAAGCAATTTTAGCCTACTACTTACTTTCAGAAAACAACTACCCCACCAAAAACAAACAAACAAACAAAACATATTTTATAGCTTAAATGACTTAAGACATTATACACATCACATTTCTCTAGATTGAATCTAAGACTTTAAAAGACAGATGAGTAATAGGAACACCAAATTATAGATTTTTTTTTCCTTTATGTGGCTTAGATTATGCAGTTTAAAGTTTCACAATGAATTTTAAGAAAGAAGACTGCAATGCTTTCATCACAGCAAAAAAATAGTTGCAATACTCGTAAGTACTAGAATCTTCTAAAGAAGTAACAGAATACTTCTATTTAGAGTATAGCCATCTTTAATAAAAACTGATCCACCACCACAGTTAGATTCTGTCATGTCTATTGACAGGATTCCACAGCCCTGAAACTAGTCAGATTCTAAACTAAAAGCAAATCTTAATCATAGGCAATTGCTTCTATCTGACACAAAAGGAAAGTTTACCAAGTTGTCTGGCAAAAAAATCAAATATATATGAATGCAGTCAATACTAAAAAAAATCAAAATTAATTTGCAATACTACGATTCTATCACACTACAGTCCAACCAGAGCTGAAATCTATCTGTTGAATGTATACAAATGTATGTTGCATCTGAACTAAGGCTTAAAATATTAAGCAACCTCACATTGTCCAACCCCTTCAGGCTGCTTTGAAAATCCATCCTAAATGGACAGGTAATATTTCCTTTTTGCTGAAAGACAGGTGTGCATTCTACAAAGATAGATTCCTGAAAACAGCTCTAAATATTAATGAAGTTCTTAACAGACTGAAGTTTCTTGCTTTCCATGCTAAAATCCAAAATTTCCATGCTTTATTCCAAAATATAATAGAATCAAGTCCTTGAGCTTAGTTCACAAGAATCATCTAGAAAGAATGGGCTGAATATAACATGTAACAGCTAAAACTAAACCAACAGCTATGTACAGAAGTTGGTAAATCTGGTTTTAAGAATGAAAGTAATAAGCGATTAGAGACAAAGAAACAAATTCATCCTTTACATTTCTCTGTTGCTTGTGACATCTAGTGGGTATACAAAGCAAACTTGGAATAGCAAATAGAAATTCCTGTGTTTTTTTTGTGTTTTTTGTTTTTTTTGTTTTTTTTTTTTTTGGTTTGGTTTTGGTTTTGGTTTTGTCAGGGTTTGGTTCAATTATTTCCTTCTTCTATAAGGAAATCATTTTCATTTCCACCGTCATCGAATGTCAAAAAAGGTACCAGATATTTTCATGATTTACATGCAGCTTTGAGCACCTCAGAGCTGAATTTGCCACACAGAATTCCATGGCAGAAGCTATTTCTGAGCACACAAAGGCAATAAGTTGTTTGTGATCAGACAGCATGGTTTTACCATGGGCAAATGTCACTGCTTTCAACCCTGAGGTCACTGGTACAAAGATATGAAGGAGAGCTGTGGATGTTGCTTGACATAGCAAGGGTTTTGAGTGAGCTGCCCATAGAGAAATTGCCATTAGTGAGATACAGGCTGAATACATGAATTAAAGGGAGTGGAAAACTGTCTGGACTGTTGGCTTAAAGAGTTGTAAGAAATGGTGGTGCAAAGTCCAACTGGAGTCTAGGAAAGAGGTGCAGACCCTCAAGGATCAGTGCTGGGACAAGTAACAATTTAATGTGCTCAGTAACAACCTAGATGATGGTACAAGAGTGCACTTCCAGCAAGTTTGCAGATGATGCCAGACTGGGGACACCAGTCAATATGCTGGAGAGCAGAGTGGCTATCCAGAGTGATAAGGACAGCTTGAAAAAAATAGGCTAGAAGTTATCTCAAGAAGTCCAACAAAGGCAGAAGTCTCACATCTAGGATTGACAAAAGTGATGGAACAATAAAGGTGGAGTCCAGCTGCCAGCAAAACTGCTCTGAGAAAATGATTATGGGAGTCCTAGTAGACAAAAACTTTAACATGCATCAGTGGTCCAGCCCTGAAACAAAGAAGGCCGTCTCCATGGGCTGTATCAGTATGACCATAGCATCCAATTCAGCAAAGTGTCCCTTTGCCTGCATTTGGCACTTGTAAAACTGCATTGAAGTACTGTTTATGTTTTTGACTCTCCAACAGAAGAGAGAAATATACATAGAGAAAGAAGTACAAGGGAAGGACACGGCACTGGTCAAGGAGCTGGAGCTCTTGCCCTGTGTAGAAAGATTGATGGAACAATGTTTATCCAGCATTAAGAAGAAAAGGTTTTGAGGGTTTATCACTATATTACTCTCTGCACAAAAGGTGCAGAGAAACTGGAGCCAGACTTTTCCTGGATGGTCTCAGCTCTCAGACAAGAGGCAACAAACACAGGTTGGAACATGCAAAACTCTCATTAGATGTTAATGTAGAAGTTTTCACCATGAGGGTGAAGAAATAATGGAACAGGATGTCCAGAGATGTTGTGGGGTCTCAGTCACTGGAGGTGTTTAAAACTCTACAGACAAGACACACACCTGAACAAGCTGACCCGATCAGACCTTCTGATTGGAAGGCTGGGCTAAATGGCCTTGTGGAGGTCCCTTCTCATCTATATTTTTCTGTGACTCTAAGAAGTCTATTTCTGCTCTTAGGGGGTGTCATATCCACTGTTGATGTGAATTAAGAATGTGACATTACAAGAGTAATTCTAAACTTTATATTTTCTGTCCATGTATATGATTCCATCCTTCTTTTTAATGTTAATAATCCACTGAATATTTTAAAGGAGTGAGATAACAATGCATACATGCATTCAGGATTTCACATTCTGTTGCTCAGTTTCTTCAGTATCTTTTTTGATGAGAACTATTTGCAATAACACTAACTTCAAGACAAAGAGTTATATTTCTGCTAAGCTATTCAGCATCAGTTTTGATTATTGTTGACAACCTCATTTTAAAGGATGTACAATTATTATTACCATTCTGAAAAGCAATTCTCACTATATCCATTCTTTAAAAACCCATCCTAGCTGGACAGTAATTATCAGTTTGATACACAGAACACCTTCTACAGTTACATCTAACGTTGAGCAGTTCTACGTTAATAATTCTTCGGAGTCATCTTGGTTTCAAAATACAAACAATGGTCCCATTTACTAAAAAGCAAAAAGTATAGATTTCTGAGAGTGATAATTTTATTCTAAATGACTATATATGGACATAGTGCCTAAATTATTTTTGTGCTAATCACATAGTATAGCACTAAAAATGTTTTGTTTGGAATCATTAAAACTGACTTTATCAGCACCTCTATAATCTTCTAGAAACGGCTAAGGAATTTCTTTAAAAGATTTTAAAGAAAATCCTGATTTGACCCCCAATTCATGAAAGCACTGTAAGACGTGTTTAAGTTGTTTTGATGAATAAGAATAGCTTCATGGAACTGATTTCACCTATTATGCTTCTTTTTTTCCTCCTTCTCTAACTTCTTCCTGTATGACAGAGCTAACCAGAACAAGTAACTTCTCAAATTCCCCCCATCAAAGATTTGCTATACAGAAAAGCAATCCTTAATTTAGTTACATGTATGTGACGTACGCAAGCAGCAATTTCATAGAATCATAGAATATCCTGAGTTGGAAGGGACCCTTAAGGATCATCAAGTCCAACTCTTGACACTGCACAGGTCTACCCAAAAGTTCAGACCATGTGACTAAGTGCACAGTCCAATCTCTTCTTAATTTGCTCTAATGTTATTTCATGTATGAGAAAGCAAACATATCTCATCTTTTAACTATCATACAAACAAAATAAGCACCCTAAATTATTCTAATTTCTAACAACTGAGACAGCTTTTCCAACCCGAAGTGTAGCTACTGGACCGTAAAGGAAAACTTTATAAAAGTATAAATAATAAATCTCTTGCTGGAAGCTTACTGGTTCAGCTGGCAAATACACTGTATAAAACACATATATGCACATTGCTGCATATAACCACCTATAATTTTCTTCCTTATTTATTTCTTTTACCTCTTTCACACTGAGGGCCAGTAAATCCGTAGACACATGCACAGCGATTCGGTCCAATACACCGTCCTCCATTCTGGCAGCCTTTTTCACAGACAGCTTTAATTAACAACAACAACAACAACAAAAAAAAAGTTTTTAAAGCTATGCTAATGACATTTCAGATTCACATATGTGCTATTCAAAAATTATTTTTCCCTTCAACTACTCTAAGTTTTTTTGGACCTGAAGATCAAACACCAACAATAATGGCTGTTCAGGTCAAATTCCATTAGTACTTACAACTGCTTCACCTTAATTGCAAACAGCTGTTTAATTAATCATATTCAGCACAGCTTTTTAGCAGACACTTAACTTCAGTGTATTTTTAAACAGTTGTGCAGCACTAGTCACTAATCATAAGAACTCACATCCATCACCAAAGTTATCAGATACAAACTCAACTAATTTGTGCACAGATTAAGTTGTACTATCCAGGCCCAACAGCAACAAACCTCTCAGGAAGGGGGGTTTCTTGGAGAGTCAAAGAGACAGATTACTCATTGTTCAGAATTCATACTGCTAGCAGAGCTAGCATGTCACTTGGAGCAAGGCAAAAGAATTAGTAGTTTAAGTTATCTTTAAGTACCTTCAGAAACTATGCTTCTTGAAAGATCCATCAAAGGAATAAAATTCTTTTTTCTTGGTATGAATCCACAGAATACATAGATGGAGAAGGTACTTTTACACTTGTGGAACTTCTATGCAACCACTCATGCTATTTATCAATGGTGTGAATAAAGAAACAAAGCCTCGTAAAGCACTGAAATCTTCTCAGTTTGAAAAGAAGACTGTTTGTCAGCTTGTTTGAAAAATACCATTAAAGTGTGTTAATCTATGATCAAGCTCATTGCTTTCAGAACATATAAACCATGTTCAGAGTTAGCATACAGTCCAAATCTACTCATTTAGTCTGAAAGTCCCAACATCTTCAGGTCACATGAACAGCAAAGGGATTCCAGTCTAGTTTCTATTTCTACACTGCCTTCCTACACAGGTTTCCCCACATTAATAATGGGGGTTGTTACATATTTGAGTATCCAGTGCAAAAGAACCTCAGGAATCTAGAGTCAGTAAATTTTTCATATTGGAAAAAATGCACTATATCTCCATGGTGAACACAAAAATATTCACTGAGAGCAGTTTCCAAAGTTCATTCAGATTTTGTGGGTTGCTTTAAAGACACTGCTTAAATAGGCAATCATCTTTTCTTTTACAATAACAATTATTATTACCTAGAATTTTAGAGAGTTTTACCCAGGCAAAATTAAAACTAAAACAAGTCTGCTTCTGCATTTGCAGAGAAGACTAGAACAAAAGGATGTTCCTCCACATTACTCAGTCTAAGCATTCTTTGCACAGTGATTTTTGTATGTTTCTAGTTTCTTCAGACTACCTTCAGCAATTAATTTCTCAGCTAGCCAGATTCCCTCAGAATACACTAGGTCTTTGAGACCTTCTTCACCTCTACAGCCTTTAGTCATTTTTATTGTTTACATTTTTATTGTTAGCTTGTCAACACTCTTCTGTGATAGGTAGAGTTATGCAAATAATTGACTTCCTAGTTTATCTGCCAAATTGAAAAAACATCCAAGAGCTTGAACCATATTTAATCTTTTTCTCTAGTCAAACAGAAAAACATGCTATAACATAGCAGCTAAGCTCCTCTTCCAAGAAACTTCTTCAAAGAGAATGAAATATTAGTGATCATCTGGTTTAAAAAAAAACACAAACAAGGTGAGTGGGATGTATACTGTCATCATTCCCAAAGGGTTCTTCAGAGACTACAAATGCACTTCATGCATAAACTGACTTCCAGCTACACATAGTCCGGCAGAATAGCAACACTTTTCTCTTAGACATTTTACTGTATTTCTTCATATGGGCTTTCTCCTATCTTCCTAGACTGCCTAAAGTGGGAGGGCTGAGTTGTGGGACCAATGTGGGCTTAAACCGGACGCACAGGGATGACTACTTACGCTGCCCGCAGTAGGTCCCGATGTAGCCCTTCTGGCACTGGCACCGGTCGTCAGCGCATGTACCGCCATTCATGCACCTGATGCTGCACTGCTGCGCTGCAGAGGGCCCAGACACATAGACACAAGCATTATGGGAAAATATGTGGATGGATAAAAACAAAGACATCTGAAAGCAGACAAGAACTTCACATGACAGCAGACGTGAACGGCATGTACTGTGTATTTACAGGTACGCTCAGGTATTCTGTAACCAAAACTGTTACTTGCAGCTACTGGTAAACCATTATTTTAAAAGCATCAGTGAAAGAGGTTCTCCATAATAGCAATGTAGCACTTCTAATTATCTTGAAGGCCACATAACATTCATTTCTTACAAAAACGGACTCAAGCAAAACATTAATGCCACACACATTTATTTTTAAACACGCTTATCTGTTTAAACATGTCATTTTTTTCAGTTTGTCACACAGAGTAAATATGCACACGTGTATCAATTTTTATCAATAAAACTAGAGATATACTCAAGTGGAAGACATGTATATGTATGCAGTAATGAAAAGTTATTCTTAAAGATTTTACATGGTATTTTTAAGTTGACACATTAAGAAGAATTACTTAACATGAAATCTCCAAGGAAAATAAATAGAGCAAGTCCTTACTGGATTTTGGTCCACAAGTAGGTGATATTTGTCCACTTGCACAAGTACACATGTTAGGACGGGAACAAAATCCATCACCACAGCTATTTCTACAGATTGCTGAGGAAGAGCACATTTAAAAGACAGTGTGATTAACAGTAACCTTAGTCTTAAGTCACAGGAAAAAAAATAATCAAATATCAAAATATCAAACAAAACAAAAAAAGAAAACGCCACAGAATCCTCAATTCATTAGGACAGCTAATATATACACAAAAGTAAATGTAAGTTAAATAAACCAAACAATTTGGGAATAATTGATATCCCTGACAAACTTAAAGACAAACAGAGTTGAAGATGGCACATTCAAACACTGGTCAGACCACTTAATACAGATAATAAACTCTTTCCCTAATTAGAAACATCACCCCATTATACAAGCAAATGAAAAATTATTGGAATTATATATTTTACACCATGAGGCCTGTAAAAAAAATTTAGGAAGAATCCAATATTTGAATGATTATAAACAATATGACTCATGAATTCTAACTGTTGGTATGGCTTCTCTCTTACTGTTACTATTCTAGAAGCATTTTAGGAGCTGTCTTCTGGAAGATTATCCATCCTTTCGTCAAACCTGTTTTATGGAAAGCCTATGTTTGAACACTGAGCTTTCCAGATTGTGTGGAGTTACCCTAAATACTGTTTCCGTACTCAAATATTCCCACATTCTCACTGTGAAACTAACTTTAAACAAATCTCAGGGAAGCCCCTTCACACCGCATTATATGTGGACATTGTACGTGCCATTGTACTGTCCTCACAATGCCCCATGTTGTGCCATACTCCTCTTTCACCAGCCAAGGGAACTCTATTGTGCAAAGAAACCACAGAACCAGAGAATAGTTAAAGTCTAAATCCAGACTATAAATGAGATCCAAATGAATTCATCTAAATAATGTGCTGGATTAGCAAACACACCATAAGAGAACCTAAGACATTAAGAGCTAGTAGAGCACAAAAGGACCTCAGAAGCATGCATCTTGCAGGACACAACTTATAAACAAATATATATATATATATGTATATAATAAATAAAAAAAAAGCATCACAGCTCCTTTGTAACTATTTCTAGGCTTTTTGAGAGAATCAGATAATGAGGAAGTACATCTCCACTGAAGGACTACAAGAGCAACACATTCCTCATGCAGATAATCTGGCAAGGATATCTGGCAGATAATGGGATAAAACCCATTCATACACATAAAACAAAACAAAACAAACAAACAAAAAAAACTATACCTGCCCATAGATATAGATATAGATATAGATATAGATATAGATATAGATATAGATATAGATATAGATATAGATATAGATATAGATATAGATATAGATATAGATATAGATACATATAAAAGGATATAAAAGGAGAAATAAGACTTTTCCCAGAACACTTATGCTCCACTTCCAATTTAGGAAAACATACATAGATGAAAAACATGTCTTTTAATGAAGCAGTCTCTTTTCTTGCCCCATTAAAGATGTTCAGATAGGCTCCCTGCAAAATGTACGTGCTTTTACCCTTTCTCCACCGAATACAAAGCTCAGTACTGATGCTGAACATATTCAAACCAGACAAGACTTTGTACACCTGAGTCCTTGACATAATTGGTTAAAGGCCAAATTTTCTTTCCCAGAGTAATAGACAAAGTCACATTAGTTGTCATTTGACATTGTTCTTCTGGGCATCAAAAAGATGCAATGTGGATCATCAACACCTTCTCTACCACTATGCCCTAGCTGTGAAGGCAGCAGATGTGAGAGTTTCTGAGGCTTTGATAGATAGTTGGAATTAGAGGCATACCACTGACTGATATGAAATACTTTGAAATACTTTTTCTATTAGGAGACTTGAAAGTGAGAAAGAGAAATATGAATTAAAGCACTTGATGGACACAGAGAACAGTGTTGTTCAGTCCATCTTTATGCAAGATAGCCCAATCTCCTCATGTCTACATTAAACCACTTTCTTGGTTTATTATCTGTTAGAGGAACAATTTTTATCAGCTGAAAGCCCTCTAGCTGTAAGCATATTCCAAACATGCTTTCATCCATACAGTTTATTTAAAGAGAAAGCTAAACCAACCAGACCTTTTTTTTTTTTTTTCTTTAGATAAAAGATCACATTTAACCATAATATTTCACCAACCACAAATAATTGCTATCACATTATCAACTGAAAACACAATAAAGTCAGAATAGTTTCCTGTTGACCCACCACTCACTTTGTGAACCAATACTTTATAATTAGTGTATGTTGTAGCTGATGATTTTAATCAGGTCAACTCCAGTACGAAGTTTACTGTTCCCTCCATCATCCAGTGCAGAAGGTTTTCTCTAGCTAAATAGATCTAGTTAGAAGATCCATTGTCTCAGCAAAACGTGTAAGTGTAGAAATCTGTGCTCTTAAACATTCACCAAAAATACAACTTGGAAAGCATAACTACCAGTCTGACAGCTGGTCTGGCAAAATCATTCACCCTTCAAACATGTTAGAGAGCTGCAGTTAAACTCCAGTAAGTTAAACATGAGCTAAAAGGTGTCTTTTGTGCATAGAAATTGTTGCAAGTCAATGGTTAGTATGTGAAAACACCTGAGACTGAGGTCTTTAAGAGTCACTGAGAACTGCAATTTAAGAGTAAGTTATTAAGATTCCTGAAAGCACCTAAATCACTGTCTCTCCCTGACTGCAACTGAGCTGGATATCCAGCTGACTTTGAAAAAACTATTACAGCTCAATAGTGTATTGGGCAGCCTAAAAACTTTAAAAACTCAGTTTCACATTTAAGTAAGTAAATACTGAGACTTGATAAGAGACGATAAATATGGACTGAATGTTCTGAGGAGCTCCTTTTACTCCACAGTGGCATTGCCACCATCATCTTCCTTGCTCTGAATGATGCATCTAACCTTTGCTTGGAAATGCTATGGTCAACCTGAGATGAAAATTAGCGATCTGTGGTAGTTACAAGAAACATTACCAAGGCCAATTTACTCATGCAAAATGAACAAATGTGAACAAGTCCTGCATCATCAGGCAGTGGCCCAAAAGCCACCTTTAAGTTTCACAGGTGTTGGTTTACCATCCTCTCCTCCCTCTCCTTCTCCAGTTTAGTCCTGGATGTCTGGAGTTCATTAGACTGAGTATTACAAAGACTTTCATTGCTTATGCAAAGGGCAGCATGTTCTTTAACCTGAGTTCTGAAGCTGAGCACACTTATTGGGAAAAGGGATGACAACATGACAACAGCCTAGAATCAATGGGAACAGCCCTCATAGAAAAAAAAAAAAAAAGTCTAATATCAGTTTTATCTAACAGACAGAAACGTAATTCTGTATTTCCTTTCCAGGTAGACATTTCCTACACAGAGTATTCAGAGTATTCTGCAGATTTCCTTTTTTTTTTTTTTTTTTTTTTTTTTGCCAAGCCATGTCAACAGCCACATCTGTCAGCACAACGTCTATTATGACCCAGCAATAATCACCGTCTACATGCTTTATAGCTACAAAAATACAACTAAATATGACAGGCAAGAGAATAAGCACTCCAGAGGTAAAAAAGTTTTCCATTGGACTGTAATTCCAAGCCTACCACAAAAGTTCCAGAAAACTTCAGATCTCATTTGCTTTATATCAAGACCTCTTCAGGTTTTTTTTTTTTTTTTTTTTTTTTGTTATTACAGTGGATTATTTGATATCTGGAAGATTTTTTTTTGTTGTTATTATTTTTACTTCACTGTCTTGTTCTTTTAAAAATAAAATAAATAGGTGAAAAAGTGCCTCTTACAACACTGAAAACACAACAATTTGCCAGTCTTTCAATTACAGTAAATATGGACCTATAAATCCATAATTTTTTTCTTCTTTTTTTTTCTTCTTCTTTCTTTCTTTCTCTCTTTTATTTTATTTTATTTTTTTTTTAAGGAAAAAAATCGCACATAAGGCAAAAGACAGAACTGGCCAAATTAATTACAGTAAGAATTCTCTTTTCTCATACTAAATGGATCAGTAACTCACAGAAGAACACTTATTCTTCTTATTACCCTTAGGGCAGTAGAAACTTAAAGTCAGACACTTACGAACAATACACTGATTTCCTCCAGGGAGCGTTTTCCATCCAGGGCAACAGTACGAATGGAATCTAGAGCCACACACATTTGGCCTGCAACACATACAAATACAGGCATATATAAAAATATAAATCTATGCAAGCAGAACCTGAAGTTTTACGTTCTCAGAGGGGAAGAAATGTAAATCTACCAGCACAAATATAACCACGAAACAAAACAAAAAGAAAAGTGTAGCAAAGATGTCTACGAAAAAAAGTCCTCCCCAAAAGGAATACAATTTTTCTCTCCAACAAGGAGTTCCAAGCCATTTTATTTGACATTACTGAAATGGTCAGTGTGACTGGTTAGTGTGAACAGGAGAGGCGGGATAGGCAAGAACAGGCCACATCCATCCCTGGGGGAATCACAGAGGAGACGCCGGGGATGAGCTTGGCTCCGCGCTCACGCGCGGTGTCACAAGTCCGGCTATAAAAGTTGGCTTTGTGCTGCGTTTGACACAGGACAAGGGGGATGACTCCTCATAACGATTTATGAACTAAACCAAACTAGCAAGAACTCCCCCAAAACACCAAGAGAAGAAAGGAAAAAAAAAAAAAAAAAAAAAAAAAAAAAGTCTTTTTGTACAGGAGCAGAAACCCGCTCAGCACAAAACAAAGCCACGGGCGAGCCGCCTCGGTGCTGCAACCCGCAGCACGAGCGGAGCGCGGGGCTCCCGCTGCCGGGGACGGGCGCGGGGCTGCGCGGGGCAGCGGCTCCCTCCCGAGCCGAGCCGAGCCGTGCCGAGCCGAGCCGTGCCTACCCGCGGAGCACGTCCTGCTGTCCTCGCCGGCGGACCCGTCCGGCGCTGCCGGCCCCTTCCTCCCGGTGCGCGGCGGCGGGGAAGCTGCCGCCCGCTCCTCCCGCAGGGCGGACCCGCGGCGGCGGCTTTTGTTGCCCGGCGGCTCCCTGCGCGCAGAGGGCCAGGCAGCCGAGCCATAGGAAGCAGGGCTGCACGCACAGCCACCGCCGCCGGCCCATGCTGTGGATGCTGCCCCGGAGGAAGAGCGGCGAGAGACGGGGGAGAGGCGCGCCGGTCCCGCAGCGGGCACCGCTTCTCGTCGCGGGGAGGCTTCAGCCGCTGCGGCTCCTTCTCTCCTCCTCCTCCTCCTCCTCCTCCACCTCCTCCTCCTCCTCCTCCCCAGGCTGCCCTGCCGCCTTCAGCGGGACGCAGTGATACCGGCAGCGGGGTCCACGTTGCATCCCCCCTCCTCTCTCTCCGGGGGAGGGAGGGGGGGAGGCGGGAATGAAGAGGGGGGGGCGGGAAAAGAAAAAGTTTTTTTTTTTAAAAAAAAAAGGAAAAGAAAAAGAAAGAAAAAGCCGAGCCGGCTAGGAGTTCCTTCCACCGCCCCCCTCCCAAAGGGGAAATCCAACGGGACCGGGCTGAACCCCACACACACACCGATACCGTCACCACTACTAATTAACGCCGAGCGCAGCCCGGGGAAAGGAGCGGGGCGGCGGGCCGGGGGTCCCCGCGGCGGGGACGGGGACGGGGACGGGGACAGGGGCGCGACGACGCCTCCCGGCCGCCGGGGTGCGGGGGGGCCGGGCCGGGCCGGGCGGAGGGGAGCGGGGCCGCCCCACACGTGGGGCTGCGGCGGGGGCCGGGAGGAGGGGGCGGCGGGGGAGGGGAAGGGGGGAGGCCGCAGGGAGGCCCGCGGAGCCCGGTCAGGGGGAGCGGTGCAGGTAGGGCCGGCCCCACCGCAACGCCCCCCGAGGGGAGCCTCGCAGAGGGGAGGCCCGGGGCCAAGGCGGAGGGGCCAGGCCCGGCCCGGCCCGGTGGAGGCCGCGGGTGGATGCTGGCCCGGTTGGAACTTCACGGCTCCCTGGTGAACGCCAGGAGCTGCCAGGGTTTGAACCGAGTTCGCACCATACTTGGTAGTTTTCTCCGGCGCACTCCCTTAAAGTTTTACTTGTTTTCCCTTCACCTACACGAGCATCTTAAAATGAATGAAAAGAAAAATGGCTAATTTCCTCGTGAGTTCTTTTTAGGCCAAAACCATGCACGCACCTAGATGCTTTGGGTGGTTAGGCACCAGCACAAGCAGTGCAGGCGCCTCCCTGCTCGAAGTCCCCGAGTGCTCCCTGTGGGCCGTTCCGATAACCACATGACGCTACTGGTTTTGTTATCTGAGCTGATTATCGCTTTGAATTACATCTTGGGGTTGAGCACCTCACCGTGCTATGGCTACTGCAGCACCAACAAAACACTTTAAAGCAAGACAAACAAAACAAAATAGCAGCTGCTTTTGGATGCGTGTTATCTGGCACTTCTAATTCTGGAACGAGGAGCAGGAGCCATGATTTGTTATCTCTGAAATTAAACCCGCCAGCTAAGAGGTCACAAAGCCATCCGCTTGTTCAAGTCACTGTCCTGCTTTGATAGTCCAGCTGCTCTCATAGTGGGTGCACATACAGATCTGTATTCTCATTGACCAGAATACTTTTTGTTGTTGTTGTTTTTGTTCAGATTTGGAAGGCTATCAAAAGTAAGATTGCTTGCAAGGGTCTAAGTCTTTAAAGGTAAAGCTTTAATTAGGGGACAATTTAATGAAGGAACAAATGAATGCAGACAACTGGAAAGAAGAGTTCAGGAACCTCAAGGATATAGGTGACGTTTGGAATTTCCTCAGATCAGAAGCTGTTAAACTTGTCGTGAATGAGGTGCTCCTAACAAAGGCA
The DNA here is from genome assembly GCF_964211825.1 of Aythya ferina. Classification (NCBI taxonomy): domain Eukaryota; kingdom Metazoa; phylum Chordata; class Aves; order Anseriformes; family Anatidae; genus Aythya; species Aythya ferina. The sequence continues at coordinate 49,881,810 of NC_140299.1, read as the reverse complement.
GGGAGAAAGAAGGATTCCATGCCTGCTCGGGTGAATAACTATCTCAAGAAAAATGCAAAGAATAGGCAGATAGCCTACAAAGAATAAAAAGGAAAGGACTGATCTGAGATAAGATCAGGGTCTTGGGTGTCAGGAAGCACAGAGATAAAGAAGTAATTACCCAAAGTTAAACTGAGCTACCTCTTGAAAAGAATGACACAACAAAATCTTAATAATAGTAATAACAATGAAAGACAACAACAACAAAATGAACCAGTTACACAATTGGGATTAAGGAAAGAAATAGTTACAGTTCAAAACCAAGAGGTACATACTTTGTATTAGTTTTTAATAAGAAACTGTAGATACTGAGCACAAGAAGAAAAACAACTGGTCAGCTGCCACAACTGATGTGCACATAAGGCTCAGAGACCCTGATGTACTCAAACCAGAAGAGGACCAGGTAATATTTTCCTAGAAATTTGCAAGGAACACTAGTTCTAGAACACAAAACTACCAACATTAGGCAGCAAGGAGTGCTGACTCTGAAAAGATTGTGATATAAGAGATCCATGTCAATAATGGATACAAATGATGTACTCACCAACAAAGCTGTTTTTATTAGAAAGGGAAGCATTAGTATTTTTACTTGTGTGAGACAATGATCAGACATCATCTAAAATAGCAATTACGTTCTCATCAGTAACATTAGAAAAATATGTGCTGAAAATAGAAGAATTGCATAAAGAAGTCATTAGCACGGTCAAGGGAAGAGACCCACTGCTAAAAGAGATTGGGTTCTTTAGCTAGCAGCAGTTCTCTTAGAAAGAAAGAAAGAGAAGGAAAGAAGGAAAGGGGGGGGGGGGAAGGAAGGGAAGAAAATAGTCAAAGAAAAAAATAGTATAAACTGACCATAACTCAAATTAGTGCTACAATAAGAACACTTTCTTACATAAGACAGCAATACAGCTCTGCATTAGAAAATGTAGAACCTAAAACTTTAAGTACTTTTTAGGATAAAACTAAATTACATTAGGAAAGATGTCATAGACAGTCTGCCAACTGTTAATAAGCATGTGAATTTGATGAGATTCCCTCCCATCCTATTTCTTAGCTATTGTAAAATAGAATTTTACTTCATGGATAGTACCAGGATGTATTGACATCAAGTGAGTGATGCAGAAGGATGAATGATATCTAAATTGCTAGATAGCTGATGTTCCACTTCAAGTCTGACCAATTCTAATAAAAATAGGCCCTAGTGTTATATATAGTGTATATTCAGGAAACATAAAACTGTACATTTATATACAGAAAATATTCCCAGAGAAAAGATCTTATTTTAATGCTGATTATTTTGGAGTCCACATTTTTCCCATGTAGTTGACGTTTTTCTTTCCAAACAAGGTTGGGAGTTATTTTTAAGTAAAGGCACTCCTGTTATTTTGACATCTGTGAGCAAAGATAAAATGTGGGTTGTTGCAGTATTGCTTTGCTAAAGCAGAATCAAAGTAAACTAGACTTCTCATCTGTAAATGATTTCTTCTAGTCATAAAAATGGATATCTGTCAATGGCCACATTGACAATTAAAAACATTCTTACCTATTCATTACCCATCAAAAGCAGCCAACAGTGAACACCTAGATCATTACAAGTATTGAAAGTACAAGAGTCACCATCTTATAGACCTAAGTATATGGCTTTAAATTAAAGGACGGCAGATTTAGATTAGACACAAAGAGGATATTCTTAATTCTGAGGTTGTCAAGGTACTGGAGCAGGTTGCCCAGAGAAGCTATGGATGCCCCATCACTGGAAGTGTTCAAGGCCAGATTGGATGGGGCTTTCAGTGACTTGGTCTAGTGGGACTCTGCCCATGGCAGGGGGGTTCGAACTAGGTGATCTTTAAGGTCCCTTCCAACTCAAACCATTGAACCTATGATTCAGTGAGGAACGGTGAGGAATGCAATTCATTCAATATGGTCCTTACACCATATATGCTGGTAGCAAGGGATGGATCTGAATGCCTCTTGTATCAAAGATTACAAGAGGCTTTCAGTTTCTGGACATCATTAGCAATACCTCTCACTTCTTCCATGGAGAAAGTGCTTGAAATTACCCTTTCAAGAGAGACATTTTATTCTAGATAAAAGTGGCTCAAATGACAAAAATCAGTTGGAACCAGCACCAAATAGGAAACTTCAGTCATTCAGGGATTTTGCTTTTTCTTTGTCCTTTTCTAATTCTCAAATTCCATGTACATGACTGACTTGTTATGTAGAATGCAAATTCCTTACTTGTTAATTTAAAGCATCTTTTCAACATTGTTTCAGTATACCTTACTGTGACAGGACTGCAGATATTCTCACCTTTCTTCTTACTGTAAATCTTTTGAAGCTTTCAAAACATAAACATTTTCTAAATGTGGCAGAAGCACACTGGGAAATAGGAAAATACTAGAAAATGGTAAATTGTAAAGTTATAAATGTATTGGATAGAATGCCTGTGAAATGCAGACTGTTCTTTCCACTTGTGCTGTTTTCTCTTTTAATTAAGTGAATTTGTTGATTCCCAATAACCTCTAGGCTCTAAGTCATATGGAAAATTGTCCAGAGTGGAACTCAGGTGCTGTAAGAGCTAGGGTATCCAAACATACAGAGCAAGGCCTTTGAATTCCTATCTGCGTGCTGATAGAGCATGTCATCCTGTCTTTCTGACGTCTTCTTCTGAATGTTTTGCTGTCATGTTAAAATATGTACATAAAAAATAATGTTCTGAACTTTTTCACTCAGACAGTCTTCCCCTTCCTCTTTCTCTAGGGAGAAGAACCTAGAGGAAGAGCAACCGCCCTCATCCCAATGAAACAAAACAACACACAGACCCAACAATCTTGAAAATTTCTGTTGCTTGGTACTGCAACTTGCTTCTCATCTTTTACTAAGTGTGTTCTGTCTTGCCTGAATCACATGTTCAAGCTGTGATGTCTATCCAGACAAAAAAAAAAAAAAAAAAAAGATTGTGTGGAATTTCTTAATTGTTCCTTCTTTCTGACCTTACATTATGTAAACCTGTTTGAGATACTACAGGTACTACCGACAAAAATATCTCTAATTACAAAAGCTTTCTCTCTGGCTGTTTTAATCTGTGCCCTCTTCCCCACTGTACCTAATACATACTCCCTTTCTCCACCATTTTCAGACAGTGCCAAATTTTCAGCTAGTATCTTTCTCTGATATCTTCACCATAGATACAATTACATTTTTTTAAAGTATCGCTGGATGAGACCTTGAAAAGTCATCCGGTTAATCCTCTCTGCTGTAAGCCAAGAAAAAAAAAAAAAAAAAAAAAAAAAGACTACTACCCATGTCATAAACATTGGCTATCTAACTTATGCTTCAGGTATGGGAACTCCTCAGCACTACAGTTGATTTATAATTGCTGCTTTTCATGGACCAACTGCTAAAAAGTGGCATTTCATAATGTCCAATATGGATCCTATATCCTGCATTTTAAAGACCTCTCTCCCAATTATTTTTTTATTTCCATAATCTTACATTTTTTAATTTTTGTTTTTGGAGAATGTGAAATGTGAAAATGGTGGAGCAGAGACTAATTTATCTTACAGTCCTACAGTCCATAGTTTTTAGTGTGTATAACACCAGGAATGATGTTATTGATTCATTTTAACTTATGGTGTACTATAATATTAGTATATTTTTCTAAATGTGCATAAAAGGCAAACACTTAAATTTTAGTTAATTGAGCTGCATACTTTTTTTTTTTTTTTTTTTCTTTTTTTTTTGGCCGCTTATCTACCTTACTGTGTCACTTCGGGATTCTAACACTGTTCGCCTATACTCCCTTCAGGTTGGCATTAGTCTGCAAACGGAATAAATCATCTGCTCTTTAAAAAAACAACGTATTGAAAAGTAATTGGTCTGAGGCATCTGTGTGAAACAAACACATAGTACTTGCTACCTCCTTGGCAATAACCAATAACCATTCTAATTACTCTTTAATGTATTACATATTAACTCTCGGGTAGTTAAGACTGTGATGTCTTACTTAGAAGAATGTTAGTTGAGACTATTTCAGAAGCATTACTAAAATCAGGCAGAGGAAATCTTTTTTGCTTTCTTTCATCCATTTTTGCTGTTATATATTACATAAAATCTGTTTGAATCTTGCTTGGTTTTGACAAGGTTTTTTTTTTTTTTTAATTTTTATTTTCCTGGTGTTATTGTTTTCAGATAAATACTTGCTCTTACCTGAATAATTTTTTTCACTATTTTTTTCAGGAAGTAGGAAGCCAGAGAATTGGATTAGTTAGCCTAGCTTCCTTTCTTCTTCTCTAAATTTGCCCATAATTTGGTGACAATGAATAAACTCTAGTTAGCAAAGTGAGAGAAAATTGATTTATTCTAACCCTAAATTTATTCTCAATCAAAAGAAATCAGTAAATAGGTACAATCTCTTCTATGGCTGTATTTTTTTTTAATTATTTTTTTCTGCCTTTAGACGGTATTATGACAATTTAAGATCTATTCCAGATTTATATTTTTTATTAATTCACTTGTAGTTGCTCTACTATTAGGACCTAAAGTACTGTCCCTCAACAAAAAGTCCCTCACTTATACACATACACATCAAGCATCCTGCAGTCCTGCAGGTTTGCCATCTAGAAAATTCAGAATTGTTTTAGCAGTGGTTTCAAAGCAATGTTTTCACTGCAGATGAAAAAAAAAATAAAAAGGTAGTATGCATTAAATGAGGCATATTGAAAAGATGAAGTCAAACCATTAAATGAGGCTAAAATAAAAACAGAAAGATATTTAGGCAGAGAAAGCAGCAATTTGAAAAAAAAAAAAAAAAGCCATCAGAGTACTGAGGAATGAAACAATTCATAAGAGAAGTGTTCCACGCATTTAAACAAAAACAAACAAACAAACAAACAAAAAAAGAACAAACAAAAATATCAATGCTACAACTTCTGCTATAAAAAGATAACCTATTTCTGAATGACTAATTCTTGAGAAAATTAGTCATAACTTTAAGATGGCAGCTATTTTACTTTTTTGGTAGAAATGAAACTGTAAGCAAGGCAGACTATCATAGCATATCCTTCCAGGATATGTGATTATTTAATTATTTTACCTATAAAATCACCTATTTTACCTATAAAATCCCTTGTTGTATTGCTTGTTTGTTTGTGTAGGAGGGTGGATCCCTCTGCCCTGATTTTTCTTTACTTAAAACTCCCAAATCTATCATCAAATGGAAAAAGCATGGAAGAAAAGAGGAAAAAATTAGGCCTTTTCTTTTTTTTTTTTCCTAGGTGCAGAAAAGGTTAGCCAGATTTTACATACAAGAATCAGGAGTGAATGAAGTAAGATTTTTACATATGCCTTAAATGAAACAGAAGATCAAAGTCGTCCCTTCCTAGAGCTCAGACACCTCAGTGTCTGGTATAAAATGAGTCAAGTTTTATATAAAATATAAAACACAACCGAGATTCTTGGATATTGTGTTTTGTCTATGAAGAAAGCATGTAGCTGATGCGGTACTTCCCAGTTTCCAGGAAGTCTATAGTTATAATTATTTTGATTTGTCTTCATTCTAGAAAATCTACCCCAGGGAGTCTGTAGGTGGAGCACATAAAAGGGCTCATTTATTCAAGAGAAATTTCATCTGGCATTAAACCTTGGAGTACGTGGTTTTAATTACTTAAATGCATTAATATTTTTATGGCTGTTTGATTTTAAATGATTGTTCTTTTATAGGTCCCTTTAAGCATTATTTTCTGACTCAGATTCTCATTAGCAACATATTTAAAAAAGATTCCAGTATACTAAATCTTGTTGAGATTGCACCACATGTTTAAATCTCCATTCTCCTACCCATTTATCTACCTAAAATCATATATTCTATTTATTACACAGTGTGCTTACATCTCCACAGTTACTTTGTGCTCTGAGGCAGTTTTCTTTGTTCAAACCAGTGCTGAAGTTCTAGGAATGGTAGCTATAAGTACATGAGCATTGCACCACAAATCAAGAATCTGAAAAAAAACTGAGATTGTGTCTATCATGATCCATTCTATGGTCTGATGTTTCTGCATGCTTATAGGAGATAAAGTTTTAACTAAAGGCAAGAAGGATGAACTGTGAGAATATCAAAGAGTTGCAGCCAACTATTAGTTCACCTGAATTCCACCATTCTTGTCAATGGTGCAGTTTGTACTGACACCGTATCATTGCTTAAAGCTTATGTTCTCGCTTTTTAATAAATAACATTGTATCTGTGGAATCACAAAATTAAAGCATTCTTGGCAACTGTCCCAAGTCTCCAGTAACCCCCAAACTAAGCAGTAGCGTTATCTAACGAAAAATCATTCTTAACAAGAATTTAATAAAGTCAGTTTTCTGCTGTATTTCTTTTGTGCTTTTCTCCTTTCTGATTGACATGAGATAATTGCTTTTGCATACAAGAACCAAGTTTTACTTTATTTTTACCAGAATTAAATAGCTTTATGAAATATATGGATAAACTCTGATTCCTTTCATGCTTTAATACAAAAAAAAAATAAAATATTAAATTGCTATCAAGTCAGTTCCTTTATATAGGCACATGAAAAACAGGCACTATGAAAAACAAAGTTTGAAATTTTCACTTACATGCAAATTTAAGCAGACAAATGTCAGATTATGTAGGATTCAAATCGGTATGATCTTGATACATAAAACTCTGATCATTGTTCATGAGATTTAGAAAAAACCTGTGTTTGAAATGCATAGAGGAAGTAAGTATCATACTTTTTCAGTCATTACAGAATGCTTCAGTAATTTGTGATAGTACTACACATACTAGGATGAATTGGATGAATTCGAATTTTGCATTAGCTTATTTCAGAAGTGAACCTTTCATGTAGAACAATGGAAGAAAGGATAGGTCATATCCCAATGCAAATGCCATAAGAAACCTGACAGTCACCAGAAATGTTTGTTCATGGCTTACAAAAAATATGATTTTTTTGAGATGGTCTCAAATTCATCTTAGTGCCTGTAAATACGGGTACATGGTTTGGTATATAGCTAGCTAAGTACAGCCTTGTTAACAGATGTCTAAAGGTGTAAGGGCTGAAAAATACAATGAATCTCCCTATTTTTATTTTTTACTTATATATATACATATATTTGATATATTTTATATATATATATATCCTTTTTAATTATTGGACCCTAAGGTACAATCAGTCCTGATGTTTTTATTAGGTAAAACAAATCTGGACTCAAGATTATAGACTCTAGCTTTGCAGTCAAATGAATCTCAATGTATTAGGGAGAGAAGCCATGCTAATTCCATACAGATGTGCTGTTGCATTCCTGTAAATTTTCAGACTGAAAAGGAAATGCTAGTTACACCCCTTTCCCCTACAGCCTACGGTAGAACATTTCACAGATTGCATATGTGTTTTGCATTCAAAGAAAAACAGTCATAGATCTCTTTGACCAGATTCTCCTGTTTTTAACTTGTCACTGACATTTTAAAAACCAAAGCTTGTGTTTGCCAATTCACATATCATATCTATGATATATATATTTTTAAACAATCTAGGAAACCTAGCCCTTGGGCCTCAGTTTTTATTTTTATTTTCATTTTTATTTTCATTTTTATTTTCATTTTTATTTTATTTTTTTCAATATACACACAAAATATGAACAGCTTTATTCCCTTAGATGTTCTCCTTTGCTTGGAAAGAAAGTTTATATATATACACATATACATACACATATGCATATATATATATACACACATACATTTCAGAAGGACTTGGTATCAAGTTCACAGATAGAACTAAGAAGACTGAGAAAAGAAAACATTAATAATACTTACCTTAGTCTAGAAAGTGCTTTGCACAGAGTAAGAGCAAAGACTTGTAAGACTACAACGTAAGAGCTTTTCAGACCAGTTGCTAAAACCAAGCCACATTCTCCACTGATTTCCATTGGCACAGACCTTAAAGACATTTTCAGTGGTGGAAAATATATGTGAATGTGACAGTAGAAAACATCTACTATTCATCTTCCCAGCCTGAGAAAATTGATAGACCTGGCCAGACAGGAGAATGACTAAAATAATAGAAAAACGTCAGAATATGCTGGGTTGGGTGAACATGGTATAAACTTTTCAAACTGAAAAGTCATCTTTGCACATCACATTCCAGTTTTGAAAGAAGGCAGATTTCAACACAGTTTCTTTGTTCAAAACATTCATCCTCCATGCTGAGTCCTGGATCTGGCTAGTGATGCCTATGCTTCAACAACAGGGAATAAGATTCCTTTTCATAAACACAGCGTAGTCAAACATCTCTTAAGTCACTACTCAGGGGACTCACAAAAGTCTGTTGCCAAACAGAAGTGGTCTTTAACTAAAGGTCAAATAAAATTTGAACTAGAAACTGTGAGGATACTTATCATACATCACTTAGAGACTGGTTGTGGACAGAACAGCCACTTATTCACAGTGGATTCTCTTTGGCCTTATAGTCTACATTTCACTGTTATAAAGTACCTTTAGACTATTTTGCAGTTCATTTTTCTTTACTCATACAGCGAAGTTCTGGAAGTGTTTTCTTGAATCTTATTTATTTATTTATTTATTTATTTATTTTTGGTCTCAGAGAGCAAGACGTTTATCCAGATAATGCCAAAGGCATCCAGATAATGCCAAAGGCAGAAGGAACACAACCTCTATGTAATATTCTCACAGAATGATAACTTAAAAAATATCTTTTTTTTTAGTCCCTGACCTTGGTTGATATCTCTTTATTAAATTACTGGACTGTCACTCAGCATCACCCTAATTGTAAAACAAATCTGCCACTATTTACAACTGCTAGTCCTTTTGATATTTTTACAGTGACATCTGGGTTCTTTATTAATGGATAAGGACTGTGTTCTACAACCACGGCATAAACATGCTTGTAATTAATTGAAGAGTTTCCTAATCCTAAAATACTGTAATCCATATAAAAGCATCAGGGGTTGTCTAGGAGAGACTGCACAGAAGAAATATTGGTAAATTTGATAGGTGGATTCATTATGCACGTGGCATAGCTATTGATTAAATATTATTGAGAGATATGAGTGAGGAAAAAAGGTTTGCAGATAACCTCAGGATATTTTTTTTTTTTTCAAAAGAGAAGAAGATTAGGAGAGAAGCAGCAATATATCAAGTTTTCCAACATGCATGTCAGCCTCTTGATCCCAAATGAGAGATAATAAAAGTGAGTGACAGCAAGAGTCTTTAAAAGGTTACATAAACTGTATTTGATACAATAGAGAAAGCCAAATCAGTGAAGCAATGCAATAAATTTATCTTTGTGTTAGCAATATGGATGTACATTGCATTTCAAAGCACTAGGCAAACAATGTTGTCGTCACTGAAATGTGAGATGATAACTAGCACAGGAGTTTTAGTCCTACAGATGCAACATCATATGCAGTGCAAATGATGCAAATTGCCAGTGATGATGAGAGTACATACCTGAATGACAGGCAGCAAAGTGGCTACAGAAAAGAGGTGGGAGAAACACACAGCTAAGGTTTCTTTTGTCCTTGCACTAACAGCAAGATTTCCAAGACAGTAAATCAGAAAAACAGACGTAGATTTAATTTAGAAGCCGAGAATTACATGAAATGAGGGGAGTAGAATCAAAAAGAATAAAGATTCAGTTCTTTGGAAAGAGACAATCTATAGACAAAAGACAGAGTGTGGAAAAATAAGAAACACAGAAATGGAGCTTGAGTTTTTAGAATAATGTTGGAGTGTTAGAGAGTGCATTTTGTTTCATGTCATCTCAGTATCTTAATCTCAGAATTCTGAAGATTCATGTTTATTGATCTTACTCTGTCTTTTTGTCTTTGAACAAACTAAAATTTTTGAACTGTCTTAAGATTGAGAAGATGACCTCTGACCATTTTCTATAGCCGGGTCTCTTGACAGGCAGCAAATTATTCCCAAGACTGGAACTTTTGTCACTTACTGTATTTGCTATTTCAACCTATTCTCAACTGGATCCATATTTGGCCAAACTGCCCCAAACTCCCTCCCCAGTACTCACAGAAGGGAGGGAGGCCAGTAACACTGGAGGAAGCTGGCAACAATAACCAGCAGGGGTACCAAAGCCTGAGGTACCCTTGCAGAACCACTTCACTCTTCTGCAGACTGAAAAAGAAAGATGCATTCCTGGGGTATGGAGCTGAGTAAGGCAGCCTGGTCTGCTCCCTGTGTAACAACCAGTCCTACTAAGACACTAAGAGAAGGCGATGGGTGATAGTAGCAGGACACTCTCTTCTGAGAGGCACAGAGGCACCCATCTGCTGACCTGATCAGCTCTTGAAGCAGTCTGCTGCTTACCAGGCGCTTATGTCAGGGATATTACCAAGATACTGCCAAGCTTTGCACAGCCTAAGGACTGCTGCTGCTGTTTCACATTGGGCACCAATGATGCAGCCAAGAGCAGTTTGAGGAGTATGAAGAAGGATTACAGAACCCTGGGAGCAGCAGTTAGGGACTCAGGAGTGCAGATAATTTCTTCATCCATCCTTCTGGTCAAGGGCAAGGGTATTGATTTGATTTGTGGCAATTTGATTTGTGGCATTTGATTGTGGCAATTCAGCAGATTGTTGCAGGACTGGTGCCACTGGCAGGGGTTTGGTTACTTAGACCATGGGACTCGCTTTGTGAAACCTGGTCTGCTGGGGGCTGATGGGGCCTACCTGTCAGAGAAGGGGAAGAACCTCTTTGGTCATAGGTTTTCCCAGCTGGTAAAGAGGGCCTGAAACTAGAGTTACCAAGGGAGGGGAACTTCAATCCATCCCACTCCTCACAGCTTGATGCCAGTGTCAGTGATAGATGTCTAGAGCCTGGAGAAGGGTCATAGGTCAGCAGAGAGCACCTGAAGAGCCTCACAAAAGAATTCCAGCCACTGCAGCTACTAAGCAAGCCAGACTCATCAGGGGCCCAACTCAAATGACCGTATGCTAATGTACACAGCATGGGGAGTGAACAAGAGGAGGTAGAGATGTACAGAAGTCTGCGGGGCTACTGACCTCATTGGAATTACAGAGGTGTGGTGGTAAGGCTCCCATGTCTGGAGTGTTGCAATGGAGGCTCTTTAGGAATGATGGGGAGGGGAGATGAGGAGGGACTGTTTCTCTCTATGTCAGTGAGTAGCTGCAGTGCATGGAGCTCTGCCTGGGGATGCGTGAAGAGCTGACTGAGAGCCAATGGGTCAGGATTACAGGGAGGCTAGGGACAGGGGGCATTATAGTGGGGGTCTGCTACAGGCCACCTGATCAGGAAGACCAAGCAGATAAGGTCTTCTATAGACAGATAAAAGCAGCCTCACATTCACAAGCCCTGGTCCTCATGAGGGACTTCAACCACCCTGACATCTGTTGGAGGGACAGCACAGCAAGGCATAGGCAATCCACGAGGTTCCTGGGATGCACTGATGACAACTTCCTTCTCCAAGTGATAGAGGAACCAATGAAGAGAGGTGCAATGCTGGACCTCACTCATACCAACAAGGAGGGGCTGGTGGGGAATGTGAAGCTCAAAGGCTGCAGTGATCATGAAATGGTGCAGTTTAGAATCCTGAGGGCAGTGAGGAGAGAGCACAGCAAGCTCACTAACCCAGACTTTGGGAGAGCAGACTTTGGCCTCTTCAGAGATCTGCATTGATCTGAGAACCAAGAGACAAAGCTCTGGAAGGAAGAAGGGCACATGAAGGCTGGTTAATATTCAAGGATCACCTCCTCCAAACTCAGGAGCAATATATCCCAACAAAGAGGAAATCAGGCAAAAAAACCAGGAGGCCTGCGTGGATAAACAAGGCCAAACTTCAACACAAAAATGAATCCTACAGAGACTGGAAGCAAGGACATGTAGCCTGGGAGAAATAGAGAGAAATTGTCCAAGCATCCAGGGGTCAGGTTAGGAAAGCCAAAGCCCTGTTAGAATTAAATTTGGCCAGGGACATCACAGGCAACAAGAATGGTTTCTATAAGTACATTGGTAATTAAAAGAAGACTAGGGAAATAGTGGGCCTTCTCTGGAAGGAAATGGGAGACCTGGTTACCCAGGATATGGAGAAAGCTGAAGGTACTCAATTTTTTGCCTCAGTCTTCACCAACAAGAGCTCCAGCCACATAGCCTAGGCCCCAGAACGCAAAGGGAGGGACTGGTAGAATAAAGAAGTGCCCAGTGTAGGAGAAGATCGGGTTTGAGACCAGCTAAGGAACCTGAATATGCACAACTAAATGGAACCTGATGAGATAACATCTGTGGGTCCTGAGTGACCTGCAGTACTGTCCCATACTTAAAGTGATCCTATAGGAAGGCTGGAGAAGGACTCTTTATCAAGGAGTGTAGTGATAGCAGCAAGGAGTAATGGTTTTAAACTAAAAGAAGGTAGATTTAGATTAAGGAGATTTTCTTCACGCTGAGGGTGGTGTGGCACTGGAACAGGTTGCCCAGAGAAGCTATGGATGCCCCATCCCCAGAAGTATTCAAGGCCAACCTGGATGGGGCTTTGAGTGACCTGTTCTAGTGGGAGGTGTCCCTGCCCATGGCAGGGGGGTTGATATTAGATGGTCATTAAGGTCTCTTCCAACCCAAACCATTCTATGATTTTATGAAGTCCAAATTCTCTTGTCACATTTTAGTAACTGCATTATAGAAGAGCTTGCAGTGGTTATTAGGAAGTTAATTTAGTCTATGCACGAGTTTCAAGAATATAAGATACTTTATGTATAGAATGCAATACAAATTTATATTATAAACTTAGCTATGTAGCTTCAAAGTCAGATGCCCAGTTTAAACTTTATGCTCTTTTTGGTTATAAAAGACCAATTAAGGTCTCTGATCTTAGAGACTTCTCATAGAAAACTATGCCCCCTGTTCCCTGTCCCCTGCACTCTTTGCCTCTCAGCATACAGGCTAACTTACAACATATATAAACTTTCCTGTGGGTTGAGCAAGAGCAGATGAATCCTCTCCTTATTTCATGAACTGTATCAGTCATCTAGCAAAGTATCTCAGTAGAAATAAAGAAAGAATACAGCTCTTTTTTTTTTTTTTTTTTTTTTTCCTTTCTGTTAATTTGCTTTCAAGATAGTAGTGATGAAAATAAGTTTTATACCTTTAGCACTGCATCAATAAATACATACAACAACTCTGGCATAAACAGATTTATGCAATTATCAAGAAAGATGTAAAATGTCACTCCACACACTTCATTTGGGAAAGAAAAAGAAAGAAAGAAAGAAAGAAAGAAAGAAAGAAAGAAAGAAAGAAAGAAAGAAAGAAAGAAAGAAAGAAAGAAAGAAAGAAAGAAAGAAAGAGAGAAAGAAAGAGAGAAAGAGAGAAAGAGAGAAAGAGAGAAAGAGAGAAAGAGAGAAAGAGAGAAAGAAAGAAAGAAAGAAAGAAAGAAAGAAAGAAAGAAAGAAAGAAAGAAAGAAAGAAAGAAAGAAAGAAAGAAAGAAAGAAAGAAAGGAAGGAAGGAAGGAAGGAAGGAAGGAAGGAAGGAAGAAAACTAATTCAATGTTTACTCTTCAAACATTTAATTAAATTAGTACAAGGGGAAAATTTAATTTATTTCATTTTGTAATAGCTATGCAGCATGTTTCTCTGGAAAACTTCATTAATTTTATTTCCATATTTTCCTGGCATTTTAAAAATATGATACCAGCACCTAATGAATTCTTTTAAATGTGTTCTATTTAAAGTCTGTAATTTAAAACTTCATGGAGCTTTTGGTTTACTTCACCAAGAAGTAACTAAATGCTAATATAAAAAACAAAGACCAAAAACACAACAATAGAAATAAACAAACAAGAAAAACAACTCAAAACCTAACAGTCCACATTAATGAACATTAGGTTGAGCCAAACTTACACCAATCTCCAGAAACAAATGTTACAATGATCTACCATACAAGGCACTACAGAATGATACTGGTGATACAGGCTGCATGAGACTTTTCAGTTTTTCATGCAGAATACCATCTCTTACTTTCAATGACTTGTTTTATATAAAGAAGAGTAAAACCGTCAGAATTTGGTCTTCTTAGTATTATAAAGTTGATGTATTTCCCATCAAAAGTTAAATCAAAAAGTTAAATCAGTTCACAGAAAGAATATCAACTTTCTTTCTACATATTCTCATCAAAATTAAAATGTCTACAAATCTTAGCTCTCCCAGAACTTCATTTAATTAAACTAGCACAAATCCAGATAACTCAACTTACTCTCATTGCTTTCTTTTACATTTTTCAGTGGAATCCATATGAGGAAAATACAGAGAAGGGCATGGTGTGGTGGAGCACGGGGAACAAAAGTGTTAAACATGTTGAGAGAAGTCAGTAGACACTTAATTCATATTCACTGGAAAAGTATTGAGCTATGGATAAACTGTTCATCTGAGAAAACAAAAACTTCAATACTAGAATTACTCCTGATTTAACTTTGGAGAAACTGGCAAGTGTGATTGTACAGGCCTACCTCTTATAAAAGTTAATGGAAATATTAAATCTGTGGTAAGTTAAGGAAAAGTAGTTTAAAACCTTTTTCATTTGCTGATGTAATGCAACTCAAACCCAAATTCCTCACCCCTTTACCCTAATGTTATCATTCCTTATGATTTTGGCAGCATGGCAATATAAACAAGGTAAAAATTTAAAATCCTTTCCTAACCATTGCAAATTTAATAACTACCTATTATAAAACAATTCAATCTTACTTGTTTAGGAATATAAGAATACACATGTATCCAATCATTTCCTCAGATTTTCCCCTAGTGTAACATCATATTTTTTTTCTGATAATATTAAATTATTATTTCTGATTAGAACTATATATTTAGTGTCTTGAATTCACAATTTCATCCTTTATATTGAGCTTGAATTCAGCCTCCTGAAATTACTTGTAAGAAAACACTGGTTCCTGAAAACCAGTGTGATGTCTTGAACACTTCATGCACAGAAAAAGAGCTGAAGGGCAGTAAGAGAAATCCTGATGGAATTATGAATCACTATTTGCAAAAGCTCGGACAGCTCTTTTGGCAACTTTATCATCCTAATCAAAATAATATGGAACAGGAAATCTTTTGATAAAATTCTCAACAAATTACCATCACATAAACTGATATAACTTTAAGGCAGATTGAGCCAAGCTAACTCAGACTCTTCTAGGCCTATGAGTAAGAAGCTGAACAGTTATATCTGGATAGAGAATATCTTTGTGTTCATTCAGAATGTAGCAACAAAAATCATTATACAGAACTAAGGATGCCCATAGCTGTCTGTTTCCTTAAAGACCTGAGAGCTCTACAAAACAAGTGAAGGAAATTATTCCCTCTCCATGCCATATCATTTCAAAAGGTAGACTCCCACCCCACTATTAGCTTCCCTTAAAGGTCTATATTCAAATTTACCATCTTTTCCTCATCTTTATTTTTGTAGTAGCAGACCACAAGAACACCTGAGACCAGAGATCATCTTTGGTCAGTTTATTAGCACACCGGGGCTCTGATCCCTGACATGGATTTTAGCTCATGCCTAGATGACTGTGCTTCCACCACATCTGTGAACTGCAGGTTCAGACTCAAGTGTGTGTGCTACCATGCTCATTTTCTGTCCAAAACAGCATAACCTGCTTTTGCATTCTGAGACAAGGCATACTATACTCACTGTAAGAATTAACACAGCAGGCTGTAAAAGCTTTCCAGATCAGAGTTTATCTGTCTTCAGTTTATTAGCACAATGGGGCTTTGATCCCTAATTTGGATACAAGGAAAAACATTTTGCAGTGAAGACAGCCAAATGATGGAGCATGCTGTCCAGAGGGTTGTGCAGGCTACATCCCTCTGAGATCCAAACCTGAATGGAGGTGGCCTTGAGCAAGATGGACTGTCCTAAGAGCTGACCCTGCTGTGACTGGGACTTTGGACCAGAGACCTCCTGAGCTCCTGTCCAATCTGAGCTCTATAAACTTTATAATGCTCTGTGAGTATTACATAAAGATATGACAGCTAGTTCTTATTAAAGTTTTATTGTTTTTATTGCTATTATTGTTATTGTTGCTTTAGTAAAAACCTTAAAATATTAGTTTGTTTTTACTTTTATTTTTTTCCTTTGTCTTTAAGTATTAAGTCAATGATTTTGATAGGACTTTTTTGACAGCATAGCTTTACATTTTAATGATTTCTATATAGTTCAGGGACAATAGACCATCCCTATATAAGTGTATCCAGAGTAACCTATTCATCCTCTTGGTAGTACTTCATGGGCTAACATAGCTCTGCATTTGTTATTCACAAATGTAGGGTTAATGTCATGATTTTACCTTTACTACTTCTGTAGTAGAGTAAGACAGGCCAATCACTTTTCCTATTTGCCTGTCAATCACTTACTAACAATGACCTGGAATATCAGGTCCTTCACAGGAAGGAAACTTCATTTAGTGGGGAAGACAAGGTTCCTTTAGCTTGGCAAGACTTTCCTAAGAAACAGATGGGTGCTGCTGTTCAAATGTTGGATATCATATTCTTAAACTAAAAATAAATAAATAAAAAAAAGTTGTGTTCTAACCATGACAGAAAAATAACTTCACCAGACTTCTTTTGAGAAATTACAAATCTATTCATGTTCTATGTTTTTTTTTGTTGTTGTTGTTGTTTTATTTTGTTTTTGTTTTTTAATATGCTTTATCCTTCACTCTCCACCTATTCTTCATACACTTTATCTGTACTGAACTATTTTGGTAGTTACATTCTTTCAACACAATAAGATTTAATATATATTCAAAATGTGTTCTGGATGGAATTTCATACATTACAAATATTCCTAAATCTCTGCTATTTTGGGGGTGATTTTATAATTTTATTTTTCTTTTTATTTTTAAATCTTGTTCTTTCAGAATTAAACACATTAAAATATTGCAGCAATACCAAAGAAAAATAACTATGGTGAAGTAAATACATTGACTACCCAATATCCAAAAGATAAAGTAACTAGCCCATGGGACGGAAACATAAACTCATGGACAGTTTGAACAATCACAATATAACCTGTATTATTACCTCACAAAAGGAAAGCTGTCCTCTATCATAGGATATTTTCCTCCCCAAAGCTGTAACATTCTTTGAGTTATATCAGTTACATGTATAATCAAACTTCTAGTACCATTGAACACACTATGCTCTTATCTTTTTAAAAGTGAAATTAGGCAGTTCTACACTAACAAGACTCCTTCCTCTCTGTCTCAGCTTTCCATTTGCTAAGCTGCTTAAATTGTAAAATATCTTTGGAACTTGAGCTGGGCCATTCAAACAGTGCTATAATTTCACCACAGTTTTGCCTGTAGGCTCACACAGAAACTTTGTGTTGATGTAATTGCCTCACACGGTCCTTCAGATTTCTGCTCTCCTAAATGAAATTCTCATCCTGCTCTATGGTCTAGATTCTTTGTATCAAGATGATAGGCAGCATCTGATCACACGGAATTTGTACTGTTTTCTGATCATGAAAATATCCATACCTGTCTTTAGTAGGTACCCATCTTTGTGGGGGTTCATTAGAAAAATATAAACATCAGAGCATTATTAGGTAAAAAAACAACTCCCAGTAACACTGAATTTTGAGATCCTTCAGCTGGCCAACTTTAATCCACATAGTATGTTTTATGGATGATATATTTTGAGTGATATTAAAACTTTTAATCTGTATTATACAGTATTGCAACAGATGTCTTACAGACACTGAAACTTTACATACACAGTTACTTTTATCCATCGGTTCTGAAAACTATAGTGCTAGTGGAAAGTTTTCCACCTAAGTACATTAATTGCACATTGCATCTATCTCTAATTATCTGATTCATTATCTTAAATCTGTATTTATTAAATTGCATACTTTCAGTTAGGTTAATCCTTTAGTCCTCTGGATCATATGCTTGATGACCTTTTAGCAGTACTGACATGTTTTTCTCCACCAGCTGGACTCCCCCCAGTTGGACTTTCACCACTATATCAGTGCACAAGAAATTACCAAATTTAACCATCTGGCAACTTTTAGGCACTTCTTTTCTGAAACAACTGATTTGAAAAACAATTTTAGTAGACGATAATTCATATTTCCTCAGTTGGAATGAATAATACCTGCATATTCTCTCTATTTTCCCTCCTTAAAGGACACTCTTTCTATAATATTGCCAGGATTTTTCTGTTTACTAATGAAGTCTACATTTCCTCCTATTACCTCTAGCTTTTGCCATAAATATTTTCATTAATACAAGTAACTTCTTTCATATATTGCCAATTACCTAAATATCTATTTTTTTTTCCATACTGCCCATTTTCACTGTGTTTCTTTTTATCAGTGTAATCTGTCTCTTATCACAGTAAGAAACAGAAACAGCAGCCAGATGCTGAATGAAATGCTTTGCCAAGCAAGAGTGGTCTTTTGAAGGATACTTGGTTCAGGAGATAAGAGAGATATAACTGGGTAATGACAGAATTTTAAATAAAGCCAGAATAAAACTTAGCAAGCAGCAAAAGCAAAGCAAAACAACCAATCAGTCAGTCAAAACAAAGCCTACCACCACCACCATCAAAACAAAACGAAACAAAACACAACTGACTAACCAAAAAAGCAAAACAAATAAACAAACAAAAAAACCTGACCGCTCACATTTCTATCTACTAGCTGGGCACTCTATTGACTCCAAAGAAAGTTGTTTCCTCAGCATCTCTCAGCCCAGAGACAGCAGAGTCACATTATTTCCAGGATCTATTTAGTTTCCTGCCAGGTGATTAGAGGTTTCTCATTAGTTTCCTTCACGTTATTTCTTTCATGGAGTGCCATTCCATACTGTAGGTGACTGACTAATCAGGGAATTGCTCTGTAATTTGCTAGGTCTCTTTTTTCCTTTTTTCCTAAGATTATAGAAAATAGTTATGAGACACTATCAGAAACATTCAAAAATGCAGAATCATATTGCTGTTAGATCAACTAAAGTCTACAGAACAAAATATGGTAGGTGACACTAAATATATATATATATATGTACATATGCCTGTAATTTTCTTAAGCCTTATTTATATTAGAATACATACAATCTTCTAAAACCCTTAAAACGTTCTTTCCTAGAAATCCAGTATCATTTAAGAGACAATTTCAAACAGCAGTGCAATGGTCCTCCTCCTGCACTTAATGTATTTTCTTGGAGATATCCTGAAAGGCCCTAGTCAGCCTGCTTTCAGACTCAGTGACAGGAGTGAATTGACTATTCTTGAAGCTGTTGTTGATGATGTTGGCTGAGAATGGGGGTGGGAGTGGGGGTAAGAGTTGAAGAGAGACTCTGCTTTTCAGAGTGGATTGCCTGCCATTGAGTGCCCTTACCTAAGCCTAATCTCCTGGAAGGGTTTATTTATTACCCAGTCGTGTGTTTAGCAGGTGTGTTCATACCAGGTACAAATTGCTTGCATTTATTTTGCATGCATTTTTATGTAAATTTGTATTATTTTGCTTTGTATGTTTTTTGTATGTCAGACTTCTTTTTCTTGCAGCTTTCAAAACCTCCTCACAATAATTTAATTTTCCAGGATTACTGCCACCAGTCTACATTCTTCGTTCATAGTATCTTTTAACAACCTTGGATAAAACCCATCTGGACTTCAGGATTTATTGGTTTTGAGTCATTGTAACTCATTTATCACTTCTGTCTTACTGACCTTGAAATCATCCAAGATAGTGAGTGCACAGCCAGTTCAGATGAGATTTCATTAGTGCATTCTGTCTCCAGTAACTGAATTCAGGAACTATGAATAACTGTCTTGAATACATAAACTTAAGCAGAGAAAAATGCATACACAGAGGAGAATCCCAAATCCTCAGTTTTATTGAAGACAGCTAAGTGTGTGGGTGTGGGGTCTTTCTGGGCAGTAATTTCCAGTAGCAGTAAGTTACTTGTAACATTGAACGAAACACACATAAGTTTTTTATCTCTTACGTCTATGTGGGTGTAAAAAATGCTGATAGCTTGACTCACCATCTGTTTTAGAGAGAGAGAGAGCTTCATATTGCCTTGGCATTTCTGAGTTCCATAATCCTAAAATATATTTTTCTTAAGGCACAATCAACTACAATTTTCAAGGAATACAAAGAATCAAAATACAAGGGACTGCACTTTTGCAAGCAGCTGCGAGAGTGAGGGCAACAGGAACACTGCTGCATCACCACAAACACCTTCAAATCCTGTACCAGAGCTGCGCTTCACTGTTGAGTTGGGACCACAGGTAGGGGCAATCAGATATAGTCCTATAGCTGGGCTACAGCTCTGCACTTTCATCAGTTTCAAAGCATAAACGTTGTTTCCATAGGAGGGGACTTTAAACTCAGTGGAGGCTACAAAAGTATTTGTTCTATGTCGAACCACATGGTTGGTACTACACAGAGCAATAGATGCTGTTAACTTGTGGTATCACAACAATTTTCACTGTGTTTGTAAAGGGTCAAGATTACAGCTCTGGAGACCTTGGTCTTTTGTTAAAACTCTAGAAATGCTAAAACTCAGTCCAAGCTCCTGCACACCAGTTGGCTCACGCTACCCAGCCTTGCTCCAGAGGGCCCACTTCTGGTCATAATAGAGTGACTCAGTGCCATTCAAAAAGTAGTGGAGCAGCAATTGTAATGAATAGTTTAAAAATAAATAATAATATAAATAAAATAAAAATAAATAATAATAAGTGACTAGGTCATCTATTCCATTTTTATGTAATTGTACAATTGCTCCTTATTAAGTATTTTCTACTACTTTGTGATGTCTATTTTTCATTACTTGAGTTCTTGGTATTTCCACTGAGACTTACAGACATCTGTGTGCATTCATGCCAAATCTGGTGATAGTTTCTGTGTGCTGTGACTAGCGGAGTAGAACAGATGACACTGGAGAAGAAGCATGGTCTAACAGCCCCAGTGGGGCATAGTATATTAGGCATTATACAGAATGAATGAAGGAATGCAACAGCTACACGTTGTGTATGTGTGATTTATTTATTTTTCTTGCAAGTTCTGCTAGCCATAATCAAAGCTCACACTACCCACTCCATAGTCAAATTTAAATCCTGCTAAGAAAGGATCTCTTATACCAACTTCAGCATAGCATGTTGTAGACCATTCAGCATTTCTACACAAAAGAACAGCTGGCACAAAATTATTGCAAGCAGACAATTTCAATCTTTATTTAAAAGAGCATTACTACCGTATTCTTAAGAGTTATTGAAAGCTTGCTCATCCAGTAAGAAGCATCAGTATCTGGTAACACCCAACCTCCCCCCAAACACTCTTTGCTTATGCCAGCCACTGAGAGGAGAATTCTGTCCAGCACAATTAATCCCTACTTACAAGACAGGCAGGGATGGAAAGTGAAACAATTACCTTTTTTTTAAAACAAAACAAAACAAAACAAAACAAAAACAAGCAAGCAAACAAAAACAAAACAAAACAAAACAAAACCGTGACTGAAAAACATACGCTAATAGTACTACTCTGATTTCTTTTCATTTTTCATAATGAAGTGAGAGATCACAATATTGATGTTTAGAGGGCTACAGTCTAATACAAACATATAAAGTAAGGTACCATTCTACTTCAATGAACTAGAGAGAAGTGTTTGTTGTTTTTTGTTTGGTTGGTTGTTTTGTTTTGTTGCTGTTGAGCAGAAAAAAAGCCATTGAAGATATAAATATTTTCAAAAAATTACAGTCTTTCCAGAGGAAAACAAACACAAAAATCTGGGGAAAAGGCAATTTCAAAACCATTTATGGAAAAAAAAAATTAGAAAACAGCACCTTCCTGATATAATCATAAAATCTATCAGATTAATTTACTTCATTCATTTATCTGTCACATTCTTATGATGTATCCTCAAACATGAACAGCATCTTAACCTGACAGCTGGGCAAACTGACACTTCTTTCACTGTAATGAACTACTTACAGTAATGCATTTACCATTGTGCCTTTTGAAATGCTAGTGAAAGGTTATCGCTATTTTGCGTTCAACCTTTTAAGAGTACAATATTAAAGATATAGAATCATAAAGTTAAATACCTTGACTTTGTCTCTGGTATCCTTCCTGACACTACTATATCACGACTGGGGTAACTTGTTCCCTTTTGCTTCAGCTAGGCTATTTACTAGTCACCAAATGGATGCAAAGGAAGACTAGAAGCACAGATAATCCAGATTATCTAGAACCCAGAGACAGAAAATTAAGAAATTAAGAAATAAAGAATGAAAGAAAACTAACAAAAAAAAAATCAAAGACATGATTAATAATGCAGAGTAATAAAGGGAAAGATGCAGAAAATTTACAATGAAAACTCAACATAGTAAATATATTTGAATTGAAGAAAAAATGTATAGGCAAGAAATGTATAGTCTTTTTTTTTCAAGCAGTAGTTATGGAAAACCTACTGTCCTGTATCTAAATATTTTTAACCTTATTTGTATTTATGATATATTTCTCCACTTCCTGTAACATTTCTTCACTCTTTCCTTATTCTACATGCACTTTAATTATGTATTAATTTATCTGTTGGAAGTTTGCTACTTCTATGTCCTCTCTTTGAGAGGTAGAGGAAAGTTGGTTAACTGGACATGGAAGAACATGGGAGAGATGGATAAGTTTTGTTGTCTAGTTAAAATATTAAGTTAAAATATTTCTCTGCAGCACATAAGACAGTGTGAAAAGAACTGGAAATGCTGTATGGGGATAGCAGAACATTAACCAGCTTTTCTCTGAAAGACATACTGTACCTGCTTTTGAGAAATTACGTTGTTCATCCTCTCCCATCATCGTATCCTCTCTATTCATAAATTTAAGATCCAGGAAGAAGTAGGGGACAAATTAACTGCTCCCACATAGCTCTGTACCACAGGGTCCATCCGTCAGGAGCAAATGGCTACAGCACAGGTCCCTCACGGGTGGCAGCTCCCCCCAGCCCCCCTGCTCCTGCATGGGCTCCTCTCCCTGGGCTGCAGCTCTGGCCTGGTGCCTGCTCCTCCAGGCCACATCTACTTGCTCCACCGGGGGCTCCTCCACAGGCTGCAGCGTGGAGATCTGCTCCATGTGGGACCCGTGGGCTGCAGGGGGACAGCCTGCTCCACCAGGGGCCTCTCCACAGGCTGCAGGGGAACTGCTGCTGCCTGCCTGGAGCACCTCATGCCCTCCTGCTGCACTGATCTTGGGGGCTGAAAGGCTGCTTCTCACTCCTCTCTCTCTCAGATGCTGTTGTGCAGCATTTTATTATTATTATTATTTTATTTTATATGTATAGATATAGATATAGATATAGATATATCCACTTCTTTAAACCTGCCCTCAGAGAGGCGCAAGCAATATTGGCATATTGACTTGCCTCTGGCCAGTGTTGGGTCCCTTTGGAGCTGGCTGAAACTGGCCCTTACCTCACATGGGGCACTAACACCCCTGCAGCCCCCTCTGCTACCAAAATCTTGCCATAAAAGCCCACTACACATGCAGTAACCTGAACCCACCATTGTATGGTCTGCGCAGCCAAGACTGCCACCAGCCTTCAACTCCCCAGCCAGTCCTTTGTTTTTTAATATAAGGTCCAGCAGCACACCTCTCCTCACTGGCTCTGCTACCTGCATCAAAAAATTATCGTCAGTGCTCTGCAGGAACCTCTTGGACTCTTTTTGCCCAGCTGTGCTGTCTTTCCATCAGATAACAGGGTGGTTGAAGTCCCTCATAAGAATCAGGGCCAGTGATTGTGAGCTGTCTGTTGAAGGCCTCCTTGACTTCCCCCCTAATCAGGTGGCCTGTAGTAAACACCCACAACAGTGTCACCCAGGGTAGCCTGCCCTTTAATCCTTAAGCACAAGCTCTTGACTCACTCTTCTTCCACCCTCAGTAGAGCTTAATACATTCCAGTTGCTCTCTCACAGTTGCTCCACCACCTTGCCTTCCTTGTCTGTATTTACTAAAAAGCACACAACCATCTACTTACTGGTTTAGAAGACTGTCATACACAACTTGGCCAGCAGGTCTAGGGAAGTGACTGTCCTCCTGTACCTGGCTCTGGTGAGGCCACACCTCGAGTACTGTGTTCAGTTTTGGGCCCCTCACTACAAGAAGGACATGGAGGTGCTTGAGCGATTCCAGAGAAGGGCGACGAAGCTGATGAAGGGTCTGGAGAACAAGTGCTACGAGGAGCGGCTGAGGGAGCTGGGCTTGTTCAGCCTGGAGAAAAGGAGGCTCAGGGGCGAACTTATTGCTCTTTATAAGTACATTAAAGGAGGCTGTAGTGAGGTGGGGGTTGGTCTGTTCTCCCACGTGCCTGGTGACAGGACGAGGGGGAATGGGCTAAAGTTGCGCCAGGGGAGTTTTAGGTTGGATCTTAGGAAGAACTTCTTTACCGAAAAGGGTTGTGAGGCATTGGAATGGGCTGCCCAGGGAAGTGGTTGAGTCACCATTCCTGGAGATCTTAAAAAGACATTTAGATGTTGAACTTAGTGATATGGTTTATTGGAGGACTTTTTAGTGATAGGTCAGAGGTTGGACTCGGTGATCTTGAGGTCTCTTCTAACCTAGACAATTCTGTGATTCTGTGATTCTTACTCGTTTAGAAGATTGTCATACACAGGAGCCACAGAAACACATGCAATTAGTGATGTAGATTACATTGTCAATGGGTGAATTAAGATATATCACATATTTAAAATTTGCAAATTTATTTAAGTGTCAGCTACTGACTTCAACATGTGGCCAGGAATTTGGTATGAGATTCCTCTTTAATTTGAAGAAGGAGAGCTTAAAAGACTGTGACAGATTCTGGGGAGGACTAATTTGTTCTTTTGTTGCAAACTGAAAACTCAGTTTCTGCCTTCTGTTAGGAAACAAAATACAGATGGCAAAAGTGTTTTCTAAGCCTGTAAGAAGCAATTTTTTCTTCCCACCTCCAAATAAATTAATTTAGTTCTCCAGTGGTAGAAAATAAAATGTGCAATATTTATTCCAGGTTCTCTGTAATTTTATTGTAAATCAATATGAAAATGCCCTCTATTTTTTTCTTCAGTTTCAACAAAGAAGAAAACCAAGCAAACAATAGAGGGACATACAAACCCACATTTTTACCCCACGGGTAAAAATTCAGAAAATCTGACATGATTAAAAGAAATTAATGGAAGTATTGTGTAATGTAACTGTTGCTCTTGCTGACGGCATTGAAATCAGCATGTTAAATATTCTACAGTCAGCAACATTCAGTGCTTTTCGACATGCTCACATATGCTAAATGCATGTGAATGCACTGCTGGACATTGAGCAATACACTGAACAAAGACAACTGGAACCTCTGGAATGGGTGAAATGCACACAGAGGAGCAGATATTCAGCTCTGTTGTGTAACTGATTACAGACCTTTCATACATTGCCTAGCTGGCAACTTTGAAGTCACATTAGATTGGCATAAACAGTAGAACAGAATGAAACAAATCACCAGCAGAAGGCAACCAGAATCTACCAATCATTTGACCTTGCCACCTTCCATCCTTTTCTCATGCCTTCTTTCAAGCCTGTTATATACAAGTGTCAGCTAAGCCTCCATTCCATAATACGAGTATTTCTGTTATGTATCAAAATAGTTGTCTCTGTGGAATGAAAAGGAATATGGCTAAGAATGTCCTCTGAATTTAGGGTGGCATGTCTGACCACTTCTGCATTGTAATTAAATTTTAATTCAAAAACAAAACTAAAGTTCTCCCCTGAATTTCATCTTGTTTGCACTTTGTCTTACCTTTGCAGCCATGTAAACAAATTGCACTGTTTCTGCAGCTGTTTGGCAGAAAACTTCCTGAGCACAGTAGGCTGACCAACAAGAGATATCATCCTGACAAAGACAGACACAGTACTAACTTGAAACAGTTTTTGACAAGAATTATTAGCACTTCTCCTGAGCATTATATGATAAGTCTGGAGCAGGAAAGGATGTATCCCAGAGAACAAGTCATATCAGTTCCTGAACCAACAGAATTATGAAAACCAGGCAGGCAGAATGACTCTCTTCTGCTAGACAAATCAAAGTCTGGCTCACCAGGAACATGGACTGAAAGAAGCATTTGGAAATCATGCTTCATTTAATGCCACTAAGCAAAGCTCCTTAAGAATGCATTCCCCATTCCAGCTCATGTTTACTCCCTACTACTTCTTCACCCCTGGTTACATGCTGATGGGTTTGAACCTACCGATGAAAAGAACTTGTGTGCATGTGAAAACCACCAATTATTGCTACAGGTTGCCATTTTTCCACAAATTTCTATCTCATTTAATTGTTGAAGTGAATTTGCTGAGCTGGCTTAATATTTTACTGGGGAGAGATACATTTCATTGTCATGGAAACTTTTGAGTTTTTGTTTTCTTTAATCTAAAAGGAAATAATTCAGACAAAGCATTTTTTGTTGTTGTTGTTGTTGTTGTAAGTACTGCATGTTTGTCCACATTTCCATCTTGTGGAGTATATTCCATCCCTTCCATAGCTACAGCTTGTGAGAGAGGAGAAAACAAGCTGTTATTCCTAGCTTTCTGTGGAGCAGGCAGAATTATACACTTCATTTTAAGCAAAAATTTATATATGATAGTGTTGTACAGAAATAGATAACTGGGGCACTAAGAACAATATAATTCATGCTCTGTATCTAAAATGTGCCTTAACATTGCTTCCAATATGAGTCCTGCATATATAGCATTACCTAAGTAAGTAAGTAGAATAAAATTGTAGGTTTTATCAGCAATTATTTTTGCAGTAATGACAGAATACTGTTAAAAGGTGTGTTCCAGGTCTCATATGACAAGCCTAATACAACATAAATAAATAAATAAATAAATAAACTAATCTGTAGATTGGTCTAGAACTGAGATTCCCATACTTGATCGGTAATGCTATGGTACCTTGTTTGTGGCTGCCCTACAGAAGTGTTTTAAAAATTGAAGTATTTACATTTTAATTAAATTGACTTTTAGCTGAAGTGTAAAGTTGGACATTGATGCATGAAAAATACTGAAATTAAAGACTGATTTCAGTGCAAAATATTTGGGAGCCAATGGCCCAGAAACTGTTAACTGTCCACCTTAAGAATCAAAGAATCACAGAATCACAGAATTTCTAGGTTGTAAGAGACCTCAAGATCATCGAGTCCAGCCTCTGACCCAACACTAACAGTCCCCACTAAACCATATCCCTAAGCTCTACATCTAAACGTCTTTTAAAGACTTCCAGGGATGGTGATTCCACCACTTCCCTGGGCAGCCCGTTCCAATGTCTAACAACCCTTTCGGTAAAGAAGTTCTTCCTAAGATCCAACCTAAAACTCCCCTGGTGCAATTTAAACCCATTCCCCCTCATCCTGTCACCAGGCACGTGGGAGAACAGACCAACATCCACCTCACTACAGCCTCCTTTAAGGTACCTGTAGAGAGTGATAAGTTCGCCCCTGAGCCTCCTTTTCTCCAGGCTGAACAAGCCCAGCTCCCTCAGCCACTCCTCATAGGACTTGTTCTCCAGAGCCCTCACCAGCTTTGTCGCCCTTCCCTGGACTCTTTTGTGCACCTCCATGTCCTTCTTGTAGTGAGGGGCCCAAAACTGAACACAGTACTCGAGGTGCGGCCTCACCAGAGCCGAGTACAGGGGGACAATCACTTCCCTAGCCCTGCTGACCACACTGCTTCTTATACAAGCCAGGATGCTGTTGGCCTTCTTGGCCACCTGAGCACACTGCTGGCTCATATTCAGCCAACTATCAACCATCACTCCCAGGTCCTTCTCTGCCAGGCAGCTTTCCTCTCCCAGCCTGGAGCTCTGCTTGGGGTTCTTGCGCCCCAGGTGCAGGACTCGCCACTTGGCTTTGTTCAACTTCATGCAGTTGACCTCAGCCCATCGGTGCAGCCTATCCAGATCGTTCTGCAGAGCCTCCCTACCCTTGAGCAGATTGACACACGCACCTGACTTGGTGTCATCTGCAAACTTACTGAGGGTGCACTCAATGCCCTCATCCAGATCATCGATGAAGATATTAAAGAGGACCGGCCCCAGCACCGAGCCCTAGGGAATGCCACTAGTGACTGGCCTCCAGCTGGATTTGACTCCATTCACCACGACTCTTTGGGCCCGGCTATCCAGCCAGTTTCTAACCCAACGAAGAATGCGCCAGTCCAAGTCAAGAGCAGCCAGTTTCTCAAGGAGAATGCTGTGGGAAATGGTGTCAAAAGCCTTGCTGAAGTCAAGGTAGACCACATCCACAGCCTTTCTCTCATCCACCAAGTGCATCACTTTGTCATAGGAGGAGATCAGGTTTGTCAAGCAGAACCTGCCTTTCATAAACCCATGCTGACTGGGCCTGATCGCCTGCTTACCCTGCAAGTGCTGCGTGATGACTCTCAAGAGAATCTGCTCCATGAGCTTCCCTGGCACTGAAGTCAAACTGACAGGCCTGTAGTTTCCCAGGTCAGTCCTCTGGCCCTTCTTGTAGATTGGCGTCACGTTTGCTAGCCGCCAGTCAACTGGGACCTCCCCCGATAGCCAGGACTGTTGATAAATGATGGAAAGCGGCTTGGCCAGCTCCTCTGCCAGTTCTCTCAGTACCCTTGGGTGGTTCCCATCTGGCCCCATCAACTTGTGCACATCCAAGTGCCATACCAGGTCACCAGCCATTTCTTCATGGATAGTGAGGGCCACATTCTGCTCCCCATCCCCTTCCACCAGCTCAGGGTACTGGGTATCCAGAGAACAACCGGTATTGCCGCTAAAGACTGAGGCATAGAAGGCATTAAGAACCTCCACCTTTTCCTCATCTCTTGTAACTAAGTTTCCCCCTGCATCCAGTAAAGGATGGAGATTCTCCTTAGTCCTCCTTTTTGTGTTGATATATTTATAAAAATGTTTTTTGTTATCTTTAACGGCAGTAGCCAGACTGAGCTCCAGATGGGCTTTGGCCTTCCTAATTTTGTCCCTGCACAGCCTCGCAACATCCTTATAGTCCTCCCTAGTGGCCTGCCCACTTTTCCAAAGATTATAAACCCTCTTTTTTCTCCTAAGCTCAAGCCACAATTCTCTGTTGAGCCAGGCTGGTCTTCTTCCCCACCAGCTCGTCTTTGGGCAAGTGGGAACAGACCGTTCCAGCGCCATTAAGATTTCCCTCTTGAAGAGCGCCCAGCTCTCCTGGACTCCTCAGCCCCTCAGAACCACCTCCCAGGGGACTCTAACAGCCAGTGTCCTGAACAGCTCAAAGTCAGCCCTATGGAAGTCCAATACAGCGGTTTTACTGGTCCCGTTCCTGGCCTTGCCAAGAATAGAGAACTCCACCATTTCGTGGTGACTCTGCCCAAGACAGCTCCCGACAATCACATCCTCCACCAGTCCTTCTCTGCTTGTGAAGAGAAGGTCTAGCAGGGCGCCACCCCTGCTAGGCTCACTAACCAGCTGTGTCAGGAAGCTATCTTCCACGCTCTCCAGAAACCTCCTAGACTGCTTTCTCTGGGTTGTGTTGTGCTTCCAGGATATGTCAGGGAAGTTTAAGTCCCCCACGAGAACAAGCGCTGAAGATTTCGCAACTTCTGTCAGCTGCCTGTAGAACTCCTCATCCGTCTCCTCATCCTGGTTTGGCGGTCTATAACAGACCCCCACCAGGATGCTAGCCTTGTTGGCCTTCCTGCTGATCCTAACCCAAAGGGACTCGACCTTGTCATTCCGAGCCTCGAGTTCCACAACATCGAAAGATTCTCTAATATAGAGAGCCACAAGTGAAGCTCAAGTATCTTTGGCTAATAAATCTGAAAAGTGACTGTGTTTAACTAATACTACCAAAATTTGATTCTATACCTATTGACATATAATAATAATAATAATTATAATAATAAAAATAAATTGCAAACTAAAGTAAATTAGGGACACGTTATTAATGAACAAAATTTTAACTCACAGATATAAAATAATTGGATTCAAAATTCCAGTTTTCAAGGAGTTTATTCCTTAAAACTTTGCTTTTACACATAGGTAGAAAAAAAAACAGTAATTCACTTACCAGTTTCCAACACAGAAACCTGTATACGCGCAGCTCTTCAGCCAGCTAGTCTGAACTTGTAAGGAGGCACTTCCCTTCAACATCTACTGTTGCTATGCACCATAACACGTTATGGAACATTATAAATTGTGTAGCCTCAGGTGTGTGTCATGCTATCTCTTGGTACTTTTGCCAAAAGCTTTGATGTAACTATTCTTTATAAAGCAGATACCATCATGCATGTGGACATCATTCATGATAACAAAAGTAGTTTTATGTCTTTAACCATCATTCAAACAGGTGGCTATTGAATGGTGACAAGATACAAACTCTTGCATCAAGAAAATTCTCTTCTATACACTCAATATTAGTTTGATGTATTTTACCAATAGTACTATAATGAAGCACAAGAAATGTGTCAGTACAGTAGTAAGACTTCTAGAAATTCCAGTTCCGAGCTAACAGTGGCAAAGTTGTTAAAAAGCATATTCTCATTTTTTGTCCTTCAGAAAGTGTTGCTAATAATTACAAATTATACCCCTATTTTTATTTAATATATCTTCAAATTATTTGATAGAGGTTAAAGTACCAATTTATTTTAACTAGATATGGTGGAATTATATTTCTACACTATTTTCATTCCTCTATACTCATAAAGAGGAAAGCTGAAATTACGAAAGTTATTGGCTATCACAAGTGGGAGATATAATGTCACATCTATATACAGAACTTTTAATAAAAAGGAAAATAGAGACACAAAATAAGGGAAATACATTCTTCATTTATAGGATAATAGAGGAGAATTTCTAAATCAATGTATTTGCATTCAGATTATTACCATTTTAAAAGATACTCTCAAATCTTGCAATAATAATGAAATATCTTCAAATATTTTTTTCATCAATTATAGAATAAAGAATAAAGAAATGTTTTCCATAAATATTATGTTTTGAGGGCAAAAGTTTTGTATGAAAATACTTTATTTCTTCTGGGATAATGTATACTCTGAAAGGACTGATCACTCAAAACATGTGAATGTGTCAAAATCCACAGTTCCTTACTATTCAGAATGAAAAATAAATTATTCTGAATATTTAAAATTTTAAAATTAAATCAGTATTTCAAAGATTAAATTAAAACAGAAGAGCTGATGAAGGTCTTTATTTCAGATCCTAAAATCCAATTAATGAAGTGAATAACCATTGTGCATAGAAAAAATACAGGTAAATCTTTTGTGACAAATCCCTGTTGTTTCTTTCAAATTGTTGCTAATTTTTCTTTGTGCATATCAAGTGGATGCTCAAGATCTTTAAAAGACAACAGTTTATAATGCATTTCCACCCCCATATCATCATAACACCTATAAAGTACGGGGAGCTTTTATAAGAAACAACAGAGTTTGTTCCACCTGTCTTTTATTTAGGGTCTTCCCAGCCCATTGCAGGTGATTAGGAGCCAGCCCTCACCAGGCAATAATCAGCATTACCCTTATTTACTTTACTGGCCCTTACTGTAGTCTAACTGCAAGGCACACCCTTTTCCTTACTCATAACTGGAATGAAAAATGTCTCATTGATGTTTTTCTCTTTCCTTTTAGCCAGGTGCTGGCATACTGACACAAGCTGACCCATAATCATTTGAACAGTCATAACGATTTCAACAGGACTGTTCCTGGAGTACACAAACAACTAGCACGAGGAAGAGTGGCAAGATAGGAACCCTTCTGGGTACCAACAGCCACCATGCTGTGGCCTGAGCTATGTATCCCCCTCTTGCCTGTTCCCCACCCAAATGTACCTTCTGATGTCGTCCTTAAGCCTGGAGTATGGGCAAGCATTCACAGCTCCTGGTTCCTCCCAGGAGAACTTCTGGACCAGAAACCAGGAGCTTGGCTTCAGTTTCCCCATCTCCTACCCAGGCAATTTTGTTACTAAGCCAAAGAAGGGTTTGCATAGCTTGTTGCAGGATTACAGCCACAAGCTACAAACCTTTCACAATTAACCCCTTATTAACCAACGGAGCAGTGTCTGAGAGCAGCACATTACTTTCCGTTTTCCTTATACAGACTTCTGCCGACATACCAGTGTGCCAACAGCTACTAAACACAGCTGCTTAGTGACCTCAGAGCTGAAGTCTAGACATAAAACTAAGAAACATCTTTAAAGAAGTTCTTTAAACATCATCCAAACCAACACAGTTTAGATGGCTACAAAACATTTTAAGCCAAAATCTAACATTATGCAACTTTGCCTAAAACAGGTGCTTCAGTAATAGAGATATTCAAAGATATTTTTTTTTCTTTCTGTAAATTGAGTGAAGCCAGCTTTCCATCTAGAAGTGATGCTTAGATTCCTACAAGTATTTCAGCCAGCAAAGAAAAGCAAAGCAATTATGTGAATGAAGTTTTCTGAAAAGCCTTTAATTCTGGCAAATAAAGTCACTGAATTTCCCAAGTGATTTCAGAATGCCATAAGAGTCGGGATCTCCTTAAAAATGAGGTGATTTGTGAATGTGGTGAACATCTCCTTAAGCATTAGGCGACTTGTAAACGTGATATCCCTTTCATGCACAGCTTCCCCCACCCCCATCTTCCTTTTTTCACCCCAGTTTGAGACTGGCACAAGCTCTACTTTTGAATGAGGCAGACATTCCTTAGGATGTACTGCCAAAAATAATGGAAAGCTTGATACAATGGAATGGTATAAAATGGTACCTGAAATGCTTAGAAAACCATAAAATTTAATGTTGCACAGCTCTCATAGTCTGTGCCAACTACTGCAGCTGCTAAGACGTACTTGAGGAATCTAGGATTTTTTTTTCCTTTTTCTGTGGAGTCCCACAGACATCTGTCTTAAGGAAACTTTGTTTATAGTATCAACAGTTACAGCCTGCAAAATGGTCCAGAAAAAAAGCTTCTGTACATTCACAAAGGACTGAAAGAGATGAAAAAGTGCTCCTAATAAACTGCTCACAGGAATTAATTGTGGAATGAAACACAGCATCTTAAATGTTCTTCCTGACTCTTCCAAATGTAATTTGTAACCCTGGTGTTTTGCTAGGCACAATCCTGCACAGCAGAACACAGAAGAGGGCCACAACCCACACAGTGTGAGTGGGGTCTGGGATTCCACACCCTGGGGACAGGCTTAAAGGGTTTCCTGATGACCCTCAGGCAGACCTTGCTAAAGCTGCACAATGTGCTCCATATGAAGACAGAGATACTGACATGTCTCTGTACTGGTCCTTATTTGTCACCATAACAGAGAGAAAAGAAGCCACCTGTCAGTTATACCACAGGCTTAAGAGGGCAGGTATCTCCTATTACCATAATCTGAGTTTTTTGCAGATTGACTCGGCACTAGCCTGTAACTGATCTAATGCAGGGTTAGGGTGTGTGATGGAAAGACTCTTTTGCCCCATGCTGGTATTTTCCTGGAGGATAAAAGCTAGAGGGTTTCCCTCTAGTTTTCCAGACATGGTCCTGGGCAGCCTGCTGTGGGTGTCCCTGCTTGAGCAAGGTGGTTGGACCAGAGGGCCTCCAGACGTTCCTTCCCATCTCAGCCATTCTGTGACTCTTAAACAGGCCCGGGATCATCGTGCTGAACACCGCTAGATAGTACTGGCTCACCTTTTCCTCACTTTTTATTTCAATTTTGTTTTAATAGTCCCAAGACATAGGAAATAGATCCTTACAATCTTACTTGAAGATAATGAATCATAGAATCATAGAATATCCCGAGTTGGAAGGGACCCATAAGGATCATCAAGTCCAACTCCTGGCACCACACAGGTCTACCCAAAAGTTTAGACCATGTGACTAAGTGCACAGTCCAATCACTTTTTAAATTTAGACGGACTTGGTGAAGTGACTACTTCACTGGGGAGCCTGTTCCAGTGTGCAGCCACCCTCCCGGTGAAGAACCTCTTCCTGATGTCCAGCCTAAACTTCCCCTGCCTCAGCTTTACTCCATTCCCATGGGTCCTATCACTGGTGTTTACAGAGGTCAACTGCCTCTCCATTCCCCCTCGCGAGGATGCTGTAGACCACGATGAGGTCCCCCGTCAGCCTCCTCTTCTCTAGGCTGAACAGGCCCAATGACCTCAGCTGCTCCTCACATGTCTTCCCCTCTAGGCCCTTCACCATTTTCGTCACCCTTCTCTGGACACTCCCCAACAGTTTAATGACCTTCTTGTACTGTGGTGCCCAGAACTGCACACAGTACTCGAGGTGAGGGCGCACCAGTGCAAAGTAGAGAGGGACAATTGCCTCCTTCAAGCGACTAGCAATGCTGTGCTTGATACACCCCAGGATACGGTTGGCCCCCCTGTCTGCCTGGGCACACTGCTGGCTTATATTCAACTTGATGTCAACCACAGCCCCCAGATCCCTCTCTGTGGGGCTTGTCATCTCCAGCATCTTGTCATCCAGTCTGTACATATAGGCAGGGTTGTCCCATCCCAGGTGCAGGATCCGGAACTTGCTCTTGTTAAACTTCATGCAGTTGGTGAGCTCTCCAGCTCACCAATCTGTCCAGGTCTCTCTGCAAGGCCTTTCCACCCTCATCTGAGTCCACAACTCCTCCAAGTTTGGTGTTGTTGGCATTTGCTCAAAACACCTTCTAGTCCTGCTTCCAGATTGTGGCCTTAAAACAGAGCCTTGAGGGACCCCAGTAGTGACCATCCACCAGCCAGATGTGGCCCTATTTACCACAACCCTTTGAGCGCTGCCCATCAGCCAATTGTTCACCCATCATATGATGTTTTTGTTAAGTTGTACGCTGAACATTTTGTCCAGTAGGACCCTATGGTAAGCCATGATAAAGCCTTGCTGAAGTCCAAAAAGATCACATCAGCCGGTTTCCCTTGATCGACTAGACGGGTGATTTTGTCATAAAAGGAAATCAAATTTGTTAGGCAGGACCTACTCCTCATGAACCCGTGTTGGCTGGGACCAATGACAGCAGTGTCCCCCAGGTGCACTTCAATAACTTTAAGAATCATCTTCTCCATAATTTTATCAGGCACTGACGTGAGACTGACAGGCTTGTAATTGCTAGGGTCTTCTTTCTTGCCCTTCTTGAAAATTGGCACAACATTTGTCAGCTTCCAGTCTACTGGGACTTCCCCAGATTCCCAAGATCATCGAAAAATAATTTGAGAGAGGTCCTACAATGATGTCAGCCGGCTCTTTAAGCACCCTGGGATGAATTCCATCCAGACCCATGGACTTGTATGGATCCAGGCAAAGCAGCAAATCCACACACATTCAGGGCTGGTTGGGAGTTTGTCATTCCCACCGTCATGGTCCTCCAGCTCTGGGCACCCTGGGTCCCGAAGCCCATCATCAGCATTGAAGACAGAGGCAAAGAAGGCATTAAATGTCTCTGCCTTGCCTATGTCATTGTCTGTGAGGAGTATTTATATTTATATTTATATTTATATTTATATTTATATTTATATTTATATTTATATTTATATTTATATTTATATTTATATTTATATTTATATTTATATTTATATTTATATTTATTTATATTTATATTTATATTTATATTTATATTTATATTTATATTTATATTTATATTTATATTTATATTTATATTTATATTTATATTTATATTCCTTTCAAGCAGATGCTATCATCAGTGTAGACTGTGCCCAAGATAATATGGAAGCACTCAGCACTATTCTCAGAAACCCAGTAGAGTCAAAATAGGCTGTAGATCCTGATTCAGACTTTCAGAGTTTCAAGAAGAGGGCCTGAAGCTGTGAAGTGTGCACCACACCTCCTCACACAAAGGTGGGATAATCAGGACCAAATGAGAAAATAAAATAAAAAATAAAAAATAAAAATAATAATAAAAAAACATTTGGGGAGACAAGAAAAGAGAGGAAGCATGTAAATGACAATCTAAATGTGTTGGGGACAGAAGTCATGGATTTGGGGAGTACAATAAACTAAATGAAAGCTTCCTATGGTATCCTTTCTCCCACCGTAATAGTGTTTATATGCAGCTTATAACATTTCACCCCAATGAAGAAATCATCATCATTGAGATTTGATACAATCAGGGCAAGGAAAGACACAGAGCAGGCTTTTAAGAAATTGAAAAGTTCACACTAACCTCACCTTGGCAACAAGGTAGGTTTCTAACCTTAAGAAAATACTTATAATGTTAAATTGCTCTTTCAAAAGCTGGTGAACAATCGGACAAATTAAATTCACTGGTAGATAACTTTGCTGCAAAAACTAGCTATCTAATGCCTTCAGTCTCAATAAGTGAAATAGCTCAAGAACTCAAAGTATACTTGTGGAATTCTTGAATACAGTAGTTCAGAAAATTAGGAAACTCCCCAGGTTTGGTCACACCAAACACTACTTCTGAGAAATTACTTTCATTCCCAGTAGTATTTGAAGCCCTAAGAGACTGCTTCCTTTTGCAAATATAATGTTAAGAAATAATTTATATTGTGTATGAATTATGGTTTCTAAGAAAAATCTTACTAGCTTTTGAAACTCTTGGGAAGCTAAAACAAGTTCCAACAATGTTATTGGGCATGGAGAACTTGTATTTATTACTACTTTCTGAGACGCTATAGCTGTTTATCCACAAGAAATATTTGCAAAACTTGAATGTTTTTGAAATACCTTACATATTTTGTGGCTACTCCCATCATTATTATAAGCGTACTATCAAATTTTCTTGATATTGATGTTAAGCTTAAGCTGCTTTATTTAGTTATTTATTTATTTATTACTCAGCAAAGAGAATGTGTATTTATATAAAATAATCAGTCATCTTTTCCAGGGAAGTCGTTTTGCAAACCCATCCAAATAATTTTACATACATAAAATGACATGGCTGATGCATGGTAATATAGGTAACTTTTAGCAGACATGTTTCCATCTCTTACACATCTGAGAAAGTGACATCTGGGACTTTGAAGACGTGTTCACATGTAAACTTTGAACATCCATTTGCAAAGTAATACTGTGCTAGATGTTACTTACACACAAAGTTTAGTCTGGTATAGGGTGGGATAAACTAATATCCAGGCATACAACATACCTGTGCTGCACCAGAAAATGTTTGAATTCAAAGGCAGAAAACAACTACTCATTACTGTTTTTTTGCTGTTCACCACAAGTCAAAAGAAACAGGCAATCAATACCCATAGTGCCATAGTAGCAACTTCTGGTACTTAGAATCACTTAGAAGTGATGTAACTTAATCCTTTTTGTAGTAAAGACAGCATTTCAACTCTGTAGCCCAAGCCCAAACATTTGAACTGTGCTCTTGGAGAGCTATAATTTTAAAGCCATCATCAGCACAAGTTTAGAACCTAGTATGGCCAGAGTTTGAAAGCGTACTGCCTTTTTTCCATCTCCTAAAATAAATGAAAAGATATATTCCTTGGATATATTTGTAGGCATGCTATAAGGTACACATAAATTACTACACAGCTGTCACCTGCAATCTTGTACAAAATCATTTGATAATTTTGCAGCTGTTTTCCCTATTTTGTGCCCACTTAACCATCTCCAGGGTGACAGATAACAAGCTTCTAAACTTATAAATAGCTTAAACAGTTGTCATTTAAAACAGGCAACATGACAGAAACGTTTCTCAACTCAGAGCTTTGCAGAGCCAGAACAGGAAACTTTGCATCGTTCAAACAAGAAGATTGCCAGGTTGCTTTCAGACACATATGCAGCTACTTCTAAACATAGATGACTACTGATAGATACTAAACATCTCCTTCATCAAACAAGAAAATCATATGTCTTTTCTTAAAAGAATATACTTTTCTAAAAACTTTAATTTAAGGTAAATTGTACACCTTCCTTTAATAGGTGAAACAAAGGAAGGAAAAGTACCAATATACTTAATGAACCATACAGAATATTCCTCAACTAGTTTATTTCATATAAAATATACAGGAGGGTAAGGTCAAACTCATCCAGAAAGCCCTTCAAAACCAAGTATAACTTCTTCACTTGTAAATTAGGCAACCACTTTAACCACAATCCAGTAAACGTGTCATGTGTTTCTCCATTTCCCTCAGAGACGCAAATGATGGGAATATAGAAGCTTTTCAATACACCAGCTATGATACTTGCCTAACCTAATGTGGTCACATCAAATGAGCACCCCTAAAACTTTTAGGCTACATTAATCTCTTGAGGCCACATTTCACGGAAATTTGTTCTAAAGAGTTGCAAAACAAGTATGGTTATTTTTCATATTTCTCTTGCAGAAAGCCAAATTCCTTAATATCATGAATGTCACCTTATCAAATTTCTAAGGTCACTATACAGAGTCTGATTTATTATATTGTGCTGCAAGTGTGTTAGTTGCTGACACTGGTCTGAACTACAGGGTACTTCTGAGATGCCGCACCCTTCATCAATGTTATCCACATAGATGTAAATCAGAACTACAGATCTCAGAAACTCAGTCAACACAGCAGAGATATGGGTGGTGTAGTGGCCTTGGTATACACACTTCGCCTCATTTTCACACTGATGTCACTTTGCTTGTCCAAAAGCCAGTCCCAAGAAAACACATAGCATCAAGAAAAGCAGCAGAACAGGTCTCAAATCTGATTTTCCTTTTAATGAAAAAATATTCTGCACAAACTCCTTCATACAACAATTTCAGCCATAACATAAGAGAAAGTATTTCCAGAAGAACAGATAAGCATAGCAATGCCAATGATTTAATCCATAACCTTACACCTCGAAAGATATTTTCTATTGCTTCTAGCAGGATAGCTCCAGTAAATTGGTTCAGAAACCTTGCTTTTACTCATACGATAGTGACAGAGTGTATGAGAAGTTTATTGTTGAAGACTATTTTTTGATTATTTCAGCTGAAGGAGATGCATTTCTCCCCTTCAATAACAGAGAAATTAATATTTTGGGGTAAATCTTTCTGAGTAAGCTAGATGTTACTGCTTCAGTAATATGCTTCCAGACTGTAATTTTCTATTATACATGAAGATCTTATTAATGCAGTTTCCATTAAAAAACACACATACAAATGAATTGTATTAATTTTCACAGACATGGGAGAGAATACACAAGACATATTTCTTCATTTATACGGTGTGATCTCCATGAAGAAAAAAATGATAATGCTTCCCGGATTAAAGCATTAAAAGCTTAAATTATGGACAGTGCAAAGATTGCTCTTTCTTGTGCCAGCCAACTGCACTAAAAGCCCAGTAAAGGTACTCATTCAGAAATGGTTGCCAACAAGACCTTCCATCCTGGGAAGTGCTTTCACTGCCAAGCAACATGCCAGATTATTAAACTTTTGGTGCTACATTAGAGCTGTCAAAGACTTCAGGCTGATGTTGATGATAGCATGATTTACAGTAGCCTTACATTTTTTTATAGTAAACTGTAATTATTATCATAATACTTCAAAATATATATATATTTTTTCCTATACAATAAAATGATTATTATTACATTTATTACTTAAAAGAAATATTCTCATAGTACCATCTGGCACAACAGAGAATAAAGACAAGGAAATAGACTTTGTTCAGCTGTCTTATCCAAAGTCCCTCACAAGGTGGCAAAGCCTGAGATAAAGACCCTATGCACCTCCCTTGCAGACTTTCTGTGAGTAAAGCAGAGAAGGAAACTCCAAAGCCTTGACAGCTCTGCCCACCTCTGCACCTGCTACATAGCCAGAGTCTGCCTGACAGGTTTCACAGGATGGGAAATCCCTGTCTAATACCATAATGTGGTATCCTCTCCTCTTCTTCTCACCCTTGCAGCTCATCTTTCAATGAGCACATTTTAAAATGGAAATGAGTTAGGACAGCTGTACAGGAAACACTTACATTTCCAAGTTTCAGCTGGTGAAATTTGAGCATGGTCAACTGCAAATATGGTTATAGAACCATTTTTTTTTCCTGCCTATCAACCTCCTAAAATGTATGTTTAATATAGAAACAAACACATTTTCACCTCATACAACTTAAGTTCATTGGATGAAAATGCATTGGTATAACATAAAGTCACATCTGACTAAGCAACAACAGAGACTATTTTCCAAGAACACATCCTAAACCTTAGCAAACTCTTGCCATTGTAAATGCTGGAAGTGGTTGTTGTTAATGTTAAAGGTAGGTTGCATGTAGAAGAAAACTGTTTTTGCTCACAATATTAAAACACTAACTAAAAATTAATTTATTACACAATTTCTTATCACCTGTGAAAAACTGTGAAAAAGAAAAGATGGAAGAAAAACGGACTTCAATAAAATAAACGTTGCTTCATGAGTTTGGTTGTCAAAACAATAAATTTCCTCAACTGTAACTATGAAGGACTATATATTTTGTTGTTTCCTTTTCAGTATTTTCCCCTTCCAACAGGTTGCACTTCTGGCTTCCAGGTTCATTATCGCCTCTGGAAACTACATCACCCAGTTTGCCTTGGGTCTACATCAGAGTAACAAAACACTGAGCCTGATGCTTTCTCAAGGGGTCTTTATAAACCATGCTAAAACTTCATTAAGATTTTGTGTTCCCCAGGGTGTCCAGATACACATTTTGCTGCAATAAAATAGTGATAATATTATATCATTAAATATTTTTTATTGCAGTAAAATATGTAACATGATCTCACAAGAAATTAGTAATAAAACTTAATTTAATCTTATAAAACCTAAAACAACTGTTCCTTCATTCACAAGAGGCATAGTAAAAATCCATAATGCACTAGACATGCAAACACAAACCCATGTCATGAAAATATGTAGTGATGCAATTAAACTGAATGCCACTCTTGAACAGACTTATTTAGCTCCAGTTCAGGGCTCAACTGGCTAAAAAACTATTATGGCATAAAAGAAAAAACAAATGACAGGCCAAAAAGCAGCTTAAACCCTTCTTCCCTCCTTAAATTTTAGAAGTGTTCTTTACAGACATTAACAATTTTGACTTCTAACTTTGGTGGTACTCACTTCCCATTTTTAAACAATTTTCCCTTTTTTATCTTTTCCTCCAGCCAAGTCTGCCACACTAACACTGTCTCTGATTCCATCAACTATTTTTAAAACTGTGATAAAAATCACGAGGTCACTGCTGCTAACTTTTTTACTGTTATGTCACTTTTATTGTATATCTTCAAAAAAATAATTCAAGCTATCTTTCTGCTATTAAGCCAACAGACTACCATTGTCTAGTCATTTTTCATTCAGCTGTGTAGTGTAATTATTTTTGAATCTTAACTACTAAAGCAGAACTACTCTTTCCTCACTCTGTGCTGTAGTTTCCATTCCAAAGCCTGGCTTGGACAGCAGAGGATCATTGTTCTCTGATGAACAGGATGTCCTAATACTGCGGAGAGTCTGGATAGGGTGAATTTAAACAGACACACTCTAACAACAGGAGAACACAGGATGAGTTTGGATTAAGCCATTTAAGGGTAGGGATTATCAGGTGGTCACAAAATCAGTTTTAACCTGTTATTACAGAAGAGGAGGAAAAAAGATTTTGAGAAGGGTCATCCGTGCATTGGAAAAAGCAATGCAATTGCCAGTAAGAGGATCCTGTAGTCTCTCAAGCTTGAGAGGTTACCAGCTACAGTGTCTTCCAGTAGAATCCACTGTCTTCCAGTACAGAGGTATTTAGAATGAGGAATACAATTTGCAGTAGCATACAGCTGCAAAACCTGCACAGCTGGTCAAGGTCAGTGAAGGTCTTTGCTGTATTGAAGTCATATGAAGGTCCAGGGAGGGCAAAATCAGCCAAAGAATTCAAGACTTGGCCTTATACAAAAACTGCACATACATGTATATGGTACAACCAACAGAAAACAAATCTCCAATGGTTGTATTGAAATATCAGAAGAATGTCTTCTTTTTGCTGAAAACATACAGAAATTTAGCAGAAGTAACTAAATAACTACCTCACTGCCTTTAGATTATCTTTATGAACAACTTGATTCTAGTATTCAAATTACTCAAACAGCTCAGTAATAAGGGTTGGTAGAGCTACCAATTTGCATTTGAGATTATTAGAACTTCTATTTATTTTTTTCAAGGGATCTCATCCACACCTCTCAAAAGCCTCTTCCTGTTGTATACCTGGCATCTACACCTATGTCCCGTTTTACCTCACAGCATGTAACAGGATTGCTGTCACAATTACAGTTTTTCAGCAGAGTAAGCACACAAGTCACCTGCCGCTGAGGATGCTACATTTTTTTTTTTTTTTTTGACTTCATAGAGATTTCATCCACATGCCTAATTTAACAAAAGGCAACTAAAGGATTAGTAATTAATTACCTAGCTTGTGCTAAAGTGCTTTCCAAAACTTTCCAAAACTTTCCAAAACTTTCCAAAACTACTGAAAGTGGAATCAAAAACAATGTTGTAATTACATTGAAGCTGCACAAACATAAAACACTAAACAGTCTGAAGTACATATATGCCCAGATTATCTTTTGACAGTTTAACATATGTGGTTCTCTTTAGATAGCTTGTTGTATTTGTTCTTATTTTGCAACAGTAAATATAAAAAAGAAACAGACCTAGCCTGAAATAATTTCCTATTTAAATGTTTGTTTGTTTGTTTGTTTCCGTTACACATATAATTTAGTAATGAACCCTTTATATCATAAAAAAATACAAGAAAACGTAAGCATAGCAAACATTATTCTAAGTTAAAAATATCAAAATTTGTAGCAAAATCGTTAAGACACTATGTGCTATGTACTAACAGAAGAGCCAAAAATTCTATGATTATTAAAAAAAAAAAAAAAAAAGTTTTACAAGGAAATTTATGAATATTATTAATCAATGTTTAGCAAAAAAAATTAAAATAAAATGGTGCTTGCTTCCCACTCACAAGTCAGAATTGTCAGCCTATAGAACTTTTCCAACTGGTCATATTGCTGTAAAATGTTAGAAATGTGAACACTAGTATGTATTCTATTTCTTAACAGGTAAAACAGATTTTTTTTTTTTTAATTAAAATGTCTACAAAATATGGTAGAGTATTTTCAA
This sequence comes from Aythya ferina, assembly GCF_964211825.1. Taxonomy (NCBI): domain Eukaryota; kingdom Metazoa; phylum Chordata; class Aves; order Anseriformes; family Anatidae; genus Aythya; species Aythya ferina. The sequence continues at coordinate 49,838,658 of NC_140299.1, read as the reverse complement.
GCAAAAATAGACCCTTGCCAATTCAAATATATTTTTACTTAAACTAATTTATATCCTGCGAGCAAAATGCACTAAGAATAATGTTAATAATGCATTGAAAAGCACTCCAGAAGTGTTGTAACCAGCTCTGGAACAGGAAGGATGTGTCTCTTACCAATCCATTCTGATAACACTGCAAATAATGACAGTGGTTAAGACTTCAGCTAATTCACTGGTGGAACAGCAGCCAGTTATGGATAGTCAAAACAATGAGAACCCCAGGCAGTCCAGTCCTTTCTCTGTCACAAAGACAGAGATACAGCAATCAGTCTTGCACAAAAAGAATCCAGAAAATGAGACTCATTTTTCAAATGCTACTCAGCCGAAACATTTGACAGAAATGTGGATTCTAGATTCTAATCCATTTGAAACAGGCCAGCAGCATTCATATTTTGAGCTTACATAATAAAACTTCTGTGTACATTTTGTACTCAGAAGATACCAATAAATGCCAATAGCGTCATCCAAAACCTGGTTGTTTTAATTTGTTTTACCACAGATTGGATTAATATAAAACAGCACTGTAGCATACCACACAAGTCAGGGACATCATTGTTAAAACTTTGTACTCTTTTTCAAAGGTAACTTTCATTTGCACATACTTTGCAAAAATGTGTGTATGTACACACGTGTCTTTAGGTAACACAGTGACAGGAATTATGAAAGGCAGAGTTTAATTACAAAAGCAAACAGCTGTTTTGACAGATATCATATCTTTGTTATGTCTCTTAAAGGTTATTTTTTAGTTTCCACCAGGGAAAAGGTTTATTTTAAAAGAAAAAGAAGGGAATAAAACAGCCTTAAAGATTTCCTTTGTTTAGGATTAAAGAACAGCATGCGCTCAAGACATTACTGTGTTTTAACTTGACAAGAACATTTAAAATCTCCATTATGCTATTTTGAGGAACAAAAAGGGTCTCCAAGATTTTACTAATTTTATTAAGACAATTGCTTGATTGAACTCAGTCTAGTTACAGAAATAATTGCAAATTTTCATCAAACATGTATCTAATGATTATATCAAAATTTATGAATGAGATGTGTGTGTGTGTATATTTTAAACAGACATGGTCAAAAAGATAAAAAAGCTCAACTCAGCCTTAATTCAAGAGCCATTCCTGCATAAACTTCTACATATGTTGCTTTTCTTTCCCATGTACCCCTGAAGTTAATGTAAAACTGTAAAAGCTCAATAGCATGCCATGTAATTGAAAAAATTTAGTGTTGTGATACAAAACACCTCAGAGAAATGTAACGTAAAATTAAATTATGTAGTTGTAACATACTATTGCAAGTATATCAGATTGCAGCACACTGCTGAATTACTGTTACTTTAATAACTGAATTACTGTAATATTTCACAAGCAACAAATGTTACCACTAATAGTTCTGGAAATCAATATTCCTTTGGATAAAATATTCCAGGATTTCTAAATGAACCTGTAATTAAAATGTATTATACATATATAAACTCAAAACACTGACAATATACAGTATTTGATCATCTTTTTTATTATTATCATAAAGAAAAAACAATGAATGAATGGGCAAGAAAAAATGGGCTGCAATAACACTAACAGTCAGTAGCAGTCACTAACAGTGAATGAGTTTGGATATATATCTGCTTATGACTTTTTCACATAATTTATTGTTGAATATGTAAGGTATGTTCACTGAGGATTTTCACACTATAACAAATTTAAATAGAGAAGCATGAATGACACTGAACTAAACTTCACAAAATTTTGTAAAGCTGGATTAAGGCGTTTTATATCACTTTACTTTGTTCAATGTGTCTTATTTATTCTTTCCTGAAATGCAATTATAGAGTATAAATATGAGGAGGGAGGAGGGAAGGGAGTAGGATATGGACCTGTGCTTTCTGTCCATATCCTACCTACAACACTGAGTGAAACCAGGAACTCATACTACGCATATCAAAATATATTTAAAGGTCTGTACATGATCTAACACATCAATGTAATAGTGAAGGACTTTCATGGATATTGTTAGTGTCTGCAATGTAAGAAAGACAGGTTATGGTAATATGTGCATCACCTTCACCGGTTTGTTTACAACCTTCACCTACTTTACATGATGATATTTTAAACTACCTGCCAAATCAATCTCTAAGTATAACCAGCCTTTGTGAAAGCTATCAGAATTAGTATTTGTTACTTCAGTTGATATTCACTCTTAATTTACAGCTTTCTAATGTTAGATATGCTGACATTTTCTGTTTGCTGTGTGCAGGCAGGTGTTGTGCTCTTATAGACACATATAAACATCATTTATAACTTCAAATACGTGCAAAGATTTATCCATGATTTCCCTATTTAAGTTTATCTCATAAACCTAGTTTATCTCACTGACCTAGAACACACCTATTGAAGATTCCAACTACTTTTAAGAACAGAAAGATTTAACTTGGGAAAGATTTCACATCAATATTTCTGCCAGCTATTGTGAGAATATATGAGAATCACATATGTTCTTCAAAATGGCATACAAACACTGTGCCTGTTAGCAATATAAACCAACTGCAGTGACTAAGCATCTCAGAAGTTTGTTAAAGTGTGAGAAATCTCATTGCAAGGAACTTTGAAGATACCATTAAGATCATGATAAAATCCTCTGAAACCTTACCTATGCTTATTTTGGAAAAGCAGGCAAGGGGTGCCACAAGTCTGCCAGAATAATTAATGCACAGTTCATTTGACAGTACTATTTCCAGCATATCACAAACGGATGATTTCTTAAGTGAATGTGCAAAATTTCACACTACTATGGTTACAGCAGTAAAAATATTAAAAGTTTTTCAATTAAAATAGAGAATAAAATTGCCAGAGATGAAAATATGGGGGAGGGAAGCGGTTAAGTGAAATGAGAGTGCTATTTTGCTAGAGTGTTCCTGGAACATTCATCCTCATCTTACTCAATCATATAAATAAATTGTCTGTATTAGTGGTGCACAATCTTACCTACACAGAGCATGCAGGAAGTAAATTGCTTACAAGGGAAGTAGATAAACCCAATCTATTTGCATTTAATCTTGAATACACCAGAAGATAAAAGCATATCTGAATGCCACAGTCTCACAGCTTATAAAGATTTAAACTGATCGTTACCCTTCCCTAAGGTAAAATAGTGGGGTGGAGACCTGGGGAGGGGAAGTGGGAAATGTCCTCCACAACAAATACTTGTCAGTGACGGAAGAACACAACTCTCATCAGTATTCCAAATGAGTATTTTAGCATCAATCTACATATACAATCATTTCTATTTCAGTGTTAAATATGCAAAAACTTGATATACTTGCTTTCTGCTTAGCATAAACACAGTCAATAGATTAATGTTAAAAATTCTAACTAGTCAGTCTTGAGATTATATTTGGTGAAGTGGTGGGAGACACACCAGTAACTCATCCTCTAACTGAAGTGGTCTCCCTTCATACACTGAAGCTATACCACCCATTTACTTAACTGTCACTGTGACTAAATTTTCTATTTATCTACTTTTGTTGGTCTCTGACAAAGTAGTATTCCCACTTAAACTAAATGTAATAGTTTCTCCTTTTTTTTTTTTTTTTTTTTTTTTTTTTGAGATACAGATACAACACCTAATTTACCTTCCACTACCTCTAGAAGCTAGACCACCTGAAAAATGAGCAGCTTGAGCAGCTTGAGAAAGGGGTGAATATTTAATACTTGATGGAGTCACCAATTTTTAACATTTATTTAAAAATAATTTTCCTTGAGAGTAGGATTGTATATTAGCCTGTGAGAAGAAAAGAGCATTGCAAATTCTAAATGCAAAATTAAAACTATATTTCTCAAAGTTCTGTCTCTAATAAGGGTACTCTGGTTTAGATAAAAAAAAATAAATAAATTATAAATGCCATCCTATTTTTTTTTTCTGGATGCCCTGATGGGATTTTTATCAGCATCAGTTTTAATTAAATATGCCAACATTACTCATACTTATTCCCCAGAAGAAAACGTGAACTATCATTAATGTAACAGCTGCTAAGACCTTCTACTTAACACTCTTCAATAATAAATTCTAAAAATGAAACTGTTCATTCTTTCGCAGACTAGAGCAAAGGTTTCAAAATATCAGTCTACTTCTGTGTAATGAAAAATACATTATTTTTTTAAGCATAAGCCCCACTTTATATCTCGAGACAAATTCAATGTTAAAAGAGTATAAATTCAGACTAAGGAAGGACATTTTTTTAAAAAAATATTATTCCAACATTTACAGTAATGAAATTCAGAACCACTTAAAGTGTCAGAGTCAGAAAAAAGTAAAGACTAAAGGCCTCTGGAAATCAAAGAACATCTTGCAGACCTTTTGGGAAGCTTGCATGTGATGATATAACTTCTGGCAATTTTTTCCATTTCTGAAAGTTCCTTTTCAAGATTAGAACACTATTGTGGCATAAGTGTTCAGTGTAACCTGTAGAACTTGTAACAGTATGGTAGTTTTGGGTTAATATTTTCATACCACTCTTTCAGTGGCTGGGGTCCTCAGGTAATATGGTGTGAGGTGCTCAGAAAAACACACAGAATATGATTTCAAATTTCATAAATTCAACAAAGTAACTTGGTTTATCACCAGTTAAAATAGTATATAAGCAGTCTTGAGAATTTGGTAGCTCTTGAGAATTTGGTAGCTCACAGTGGAATAACTGACCAAGAAAGTGTAAAGATGTAGCAGTGGTATACTGTAGTCATATAGTCACTACAAAAACAAGGAGTTGAGTCTACAATCAGCAGTTAGGTTTGCAACCACTGCATTGTTCCAGTGGTTCTCTAGAGACTATCATAAAAGCAAAATAATGTGGGAAACTTTGGATTCTATTCTAGTTCTAAGACTTGTGTACTAATCATCGTTTTCTGGCTTGAATACTTCGAAATGGCTTGGAATTTCAACAATAGTTTTCAGAGCATCCAAACTGTGAACATTATACCCTTAGGGTGTGCATTCTGACTCTAAAATTGCTTAATCATGTATGTTCTCACAGACATGCTTCTTTTCTGCTTATAGAAAGAATTTTAGGAAGACTACACAGAACAGGTAAGACATAGTAAATCAGTTTTATTACTAAGTTCAGTGTGAAAAACGACTTCATTGACAGTAGCATTTATATCAAATAGGTATTTTCTATAATTTTTTTCTACATTGGTGTAATTAACGTGTGCTTTATATTTGATATGAAACTATGTATATGTAGGAAAATCAGTGATGGCACAGCATACCAGATTCAGTATTAGCATTTCCATCAAGTTTTACATATTGTAGCAAAACAAATTCATGAAGGCAGAGTTCACAAAAGAGATGAATGTCACTGCACTATACAAACACTCTATGTGGCAATCTTCTGATGTTCAATTTCACTTGGCTGCTGTTGCCAAATTACTTCCTGTAGACGTACTGTACTCTGAAATACAGAATGGCACAGAAGACCCGCTTTGTTATGCTTGAGGCAACTGAACTTACATTAGTGTGGAGTGATTAGGAGATTCAATGAGAAGGAATTACTTTAGACCAAACTCTGTCATACAAATATATGTAAAGAATGCTAGTACCATAAAGTTTATTACTGTGGTGAGGATAAGAAACAACTGATATAATTTAAAGGCTGAAAGGAGTAAACTTCTTCACCAACTTTTGTTTAATATTCTTTTTTATAATTCTTGATTAATAACCAAAAATTGTTTTGAAGAATCCTACTTTTGGAATTTGGAATTTGTGTTTTGGAAATGCATTCCCAGAATGCTCCTCTTTCATTTGTTCACAGAGATTCAAGGAGTATATTACAGCAATTCAATACTTTATATTATTTGTGTTTTACATGAACTGTAGAGACAGCTTAGGTACAGATAAAGGAAAAAACACATTATCATTTCCTTGTATTTTTATTATGCAATAGACACCCTCTACTAAATTATAGCCATCCTATAAAAATAATAGTAGCTAACACTCATTTCATTCCCCACAAATAAAATAATTGTATAAGTTTTAGCAAAAGTGACCTTTCTCTCTTTATTGACTTTCTGTGAAGTTGTGTAGGTATGAGATTCACAAAACAGCCTTCACTATTTCCCAGCACTAATTAAAGAGCTTGCCAATATCAACAGATGCATATCATTTTTTAAACAAAGAAAAACTGTTGTTGCTCCATAGATAATCCTTACAATTAGGTAAAATCTCACTACCTATTCTGCTGTAGGGCACTTGACATTCCAAAGGTAACAGAGTGTTGGTGCATACCAGTCAGATTATGTACTGCCTTTTCAGTATTTCTTATAAGGTAGAGCCAGGCTCTGCTTCAAATTTAAAATGGAGTAATTTTAAAATGCTTCACTGAAGATACTTTAAATATACACAGCTGTGAAAAAGTACAATTTAATTCCTGACATTTTTAGTAGTTTGAAATATGACTAAGTTAGTTTCAAATAGTGCTGAACTCATGCAAATACCATGCTGCAATTAAGAAGACTACATTAGATACTGTTTACTCAAACACTTCGCCAATTATGATAAGCACAGCACCACTCTATTCAGCATTTGAATATTTTCTAGACAAGATATTCTGATTTTTTACAACCCCCTTTTCATTAATTCTTTGATTTTACTTCTTAATTCCATAATTGAACTGTATCTAGATAAATCCTGAAAGTCAGCAGATCCTCTAGTTTGCTCATCCTAAGGATAACTTACCTTATTTATGCTACAATAGTATAATGTTGCAAAAATAGTTTGAATGAATAGACTAAGTAAAGTAGATAAACCAAGGCCTTATTTGCAGTTACCATTGTGTGCTTTGACTGTTCTTCCCCTCAACAGTTGGGTCAGCTAATTTAATTCATACATGATGCCAGCTACAGCCTTCTAAATAGCAGAAGCTCTACCAATGCTAAGACTTGTTACAAGAAGCAGGCAAGAAGCATTCTGTTCTTAAAAACCCAATGTGATATCCAGTATCATACAGTATCCAATACTGCACATATGTTACGAAGATAAGGAAGACAATATATCTCTGCACTGATGAAAGCTTGCTTTTTAAGAATACGGCATCCTATTATACTGCTGTTGCCATATCTGGCCTTGCTCATGAATAAAAATATTTTCCTTGGCAACACAACAGTTGTAGATTCTATTTATACAATTATGTCAAACTTGCAGAAACAAAGATTCAGTATATGTGACTAAACAAACTTTTTTTCTCTTTTAATCACGTTCTAAAAGAAAAAAAAAAAAACACAAATCAAACAAACAAACAAAAAGAAACAGACAATTCAGTCCACCACTTAGCTGTAGTTCTTACTTTGTTAAAAGGGGACAGAAGAACAACTGTCTTTGTTTGGGAACCTATTGCCAAAAAGGGAAAACAAAATAAAAAACAACAAAAAATCTCTCTTCCTTCTGGATGTAGGGAACAGACTGAATTCTGATTTATTTTGGAAATTATATAGATATTGACTTCAACAGGAGAAGTGTGATTTATACTGACATTAACAACAGAAGAACCAATTTCTTTGAATACTCCTCTCACTTAAGCCAATGACACACCTTCAACTTTCTATTTTAAACCTAATTTGTTGTGTTTCTTTGTAGCACTGCCTACTTTATTTATTTATTTATAAATAAAATGATATGAAGGATTATTTTATGTAAATGATATACTGTTTGGGTGTAACATTTCTTTCTCTCTTTATGAGCATTTGGGTGTAGCATTTCTTTCTCTCTTTAAGGCATTCTTCCATCTAGTTGTGATGGTCCATTTTTTGTTTTATGATAGTGTAAAGCGTAGATATGCAGAGGTATATGCAAGGTTTAGAACTGCACCTTAAAGGCAGACAGTTTGGAAATGCAAATAAAAGCTAGCAATATTAGTTCATATTACTTTCACATATAATACCTTTTTCATTTCTGTTTTCATGTAAACCTAATGTCCTTTAATATGTTCACTTCATATATTTCACTAGAAGCCTAGGGAGAATTATTTGCCTGAAGAAATATGGAAGCAATGAAAGCCCTGAATATTCTACAGATGCTTCACCAGTAATGTATATGTGGTAACTTCTTAGTTAGGAGTTCATTATAGTTCATTATGTGAATGCTTGCTTATATAGTCCACAATTAAAGTGATCACCTCTTGTTTCATTCTTTTGATGCACAAGAAAGAAGCTCTACATAGCTGAAGGAGTATCTCTTTATCCATTTGACTTGTTTCTGTAAACTCTGTCCATGTACTATATTATAATAATGTATACTTGCATGTGAGTGTGTGTAAAACCATTACTGAAAAACAAACACAACCACCAACTCTAGAGAATTTATCACCATCAGTTGCAAATGCTAGCTTTCAGATACAGCAGGCTGTCCAAAAAAAAAAAAAAAAAAAAAAAAAGATAGAGGAAAGAAAAAATTAGCTTCCAGCTAATATCTGAGATTACCTATTAGATAATGCCATAAAATACTCCATGGGAAAAATCACTGTTTGATGCACAACATTTCTTAGGATATTCTCTCAGTTGCCAAATGAGTTTCAGAGAACATATTGTGTTTCATTCTACCACTATTGGGTATCAAAGCATCTGAAGAGAACCTAAAAGGCTTTCTAGATGTTTTCCAGTTGAAATTTCTAATTCAAATAGGACAAAAATGACACTGCTAAAGAGTCTCTACCAATGTACCTGTATATTAATTTCAATAATCTTATATAAATCTGTTGTTATACATACCCAAGCTTGACCTGATTTATTCTTCAGTTAAAGAATTGGCTTAATAAAATGGTTTTGCATAAAAAACTGTCAGAAGAAAATAAATAATGTCAGCTTCATCCATAGAGATACCTCCATTTGAGGAAAAAAGAGATATGAGATCAAGTGTTTGGAAACTAACTCACCTTGTTTTTCAAGTTTAGATTCTTCCTAATTAGAAAAGGAGAATGAAGATTTAATATTTCAAGTTCTGAGATTTAACAATATAGTGCTTTTCCTACCACGTTTTAAAATAGAAAGCCATCCTTTACTTACTTTCCTGAGAAAATGATTTACCACACATTCACTGCAGAAGCCTATAATATCTTCTAGTATCTATCTTCTAATAATAGGAAGAACCCCTGCAACAAGAAAATACAATACAGGCACTGTTTTGGGTGTGTATGAACTTTCCTGAAAGCTCTTGTATAGCATGTTAATTACTGCATGATGCAGCAGGAAGACCAGTATCACCTAGATTTGGAGCCCAGATAGGGGCAGCTGAACAGATTCTGAAATCAAAGAGAATCAACAATATTTTTAACCTTAAATAATCTTATAAATTAACAAACATTGTGATTTCTCATTTTAATGAAATTGGAGCGGTTCATTACTTACTGCGAAGTCAGACACTTCTCTGGCAGAACAGGAAATGCATTTTGAAACTCTGATAAAGATCATGCATTAAAGAAGATTCAGGAAAGACACAAAATTACCACAAAGAAGTGAGATTATCGCCTTGTTTCTTTTTCTATATAATTCTAAATTAGCAGAGCTGGTTTAGATACCAAACCCAGAAATAAGAATATTGGCTTCCAAATATAATCCAGACAGAGGATCCTAAATTATACTAGAAAAAGCAGTTTTGACAATATTCATTTTCCTGGAGGCCAACTCAAGGCTTGTTTAAACTGTTAAATCTACAACATGCTACACTTTTCCAAAAGATTAGTCTCCTCTTCTCTCATCATGTGTGCCAAACTGTGGTGTAATTGCCTGAAGTAACTAGGAAAATAAAACTAACATTCACATTTTTAAGGAAAAGGTACAGCATTGAAGAGGCTTTCTGGGTAGGGCATAACTGCATTACCTGAGCGTTCCCTAGGCTCCCAACCTTAGATGCTATCACGCTGGGGAAATTTGGTGTGCTAGCCCTAAGGAACAACACAGAGCATAGAGTGGAGTGGAGACACCACTGCTAGGCTCTGTAATCAGGTGGGGACTCGATTGTTCTTGTGCACAGAGCTGCACTTTTTGCCACCCTGAGCCAAAGACCTGTCATGTTTTGACAAATGCTGTACTCTAGTGTACTTTTTGCTCATTATAATATCATTATAATACCAAAACACACCTCCATCCCAAAAGCTACCCGCCTCCAAGGTGCGAACACCCCTCACTGAGCATGCGCCCTGAATTTCTCAGAGCCTATTACTTTAAACAGAGACAGGAAAACTTTACACCAATCATAACTAAGATATGCTTGACTAGAGTCACTCAAGCTCCACCTAAAAGATAGAAAATAATATAAATTGGCCCAAGAGAGAGGGGATGTCAGGGAAGATACCACTGTCAGGGGAGATACCATCCCGAGGAAATACAACATCCTTAGGACCTCCTGACTCCTGGGATCAGTTGACGGGCTGAGTCTCTCTTCCCCCCCCATTGGGACGCCTTTGGGTGAGATCTGAATACTTGCTTATAAATCTCTCTAGAGTCTTTGATCTTTTTAACGCATTTTTTTCTAGGCCGTGCACCTGTAACACCTGTAACACCTGTAACACCTATAACACCTGTAACACCTGTGTATTTCATGCATGCTAGCTTGCTTTTGCAGACAGTCACTATCGCTGGCAATCCAAAAGAACCTGATTATCTGTTGCTGTAATAAACCATACTTGATTGCATTGTGATAGCTCTCATTAAGTGCAACTAAGTGGTTATCCGTGATAGTTCTGTGTTCTGAATCCAACCAGACCCCCTGATGGTTAATGCGTTTTTGGTGAATGTCTGAACGGACCCCCAGATGGTTAATGCGTAGATGGTGAACGTCTGACTGTCTCAGTACCCTGAATCCGACCGGGCCCGTAACGGTTAATCAGCTACACCCCTTAACACGACACAAACATGATATCCAAAACATGAGTTGTCTTCAGCTTCTCCAGCCCTCTGCCTTCTTCATCTCACTTTTATTGTCCCCATCTGAAATAACTGATAAAGGTAGTATTCTTGCTGCAACCAATGATATGGCAGGGTATGCACAGTGACCTTGGCACTGTAAATGTAGGAATACATTGCTATGCACCTTCTGCGTTGCACACATTGTCCCGCAACATTCCACACATTGAGGTGGTTTCACAGTGCCTTCCTACTTGTGAAAGTCATGTAAGTTAGTTATGGTACCATTCCTGGCTAAAGTCTGTGTCAAGGCAAGAAATATGAGGCACTCAGCAAAATGCATCTTGATGTGGGTAAAGAGTGATCAGGCCTCCTGAGACTCACACGTACTCTTTCAAAAGAGTCAGAAAGCAACTGCCAATACACTGGGTTATATTCACTACCAAATAGGGTTATATTCACTACCAAACTGGGTTATACTCACTACTAAATTTTGCAATATTTATTTTTCAAATGATACACAAGAAAAATAAACAATCTGCAATATGCCAACTTTCTGGTATACCAGGATTTCTGATTGAGCTTCGCAGAGTACCTCAGAACAGCAGCTGATAAATGAAGATGATAAAAAAAGATGATAAAAGTGACAGAGATTCCCTTGCCAGTTTTGAAGGATGAGTGCTTAGCAAGGCATAGAGGGTACACACAGAGTTAAAAAGTAAGAAGATAAGGACAACATGCACTAATGACCATTTATTTGAGCTGTTGCTGGCCTATGAAGCAAACAGGGATGCCCTGGCCATACATTTTGCTGTAACAATGAGACTCTTTCAAATATTTCCACATAAAATTGTCATTGCTTTCCTTTTCTGTCTGAATTCTTGCCTTTATGGATTAGAAGGAGAGGACACTGACAGCTCAGACAAGCAGGCACTGTGCAGTGTACTGGTGGAGACAGAGCTCTACGCTATCTGCCTCACCAAAACTCAGTCTGCTGGGGTTCAGAACATTACACTCAGCAATATGCTATTTTTTCCATGAAAATCTGGCACAAACCTTTGATATATGACCTTTGATATATATGCACCAGTATTTACCCACATACAGTAATTCTACTTCCAAAAGCTCTTTTGAGCAGACACCATTTCTAAATGAGTAGAACAGTTTTTTAAATTATAGTATTGTCACAAGTTTCTGCTTTATAACACAGACTATAACATATAATGAAACATTCAGTTAGTTGTTGCTGTTTTCTTAACAGTGTTTGTTTTGTTTTGTTTTTCCCCTGAACTCTTTTGTGAAATAATTTCTGAACATATCATCCACATCTTTTGGATATATTTAAGGAGATCTATCAGAACAATTCAGAGAGGCAAATGAAACCAGCTTCACAGGAAACTGTATTTGATTTAACCTTTTTGCATAAAAAGAACTCCAGGGTACAATTTCTTGGTGCTGAATGTGGTATCTTTGGCTTAATACCATTGCTGAACTATGCATTGAGTCAGATCTTTGAAAGGGTTTATTTTGCAAGAGCTGGGAATATGTTACCATATTCAGAGAAATTAAGTTGCAGCTGTTTAATTTCTCATTTCCCCCTACCTTTCCAAAATCCAAAAACTTCTGGGAATATGATCTTTATCTCTTAATCCATGTGGAATATCCTTTAAATACATAGAATGAGAAAACAATGACCCTTTTTTAATCTAACTGTTGTTGTCCTTTGAATTACAGTTCTCAACAGGACCAAAGCTATTAGGAACATTTTTTTTTTTTTTTTTTCTTCTCTCTGTTTTCATTGCCCAGGGCCATACAAATGAGATACTGTTGATATCCTTCCAACAGCAGCATCTGGTTCTTTGGCAAACTGTTTCACTAACTGTTGTGAACTACTGACAGCTCTAACACTGCTAATGAAGGCTGTGTAAATTGGCTGGAGTACATATAGGTCATCTCTTTTAATTCATCCTCTTGGGAGCTGTTTTTATGCCAGTAGCATTTGATTTTGAGCAATTTAATATAATTACTTTGGTCTATCTAAAAACAAAAATTCAAATTATGATTAATTCTATATTTTTTTACATTAGAGAGAGAAAAAAATGTATTATGAGTTTCTTTGGTACAATTTAAATGCTAACACTGCTGGTTAGAAACAGCCAATAAAATAAAATAAAATAAAATAATAAAATAATATTGTGCTGTAGCTCAGGAAAGTTTGCAGAATTAAAACTTTTGTATAGTTAGTTTAAAGTCCTTGGATTTCTTTAACAAATCAATAAAAATACTTTCTATACTTATTTATTACACGCAATTAAAAGAAACAGAGATAACTGCTTTTTCTTATTTAAATTGAAGGACTAGATAAAGTTCTGTGACTTCATGACATCATTTACTAAATCAGGTAATGTTTACATCTCCTCTGAAGAGACGAAGTATTCTTTCTTTTCAGATTGGTACCTATTTTTAATGTTCCTGCAGTTTAACTGCAGTTTAACCAAGGTTTCACAGAATTGCAGAATTGTCTAGGTTGGAAGAGACCTCAAGATCATCGAGTCCATCTACTCCTAATACTAACAAGTCCTCCACTAAACCATATCGCTAAGTTCAACATCTAAATGTCTTTTAAAGACCTCCAGGGATGGTGACTCCACCACTTCCCTGGGCAGCCCATTCCAGTGCCTCACAACCTTGTCAGTAAAGAAGTTCTTCCAAATATCCAACCTAAAACAACCCTGGTGCAACTTTAGCCCATTCCCCCTCATTCTGTCACCAGGCACATGGGAGAACAGACCAAACCCCACCTTGCTACAGCCTCCTTTAAGGTACTTATAGAGAGAAATAAGGTTGCCCCTGAGCCTCCTTTTCTCCAGGCTGAACAATCCCAGCTCCCTCAGCCTCTCCTCATAGGACTTGTTCTCCAGAGCCCTCACCAGCTTCATCAACCTTCTCTGGAATAGCTCGAGCCCCTCGATGTCCTTCTTGTAGTGAGGGGCCCAAACCTGAACACAGTACTTGAGGTGTGGCCTCACCAGAGCCGAGTACAGGAGGACAATCACTTCCCTAGACCTGCTGGCCACACTGCTTCTTATACAAGCCAGGATGCTGTTGGCCTTCTTGGCCACCTGAGCACACTGCTGGCTCATATTCAGCTGGCTATCCACCAATACTCCCAGGTCCTTCTCTGCCACGCAGCTTTCTAACCACTCATCACCCAGCCTGTAGCGCTGCTTGGGGATGTTGTGCCCCAGATGCAGGACCCAACACTTTGCCTTGTTGAACCTCATACAGTTGGCCTCAGCCCATTGGTCCAGCCTATCCAGATCCTCCTGCAGAGTCTTCCTACCTTCAAGCAGATTGACACACACACCTAACTTGGCGTCATCTGCAAACTTACTGAGGGTGCACTCAATCCCCTCATCCAGATCATCGATATTAAAGAGGAGTGGCTCCAGTACACCAAGCATGTCACTTTTTCATAGAAGACCAGGTTTGTCAAGCAGGAGCTGCCTTTCATAAACCCATGCTAACTGGGCCTGATCACCTGGTTGCCCTGTAAGTGCCATGTGATGACACTCAAGATAATCTGCTCCATGAGCTTCCCTGGCACTGAAGTCAAACTGACAGGCCTATAATTTCCTGGGTCTGCTCTCCAGCCCTTCTTGTAGATGGGCATCATGTCTGCTAGTTGCCAGTCGACTGGGACCTCCCCCGATAGCCAGGACTGTTGATAAATGATGGAAAGTGGCTTGGCCAGCTCCTCCACCAGTTCTCTCAGTATCCTTGGGTGGTTCCCATCCGGCCCCATCAACTTGCATACATCTAAGTGCTGTAGCAGGTCGCCAACCATTTCCTCATGGATAGTGAGGGCCACATTCTGCTCCTCATCCCACTCCACCAGTTCAGGGTACTGGGTATCCAGAGAGCAACTGTTTTTGCCTGTAAAGACTGAGGCAAAGAAAGCATTAAGCACCTCAGCCTTTTCCTCATCTTTCATCGCTATGTTCCCCCCCACACCCAGTAAAGGATGGAGATTCTCCTTAGTTCTCCATTTTGTGTCGATGTATTTGTAAAAACATTTTTTGTTGTCTTTGATGGCAGTAGCCAGATTGAATTCCAGATGAGCTTTGGCCTTTCTAATTTTGTCCCTGCACAGCCTTGCAGCATCCTTATAGTCCTCCCAAGTGGCCCACCCTCTTTTCCAAAGATTGTAAACCCTCTTTTTCCTGCTAAGCTCTAGCCAAAATTCTCTGTTTAGACAGGCTGGTCTTTTTCCCCACCAGCTTGTCTTTGGACAGACCACTCCTAAGCTATTAAGATTTCCCTCTTGAGGAGTGCCCAGCCTTCCTGGACTCCTCTACCATTCAGAACACCTCCCAAGGGACTCTGCCAACCAGTGTCCTGAACAGTTCGAAGTCAGTCCTCCGGAAGTCCATAACAGCGGTTTTACTGGTCCCCTTCCTGGCTTCTCCAAGAATGGAGAACTCTACCATTTTGTGGTCACTCTGCCCAAGACTGTGGCCAACCACCACATCTCCCAGAAGTCCTTATCTGTTTGTGAAGAGAAGGTCTAACGGGGCACCTCCCCTAGGAGGCTCACTTTACAAGCTGCTTCACGAAGTTATCTTCCATGCTCTCCAGAAACCTCCTAGACTGCTTTCTCTGGGCTGTGCCATGCTTCCAGGATATATCTGGGAAGTTGAAGTCCCCCATGAGAACAAGTGCTGATGCTTTCACAACTTCTGTCAGCTGCCTCTAGAATTCCTCATCCGTCTCCTCATCCTGGTTCAGTGGTCTATAACAGACCCCCACCAGGATGTTTCCATTGTTGGCCTTCCCTCTGATCCTAACCCATAGGGACTCAACCTTATCATTCCCAGCCTCAAGTTCCACGACATCAAAACTCTCTCTGATATAGAGAGCCACACCACCACCCCTTACATGCTGCCTGTCCCTTCTGAAGAGCCTATAGCCAGACATTGCAGTCACGAGAGTGGTCCCACCATGTTTCCATGATGGCAACCAAGTCGGAGCCTGCCTGCCGCATAATGGCTTCCAGCTCTTCCTGTTTGTTACCCATGCTGTGTGCACTAGTGTAGATGCACTTCAGTTGGGCCATTGTCTTCTCTCCCAGCCTTGCCATTGTTCCCCCTGGCACAGCTCTAACAAGCCTTGTTTCAGCCCCGTCCCCCTTCTTACCTGGTTTAAAGCCCTTTCAATGAGCCCTGCCAGCTCCTGGGCTAGGATCCATTTTCCCCTTAGAGATAGGGACCCATCTGCGGCCATCAGGCCGGGTGCCAAGTAAAGCACCCCATCGTCAAAAAAAAACAAAATTTCTGTGTTGTCACCAGCCTCTGAGCCATGTGTTTATCAGGTGGGCTTTCTGTGTCCTGTCAGTACCCCTCCCTGCTACTGTAGGGATAGACGAAAACACCACCTGTACTCCCACTCCATCCACTAATTGTCCCAGTCCCCTAAAGTCCCATTTGATAGTTTTCAGGCTTCTCAATGTCACTGGACCTCAACAGATAAGCAGAAAATCTTTAACAAATGCATTAGTAGTAAAGTGTTTCTCATCTGTTCTTTATATTCTAATAAAATGTCTATTTATGACCTAGCTGAAAAAGTGTCTGTTCCCTCATTCACATTAATGTTGCAGTTGTACATTGTTACAAGGTTTTTGGAAGTGGACAAAATAGTAGACATATATATTGTATTAATTAGTTCATGAAAACAAAGAAGCATATCTTTGGAAAAGATCGATTGTCAGGAGTCATAAGTAGTAAAAATTCCTGGAGAAGAGTCATCTTTGGTTCCTAAAAGACATGTTTGGTCTATTTAGAAATGTAATCCCACCTACTTTGCATTCAATTCTCCCTAATGTAGCTCTAAAATGAGAAATTGAAAATAAACTGTCAGTTAAATGCCAGTTGTAAAAAATGTCAGTTCCTGGTCAATGAATCTACTAAGGTGCAGAAGGTGGCATGAATATATATTCCAATCCTTCCCAGGAGTTAGTGAAGGTAATGAAAAGTATAGGAATACTGGTACTATTCAAGTGAAGCCATGACATCTCAATGTAATTTAGGCAACTATGTATTTTCTGTATTTCCTATGTCTCTAACCCAACCCCTTAAAGTGAGGAAGGGGACCAGGAAACTCTGTAAAGGATATTAATCTCAATTTGTTACAGTTTTATTTCTTAAAGTGCTTTAGCACTGTATATCACCGCATGGGCTACCAAAAATCTTACTTTTAATGGATGACCTAAACCTTTTCCCCATATATCCTGTAGTACTAGCCTGTATGAACACAATAAATCCCTAACATCTAAACAAAAACAAATCAAATACTGTCTGTGAATTCATGCCAAATTCTCTTCAAAAGTAGAGCTGGGAAAATGGATTTTTTATTCTTATTATTTAGTGTGGTGCCAAGCACTGTAGAACTACACCTACTCTACCTGCCATATTGATAGAGCAGTAATCATCCATTTTTCTGTAATGTCTCAAGGAAATTGTCTCATGTCTCAAGGGAAATAATTTACTAATTTAGAAACTTATGCACTTTTAACTTAAAATTTCCTTGTAGACTTCATTAGAAATTTGACCAGTTACTTCTCTATTCATAAATAAGAAAAAAAAAAAAAATCAACAAAACCAAAACAAAGCAAAACAACAACAAAACTCTTCTTCCTAAAGTTGTCCAGCTGCAGAAGTCCATTCTACTCTGAAAAGGAAACAGACATGCAAACTAAGTCTCATACTATCTTACAAAAACAAGTAAGTCACAAAGATAAGGGCAGAAATCAAGTACCTCACTTTGATATACACTGTGCTGTTTAATCATGAAGTTAAAATTTGTTGTGATGTTTTGGATCATTCATATTTATTTTGCAAAAATTTCACAGAATCTGAATTAATTCCAAAATCTAGATTTTTAACCTGCATTTGTTAAAGTTCTTTCTAATAGAGCAAATGAAAACTTATGTGATAGTTCATCAGATTTTATAGTAGACTTTTATGTTTATGAGTTGAGGTTTCAGGAAGCAGTTTTACTGACATAAAATGAATAATTTCTTTTATAAGTAAAAAAATCAGAGTGGCCACATGTGGAGTCTTGTCACCGGTAACTTATGCAAAGTATGCATGCTAGCTTTTCAGAAACACTATAATATTAACTACACTTCTAAGGCTGTTATCCCATCAGTAGCCCCCACTGTCAGTAAAGCATCACTGCATTTGCATAGGGAAGATGAGTCCTGTGGCCTCCTGAGCTCCTCTCTAGACTGGTATTGGAGTTAGTAAGTTCTTGACCTTTCTCCTTTATTAGATTTTTGTGAAGTCACCTGTGTTAAAATTGACCTATATTCAGCTCTCTTAAGCTGAACTTGCTAAAATGCTGTGTAGTTGCATTAACGTCAAATTGGCACCTTTATTTGTTGTACCTAGCACCCCTACTGTACCATTATCAGTAGGACACTGTATGTGTTACACAGTCCTGGATGAGATGGAACACCTGATATGTCTGAGACAATGAGAAGGTTTTCACAGAATCAAAGAATCACAGAATTGTCTAGGTTGGAAGAGACCTCAAGATCATCGAGTCCAACCTCTGACCTAACACTAACAGTCCCCACTAAACCACGTTACTAAGCTCTACATCTAAAAGTCTTTTAAAGACCTCCAGGGATGGTGACTCCACCACTTCCCTGGGCAGCCCATTCCAATGTCTAACAACCCTTTCGGTAAAGAAGTTCTTCCTAACATCCAACCTAAAACAACCCTGGCGCAACTTTAGCTGATTCAAGCTTGTCTTGTCGTCAAGCATGTGGGAGAACAAACTAACCCCCACCTTGCTACAGCCTCCTTTAAGGTACTTATAGAGAGAAATAAGGTTGCCCCTGAGCCTCCTTTTCTCCAGGCTGAACAATCCCAGCTCCCTCAGCCACTCCTCATAGGACTTGTTCTCCAGACCCCTCACCAGCTTCGTTGCCCTTCTCTGGACTCGCTCAAGCACCTCGATGTCCTTCTTGTAGTGAGGGGCCCAAAACTGAACACAGTGCTCGAGGTGCGGCCTCACCAGAGCCAAGTACAGGGGGACGATCACTTCCCTAGCCCTGCTGGTCACACTGCTTCTTATGCAAGCCAGGATGCCGTTGGCCACTGCTGGCTCATATTCAGCCGACTATCAACCAATACTCTCAGGTCCTTCTCTGCCTGGCAGCTTTCCAACCACTCCTCTCCCAGCCTGGAGCTCTGCTTGGGGTTCTTGCGCCCCAGGTGCAGGACCTGGCACTTTGCCTTGTTGAACTTCATGCAGTTGACCTCAGCCCATCGGTCCAGCCTATCCAGATCCTCCTGCAGAGTCTTCCTACCCTTGAGCAGATTGACACACGCGCCTAACTTGGTGTCATCTGCAAACTTACTGAGGGTGCACTCAATGCCCTCATCCAGATCATCGATGAAGATATTAAAGAGGACTGGCCCCATCAGCGAGCCCTGGGGAACGCCACTAGTGACTGGCCTCCAGCTGGATTTGACTCCGTTCACCATGACTCTTTGGGCCCGGCTAACCAGCCAGTTTCTAACCCAATGAAGCGTATGTCAGTCCAAGCCACGAGCAGCCAGTTTCTTGAAGAGAATGCTGTGGGAAACAGTGTCGAAAGCCTTGCTGAAGTCAAGGTAGACCACATCCACAGCCTTTCTCTCATCCACCAAGTGCATCACTTTGTCATAGGAGGAGATCAGGTTTGTCAAGCAGAACCTGCCTTTCATAAACCCATGCTGACTGGGCCTGATCACCTGATTGCCCTGCAAGTGCCATGTGATCATATATGATGAAGCTTTCTCTATTTTCATGATATATTCAAAATAGTCTGTAGGTGTAATTGCTGCTTAGAAACCACCCTTATTTTCCTTGCTTGGGTTACCAGACATTTTACTCATACAACCATTCAGTACATTTGTTACAATTTAATTTTACAGAGAGAAAGAAAAAGATTTATTTTTTTTTATTTTTTTTATTTTTTTTTTTGTACAAGTGTGCAGAGGTTTTAAGAACGGGAGACATTCCAGCAAGTTAGGTTTTTAGCTGGCAGTCAATTTTTCTACATGGAAACTGTGCAAAGGATACAACGTGAAGGCATTAAATGTAGAGTGGATTCTCTGGACTAGCAAAATTGTTGCTGTCATGGGTAGATAAACACTGACAAACTCAAAATTTAGAAATGTAGTTCTGAAATTTCAATTCAATGTAAGTTTAATGTTGTGCTGTGGACTAAATGATATAGATTTATTCATGGATAAGGTGCTAAAATTTTGATGTATTCCACTATAAATGAACAGGCATAAGAGAGTGATAATTTTCATCGTTGTTTACCTAGTGTGTAGCAGACAGATACTATCTTCAAAAGTCATTTCACTGAGAAGGTACTCAATTCATCATTTGATTGTTTCTATTAGGTATATAAGAAGTTGACTGCAAGAAGTTGACTGCAATGTTGGTATATCAACGTTAAAACAGTTGGAGTACTGAATTTGAACAAAGTAAACATTTTAAAAAATAAATTGTTTCAGATTTTTTTGCTTAGATACATATCAGCCTTCTGTAGCTTCATCTACCAGAACCTCTTTTCTAAACCCTGCCACCACAAAGGTGTGCAAGTAATATCTACAACATGCAAAGAGCAGGCAGCCAACCTGTGCAGTCTGCATTTCCAGTACTACTAAGAAAATTTGCTGAAAAACCTACTGAGTTGATTTTACATATGTGAATAAACACTATAATAAATACAGGCTTAATTTATTTTGAAAAGTGTTGCACACTCAGAATTGCTTTAATAACTTAACAGGCAGAAACAATAGTTAACTACATTATGGTGTAAAACACATTATTCTTTAAAATTATGTATACGTATAACTTCCTTAATAACAGAGCAACTAGCTGGATAGGCGATGCATAAAGTAGTCAATTGTTAAGTGAGTCATATCCATGAGGATTAGAATAGAAAGTATAGATAAACTTAGAAAACCATAAACTATAAGGGCACAGTAATGATATGACAGTTCCATGAAAGATCTTGAAGGGTGCAAACAATGAAGGAAAGAAACTGTGAGAAATGTGTAACAAAATTCACTAAAAAAGAAAAAAAAAAAGAAAAAAAAAAAGAAAGAACTAAAATTCAAATAATATTTCCTGAGAAATATACTAGTGGAATAGTTTACTAAGGGAAATTCTTTTGCTTGAGCCATTTAGAACTAGACTGGAGAAATGACTGACAGGGTAGTGGAAAAGATGATCTAACTCCCATGATTTTGTGATTATTTTAACTGGAAACTTTTTGTTTTGTTTTGTTAGAGCACCTTTCCTTCCTGGTGAGGTCTTAAAGACCTTGTACATTGAATTACAAAAAGACCACTGTATTACTATTATACTAATAGTCAAACTTAAATGAAGATAGTGGGATGGATTTTCAGAAGTACCCAATAAAAATTACCATAACTTCGAGAATAACAGAGCAAAGCTAGTGCTGGGTGATTTTAAAAGTCCCAGCCAGCAAGTTTTGCAAATGTAGACCAATATACAAAACCAGCTGTATTGTTGCTATGTAGTGGGAAAATATGCAATTGTTTGTCATCTTAATCCCAAGCATGTGTTTCTGCTGAATTCTGGGTGCACTATAGTTTGTCATGCCAAAGGCTGAAAAGCACTATTGAATGCACTACTCACTAGTATGTGTTTTTAGTTTCTACTGTACTGATAGTCCTGTTTTCAGGACAGACCCTTATTTTGGATAGCTAGCAAAGAGTAAATACTAGAGACTCTGTTACATCAACAGCTTATTTTTCCAACAGGTCTACTCTCCATGCTCTAAGCTTTTCTTAAGGTCTTCATTCTCTCGCAGCATCCCCAAGCCTGAAGCTTGTCAGCACGTTGGATGGGTATTTAAACAGAAAGAATAAAAAAAAAAATCTGTGAAGTGTTTGT
The DNA here is from genome assembly GCF_964211825.1 of Aythya ferina. Classification (NCBI taxonomy): domain Eukaryota; kingdom Metazoa; phylum Chordata; class Aves; order Anseriformes; family Anatidae; genus Aythya; species Aythya ferina. The sequence goes on along the minus strand of NC_140299.1, from coordinate 49,816,747 downwards.
CTTCACATATGAAGGTAGCACACAAAAAAGTAGGGTTATCTACTCAACATAGTTACTGTAACTGCTCTTGAAAACATGAAATCAATTCTTTTACTTAGACAAGAAAGAAACTACGAAATCAAAGTGAGAGAAGAAGGTAAAGAGAACTGCAGTCTTCACTTGTGAGGAAAGGTATGAAATATTAACTGATGACTATGAACAAAGTATGGGAAAAGTCTGTAAGTAGCTTACAGATTACCAAGATTATCAAGTATATCATGAAATCACTAGTGTCACAGGTATGAGCTTAACTACAATTAACAGTATGAAACTAAAAGGGGAAGATGTAGAGTGATCTTCAGGAACAGACCCACTAGCCCCTTTAGGGGGGGCTCCCACTAGAGAGATGGATAGAAAAATTAAGTATGTCCTTCTGCTTACTAACTTGTAGGATTTAAATAGGAAGATTTTCCTAAGGTACTTGCCTGTTCCGTTTTAAGCTGGATAAGGTGGTTGTGACTCAACTACATGTGTAAAAAAGAGTTTTGCTCTAGAAAGAAAATGACATACTTCACAACTTATTGTTTGTAGTTTTGTATTATCTGTGCTATAAGTAACCTTTTAACTTAAAGACATCATTACATCTAGAAAACTACTATACTTTATTGTTCTTTTTATGGATGTATGTGCTTCATATTTGTGATTTACAGTTCTGGAAGTCTTTCAATGTTTCATATGGGCAGTGGGATAGAAGCAGAGATCATCTGTTCTATGCTCAGAACAAGACATTCAAACTAAGTGTAAAAGCTCTGTTCACTGACATACTCATGTCATTTAAACATTACATTATCAAACATACAGACACTGTGTCTCTCCTCAGAGGTTTATTATCAGGAAGTAGGAGCATGAGAATAAAATATTTTTATAAATTTTATAGTACTGTAAAGCTAAGACCCTGGAAAAGAACTTCTGAGGTAGGCAGACCTGTGTGTGCCATGAAAGTCACCTAATTAAAATATTTTTAACACCATCAGTCTCGTGCCAAAAATAAAATAAAAATAAAAATAAATAAAAAAATAAGACTTTCCTGGTATTACTCAGATCTACCTAAAGTACACTATTCCATTGCATTGAACACCACATTTAGATAACCTCCACCAAAGTATGTAGAAAGCATACACTATGTGTTTTTCCCACAAAGATATCCATTTCTTCATTCGATATGTACATGGAGTTGTTTTCTACTGGTAGCCGGCACACCACTAGCAGCAGAATTCTACCAAAGGTAAAGATACAATTATGGTTAGTAGACTTATATTCACCTGGAAAAAATGCAGCTGGAATCTGGAATCTGAGACAGGCTGAAAGCAAATGCTGAATGAAAATCTGAAGGATGGGCCATAAGAGAAGACTTAAGAGAAGACTTTTGTTTCCAGATTTTTCAGTCCATAACTCTTTTCTGTTTGTTTGGTTGCTTTTTTTTTTTTTTTTCTTTTTTTCTTTTTTTCTTTTTAACTAGTAATCTGTTACTAGAACCAATAGTTAATTGATAAATATGCAAATAGAAATGAAAGTTACTAGCTGCTGGTGAATTTCTTAGGGTTTCTTATGTCAGATTTCATGCTTAACCACTACATCTACTAGCATCATTGTGGCATAAGATTTAATGCATCAGACATATTTTGCATACAACTATTTTGTTCTTATCAGAATTATTTTAAATGCTTCACTCTTTAGTAACTTCTCACAATATATTAGAAAAACAAAATAATCTTACAAGAGTTGTTTTGCCTCATAGTATTCAGCACAATTTAAATTAGTGTCAGTGTATTAGAATAGTTAATGTACATCAGTTTTTCTGGTTACAGACAAAGAAAAGACTACTGTGATCATTCACAGCTTGTGCAGTCTCCCATTATTTATTAGACAGAGCTGCAAAAAATGTTTTAAGGAGGGCTCATTTGAGAATTGAGGCCATGTTTGCCACTGGTATTTAATTTTATATTTCAACAATTATTTCATGCTAAGAAAAAAACGAAAATAATCCATCTCAGTGGACATAACTAACTTTTAAAATACACAGAGAACAGAATAGTATGGAAAAAAAAAAAAAAAAAGGTTTGTAGTTTTTTGTTTTGTTTTGTTTTTACCATGAGGTATAGATAACATTGACTCATGCCTGTTATGCAGATATGGGCTAGGCAAGCCACCACAGCTATGTCTTGGTATTTTGAACCCCAATAGCTTAATTTCTTTAGTCACCAGCAGCCGTCAAATAAAAACCAAAATTTTTTGGTATTTCTATGATGCAGTAGCCAGCCAAACATACACTGAGACACATAATGTGGACTGCACACATCATTTTAAGCTGTAAGCTTAATTGGACTTGAGATATGCTTTATTGTTCACCTTAAGAAAACAGTTTGAACTATGAGAACAATTATTTTTAAATCTGTAAAGCAGATCAATAGTATTGCACTATGAAGACCAATTATGTTATAACTCCACTACTACAGAACACACTCCAAATGGATTTTTGAGACTGGCAAACAAGAGAAAACTATAGACCTTTAAATTAATTCCTACATTATCTTCTTTTAGTCTCTAAATCATACTCTGCTAACAATGAAGTTCCATAACATCACCCTGTAACTATACAGGAAAGTTTAAAATATTAACTGCTCATGACTTCAGCTGCACAGAGGTGTTAACATCCTGATATCATTTACATTGACTTAGCTTCAGATTTACATGGTCTTATTCTCTGTCAGCTCCAGATGTACTGACATGCTCCTGAAGACAGAGAACAAGCATTCTGTTATTTACAGAAATTGCAGAATGCAGATATTTTATTTAATTGCCTTAGTTGTCATTAAAACACACAGGAAGATCATTTATTTCTTAAAGAGAATTTTAAAATTAAAGGCAAATATTTAAATATTTTAAATATGTAATATAAATATTAAATATTTATATATTAAATATATATAATAAATATACAATATATTAATAATACAATATGAAATAATATATTAAACAATATATATTAAATATTAAATATTTAATATTATGAATATTTAAATAGCACCTTCATTCATAATAGCTTGACACAGCTCTTTCATGAAAAATGCCACAATAGACCTCATTCTTATAGCACCTAAACATGCTCAGCAACCTTCAAAAGTATTGAGACTCTAGAAGTATGTCTAGACTACGTATACTACACTATTTTTATAGGGTAATTGGCATTAAAAATGACATATAGATCCTGTTAAGAATAAACAGTACAGAAGAAATGTCTCTCATTCATAGTAATACCATGCTTGGATCCAAACAGTCTGGTCATCTGCCAAAGCAGAAACCAAAAGCATTAAAATTTGAGCCAGTTCTTGCTTGTAAACCTCTTGTTGCTGCAGTGGCTTCTGATCAGTTCCTTTACCATATAAATAATTGCCTCTTGCTCTTCATCTTAAATAATATTTGTATGCATTACTCATTACAAATCTAAAGTAGCAGGTGGATTTTGAAAATGACTGGTTTTTAAGAGCAAAATATTTCTGTGCTTTTTATAGTATAACACAGAGCTTCAAGCTTTCTAATAAATGAAAACACATTTTGCCTAGCAAACTAGAATAAAGATACATCAATTCTATCATTGTAAAAAGTCAATTCAAACATATTTGCTGTATTCCAGCAGTTTTAAGTTCTGGACTACATGTTTAATGATTAGTGTATCCAGGACAGAGAGATTTAAATAGTTTTACAATGAAACCACAAAGCAAGAACATATTTTCATTGCTAGGCAATTTCTGGGGATATGTGTAGAGAATGAATATTTGCCAGGAGTATCTGGAAGAACACAAAAAAATAAAACACTTAAGACAGGCTATTACTGTCACTTAAAAACAGACTTTTTTTTTATTCCTGGAAAGGTGTCTCAGAAGCTGATGAATAAGCACATCTAACACCCCTGCTTTCTGCCAGCAGACAAGCATCCTCACAATTGCTTCAGCTTTGTAGGGTCACTGAAGTTGACTGCTTTTAGCTATTACTTGCTTTCCTATGTTCCTATGCCTACAAGAATGGTGAAAACATCATGCTTCTGCTCTCTATCTTAAAGTAGCTTTATTTCTTTATTGCTGTGTTCTTTGGTCCCAATATTCAACAAATATAGAGCGCTAAGCAATTTGAAAGTTGCTTTGCAATATGCAAGTCATTTTAAAACAGCCATCTGACATTCTGTTCCCATCATTTAAATATTCTTTTTTTTTTTTTTTTTTTAAGTATATAAATAGCAACGTATTATTATAATCATTATCATACAAGAAAAGTATTTCATATTACTGTTGTCCAGTTGTCCTATATTTTTTGTAAGTACTGCACTTCAGAATATTATTTACCTTTCTAGGTCTCATGCAATAGTTTCTTATGAAAACCTGGTTGGATTTTTTCATATCCCTGACACTAACCTACAGCAAGTAACTAGCTTCTGGATTTTTCTTGTAGGTCACCAATTTGAAACCATCTTTCACAACTTGCTTAAAGTGTTTTGTTTCCCTGATGGCCTGAAAAAAGCAAATAGAAGTATGTCTGTACTTAATATTTTTTCCATTCAGAAATTCTCCAGCTTCCATGAATGTGAATAGACATATGTTGTCATGGACTAATTCTATCAGACTTTCTTAATGACTGAAAAGTATTTAGAATAATTTGATTAGTCTTGTAGAAGGATCTTGAGAAATAAAAATTAATTTTGATTTTTTGCTATGGTACTAAATTCTACTGAAATACTCTCACTGAGACTTGTACAGCAATCTCCTGAACTTCTACAGGAAGTAATTTGAGAAGTAAGCACTACAGTTTTCTGATATATGTTATAAAACTGACACTGTATGACACTCCATATGAATGGAGATTTGATTGATTACTTACATGCAGATCATTTACGAGTATGACAAATCAGTCAGGCTTGTAGCTTTATGGGAACTGTAAAACAGTGGGTGCCATCTTAGTTATACATTCTGATGTTAATGAAAGTCACTAACTGTATGGATAAATAAGTTTGTCATTTTCTAAATAGTTTCTTGACAAATCAGATTCACATTTCATGTAAGGATGTGTTCAAGAACGTGGTATACATTCACACTGTCCTGTTATGTTAGTACTCATTTCAGTATCATCTCCCAGTCAGATGTTATAATTTTAAAAAGCAACTGAAATATTCCTCATTGTCTGTTCCTGTCTCTTAGGATGCTCAAAAATTTTATGTAACAATGCATAAATCAGTACTCAAGGGAAATATTGCTTGTTTGTATCTTTTTGGTTACCAGAAATAATATTTATGAAGAACACATTGAAATGGCTCAAATCCTTGGAACTTTCTGACGAACACAGAGTTTTGTTTCTGATAATAAAAAATATTTACTTCGTGCTATAGAAGTGTTGGCACAAATATAGTTTTCAACTTATTTTGGTGGAGCTGCAGGATAGTACCTAAAGTTCACACCAAGATATGTCTGTAGTTATGACTTAATCACTCTGTAATGTTTCAGAAGAAAAGAGAAGTTTTTGCTCACAAAAACTCAAGTTTATTGAAGCTACCAAATATGCTTCATACAAACACTGGATTCATCCCAGGTAATGGCCACATTCCATGGGCTGGCTTTCTGAGTGATTGGCATAACTAATTCTCTGAGATTGAATTTACCCTGTTAATTTGTTTATATCTGTATATAAATTTAAACTGACATCAGAACTTCTACCAATCACTAACTACAATGATTAGTCCTGTACAGCCCTTATACACAAAAGAAAGTCAGTCATGGGGTGTATAGGGTGTAATGCAATCTTCATATAATGCTGAAAGTTTCTAATACTTCATTTCCAAAGAACTAAAAATTCACTCTTATTATTATTATTATTATTTATTTTTTTTTTTTTTTTCATTAAAGGATAGCTGTCCTTGTTGCTTCTTGCTTACAAGTGTTCATAAAGTTAATGTTCTTGATAAAATAAAGTGGAGATGTTTCTTATAGGTGCAACACAGGAGCTACAGCTCATTAAAGAAGATGAAAATTGTGCTTCTAAGCAATAATTATGCCTGTGATGCACAGATGTTCCAGTAGCTGAACTGTTTTTCAACACAGCTTAGTAATATGTGATTACATCAACATTACAATAACCTCTTTACATTGCCCTATGGATATTAGAGTTAACTGAAATTTCTACATATATTTCTATATATAGAAATGTATATTCTACACTGCTATGTAACTGTGCTTCTTCTAATCCTGGCCAATCTAACAAAAAGACTAATTTGGGCTAGTTCAGGATGGTTTTCCCATTCAACTGTCTGGTACGGATATTTCTTTCTGTAGGGGAACCTCAGCAGCTTCTGTTGAATATAGTCAGTTTCTGTGTTACTTGATTTTTTGGATTCATTCTTGCCTCCTGATAATTGGTTAATTAATTAATTAATTTTGGAATTTTGGACTTCTAGCTTGGTAAGGCTGCATACCTGAAGGTCATATGTCAGTTCATAAGTGCTGAGCAGGCTAAGTAAAGAGAAAGTATAAATACATTGTCAGGAGGTGAAAAGAAATTGAAGAAGACCTCAGCATCTGAAATTTGTTTTCATTGTGTTTGATTTTTCTTCATGCAACCATCCACCTGCAATAGATTTTTTTCTATTGTCTGACTTCCTATATCTTTTCCTATATTCTTATATTTTTAATGACTGGCACTAATTTAATTTCTGGTGTGTTGTTCTAGAAGATAGAATCTAGAAAAGTTGTTTTTGTTTCCTAGTGTGCTTCTAATGGAGAATTTCTAGGAGAAATCAGAATTAGTATAAGAATATCTGTTAAGAATACATCACTCTATATTCTGCTTGACAGACAATTTAAGTAGAATTTCACAGCAAACCTGATGAGGAAGTTATCAACAGGGACCACTTACTGAAACTTGGGAGCCACTCAGCAGCACAAGAATAGAAAGGAAAGAAAAGAGCCTGACAATAAGGTAACCAAAAAAAGCTACACGACACAGCAGGAGAGAAAAGACAAGAATGGGAAAAAAGCAGGGTAAGAGTAAACAATACCATAAGAAGCCATGTTATGTTCAGAGAAAATCAATTGTGGTAAGTGAGAATTATGGCAATGTGTCAATGGTATGTTGTGTCTTGTTTGCAGATTATGTACACATAATGAACTGTTTATTTACTCACTGCAAAGTCAGGAATCAGGATTACTCAAATTTGTTATCAGGAGAGCTGAAAACATACTTATGAAGGAAGTCAATAGAGATGCAATAGGTCAGTAGGTCTGTGGGACTACTTGTCAAAGTATGGAGTAGCTACAATAAATATGCCTGTCTTCCAGCATTTGAGGGAGAGGGCTATCACAGAAACTCACCAATTTCAGAAAATCTCCCTGGCTGAGAATGGTTATCACATGCAGGAGGAGAGTTAACATACACACCTGTTCTCTTGCTACTCTTTTGTAGAGCAACGGTTTTGTTTTGTTTTATATAAAGCTCACAAATTGTATTTGTTTGCTCTTTCATGTGATGGTTTTTGGCTTATAGAAGATTTGGCTTCTGAAGATCGTTTAATAAATTAATGCAGAAGAATATCAGACACTTAACAGATGCCCAATTATTCTTGGATATAAAAATGCAGTTGCACTACATGATCTTTCAAGGCCCCTCCTAACTGGACTCTTCAGTTTTATTCCAAATGTGAAAAGACATTAAAAAACTTATTAATCAAATATTTTTAATCTTCAGTTCTCTATTTCAGGGAGAAAACTATCAAGTTCTAGGAGCAAACCTTCACTGGCTGAAAATTAAATAACCAAACATCACACAAAACAGCCATTGCTCAGGAGCTTGCACATGTGGACATCTTGGACAACTGCTTCTACGTTGGCAGCTATGTGTTACTGAGCAAAGTCAGCATTGCTGTTCTTGACTTGATTAGACATTCTCCTTCCCTCCAGCAATTACAACCATCTTTAAAGAGTCCAAGCATTCTGAGAATGCCAAGGCCTGCAGAACATTTTTCCACTTTCAGAGCTTTTCTTTAGAGATAAGATTTTGGACATTGTTTCAGAAAAAAACTACAGAAAAGAAAAAAAAAAAAAAAAGGCAAAGAAAAGAAAGGAAAAAAAGGGAGTGGAGGGGAGGGAAAGGCAGGGAAGGGGAAGGATAGGCTTAGATTTTATCACCACAAATCCTTTGGATTAATTCAGCCCCTCTCACAAAGGCAGCTCCATTATCTCAACTTTTCTTTCTTTGTGAATACCAAATCCTTATTTGTTTTACCTGTAACTTAATAGAGGAAGAGTGTTAACAAATGGGTCTACTTTTTTCTTCCCCTCTAGTATGAGCTGTGGGGTTACTTGGTTGTACACAGCACATGTAAGTGAGGTCTTTAAAGGTCTTTAATTTATCCAGAGCTTCTACATCACAGCCAGGCTACAACATATGAAATACACCATAATGTCCTTAATTTGCTTGTTGTATTTATATTTTAAATGTTTCATTTCATTATTTTTTTTTTTTTACCTGCTCAGGCAGTTCCCTCCCCCCACCCCACCCCCTATCCCTAGTTTGCAGTTGCAGCATGAAGTTTATGAGCCAACTGTATGTATACAAAGAGGGAGGACCATAGATCTGTTGATTAATCCTAGGAAAAGTAGATCTGGGACACTGAGACAGAATTTTCCTCAGGCAATACCAGATGGACGCCGCCATCTTATGGTCAGTGTTGGAGGCAGGGTAACAGGCTGAGACTGAATACCAGATTCTTCCTAGCCAGAAACAGTACAGTCGTTCTTACCTTTCCAAGAGCTCATCATTTAGCAGAACACATTTGTAGGTGAAAGCTGTAATGCAAGTCAAATCCTTTTTTTGTGATAGACGTCTTTTATTTTAATAGAACCAAACAAGGATTTGCACAGCTCTCTGAATGCGGCACTGCCACCCCGACTAATTCCCAATCAAGTAACTTGGGATATCTGAGAAGAATAGAGTAGAATAAAATAGAACAGAATGGAACAGAATAGAATAGAATAGTTCAGTTGGAAGGGACCTACACAGATCATTGAGAAAAACTGTTTGAACATTTCAGAACTGAACAAAAGCTAAACTATATTACTGAGGGCACTACCCAAATGCCTCTTGAATGGCATGGGGCATCAGCCACCTCACATGGAAGCTTGTTCCAGTGTTTGATCATGCTCACAGTGAAGAAAAATTTCCCAGTGTCCAGTCTGAACCTCCCCTGACATAGCTTTGTGCTGTTCCCACACATCCTCTCTTCATTTCCCAGGGAGCAGAGGCCAGCACCTCCCTATGCCCTTCCCCTCCTCAGAGAGTTGCAGAGAGCCATGAGGTCTCTTCTTGGCATCCTCTTCTCCAGACTGGACAACCCAAGTGTCCTCAACCTCTCCTTCCAGCCGTTTTACCAGTTTTGCTGCCCTCCTCTGCATACTTTCATGTAACTTAACATTCTTTTTATATTGTGGAGCCTAGAATATTCACAATATTCAAAGTGATACTGTACCAATATTAAACAGTGGGAGAATCATATCTTTTGGCTGTCTGGCTCTTTTGTGTTTAATGCATCCCAAAATTTGCAGTTTGTGCTCTTGGTGGCCAGGGCGCACTGCTGGTTCATGTTGAGCCTGCTGTCACCAGCACCCCCAGGTCCCTTTCTGCTGAGCTGCTCTCTAGCCACTCATCTCCCAGTCTGTGTCTGTGTCTTACATTACTCCATCTCAGGTGCAGAATCTGGCATTCTTCTTTGCTGAACTTCATGTTGTTACTGATGGCACAGTGCTCTGATTAATCTAGATCCCTCTACAAGGCCTCTCATCGCCTCTAGAGACTCAACAGTACCTCCCAGTTTTGTATAATCAGCAGCCTTCAAACCCTAAATACAGATCACTGATAACAATGTTGAACAGAACTGGCCCTAGAATTGAGCCCTGCATAACTCTTCTGATGACTGTCCACCAGTCAGATGTACGCCTATTCACTACAACCCTTTGAGCTCTACCATTGAGTCAGTTCATCACCCAGCTTAACGTGAACCTGTTTATCTCACAGCTGTACAATTTTTATAGAATCATTCTGTGATGGACAGTATCAAAGATATTACTAAAGGCCTTTATATATATATATATATATATATATATATATATATATGTACATAATGTCCTATAATAATAGGACAGTTTCACCAGAACTGAAAAAAATAAATAAATAAGATAAAAATAAATAAATCTAGAGTCCTGGATTTAAAAGGAAAACAACATGGTTCCTAAGCGTCAGGGAAAATATGTTTACCCTCACTTTGAATTCTCAGGAAAATCTCTTTTCTAGACAAAAGAAATGGACCATGGCACAGTGTTCTGTACTGCTCACACTGTAGCTCACACAGCTCCCCTGTTTTCATTCTGCTCCTCTGCTTTGAAAGCCAGCACATGTGTGGCCACTCCTAGGGTGTGCTTGGCAAGCACTGGAGCACCGACGCCAAGCTCCGGAATGCGTTTTTTCCAGCATCGATATGTGGGACTGTAGCTGTCTTCCTGGCTGGATTTCTTTGTGCTGCTGGCTGGCTCCACATCTGGCTGCTGATACTACTGAAGGAGTTGCCAGCAGGACTGGTGTGGGGATTAGTCTGGTTTAGCTGTCCTAACCTTCAGGATGCCATGATCTTTCAATTTCCCTTTCACTAAGAAAAAAAAAAATAATAAAATAAAATAAAATAAAATAAAATAAAATAAAATAAAATAAAATAAAATAAAATAAAATAAAGTAAAATAAAATAAAATAAAATAAAATAAAATAAAATAAAATAAAATATATATATGTAAAAAGCATATAAGAACAAGTTTATAGAAGCATTTTTTTTTTCAGAGATCTTTTTTCAAAGAACTTTTGTGTTGGAGAAAGAGGAAGTTCCATATCTATCTGAACTCTTAACAACATACAGAGCAAACAAAACCCTGTACAAATTCTACCCATACTTTTTGTATAGGTCACAGATTTATCAGGTTCTTGCACTTACTTGCTGATAGCTAAATAGGAGAACCACTATATTGCTGCATTTATGCATTATTTTTTTTCAGGAGTGGGCATATTGAATATTTTTAAGTTGGCAAAAGGCAAAATAACTTATTTATTTTTCTAAAAACAGAGTGTAAGAAAAATTGAAAGTTACATTCTTCAGCTCATGGCTAAACCAAGAATACTAAGAAGAGTAGAAAAGAATACTGAGAGGGACAAATGCATCTTGAAAAAGAATACTCATACAAACATTTCCCTGAATGTTTTATATGCATCAGAAAATGGTGATAGAGACAGAATATCAAGATCTACCTGAGCTGCCAGGTAAATATCACAACCCAAAAGCAAGCTGAAGGTATTGACAAGATAAGAAAGTGACACCTATTTCTTTGTAGGTAGGTTGTATAACAAAGATGTGTATATGATGTACACCCTAAAAATGTGTTGGAAGACAGCTCTTCTCCACAACATTTGTCCACTACATTTGGGAGGTCTGAAAGGCACTGTAGCTTAGTGAGGCACAAGGCATTATAATGCTCTTTTAGGTTCGATGCAGTTCTGCACTGATAGGATTCAGGTCTGCGCTTACAAGCCACAGGAGAATCCATCAAGTACTTTCTCCAGTATCTCTAATTTCCAGTGTAGAAGTATCTTTTATACTACTTTCCATAAGAACATCCATTGCTGAGCATGGTCTGCAGAGGTGAATACCCTTGGCTCTCTTTTTGTGCTCTGAAAAGTTCTCACGCATTTGGTGGCTTCAGTCCTTCCTGGAGCACTGCCTGGGGTGGTGTTGCTCCACTCCCAGTGTGAAACAGACTGCAATTTGCACAGACTGTTCCTCAATCTTTTTTAGAAGAATAAAAGTTGGGAAATGTTTCCATCACTAAAATGCTTGGAAAAAGAAGGAGAAAAAGATTAAGAAGCCCAGACATTCAAAAACAAAGAACAGGGGAAAAGATGGAGGAAAGAGAGAAAAGGAAGTAGAAGAAACTGGATCAGAGACATACATATTTAGAGACAACAAGGTTTAAACGTTGTGAGGTTATATGCAAATTACACAGAAAGAACTTTTCAAAACTAGGGCCCGTAATTTGGGCCTGAAGACCCAAAGATAGACCTTAAGATACCTCGATACCTATGCAATGATGTAGTCCTTGACAAGTGTCAGAGTGAATAGATGAACAGCTAGTTGTTTTGTTTGTTTGTTTGTTTGTTTTTCTTTCTTTGTTTGTTATCTAGAGACAATGACAAGGAAAGGAGAGTGAAAAATACAAAAAGAAAAATAAAAACCCTACAGTTCATTTAAGATTCATGTCTTTATCCTTTAATTACTAAGATAAAAGATTGTTCCTAGGAGAAAGAAAGGATCAAGTGGGATAAACATTTCAAAAAAATATTTTTCTTCTTTTCTTTTTTTTTTTTTTTTCACTTGTCTGGAGGGGATATGGAAAATAGCTGAACCTTTTATTGATCCAAGGGATTTAAAATAAGAAATTGAATTAAAAAAAAAAAAAAAGGTGTGTGTTTCTTTGGGATAGAAGAGGAATAAAATAATGGACTAAAAGAATGTAAGAAACTTTAAAGAATTGTAAGGACAGAGGTGATATTATATTTTATGGGGCATTCATTGTCATGTCTGTGGCTGGGGGCATGAAAAGTGGGTGTGTACTTTTGGGTAAACATCAAAAGTCTGGGAAATTCTATTGGATGATTCCAAAAGTCGCTTATCCAAACCAGTCTGGTTTGGAGGAGATAGATTTTCTTGCAGTTCATTTCTGTTTCGTCATCTGGCCAAAAACAGGAAGCACAAAGGCAAAAATGAAGAAGAAAAAGGAGAAGAAAAAGAAAAACATCAAGAAGAAAAGTTTAACAAATGTTTTAACATTTTAAGAATTTTGGTTTTGCTTTGTATTTTAAGGTGAAGGTTTGCATGTGTTCTTTCTACAAGTCTGTTCACACAAGACTTACACATACAGGGTATGATGGCCATTGATGGTGTGTCTGCCTGGCTTAAGTACTGCAGTACCTATTTTTGGTCTGGAACGTTTGTAATTCAGGCAATGGCAAATAAAGGATCATTGCAACCATTCTTCTACCTGGATCTGTTTGATCTATCTTTTTAGTAATCACAGTAAATATTGAAGAAACTTATTTAGGGGAAATTTCAATAAAATGCCATCCAGATGCAAGCTGTGAATTCTTCACAAAACTGTCAAAAATCTTTCCACAGTGATCAAATATATATACATATATTTTTTTCTGTGATCTGATGTAGGCTCCACAATCAAGTACAGAGACAGAAATTTAGTAGATTTTTTTAAGGGTACCCTTGTACCCCTGAATTTAACAAGTAATTCTGGAGATTAAAAGCATTTTATCTACAGATAATGGATTCTTTAATTCAGAAGAAAAACATAACTACAAAATTAGTCCTGTTCTTTTATGGTATGTGACAGATAGTACTGTATTTAGCCAGAAATTAATAAAAAACTATTCAGTCACATGAATTACAAAAAAATTAAATGCATCTATATACAGTTACAGAAGGGAGTGAGGTTTTATTCTACATGTCTAGAACTTTTGTTGTGATTTTGTTTTGCTTTATGTGTCCGAAAGATACACTGATGTATCTTTTTAAAGCATTTTTACAGTAAGATCTGTGCTTGATGAACAATTTTGTTTTAATTATAGAAAAAGTGTGCTCATACTGAAGTGCATGAAACCTGACTTTTTCTTCTTCTAAACTGTAAACTAAGCAAAGCTAGAGGTTAGAAACAGGTCCTTAAGCTGAGATGTCAAATTTGCTAAGACAATACTAGAACCCTGCAAATATCATATACTTTGTAAGCATTGGTAATGAGATAGGAAAATATCACAGACATGAAAAAAGCTCTGAAAATTTGCGACCCTCCTGCAGTTATGACAAGAAAAGACAATATGGGATGGGAAGAGAGGAAGGAAAAAAAAAAAAAAAAAAAAAGATACCAAGAAATAGAGTCAAACAGAGGGAGGTCAGTCTCACTGACATCCTGATCATATTTAGATAACTTCTGTATGAGGAAAGAATTCAGGTAGGCACAGCTTTAGCATCTTCCTCTTTTTTTTTTTTTTTTTTTTTTTTGTATAAAAGATAAAGAAATTTAAGGTAAAGGAATGTCAATATACACTAAGAAGTATGCAAGATGGAAGGAACAAGTCTGAGACTTTCAACTTAGAAGCTTACAAGACATCATTCTCTTGTAGCATATTCTTAGCTCTCTATTTTGAATTAGCTTGGAAATACACAATGTCTTTCACTAGAACTCACTGTCTAGTGAGTATCCAACTGATACACGGCTTTGTCATGCACAATTTAAGGCTTCCTGATACTGGTGAAAAACCTGACAGTTTAAGGTTATTTATTTGATTTTCTTCTTTTTTTTTTTTCTTTTTCTTTTTTTCTTTTTCTTTTTCTTTTTCTTTTTCTTTTTCTTTTTCTTTTTCTTTTTCTTTTTCTTTTTCTTTTTCTTTTTCTTTTTCTTTTTCTTTTTCTTTTTCTTTTTCTTTTTCTTTTTCTTTTTCTTTTTCTTTTTCTTTTTCTATTACTGTAGCAAGAAGGAGAATCCACTTCAGTTTGCTTGTGCAATCTTAATGACTCCAATGAGGTTTTGAAAATAATCACTTGACAGGCATGTTGCAACGTACTCATTTGTTGCTGAGCTTCATGCACTCTGGGCTTCATGGAACTCTACGACTTGTGGTTAAATTCAGTAGCTCTCAAGACTTCTTCTATGATAACACATAATTCAACCTATTAAAATGACCCTGTGACATTTTCAAATTCTGTAGAATTTCCCAGTAGAATTGCTGAGTATGACAGTCCTTGCTGGTATTAAGATGAATTAATGTACTTCAGATGCACTGGCAACCATACTGACAAGCATCTTTGGATGACTTGCAGACAGCCACTTGTTTTACTGCTGTGATGCTAAAACAGTTCTCTTTGATAAGGAGGAGGAAGGAACTAGCCACTGAGCCAGTTTACATTATTTCCTCAGGTTGCTTAATTTATTTCAGTGTGATGCTGATGGGATAAATTTTAAAAATGACCAATGGTGATGTCAGAACTTCAAAGGAAGGAAGGCTTCTGTGGCAAAGAAGGGAATGAGCTACATCCTGTTTATTTTTATAAAAAAATAAATGTGCAATTGACCTGTTTCAAATCTTACCTTAAATCAACAGGGAGTCTTATGGGATGAGGCCATCGGCAAATTAACAATGAGTAATAACTGTGACACACCAGAACATTGCAAACATGGCTAAGAATACCAAGAGTCCTTAAGAAAGCAGTGGGGATACTAGCAAGTAGCAATTCTTCACTCCAAAAGTGCAGGCAAAGTCTATTTTCCCTAAGCTCAGAAAGAAAGGAAATCTAAAGAAAAATGGGGCAGAAGGAGACTGAGGGCTCTCAGTGCTCTCCTGAAGTAGGAGAAAAGAGGATGACATGCTAAAGAAAGACACCAAAACTACAGTAAGCCTAGAAAAGTGCTCACAGTTGTACAAAATGGAAGTGTAGCCAACAGGAAAAGTGTGGGTAGTAATGGAGTTATGTGCATGTTATTTGGCATGTGCTAACAGTTGGTCTCCAGTGCAAAATCTGTGCCCTGTTGGACTCCAGTCTAAAATCTGTGCTCTTCCATCACCTTACTAGCTAGTTAGGCTTGCTCAGATATGCCAGCTCTTAGTACAGTCACACCTTTATTGTGCTGCACAGACATCTCCAGAGATCTGATCTCTATTCCCAACAGTCTTTATTAACTGTGTGCCAGTCACCCTGGAGTGGCACCCTACATTACCAGCGTGACAAATGGCAACACTTTACAGACAGTATTTAGCTTCCATTCTTCTCTTCTACTGCTAAATACCAAAGGTTGAAAACCACCTCTGAGGGCAGCCAGGGTGAGTGGATTGAGATGGAAAGAAGGTCATGAGCTTGAGCTTTTACACTGTAGAGTCTATTTTGCTCAGCAGAAAAGGGGGTTGATCTGCCCTGAGCAAATAGTAAAGAAAATGAATATGTGTAGACCTTCACATGGTCAGAAACACCAAATATGGTGTCACCAACCAGGAGCCTGAAATAAAGTTGCTAATGTTTCCCAACAATGCAATCAAAGATAGTCCTGTTTGAACCATTCAGAGACATAGACTAGGGCTATGATTCTTGACTCCAAATAGACTGAGTTTTGGTCAAAAATTTGATGAAATGGACTGTATAGAATTGCTGTACTGCACCGCACTATGGAGTCCAATAGGGTGGGAAAGACTGATGTCTGATTTTAGTACTCAGCACTCATGGGATATGTTCTAGGCCATGTCAGCAATCTTAAATCAAAATACTATCTTCAGTAGGAAGTTATAAGGTTTTAATTTTTGTGTGTGTGTGTGATTTTTTTTCCCTAGTTCACACAGAAAATTCTATATTTGAGAGTACTTTTTTTTTTTTTTTTTTTTTTTTTTTTCCACATTACAGGCCCACTAAGCAAAACAAATGTTAACTAAAATATGAGGGAAGAAAAGGTGGATACTTCTTATAACATTTTCTATTTCTAGTATGCTAGAAATAGGCTTAAACTATTGTGGTTGGACCTCTTATTCTGCTTGGAGTTTTCTCACAGTTAATAAAGGAATGAGTCCTCCAAAACAATTCAGAAGAATTTGTACCAGCACAATAATGGACTCTTGGGGGCTGTTTCAACTTTTGTTTTCAAATGGAATAATGACTTTTTGGAAACACAGATATTATTAACAAGTTTCTTCAAGCAGCCACCTTATCAGGGAAAATACAGAAGAAAGTAACAAATTCATAACAGAAAGATGGACACAGAGATCAAGTCTCATGTCTCCATTTCCACAGTTCACACAAAGTCAAGTAGTCTCTCTTCTCCGTCAAACGAGGAAGCAAAATCTGTTCCAGAATCAGTACTGGAATCTTTTGAGTTTGTCATTGTAGAAATAGAGCAAAGCAGGAAACATACTCTTCAAATCAATAAAGATCTGGGTAGACGAAACAACCTGAATGTGCTACCTGGAAAGGCTGAAGGGCTGTTTTGTGTGAGTTTGATGCAGCACTGTGCCAAAATCAAAGTGTTTCTCAAGACAAAGAAAAAGGAAAAGAAAAAGAAAAAGAAAAAAGAAAAAAAAAATAAAAAAAGAAAAAGGGAGAAAGAGAAAGAAAAGAAATAAAAGAGAAAGAAAGATGCCAGATGTGTGTATGCTGATGTGAAGGAAACTTTGCAACAAATGTTGACATATTGGCATTCAGGACATTGTTCTGACTTGGGGTCTAAGTGGTGAAATGTCAACATTCTTTACTCCCTCCTAGTAAAATATTTGTTATAAAGTGTAAATAAAGACTAGAGAGTTTTTCTTCACATTAGCTTGCAAAAACATCTGGATTTGTGTTTATACTGGTCTGCACCACTAGCTTATCCTTCAAAACAACCTGTTTTTATTTTCTAGTTTTTAATGGATCCTCTCAAACACACAATATTTTTCTAAGTATGAAAATATTTTTTGGCTATGGGAATAATCTTAAATATAAAGTGAAAAAAATGCTAGAAAAAGCCTAGCTGAATTTGCAGGATGCTCATATAAAAGCAGGTGAAATATGATATAATATGGCATGTACAAGAAACATTTGCATTTCTTTGCGTGGACAAAGAACCTTTTATCTCCAGTTGCTGGACTCAGTAAATAAGAGTAGACATCTATTTCCTTTATTTCTGTCATCAATATTAGTTCTCTAAACTAGACTGGCTGGTGGGGACAAATGTATCACATAACACACTAATGACACCTTGTCTCCAGATCTCACAGGACCTTGCAAGTTTACAAACAGCAGCTCTTCTTTTTCCACCCACTTATTTATGCATTAAAAGAGCAATGAGAGTCTGCGTGAAGCAACCACTTTATAACAGATAATCAGTACAGTGCAAAATAGCAGGCTACCTACCACCAACAGATCAAAAGCAACCTCAACATTAAATCAGTTAAGTTAAAAAAAAAAAAGAAAAAAAAAAGTTCAATATGAGATCACAGTATCATGCACAATGGCATTCCAAGCTTGCTGTGTTTTTGTTTTGCAGCCACTACATGTATGTTGATCCAGAATGGTTTAATGTAACACATGATAGAAAGAATAAGCCTAAACCACATTTTGCAGTACACTGATATATACATGCTCATTCAATAAACTGTCACATGAAACAAAATACAAAGCCACCACTCTGAGCTAATGTAAATAAAGTAATTAAGCAAATAGTCACATTTCAGAACTGCAAATTCATGTTAAATTACATTTCACTAAAATATTCAAGGTTTTAAGATACAATATCTCTCTTAAACAAACTTTATTTGTATTACCATTTAATGCTTCTTGTCATCCAGTAAGCAGTGCATAAAAGAACTTATTCTGAAAGTATATTATACAAAAACATATATCACCCAAAACAGGAACTCTAAAAAAGAAACCTGGTTGCAGAGAAGCAAAGCTAATTTTTAGCAAACAACTTTTATTAGCAAATACAGACAAATGCAAAAGAGTAGACACATTTGCACTATCCAGAGAATCATTTGTAAACTATAATCTATGGTTTTACATATATTTATATACCTTCATTTAAGAAAACACAATTTAGCCATAATCACTGTTTCCTATGCCAGTTTATTTTTTCATTATGGAGTGAAATAAATCTCTCCCTTTTCTGGCAAAATTAAGCTTTGTCTCAGGATGTTGCTGTTCACTGTCCTTCTGTTTGTTCCAGATGTGCCCTTTGGATTGAAAATAAACATACAGAAAACTCCTTACATAAAACAAGACTATGACTGTCAGCTGTTCTGATGCTTTAACTTCAGACCATCAAGGTATTACAGAATTCATAGCATTTTATTATATGAGACTTACTTCATGAGAAATTAATTAATTTTCATGTTAAAAAGTATTAATTATTTTTTTCTTTTTAATTACAAAAGACAAATCCTAGCATCAGTTTTTTGTTTGTTTGTTTTTCTTTTAATCTTCTAAAATATATTTTCAAGAACACAAAAAAACAAGGATTGCTTTTTTAATTGTCATAATTAAATCTGTATACCAGCAATTTTATTTCAGTGACTGTAAGGGTTTTGGGTCAAAATCATATACACATGTAATTACATAGCATGTAGCATGATAGAAAATTACTACTGGAAAGGATCTTCCAAGAATTACAGCATTAAAAGTAACAAAAAAAAAATAATAAAAATAAATAAATAAATTAGTCCAAAATAATTTAGAAAAGACAAAATTTTCTTGGTGATTTTCAACCTCACTCTAACATACATATGCCTTCAAAATTAGCTTTGAGTAAAGCTATCAATTTATTTCAGATTACTCTTCCTTAGTCTCTTTACATTCAGTGTAGTTGAACCAAACCAAGTATTTCTCCATTATGGCTAGGCTTTCTTGGCAAATAAGGACAAACAGCCTTCTTTTGGTGGGAGAAGAAAGATGGTATTGATTTTTTGTCAAAACCTGGGTGCCCATAACAAGCATTTCAATATTTAAACAAACAAAACAACTACAAAACCATGAATCTGCAATTCCTCTTTGAAATAAAATTTACTAAAAAGAAAAATATACTAGGTGAAAGGCTTTTCTTTTAGTAACACTATTGCCTTATTCATTTACTGACTACAAATAGTCATCTAACTACGTCTTTTTTCTTTTCCATTCCCAAGATACTTCTTATGGCATTTTAATGCACTTAATGTACATGTGTATACATTTTTGTATAAAAATTAGTAATATGCTGCTGGGTTCTGTTAGTTTAGTCTGTTTATTTTACATGTGTATATTTATATGAGAAATATTTTAGTTATTAAACTTCATGTCAATGAAAAATTAACTTCCCTGTACATTTTTATACAGTAGATCTTATATTATTGTTAGAGTCAGAAAAGTGACTGTAAAAATGGTTCTGTTTATGAGCATACCAGTTCCTGTGTGTCTTCAAGTTAGTGGGAAGCTATAGTAATGGCTCTGTAGCTACAGAATATATTTTGCAGACTTTTCTCCAGGGACACTAGCATCTATTTTCCAGCTTTTTAAAATGCTTTAGCTTGAAATAATTCCAGCTTAGCATAAGTCCATATTTCAGTTTTTTAGCAGGACTCTGGTGTCACACTTCAGATTTCACAAAAGACACTACAGTCTTTGGTTGTCTTGATTAAAAGATTCTGAGATTTTCTGCATTTATTAATTGTGTAGCAGTAAAATAGGCCCTGGAATTGTAAAGGAAAGAGGGTAGGAGTTTTTTGTTTGTTTGTTTGTTTTTGTTTTCCTATGGGATAGTCGACAACACAAGTGGAAGTCTTTTCCCATTTCCAGATCTTGATTTGAGGCAAATAAAAATAATTTGAAATAAATCAGATAACCCTCTGACTCAAACAAAGGGAAAAATGAGAACCAATTGCTTTGCAGTGGAGTGCCAAAGGAAGAAAATTTCACTGCCACTCACAAGTGACTGCTGGCTTGACTCCTACTCAGGTATAAAGTTTCCAGGGAGCAGAATCTGAAGACAATTATCTTTTCAGACATAAATGTATTTTTCTGCCATAACAGATAAGTGGTCTGGGCACCTACCTGAGTTAGTTGCTTATAAAGGAGCATCTGTTGTACGTGAGGGTTACATTTTTGTGATGTATGGGTTTTGTATTATCTTTGTTAGTGCTCACTTTCTCACTTTGGGCTCCACAGAATGCCACAGGTTATCGTCTTATTTATATCCTTTTATTGCTTAAGGTTTTGTTGTTGTTGCTTTTTTTTTTTTTTTTTTTTTTTTTTTTATACATTGGTTTGTTTCTGTTAGTAGTTACTATTACATAACTGGACAACCTAGTAAGCAAAAACTTCAAATACAGCCTTGTTTGAACTCATACTAGTCTTCCTTCATATGACAGGAGCTGCAAAGGTTTGAAAATGACCAAAAAGCACAACTGACATTTTTAATGTAAGGATGTAGAGCCAGAAATACAAAAAATGATATGTACTGCTCTTCTACTCGTGGCACCTTAAAATACTGTGCCTGACACTACAGCTGAAGACATTTTAACAGTTGCCAATCATCCCAACTTTTTTGGACTCAGTTACTGAAAGATGGTTAGGTTCAGTGATGGGGCCAGGTGAATGTCTTTCCTGGAGACCACAGAATGGGCTGAAGTGAATTAACTGTCTCTGTGCCTTGCTGTGCTTTTTGCAGCTGTACCTCACTGGCTGACTGCCTCTCATCTTGGTGTTCAGAGTAGAATAATTTGCTCAGATTTGCCCAAATATCCATCTCAGTAGAGCAGGGATAAAAAATATACTGAAAAACAAAACAAAACAAAACAAAAACAAACAAACAAAAAAAACATGGCAAAATTAGGAACTGTTTATGTTAGGGTCTTTGTGAACTAAAGAGACAATAGAACCACAAAAAAGGCCAGTAGGAAGAACCAGTTTTCTGAAGAAATGCAAATTAATGGCTTACTGACTTACTTCAGAGAGAGAGAACTATTCTTCTTACTTCAGAGAGAGAGAACTATTGAACTATTCACTATTAAAAAAAAAAAAAAAAAAAAAAAAAAAAAAAAAAAAAAGTTAAGCACAAAAAATGCTGCAGAAAAATGAGGGAACAGAGACACAGGCATGCATATAGAATTTATTTTCTATTATGTACATCTCACATTGTGGTAACAGTGAGTATCCTGCTTTACAGTTGTTATGAAATCTGCATGCTTTATACAGGCTTCAGATGTGCTTCTGAATGACCAAAATATTCACTGCAAAGCTGCCATTCTGAAAAGGTCTGTGTTTACACTAGGAAAGAGCATAGGGGTAAGCAGTGATCTTACCCAGTGAAGGCTGGTCCCACTTTTGTAATAAGGGAACAGACGATCTGTATGCCAAAAATATGTGAAAGAAGAAAGTGCTTCAGTGCATTTAGAGCATGTCCACACAGTCTTCTGCAGACAAACCATGTTCTTCTGCCTATGCTTCAACTCAACTGGATGCTGGCCAGCTCTGAACTGGAAACTGCTGTTGTACAGTACTATGCCCAAGTTAGTAAGCCTTGCTGAGAGACTGACTTCAAACTCAGGGCTGGATCACAACTGGCAGACATAGCAAGTTCAGTTCTGTCTGCAGAAGGCTGAGCAGACATAGCTTTAGGGTAAAGGAAATCTGAGATTACATGAAGTTGGATTAAGATTTTGCACAAACTCCCTAGAGAGAGATCCAAATCAGACAACACTACCCAGACTAGCAAAAATGACTAAACACTGGTAAGAACAAGACAGGTTCATAAAATAGTTGGGAGAGTTGAATTGCAACATCTCTAAATAAGTGCCTTTTACAGATCAATTGATCACATCAATTTATTGGAACATACTTTTTTTTTAGAATAGATTTAAATTAGATACTAGAATTATAAATAAATACTAGATTCATTTAAGATGAATCTCAGAGCCACGGTCTTTACTTATATATATGTTTGTGTGTGCACATGGTAGTTCTTCAGTTTATTGGGTTTGTTTAATACACTATAAGTAGTTAATACAGTACTATATTTTGGTACAAACTACAATAAAGTGACAATACTCCTCCCCTCCATTTTTAATTTACATGTTTTAAACTTTTGAAATCACTTATAAAATTAAAATGTATTTGAAAAATAAACACTGTCATGGAGAGATGGCTGATCATGTCTCATATACATTGTCTTTGTGCATGAATGGTCATCCCTGCTACTCACTTTGCTCTTTATTCTAAATACATACTGCTATTTATGACTATATGGAAAGAAAAAAAAAAAAAAAAAAAAAAGACTTTTCCTTTGCACATTTCTGACTGAAGTATGTTACTGTCTTATGAACTATGTATTTTCATCACCAGGCACTTCACTTTTCACTTTTGAAGGATGTTCAGTATTCTTGATAAACGTAGTCTTGGAATTTACCATGCTGTCCACTTTCCTATAATCAACCACTCTGACATTGAAGTGGCAAACCAACAAACCAACATTTTTTTTTTTTTTTTTTTTTTTTTATGGAGGAATCCAGTTGGTTCATATAAAGGTCAATCTTTCTTTGAGGAAATAACAGAAGTGCTACTGAATGCCAGGAGGGAGAATATTAAGTGATGGGCTGGAGAAAGTTCCCTGAGGTCCAGAAAGAGTGAAGAGAAATCCTTTTGAGCTCTGCTGTAGCATGGGGAATAAAAGCTGACAGCCAGTTTTACATGTAGACCACAGTACTGGGCAAGACATGGGATAAGAAAGCAAAAATTCATGTATCCTAAGTCTGTAGGAATTATGTAGCTAAGATGTATCTACAGATATATTTTTTTTCTAATTTCGGTAACTTCTTACAGCATTAACAACAGATTTTATTTCTGAAATAATAATAAGAAACATCTCTGATGAAAACATATTGTTTTAGTCTAAAATGAATAAAGGACTATGAATATGTGTCATCCTAAAGAAACCAGGTTAAAACAAGCAAACAAACAAACAACAACTAACAACAACAAAAAGATATTGGAATGTGAAAAAATGGGCTATTTATAAAAATGTCTAAGTCATATAATACAACTCCCATTTTAAATCAGAGTTGAGCCTGTATTGATCAAAGTGGTAGTCTCTACAGTTTTGCCTAATGATTCATCAGCAATATCATACTTCAGTGTTTTTTTCTCAGGAGTGTTCACAATTCATAGCAAGTGTTGAAGCTCTCTGGAAAATTTGAAACACTGTATTTTAAACTTGTGTATGCACAAAGGTGTTTTTTCAAGTTTGTTAATGACACAGACACTCAATTTTATAAAAAGTAAAGCAATCTAAGTTTTGGGTTAAATAATGCTGTGTAAAGAGTCCATTCCAACAAGTACATTTTGGGTGTATGAGGTAAATAAAGAAAGTGAAGTAGCATGGATCTACTCTCCTTACACCTATTAACTATATTCAGGGCACTTACTAGGATATATAACACAGGTGCAGTTGCTGCCACTAAATAGACTGAAGCCTAGGACTTCTAGGAAAGACCTATAACTATTATGCTATGGGATAAATAATCTCTTCTGCTGAGCCAAAAACATTGACATGTCTTATGATTTTTAATATGGCTGAAACTGTTCAGTCTTCTTGAAGTGATTTTGTGAGTATTTCCCAGGGTCCTGCTTGTCTTCAAGGATAAGAAATCCCTTCAAAATAAATCATTTAGAGGGGAACAGCAACAAGAACAACAAATCACTCAGCGCTATTTCTGTTATTAGAAAGCTTCAATTTATGGACAATTAAAATTTTGAGATACTCCACAATTTAAATTACTTGCTTGTCTTACTAAGAGTAATATATCATAGCCAGGTTGTATGAGCTGGGAAAAATGCTTTTGGTAAAACTGGTGTTTAATTTTCCAGTATACATTACTGACAAAAAAAAATATTGCCAGAAAAAAAAAAAAAAAAAGTCTCTTCTTCACAATAACTGTATATTAAATGTAATTGAAGTTTACTCTGTCTCTAACTTGTACACTTTCAGACTACATTTCATTTAGTGTTTTCAGAATGTTTTATTGAGCTATAAAGATAAGAAATACACTTCTACAAAGTACAGAGCTGGGACTTTAAAAACATCAAGGAAATGTGAAATTATATTTTTTTTAATAGAGAGACAGGTAAACGATAACTAAGAGGATAGACATAAATGGATAACATTCCTCCTTCACTGAGGAAGACACCTAATGGGTTCTTTTGTTTGTCATCCATTTTTTCACCCAGCTATATACTTCTTCACATCCAAAAATACAGTATGTTCATAGGTTCACAGTTAGGGAGGCAAAGGCCAGGATTCAAAATAAATTGCACAATCATACCTATATACATATCACGTAACTCTAGCTCCTTCTCTATTTGTACTGAGACACTTAAATTACAGGTTGTCTCTCAGACATAGATAACCTGCTTTTTCTGTACTTTGATCAAAATCGTGTTCAGCTTCTTTCTGCAGTCATCTTACATCACTACATAGATGTTCAAAAATGTTGTGATCCCATGGATATAGATCCATTGTGGGTATGCATGTTACCAATTTATAGCTGAAGACTACACTAACAAAACTTCAAAGGTTTGCAAAAATATACATCTAAGCAGTTATACTCGTTTTAGTGATGGGTAAATCCCATCCCAACCCAAGCAATGTAGCTTGATAAAAAAATAACAATTACAAGAATAATAACATAACAACAAAACAAAATAAAACAAACAAAACAAAACAAACAAACAAAAAGCACATTATTTTGCCCTAATACCCAACATGATGGTTTTAGAAATAATGTCTTTTTCCCTGAAAGAAGGCATACATATATGACTAATGGACCCTTTGAAACAATGTAGCTCCAAATGGACACAGTGCTGTATATATTACATGTATATATATATATATTTTCAGAGATGTGTGTATACAACATACACATGCATTATTTTGAGGTCCAGAGCCACAACATTTTTCCACTAACAGTAATTATAGCTTCAAGCATATTGGAAGAGACAGTTCCAGTGTATTAAAGTATTTTGCTAAAGTATTTTTATCTACCAGACCTACCTTTGCTGAAGTAAAGCTCCTTTACTTGCAAAAACAGTATTTCAACTGTTATGTGAGACATTTTAGAGCCCAAAAATTGAAGGTTTATAAATGGGGTGTATAGCTACATAAATATGTATACCCAGCTACATAAAATTATGACATTTCAGCCAATTTTAACTGTTGACTACACGTAGCAAGTGCTCTTGTAAAACTCCCCCAGGATTTAGTAAAAATCGTCTTGGATATATAATATATATATATAATTAATATCTATATATATTATATACATATAATATAATATATTTTATATAATATAATTATTATATATATATATATTTGTTTTGGGGTGTTGTGGTTAAGCTATTATTTTTAGTTGGCTTAAGGAAAAATACGTTCAGTATTTTTAAATCTGCCTATATCAAACCCTGGAAGCTAAACAGGATGCAGAAAAGCAAATCAGAATCAGAGAATGTTGTGGGGGTCCCACAAGCTGAACCACTCAAAATACTAAACGTCCTGAAACTAGTTGTCAAAAACAGTGAAATACTGCCCTCTTCTGATTAGATTTGATCTAGAGGTAGGTGTTCTTACAATGAAAGAAAAAGAGAGATCTGAAAAAAATAATCAGAGAAAAGATGAAAATGTGGCTTCGCAACTGGGTGAACCTTCTGCAGTGGTTGTTTAGTGGAGAACATCCATAATTTCTGAGTGGCAGATACAGTGACCCACATCAAAGCAAGAGGTACTATGAGCCTTAAAAAAAGGCAACATCCAATGTGTGTATTTTGGGAGAATAGTTAAAAAAAAAAAAAAAAAAAAAAAAAAAGTGGTATAAGTGGCATGAAATGCAACTAGCAGATGGAAGATGGATAATTTAAAGCAGAATGACACAGTTCTCATGTAATTAAGTGACGTAATGGAATATCTTGCTGCCAGTTTTTGTGGAGAGTAAGCTTTCAAATGTACAAAAACAAGGAATCTGAGCCCCTGGACGAGGGGGGAGAAGGGTGGGGGGGAGAGAAAGGGCGGGAATAACGAAACAGAACAAAAAACGCAATAGGAAGCTTTAAATGTAAAGACACATTAAGGAAAACTCTGAGATGCAAATTGTTGGTGACGGTTTTGTAGAAGAATTACCATTTACTTGTGTTATGCGAGTCTCTAGGTATTCTCTACTGGCAACTATCACTCATCCTTCCATCCTTCCATGCTTACCTTAGTGAAGTGCATTTAGTGAAGGAATTTTGCAGACCTACAAGCTACAAGTAGAATAAACTTCAAAAATATGATGCAGTCATACACACTGAACCATTGGTTTGATTTTGTCTATTTTATGATAAGTTCTTTACAGAAACATCATCTCCCTGTATCTTACACCAGACTAACATGCAACATTGTTCCAGCTGTGAATCACCACATGCTCAGAAAATTCAATTGCTTTTAGATCTGTCATAAGAAAGATTGGAACATGAAGGTCTCAGACTTCATTAAGTGTCTGCAGAGGTATCAGTCTAGAAAATAGCTTTAAACTTTCACAACATGAGGCCTAATCCTTCTCACATGTCCTACAACTGCTGCTGCACAGATGAAAGGTGCTCTTGTTCATTCTTTCCTTTTTTTGACTCATTAGAAATCCCCTGGAGAGAACTGAGGAAGTAATACTTACACTCCCATCCTGGTAAGACCCACAACTCTACTCAGATTTTACATGTGTCAAACAAAACAGAAATCACCATAAAGGGAAACTGCTGCTTCCTCTCCACCACTGTGGACTGACACAGATACCACTTCCAGTTTGGAACAATTTTAGTAAAGGAAGAGTGATTTAAAACATTATAATTTCTTGAAAGGCATCATAAAATACTTCTGCTAAAGAAAATTATTAAATACAACCAAACAATCAACACCATAAATTTCTTTGTAGTGAAATATTTTATTTGTATTTCATTAATCAATATTAAATTGTAAGAACATTTATAAAATACAATTTAAAATAAGAAAAACTGCATCTCATTTTTATACCTGCCTAATTAAGTGCATTTTAATACAGAATGCATACAACAAGATAGTCTACTATTAATATAAATATTTTTAAGGGATGTTATAAATATTAGTGTATACAAAAGTCTTTGCATTAAAAAAAAAAAAAAAAAAACACACACACACACACACAAAAAAAAAAAAACCCACAAACAAACAAACAAAAAAAACAGGAAGAGTTCTGGCAAGTAAAACTGTAAGCTACATTCTGTCCTTAGGTACCCTGTTGTGAGTGAGAGCAGAATCCACATCACAGAATTTTTAGAGTAGACTTGGTATAAAAGCTTAGTTGCAAAGGAGCCAACTTAAGTGGAATGGTTTGGATCACTTACAGTAACTGCTTCTCTCATTTATTAATATGACTTACAAGGAAGAAATATTACCTTGCACTTGGCTACATTTCTTCATGAAGTGGCACTTAAGAAGGCTTTGTATGCCATGTTAGAATGCTTCGTTGCAAAACCATGAAAGAGATGTTTTGTGGCCAAATGTTTTCAGGGTAAAAAAATAAAAATAATAATAATAAAAAAATCAGTTCACTACTGCATTTGTATCTTGGCATGAGCTAGTGTGCTATCCTACACCGGAATATCAAGACATGAAATTATGGAACATATATGCAGAATCCAGGTGGCTGTCTAAAATATTCCACAAAATATTCCAGCACTAGCTGCTAGGGAGATGGGAAAGAGTGGGAGTGTTTCCCATGGCCTTTCCTGAAATATATGTCATGCAATTTAAGTCAATGTCATATTCCTTAAGGACATGTCAGTTTCCAGATTCCTCATCTTTGACTTTAAGAATATGTAGCCTTTATGAAGTTCTGAGCACTACTGGATATTCTGAGAAATTGAGAAGTCAAAATTCTTCATCACTAGGTTTTCATGGGGCCCAGGTAAGTTGCTGGCACAGATGGCGACCAGGTCAGTTTTGAGCTGACTCTAATGAGGCCAGGCAGCAACTTGAAGATTTTGCACAAAATTCTCCACCCCCCACCCCCTTTTTTTTTTTTTTAAAGGCAAGCAGACTTTGACCCCTATAACCATGTCCTCAGTGACTTCGTCTCCTTCAGGATACTGATTTATTCAGTAAATTGTAAACAATGCAAAACTTCCTCCTAACTCTACTAAGCAGTTCTTGCTTATACACTCTTGCACTGATTAATCCTGACACCTGATGCTGAAAGATTCCTCTGCCTCTGAACCTCACTTGTACCTGCTTGCTTCTTGTTCTTGCTCTTTAATGGATCATCAATGTTTTCCGACAATCTACTTTTACAATATCATCTTCCTCCAGTCTGGATAATAGTCCAACCCTTCCATAAAGTGCCCATGTACCATATGACCAGACCAGAACAATTATGTCTTCCAGATAGAGGGAATATATATTAAAAAAAAAAAAAAAAATGTTTGTGAATGGAACAAAGTATGTAAACCAAAATCTGTTAATTATTCAGTAAAATAAATTGCAATAAAGATAATGGCCTTTTTTCTAAAACTGAATACCACAATTATGCCTCAGAAAACACTGACACAAGAAAACACTGAAACACTTGTCAAAAATGAAAATGTGTACAAGGCAAGAATGCATCCAATCTGTGTATATTAGCAACATTATTCAAAAGTTACTCACCTTGTAATTTTGAGTTTTAGAACTTAGAGGTTTGATCCTAATGATTTAAATCAGTGGCTAACACTGCCTATGCCTTTCTATATTCATGTAATCTTACACAATTCTTCAAGCAGTTAGGCAGCCAGTGACATACATTATAGCGCACTTTTTCAGTATGTACATTTCAGTATGTACATAACAAAAAAGTCCTCTGTTATGTGTATGATTAAGCTTAAAAAGGCATTAATCAGAAAATATTATGAAACCTAATAAGGTTTTTACACCCATTGCATCAAATATTTGATAATGTGACATAAATGCTGTAGAAATGTTTGCCATATGCTGAATTATTATATTTAGGAGAGTATAGAAACATGACTAATCTTGTTCTATTCCACTGAAGCAGTGATTTCTATGGATTAGTTTTTGCTTTGTCATAATTCTGCTTTGTTTTTCATGATCCTTAGAGATATATAATCTAGCAGAACACAATCAACTTTCTCTTTTAACACTTAACTCTCAATACAGTCAGCAGAAGCATGGTGTTCCAAGATTAGAATAGAACAGAGTAGTTCAGTTGGAAGGGACTTACAAAGATGATTGAATCCAACTGTCAGACTACTTCAGGGCTGATCCAAAATTAAAACATCAACAACTTTCCCAGGAAGCCTGTTGCAATGTTATCCAGCAAAGACATTTTTCCCAGTGTCCAGTCTGAACCTTCCCTGGCACAGCTTTGAGCCATTCTCACAAGATCTGTCACCAGATAAGAAAGAGAAAAGATGAGCACCTCCCTCTCCACTTCACATCCTCAGGAATCAGTTGATGGCTGCATCTCAACCTTATTTTCTCAAAGTTTAAGAAACCCAGTATGCTCAACCTCTCCTCACAGGACATGTCTATTTTACCAGCTTTGTTGCCCTCCTCTCTATGGATTCAATATGTCAACATCCTTTTTAAAACTCTGGAGTCCAGAACCGCACACAATACTCCAAGTGAGACCACACTAATGTTAAATACAGGGGGAGAATCACCTTTTTGGTTTTCTGGCTCTGCTGTGCTTTATGTTCCCCTCAATGCAGTTTGCCCTCTTTGCTGGCAGGGCACACTGCTGGCTCATGCTGAGCCTGCTGTCACCAGTACCCCCAGGTCTCTTTCTGCTGAGCAGCTCTCTCTTTGTCATAGAATCATAGAATGGCTCAGGTTGGAAGGGACCTCAAAGATCATCCAGGTCCAATCCCCTTGCCATAGGCAGGGGTGCCACCCACTAGATCAGGTTGCTCAGGGCCTTGCCTTGAAAGTCTCTCCAGTCACTCATCTCCCAGTCTGTACCTGTGTCTGGCATTACTCCATCTGAGGTGCAGAATCCAGTGTTTTCCTTCTTCAACCTTTATGCTGTTGCTGATGGCCTGATCATGTTGCTGATCAATCTAGATCCCCCTGTAAAGCCATTTGTCCCTCCACAGAGTCAACAGTACCTCCCAGTTTAGTATCATCAGCAAGTTTACTAAGAATGCCTTCAACTCCTGCATCCACATCATTAATAAAAATATCGAACAGAATTTCCCCCAAGATTGAGCCTTGAGGGAACACCACTTGTGACTGGCCACTACCAGATGCAGCCCCTTTTCACAACCCCTTAAGCCCAGCCTTTCAGCCTGTTCTTCATCCAGTATGCTGTGTACCTGTTCATTTCACAATTGGATATTTTTTCCAGAAGAACATTGTGAGGGACTGTATCAAAAGCCTTGTTAAGATCCAGGGAAACAAATTCCACCACCTTTGTCCACTGTGCAGGTGACCTTACGAAATTGGTGAGAGACTTTCCTTTCATGAACCCATGTTGGCTGGGCCTGATGATTTCACCATGGTTTAAGGGCCTTTCAGTGGTGCTTGGGGTAATCATCTCCATAATTCTTCAAGGTATTGAAGTTAAATTAACAGATAAGTAACTTCCAGGGTCTTCCCCTGGGACCTTCTTGCAAATTGGGATAACATTGGCTAGTTTCCAGTGAGTGGGGACCTCTCCAGATTCCCAAGACCTCTAAAAGATAATTGAGATGTGTCCTTCTACAACCTCCACTAACACTCTCAGCACTCTGTGATGAATTCCATCAAGCTCCACAGGCTTGTAAATATTCAGCTGGTACATCTGATTCTTTACAATTTTGGTGTCAACAAATGGAATATTGCTGTTCATGTTGCCTCACTCATGGCCCTCCAACCTGCAGAACCAGGCAACCCAAGGTCTACCATTAATGTTAAAGACAGAAGCAAAAAAGGCATTAAATCACAGAATCACAGAATCACAGAATTTCTAGGTTGGAAGAGACCTCAAGATCATCGAGTCCAACCTCTAACCTAACGCTAACAGTCCCCACTAAGCCATATCCCTAAGCTCTACATCTAAACGTCTTTTAAAGACTTCCAGGGATGGTGACTCCACCACTTCCCTGGGCAGCCTGTTCCAATGTCTAACAAATGCCTCTGTCTTTTCATCATCCCTACTTCCAAGCAACCGGCGTCATCCAGTAATGGTCTAATGTTTTCCTGAGACCTTTTGTTTCTACTAACATACTTAAAAAGCCTTTTTTGTTATCTGAAGCATCACTGGCCAATTTTAACTCTAGATCAGCTTTGGCTTTTTTGTGCTTTCTTCCTTCAGCTGCGACCTGCAGCTCGGTAATCTTTCTGTGAGATCACACTTGTTTTTTTTTCTGCTTGGGTTCCAGAAGGAAATGGAACTGTTCAGCCAAGACAGTCTTCTGCCCCAATTACATGACTTATGACACAATGGGATTGCTTACTCCTGTATTTTTAAAAGATGGTTCTTGAAAACTAATCAGCTTTCATGGACCAGTTCTCAAGAGCAGATTTCCAGAAGACCCTGCTAACTAACTCCTTTAAATTTTGAATTTTGCTCTTTTAAAATCAAGAGTAACAACTCTGCTGATGATTTTTCTCTTTTCACCAAAAAATTTAATCTCAACCATTTCATGATTACAGTGACCTAAGCCACCTACTGTTACGTCCCTCATGAGGTCTTCTCTATTTACATTCTACAAATCTAGGAGGGCATTTTCCTGTCTGGTTATCTTTAACACACTTTAGGAGTTGCTCAGACTTACTTGTCACTGAAGTATGATATTCCCAATAAATGTATGGGAAGTCAAAATGTCACACAAAATGAGGACAGATGATCCAGAGTTTTCTTCTAATTGCCTACAGAATAACTCATCATGGCTGGGTGAATGATAGCAGAAAGCCACAACTACATCTACTTTATTGTCTATACATCCCCCTAATGATTAACCTGAGTCTCTCAACCACATCATCCCTAACTGAAAGGGCTGTACAATCAAGTCTCTTCCCTACACGCAGTGCAGCACCTCTACCTTGCCTGCTCAAACTGTTCCTCCTAAACAGCCTGTAGTCCTCTATCCCAGTACGACAACCATGGGACTCATTCCACCAAGACTCACTAATACCAATGATGTCCTAGCTCTGGGAGTGGATCAAAGTTTCCAGGTCCTCCTGTTTTCTTTTCATACTACATGCATTGGTGTATAGTCATTTCAGATGGGCTACCAAACCTTTGCTGCTCCCTGGACCTGTGTAAATACTCCCATTAACTGTGCCATCCACTGACTCACCTATAGCACTGCTAGTGGTATTCCCTTCCCCAGCAATCTTAGTTTAAAGTCCTCTCAGTCAGTCCTGCTATTTCACAGGTGAAGAAACATCTTCCCCATCTAAACAGGTAGTTCTTGTCAGGCCCCAGCAAATCTTGTGTCTCAAAGAATCTGATGTAGCTACATCAACCAGAATTGTGCAAGAGGTATCAACGTTGGAGCCAGACATTGATGTCCTGGCATTACCTGTTTCTTCCCTGTTACTGGGAGGATAGAGGAAAACACTACCAGAGCAGCTGAAACACAGAATAGTTAAGGTGGTGAATTCTTCAGCAATTTTCCCAGTACCCTAAAATCTCTTAAAACTTCTTGATGTGACATCACTGGTACCTAACCTATGTAAAACAGAAGAAATGGATAAGGCTCTGAAGGTTGTGCTGAGCTCTTTGGTGAAATCCATGACCTGATCCCGGGGGAGGCAGCACACTTCTCTGAAAATAGACTCTGGTCTACAGATGGGAGCCTCCGTTCCCTTCAATAGGGAGTGCCCTATAACCATAACTTTTTTCTTCCCAGTGCTGGTCTTAATGCTATTCTTGATGTGAGGAGATTGTTGATCTAACCTTGGTGAAGGAGGTAGTTTTAGCATCTCATGCACTGATTCCTCTCTTTCCATTTCATTATGTCCCTTGTCTACCTTCTTCAGATCCTCTTACCTATTACATAAAGATAGCTGGGGGTGCAAGGAAAGGATCTTCTTGTGGCTCCAAGCTGACTGACTTCCACTTCTCCCTGTCCATCCCTCTCCATTTCCATCCCAGTGCTGAACAGGTGTGAGATCAGTCTTGGTGTTGGCTGTGCTAGGCTGGCACCTGTGCACCAGAGAGTGCAGAGCACAGGTCCTTTGATCTATCACCTTCTCAGACTCTGGGTTGCTCCTCCTGAAGCTTGGCCACAGGGCAGAGCAGTACTTCCCCCTGCAGGCACACCTGCCGCAGACCTGCTGTCTGTCAATCTCCATCTCAGAGACTTGCAGCAGTCAGGTCCTGCAGCCTGTCTGGGCCACCATGGGGCTGCCTCAGTGTCCCCTCTGGAAGCCCCCAGGGGGCCAGGATGGCAGCCTTCCAATGGTTGGGGATGGGCAGGAAGCAGAGCCCAGTTCAGTGGCACCGGGCACCTGGCCAGCCTTGGTCACTGCTAGCGAGGGCTGCCCACAGTACACATAGCTGTACTGCCTACCCTGCCTGCCCTGCCTGCCTGCCAGTCACTTCCCTACAGGACAGCGAGCTGAGAGGCTAAAGAAATAAAGAACGAGAGACCTGAGGTGTCTGGGAGGAGAACTATAAAATCAAAGAGGTGGTAAGAAAATATTTGTTCATTACTGATCCTTCACATGCTGGGTGGTTGTAAACTTAGCTAAATTCTGGTGTTTGCATTTCTTTTATAGGTTACTTACTATTTACATGAAACAATGCTCACAGCATGCTTCTGAAGTCAGATCAGACTCATTCCTTTATTTGCTTGCATTACACTTTTCTGAGGTTGGCTTTTTGTCCCTTTGCCTCGTTCAGATAAACATCTTAATTTATTCTTACTAATAAAACAATCCAATGAGCTTCTAAACTGAACTTTTGTTGCCTATTGATTGCATTGCTTTTAGCAAGGTAACATGTTGTTTTACTGAGAAAGCAGACCAATTACTTGGAAAAAGAGAGTATTTGTAT
Organism: Aythya ferina; assembly: GCF_964211825.1. Lineage (NCBI taxonomy): Eukaryota > Metazoa > Chordata > Aves > Anseriformes > Anatidae > Aythya > Aythya ferina. The sequence continues at coordinate 49,782,052 of NC_140299.1, read as the reverse complement.
TCTAAGTGATTGGTTGGATTCCCTGTATTTGGAAACCTTTCCATTTGTTGTTTGTCATGGTCAGTGTGGTTGTCTAGATACTGAAAAACTGTTAATTGTATTCTTCAACACCATTGACTACTTTCTCTGTATTTTCTGTTTTCCTTCAAGCTCAATATGTTATGACATAATTAAGATCTCAATTTTCATTAAAAAAGAAGTGTTTTAAACCCTTGTGACTACAGTGGAAAAGTTTAAAATAAACAAACAGGAATAAAGCAGAGAGAGTAAGTAAACAAAACTCTGTATTGCTACAATTTATTAGTCTAAAACACACACACATGCACAAAGAAGTAATAAGAGTTTGGTGACCAATTTTCTTGAATTTAGTACCAATTTAATTTGCAGCAAAGCGTTGATTAAAATAGTCTAATAATAATAATAATAATAATAATAATAGTAATAATAATAATAATAATAATGAGACTTCGTAGTAACTGTTCAAAACAGTATTTCTACCAGATACCTCAGATACCTAAGATATCTTAGAGAACAAGGACACAAAGTTTACATTAGGGCTAACACACAAAACTGTTCTTGTTCCCCTCGGTTTGGAACAAAGCTGCCATTAGAACATTTCTGGATTGTTTGTTTTTATTTATTTATTTATTTTTCCAGCTCTTTGACTGTTCCCTGTGCTGGTGCTTTGTTTGTTTGTTTGTTTTCCCCTCTGCAGTGTGTCCCCTGCCTGTAAGAGCTACTCTGTATGTGGTCATTGTTCTGTGCACATGTAGTAGCTGTGTCTAGTTGTCGTTGTGTCTTGTAGTGGCAGGTCTGTTGTTTTGTTATCCCTTTTTATAAGAGAGGACTGAAGACTGGTTGGAGACTAAGAACAGCCAAAAAGCAGTTTTTGTTAAAGTAACTTTTTTTTTTTTTTTTTGATATAAAATTATTTTAGTCATATAAATGAGGACTAGAAATAACAAATCACCTATTAATTAGTACAAGGCTGAAGGAATTATTTGGGTATTTCAAGCTAATGTTTAAGTGCTTTTTCCCAGATTTCACAGAAAATATCTGAGAGCATGCAAAATTCTGTTGTTTGAAACTTGGAAAAAAAGAATGCAAAGCAGAGATGAAAAAGTCAAGCATATATCTCTTAGTTTGACAAAGGACCTTGACAAATAATAAAACAAAGAACAAACAAACAAAAATACCAAATACATTTCATACTTTACCTTCTTTTATACATTTGTAGTCAATGAATGTAACATTTTTAAGCTGCTTTTTTATCCCATACAATGTTGCATATACTTTGCATATACTTTGTAATACATACAAGATCCTGCTTGATGCTAAAAAATCTACAGGGTACTAAATTCTACAAGGTAGTAAATTCCACAAAGTAGTAAATTATGTAGGGTAGTGTGACTATTGTAAAAAAGTGTAAACAAGCTTGATGAACATATCAAAAGTAGAGCTAGTTTGTAAAAAAAAATAATAAAAAAATCTGAACTGCAAAATAGTTTAGAAAAGCCTCACAGACTGCTCGTGTGTTCCTTAATTACATGTATCATGTAAAGATTTGTTGTTATCCTGCAAACTTTAAAAACATGACTTGTCAATGTTACATATTTTAAAAATGTAAGGATTTTGCATGATTGTTAAAAGCCTTCAGTTCCTCTAAGGTTGATTGAAAATATGGCAATGGTTACCTGAAATACGTTAATAACAATAATGCCATAAGTGTTTTTTCAATTCTTAGCATATGTTTGTGTAACAACGGTCATGGTTTTGTTTGAGATTTCTGGGTACTACTTTAAATAATGAATACAATATACACAGATATTGTGATATACACAATTAATACACAGGTATTAATCATCATTTGCTGCAAATGCCAGAAAACTCTGAGGTAAAATTTGACTATTTAAGAAGATGCAGGTTCACAGTATATTACTTGAAATTTGTGCATGTTCATTAGACTATTCAAACCTATTGTCTGTGAACTACATGATGGTCTCAAACTCCACTAAAAAACACCTGATATAACAACAAATATTTGGTGCATCTTACAGATATAGGATACAGAATCACAGAATCACAGAATTTCTAGGTTGGAGGAGACCTCAAGATCATCGAGTCCAACCTCTGACCTAACACTAACAGTCCCCACTAAACCATATCCCTAAGCTCTACATCTAAACGTCTTTTGAAGACTTCCAGGGATGGTGACTCCACCACTTCCCTGGGCAGCCTGTTCCAATGCCTAACAACCCTTTCAGTAAAGAAGTTCTGCCTAACATCTAACCTAAAACTCCCCTGGCTCAACTTAAGCCCATTCCCCCTAGTCCTGTCACCAGGCACGTGGGAGAACAGATCAACCCCCACCTCTCTACAGCCTCCTTTAAGGTATCTGTAGAGAGTGATAAGGTCGCCCCTGAGCCTCCTCTTCTCCAGGCTGAACAAGCCCAGTTCCCTCAGCCGCTCCTCATAGGACTTGTTCTCCAGATAATAAATTTAATAAATGTTCTCCAAAAATTAAATAAATAAATTATTAATAAATTTAATAAAATAATAAATTTAATAAATTTAATTAAATTTAAATTTAATAAATTTAATAATTTAATAAATTTAATAAATAAATTTAATACATTAATAAATTTAATAAATGTTCTCCACATAATAAATTTAGATAATATGAATGTGATACTGCAAGATTTAACTTTTTGATTATTACTTTTTTAGGATTTTCTGTGGTATAATAAATACTGTAGACAAAATTTTGTCTCCAGATTAAGAAAAATTGTGTCAATATTTTTCCCTGTTTTTATCTATTCATTTATTTATTTATTTTTGGTATGTTCTTTAGATATTTTAAATACTTTTAAATTTCCATCTGGTATTTAATTGTCAATGTCTTTTTTGTTGTACTGTCACCCTGGCCACATTATAAAAAATGTGTTGTTCCTTTTTTTTCCACTCTGAATGAACTATTTCATTCTTTTTCAGTTTAGAATGTCTTTCTAAACTGTACAATCTCCCCTTTCCTTTCCTTTCCTTTCCTTTCCTTTCCTTTCCTTTCCTTTCCTTTCCTTTCCTTTCCTTTCCTTTCCTTTCCTTTCCTTTCCTTTCCTTTCCTTTCCTTTCCTTTCCTTTCCTTTCCTTTCCTTTCCTTTCCTTTCCTTTCCTTTCCTTTCCTTTCCTTTCCTTTCCTTTCCTTTCCTTTCCTTTCCTTTCCTTTCCTTTCCTTTCCTTTCCTTTCCTTTCCTTTCCTTTCCTTTCCTTTCCTTTCCTTCTCGCCCCCTCCCCCCCTTTTTTTTATCAAACTCCAATTTAGTATTTTAAAGAGTTGTCAAATTATTTGATTGGACTGTAATTACTTTATTATCTTGCAGTGTCTGTCTTCCTAAAACTCCTTATCAGTTATATTAATGCATTGTATTTTATATCTCTAGCATACCTAACCTATTATTTTCACCCCAGCATGGCATGCACGTGGCTTTCAACAGTTACTGGAGGAATACTGGTACTGTTTGTCTCTCTGAAGATTTTTTTTCCATACTTCTGGGAGGATCTGGTCTTCTTCTTGAAGCGGAAGAGGTTAAAATCAATGATAAAGAAACGGGCAAAAAATGGAATTCTCTCCATAATTGATCTTTTCATACATAGAGTGGGAAAGATACCCCACAAGCCATTCCTCATCTATGAAGGGAATGTGCATACCTACGAGGATGTGGACAGGAGGAGTAACAGGGTAGCGCAGGTTTTCTTACAACATGGGGCTTTGAAAAATGGTGATACCGTGGCCCTGCTGATGTGTAATGGACCTGACTTCATTCATGTGTGGTTTGGACTGGCAAAACTGGGCTGTGTGGTGGCTTTCCTCAACTTCAATGTCCGCTCCAGATCTCTCCTGCATTGTTGTAATACTTGTGCAGCAAAAGCAGTGGTGATAGGAGAAGGTAAGTCTTGCATTGTATTTGGTTTACTACTTTCTACTGTGTTTGGCTATCAGAAATAGATAATCAGAACAGTTCAAAGCTGAAAGCACTTCATATACAGAACAATATAGAAGCAGAATCATAGAATACAATAATTTGGAAGGAACTGCAGTCCCTTCTCCTGGCTATAGAGAGGACCTTCCAAAGATAGGCAATAGGTCTGAGAGCACTGTCCAAATGCTTCCTGAACTCCATCAGACTTGGTGCTGTGGCCACTTCCCTGGGGAGCCTGTCCCAGTGTCCAACCACCTTCTTGGTGAAGAACCTTTCCCTAACACCCAGCCTGGCCCTCCCCTGCCCAAGCTCCATGCTGTTCCCTCGGGTTCTGTTGCTGTCCTCAGAGAGCAGAGTTCAGCGCCTGCCCCTCTGCTCAGCTCCATAAGAACTCGTGTATATATATATACATATATTTTGGCTAAAAAGGAGGGGAAAGATAAAGGCCTGTTTGAATTTCAAATGTATAAACACCAAAGTATTTGGAATTAATTAGTATAATAAAAGGCTTAAAACTGAAACTCCAAGTACTGGACAATGTAACAGCATGAACAATTACTCATGAACAAGTGAACAGCTGGGAGATATACTTCAGCAGCATTTCCTTTCTATTTCTCTTTATTAGCTTACATAGATGCAAGTATACTGACTACAGGAAGGCTCACCTTTTCTTTATAATCAAAATCCATATATACAAATGTATTGTCACTTTAGAACTGCTTCAAAGAAGTGGCCCAGTAGTGGTCCAGAGGTTGCATTGCTTAAAGCAAACAATTTAGCATAAATTTAATTTTGGCCCTTTAACTGGCATATTATGTAATCCTGGGCAGTTTATTTAACATTTCCACTCCTCTTTTCCCAGCTTGAATACAAGTTGGCAATACTTCTGTAATTTACATATGTGAACCTGTGAGGGCCTTATATATTATATATAAAGCATATATTATGCTTTAAAAGCTTTAAGATATGCAAATGTTGTGGCATACTGACTAAATTAAATCCTGTTATTTTAATACTATAAAGATCAGTTATTTTTTTTTCCATTACAACTAAAGCCACATCAGAAGTATAGAGAAATTAAGTATAAGTATCTTCATTGTTTTTATATTATTAGTTTTAATTAAACACCATGATCATTTTTTTCCCTGCCTGATAGGTTGAGTTGTCCTGTGACTGATGTGGTGGCTGGGTAGACAATTCCAGTGCAGACAATCAGGGATGTACTTGCAATTATTTTAATAACAGTGTTTTTTGTTTGTTTGTTTGTTTTTGTTTGTTTTTAACTTGACAGATTGTTTGGGATCAATAGAGACTGAGTTTATTTTTCATCTCTTGGAAAACAATATTACTGTCTGGCTAATGAGCACCAGTTCTCCTTTCCATCGTGTTGGCACTATACTAGACAAGCTAGATAAAGTCCCTGATCACCCTGTTTCGTCTCACCTTAGAGCTGCCAATAATGGAAAATGCACAGCCATGTATATCTTCACATCGGGAAGTACAGGTGAGAATGTGTACAACAATGTAAAATTGCAGCTCCAAAACTTCATTTGGTATAAACTTAGCAGAAAGACATGCACACAAGAAGCACTTGAAGAACTTGAATTTTGCAGTCAAGATATGGAGGAATCTGTTTAGTTAAAACTGAATCTGTTTAGTTAAAAATAAATTTGTTTAGTCCATTTTTACTTTGCCATAACAATGACATAATTCCAGTTAGTGCATTTTCATATAGATGTTCCATGCCTGAACTTTATTTCTTAAAAGTAAGGGCAGTAAAGTCAGTCTCTAACAGCTGCTGTCAGTTCATAGTAACAGAAATTCACAAGTCCAGACTAGAAAGAAATACAGCCAGCACAAGTGCTTAGGCTTTGGGAGAAAACTTTTCCTCTGTGACTGACCTGAGAAGTGAAGTTTCACTTTCCATCACTAGAAAGGAAAGAAGAATGCTTCCTCTAGTCAAGACAAAGAAGTTCATAATAAAAGTTACTCTTACTGCAAATAGAAGCTGAGGACACAAGGCACAAGGCCTCTTCAGAACCTTTTCATTTCTTTCTTTGTGTTGAGGGAACACTGTGTACACAGTCTCCACTGGTCTGTGACAGGTACGGACTTTCCTCCCCAGGTCAAGAAGAGAACGGGATCAAATAGTCTTGGAGAAGCTGAGAGGCTAAGGAGATATGAGGTGAAAACTGAAAGACAGGACAGACAAAGACTAAGAAGAAAAAACAACTCTCCCAGTATATTACAAACATAATCTTATGTTTGCAGCAAAATTATTAATGCAAGCACTATATAATTATTTGCTCTTCTTACTTTGGCAGGTTTCCCAAAAGCTGCTATCATCACTCATCTAAGAGCCCTATCTGCCTGCTTAGCATTTATTCAGTGTGGAGCAACTTCTCAGGATATTATGTATCTCACTCTTCCTTTGTACCACATCAGTGCTTCTCTTCTTGGCATTGGTGGATGCATTGAATTAGGTAATATTGACTTTCAAGTGAAGTTTCATTAACTTAAGAATGCTGTAACATCTTATCATTTGGTGAATAACTCCATTTGGTGAGTAACTCCAACATTATGTGTGCCAATAGACTTTTGTTACCTTCTCATTTTTATCACCTTCCTCAGTGGGAAAACAATATCTATTTGTAGTTTTGAAGCCTGGAGCAGACACCATCTGTTACATAGATACAACATAACATGACTTGAATTGTGTATATTGCTGAAATGACTCCATGTGTTTTGTAAGTTTAACCTGAAATTACATTGTATCCTAACACCAAAAGCCTGAAAAGTCTGAATCTCCACTTTTGATTATGATAATGGACTTCTTGGAGTTTTATGTACAGGGCTAGCAATCAATTTTTTTTGGATGTGGCCTCCTTTCTTGTCCTCAGAGTCTTGCCCTTTTTTTTTTTTAATTTTATTTATTTATTATTTTTTATTTTATTTATGAATTTATTTATTTATTTATTGCTATGGTAATTATACATCTGAGCTGTTTTAAAGCCATTTCAGTGCTTTACTTCTTCAGGAACAGCACGGACAGGTGTGCTGGGTTTGCTGGGTTGCAGCAACAGATAACAGACATCTGCTGCCTAACAGAAACATGAAGGGGGTGGGAGAAGTAGTGTATGAAAAGGTTTGAGGCTTTGATTTGTCTTGGGGGAGAAAAAGTAGAATAGCAGCTTTCTTAGATGGGCCATTCAGACTGGGACTCTGATGGGTCTGTGTTTTGAATAACAAGGCAGGCTTTGAGATGAGTGAGGCTGAAGAGCTCTGAGAGCTTCATGTCTTGCAAGAGAGTACCTGGTACCTCGGTCAAGGAGGAATTGGGGAGCTAAGAACAAGTGGACTAGAAGGGATTTGTTACTTGAAAGGCACTGGGAAACTTTATGTTGGTCAAATAGGACTCAGGCAGAAACACATTTTGGAAAGGAAAGAGACAAGGAAATTGGAAATTCCTAGCTGACAACACTTCGAAAAAACTATGGAAAAGGAACAGGCTGGGAGACATGAGAACTCTAGGAAGGGATATTTTTGGAATGGAAAGCATTAAGCAACTTTAGAGCTGCAAAAATAAATTGAGGATGATGACATGAAACACAAAAGGGGAGCAAGACAAAAATAATGAAGTCTCTAAGATAATTTCCCTGCCCACACAAATACAAAAGACTGCAAGCTACCTTCTCTCCCATTGCAAGCTCTCTCTTTTCAGGCTTACACCAGTAACCATCTTGATATAAACAAAATGGTTGAAATTTCTTATCTTTTTTCATCACCTAGGTGCAACTTGTGTTTTGAAGAAGAAATTTTCTGCAAGCCAGTTTTGGAATGACTGTAGAAAATACAATGTGACAATGTTTTTGTACATTGGGGAGCTCTGTCGCTATCTTTGTAACCAGCCCAGGGTAAATTCTCCTTTACAAGTAAATCTGTATTTTCTAAGTGTTATAGATCTGTTCATTTCTCAATGTTATAATATTCTTAATGTTTGAAAGTGGATTCAAATTTTGGATCTTGTGTTGCTTGTAGTTCTACAATAGCACTGAAGTATGTATAAGCACATTTACTGGAGTTTTGCAGGTTATGCATGTGGAGTTATGGAGTTATGTCTGGCAGGATGGGACAGTTATTCCTACAAACTATCATTAATTCTTCTGTAAAGCCAAGTTTGTTGATTTTTCATCTGAGTGATAGGCAAGTGGCAGGTCAGTAAGTAAAGGTATAAGCAGGAGATGCTTTATCAGACTTGGTGATCAAAAGAGTGTGAACCAGATCAAATCATTAACCACTTGCACTGCTTTGTTCCAAACTAATTACTTATTAAGAGAAGGCTACTCTACCCAGTATAATAATTCAGCTGATAATTCTTTTTTTGCATGGCTTTGGATGTGATGACTTTATTTTATTTTATTTTATTTTATTTTATTTTATTTTATTTTATTTTATTTTATTTTATTTTATTTTATTTTATTTTATTTTATTTTGTTTTGTTTTGTTTTGTTTTGTTTTGTTTTGTTTTGTTTTGTTTTGTTTTGTTTTGTTTTGTTTATTTTTTTTTTCCTGGTGAGTTGCTCCAAATGCATCTTTTGCTCCATAGCTCTGAATATGATTATAGAATCATCCTTGTAAAAGGCATATGGTTATTAGTGTGGTGCAAAATCTTGTTTGCCCCTGCAACAATAGTCTGAATGGCATGGAGCTAAATCATGATTAGACTTAGGACAAAAGTACCATGTCACTGAGCAGAGCAGCAGCAGAAAAGCAAGCATGTAAGCCTGAAAATATTATGTTGCAATGCTTGTTTGTAGGTGATGGTGAAAAGTGACTAAGATTGGTTAATTTTCTTAATTTTATACTTGGGAGTTACAAAGTTACTGAAGGGAGGTGACAAAGATTCCTACCTACCACAGAAAACATCACGTACAAGCACAAAGTTAAAAAATGCTCTCCAACTTCATTTCCCAGAGATTGGCACAAGAACTAGCAATGAAGCAACATCTGAGAGAATTCATGTGCTGATTTGAACAGAAAATTATTATTGTGTGGTCTGGATGTAGGAGAGAGGTCAAAAACAAAAAAGCATTGGAGGGAACAAGCTAGAAAAGCTGCTGGCCAGACCTCAAGTCTGTACAAACAATATGTCAGTAGTCCATGGATCAAACAACAAAGGAATAATTAACTAGACAAAACTAGTTGTGTAAAGGTCTCTCCTGCATGAAAAGGCAGGAAGAACTTCCTTCACTTGGCACAATAACAAGAACGTAACAGAGAGGATATTTATGTTTAACTCACAACTGGTAAAAAGAGGGAAAAACTGAACAGTGGTCCAGCTGTTAAGGAAGTTCAGGATGTCAACAGAAATCAGAGTAGATACAGAGACCTGTTAAGATCAGTTATCTTACCAATGTGTACTACCTATAAACTATTGTGTACCACACAGATTCTTCCACAGTGAAAGAAATCTGCTTAAGCCAATAAGTCAAGCAGATATGTTTCACCTAAACTCTTTGTGCTGTGGCATGCCAGACCAAAGCAGTCTTGGTGTTGCCCAGGATTAGGGCTACCTAATGGACCCTGCAACTAGAACCCAACTCTGACTGGAATATCAGCAACCAGCTGATCCAGCATCCATGTACCTATGATAAAAAACACATTTTAAACATGGTACCCCGAACCAGGCAACAAACAAAACAGACTATGTGCCAAGGAGTGTTTTTAAAAAGAACTATAAAACTTCAAATATATATTAAAATTTGAAATAATGTGAAGATGAAACCACCATAATAGTTCCTCTTAGCCTTATAATCTCTGAACATGCTAAAATTTACTTCGTCTTAGAATCAGACAAGCCAGCTATGTGAAAGCCAAACCAAACCAAACCAAACCAAAAACAAACAAACAAACAAACAAACAAACAAAAAACAGATAACCAAACAACAACAACAAAACAGCATTATTTTCCTCTGAAGATGAGGTGTTAAAGAATATACAATGTTAGATATAAAGTAATTCTCCCAACCAGCCCACCAACTTGTTCATAACAGAGTTTGATCACATCATGTGCCATGCTGTCCTTTCAGTTTTACCTTCACAATGACAAAAGAAAGCAGAGCTACTTAAACAGAAGCAGGGAAGTTTCCACTCCTGTCTTAACAAGTGGAGTCTAGTCTGCACTACTGCTGATCATATCATGACAAAATACATATTATTTGTCTATCAGACATGCAGTGCTGGATCAAATTAAATCATCAGTTAACCCAGAGTTCACAAAACAATTTTATCCCAGTATTAGGTGAAAACATTAAAACACTCAGAGTCATTTAAAATATTTCAGCATAATTCTAGTTAGACTAAACTTCTTCAAAACTTTCCATTTTAAAATCAACTCTGTTATTTAGAAATCAATTTTATTATTACAATTTTATAAGTTTCAAATCACACTAAAAATTGAAAAAAAAAAAAATTATTATTTGGCTTGAGGAAACCATTGTTTTTGACCTGAAATAAGTTGGTCTTTTTACTTTTTGTTGCTGTCCAGTCATGGCAGTAGATTAATCATTCAATCCTACCTATATATCCACAAAAAGTGAGGACTTTTTCATAGGCAGATACTTGACTACAGGTTCATATATAGATAGCTGAGCAGTCTGGCCCAATGCAGGAAACATCTGAATATTGCACAATAATGACATAACTGACATGTAACCATGACACGTTAAGAATTACTTTTGACTCCAAGTTTGATTACCAGCTTTTCTGAATTTGATCTTAAGATTAAAACTGCACATTATATGAGGTCAGTTAAGGAGATTTAAGTCATGATGCTACTTTTCCATGTTCCTTAGGTAACATGACAGACTTGTTAAATTTAATACCAAGTAATACAATAGATTCATAGAATGGCTTGGGTTGGAAGGGACCTTGAAGGTCATCTAACTCCAACCCCCCTGCCATAGGTAGTGATAGCACCCATTAGATCAGGTTGGCCAAGAGCCCACTCAGCCTGGCCTTGAATACCTCCAGGGATTGGACATCCACAACTGCTGTGGGCAACCTGTTCCAGTTCCTCACTACCTTCACAAAGAGTTTCCTCTTAATGTCTAATCTAAATCTATCCTCTTTTAGTTTAAGACCATTCCCCCTTGTCCTATCATTATTTAGCCAAGTAAAGAGTCCTTCTCCATCGTTTTTATTAGCCCCCTTTAAGTATTGAAAGGCCACAATGAAGTTTCCTTGGAGCCTTCTCTTCTCCAGGCTGAACATTCCCAGCTCTCTCAGTCTGTCTTCACAGGAAAGATGATCTAGCCCTCTGATCATCTTTGTGGCCCTCCTCTGGACTCACTCTAACAGGTCTACATCTTTCTTATGCTGGGTGCCCCAAACCTAGATGCAGTACTCCAAGTGGGGCCTCACTAGCAGAGTACAGTGGGGTAGTCACCTACCTTGACCTGTTGGTCATGCCACTTTTGATGCAGCCCAGGACAGAATTAGTCTTCTGGGCTGCAAGTGCACACTGCTGTCTTATGTTGAGCCTTTCATGTGTAGGATCAACCATAATGTGTAATAGTTTTTTTCTAAGATAGTATGTTACTTATGCAGTTGTTTCAAAAAAGAATTTCCATGTGATCCAATGCGATATTGAGCATATTTAAAAAAATAATAATACTTTTTTTTCAAGATAAAATGAATCTTTTAAACTTTGTAGTATGCACTTCAGTTACTGAATTTCACAGAAGCACAGAATAGATGAGGTTGGAAGGGACTTCTGGAGGTCACCTGGTCAAAACCCCCTGTTCAAGTAGGGAAATCATGTAAGGTTGTCCAGTATGATGTCCAGATGACTTTTTCAGATTTCCAGGGAGGGAATCTCCACAAGCTGTTTGGGCAACATGTTCCAGTGCTCAGTCACACAAGCACTGTATTTCTAAGTGAAAAAAACAAAGGCAAACTATGAAATTAAAGTTCTTGCCTTATGAGAGTCCTTCAACCTCAGGCAAACTAATCCTGATGTTTTTCTGTTCTATTTTTACAAAACTAATATCTTCCTTTGAAGTCTTTTAGTCAAAGTGGTATTTTTCATCTTCTATAGAAAATTTTAGATCTCTAGAGGTATTTAAAGTCCCTTTTCTCAGCTGCAGAATATTCTTTTTTGCTGTTCACAGAAAGAAGGGGACAGAGTTCACAAAGTACGCATTGCTCTAGGAAATGGTATAAGACCTGCTATCTGGAAAGAATTCCTGATGAGGTTTGGCCCAATTAAAATATTTGAATTCTATGGATCCACAGAAGGAAATGTTGGTTTCTTTAACTACACAAATAAGATAGGAGCTGTGGGACGTGCTGGCATCTTCTCAAAGGTAAGGTAAATGTACACAAGTCAACCAATCAACCAATTAGTCAGCCAAGAAAAAAAAAAAAAAAAAAAAAAAAAAAGAAAGAGCAGGTCAAAGGCAGAAAAAGGCATTTGTGAAAATGGAAATCTTATTTTTACTCCCTTACTTTATTCTGTTCTCTGTACATATATTGTAACCCTGTAATAAATACACACAAAAAAAAAAGTCCAGCAAAGCTGCCAATTTTTCCCCCAGAATTAAAAAAAGCAAAACAAAACAGACTATATAGAAGTACATGTCCATAGGAATGATTAAAAGCAACGTTCACTGGAGTTTGTCATCCTCAAAGACCACACATATTTAGTAATGAGTCAGAAATAATTTTGATTTGACTTTTGGTATAAATCAGGAGATATATGTTCTAGAGCAAACCCACACAAATTTAATGACTGCTTTTTCAGTCATTAAAAGCAGCATCACACTTTCTTCTCTGAAGTAAGTTAAGTAAGCAAACAAACAAACAAAAAATAAACAAACAAACAAAAGCTTAGCAACTAGAAAATAAAAATATCAAACTACCTGAAATATAAATTTATATACATGACTACTGTTGAAACTCTGACTGGAGATACACATCTTTCCCTCATAAAAATACCATGACAGTCTCAAATGCTTTTCTTACTTGTTCAGACTTTTTGTGAATCATGAATATTATACTACAATAAAATACTGTTCAAATGATACTAGAGATTCAGATCACTTAACATCAAAAAGAAATTAATGATTTCCAAATGATTTCTGCTTTTAATCTGAGGTGCTGACAATGTCTTCCCATGACCATAATACTAACTCTGCAATGCTTTTGATCTTTTAGCAATCTTAACTGTGTGGACAGGGGACAAAAGCAGGAAAGTCTAAATCAAACCATAGACCTGTAAGTTTCCACTTTGATCTGGCTAAAATAATTTTTGAGATGCCTGTAAATTTAATTTGGATTTTTGTCAAAAAATCTTCTTTATTTTCATTTCAGTAATGTTAAATTCTTACTTAGAAGTTGATGGTAGGTTTGAAGCAAAATCAACAATCTGATCAAAAGTACTACGTTGTTTTAATTTATATAATTTTTTTTAATCAGACTATACTCTAAAATAATGGATTTTTATCATCGAAGTAGACAAATATCTCATCTGTGAGGGAATATTTCTTGCCATGATATTAACATTTTCTGATAACAGCTTGTCAGAATACTCTCAGTATATTTCAGTGTATTTCAGGCTGCTCCGAATCTCTCAAATGTAATTGGGTACTATCCATTAATTTTTATCTGTTTAATTACATTTTTATCTGACCAAGAATAAAGTAAGACAGTGAGGTTTTTAAGCATGTATATGTTTAAAATTTATTATTATTATTATTATTATTATTATTGTTGTTGTTATTATATTTAGTTCCTACATTCTTTTGAGTTGTTGAAATATGATATCTCAAAAGAAGAACTTATGAAGGACAAGCATGGAAGGTGTAAGAAAGCACGAATAGGTAAGGAGAATTAGTTATATATTAATTATCAGATAACTCAATTTAGATGGTGGATTTTGGGGCCAGGGATTAATTCTCTGTTCTTTGTGCAAAAGATTCTTGATCTATACTTTGAACTTGAAAACAAAACAGGCAAAAATGTATTATAAGCAGATCCAAATAGGGACCCATAGATAATGTTTTATTTTTACTTTTTTTTTTTCACTTCTTTTCAGATCTTTCTCTTCTCTTCTCTTCTCTTCTCTTCTCTTCTCTTCTCTTCTCTTCTCTTCTCTTCTCTTCTCTTCTCTTCTCTTCTCTTCTCTTCTCTTCTCTTCTCTTCTCTTCTCTTCTCTTCTCTTCTCTTCTCTTCTCTTCTCTTCTCTTCTCTTCTCTTCTCTTCTCTTCTCTTCTCTTCTCTTCTCTTCTCTTCTCTTTTTTTCTTTCTTTTTTTTTTTTTTTTTTTTTTTTTTCCCCTTTAAAACAGCTTATGCCCTTAGGATAGGTACATTAAAAACTGGCCAAAAAATCTTGGTTTCCTAGAGGAATTAATAAATTGTACCAGTTTCACTACACAACTAGAAAAACCGTTCCATGAATGTTATAGGTAACTCTGAAGCCTACTTGATGTCAAGTGAGACAGTAACGTCAGTAAATTCCCAAAATGGAGTATGGAATCATCTTGCAAAAGTGCCTGGGGCACAGGGCAACTTTTTTTCCAATTCAACCTTTTTAGCTTGTGTGTGTGTGTTTTCTTTTTCTGTTGTCACACATTATGCACCCTATTTGCAATGATTTAAGTTCTTCTTTTGAATTGTCACGAGCTTTTGCTTTCATTTCACTTTTGACATCTAGCATTCAAGCCAATATTGAGAACTAAATATGAGGCTATGAGGCAGCTATACAGCTCTGAAGAAAACTATTTGTTTGAAAGCATCTCCATAAATCTGTTGAAGGAAAAACAATAAAAATCTATAGAAGCTGGAAATGTGTTTTAAACAGAGAAGCAGACTGGGAAGTAAGCCAGTACCCATCATAGATATAGAACAATAAAAATGCATTAAAAAGGATATTCCAAGCCAATCCCAGTAAAGCAATGTGATCTTTGCCCTTGGTATAAATGGGACTTACACAGCAGCAAGGATTGTTGCCCGGTAGGGAAATGTTGCAGACTTTAAGAATTCTGTGATGCCTAGGCACACCATCAAATGTCCCACCATGGTTTACGATATGTGTTTTCCACAATAGCACACTGCAGAGAGCTCTAGCAACCATATCCACTGGAAAAAGATAAAGCACAAGAAAGTCAAGCACTGTCATTTGCCCACATCAGTACTATTTGACTACCAGCATTATTTTCAAATGACAGAATAGTTTTCCTTTCCTTGGGCACTGTACACCACAAAGCTCTTCCTAAGAGCTAGATTTGCACAGAGGGAACCCATATTATGTACCCTCTTCCACTCACCTGTTTCTGCTGTTCAGGAAATAGTTATGGAAATGTAAAAATGAGTAGAGCAGGTGTGGCTTTCAAAAAGATTTTTAATACAACACTTTATGCTCTAAATAGCCCACAGTTAATATGTTTTTTTTCTGTCACCCTTTCATGGCCTGCAGGTGAACCTGGTCTTCTGGTTACTCAAGTTACTCAGGAAGCCCCATTTTCTGGATATGTTGGAAACAATGAGGCCTCTGAGAAGAAACTCCTACGTAACGTGTTTGTGAAAGGAGATGTATATTTTAATACAGGAGATCTCCTAGTGATGGATGATAATGGCTTCCTCTATTTCACTGACCGAGTGGGAGACACATTCAGGTGTGGTATAGAGTTAACAGTAAATCCAGTGAGCTTGAAAGAAATCTCATATATGCAGAACCAGATGACACAGATCACACTTTAACCCAATTAACTTTGTTTTAACGGAAACCTTAAGTATCTCATCCAAAATTCACCAAAGTTCACACCCAATCTGTAGAATTTTTAAAATTTGAGCCAAATGGCACTTCCTTTTCCTCTAAGGTTGAGGTTTCAGAAGAGAAGGCTCTAAATCAGAAAAGGTTTTATCTGTCTGCATTCTTCAGCCAAGAATAACAAAAGTCAACAACAAAAGTAGGGCTCCATCACATATAGCCATGTATAGAAAAATCTTGTTAGCTAAAATACACAGACATAATAAATAAAAATAAATAAAAATAAATAAAATACAGACAGGCCAAAGCTCATCTGGAGCTCAATCTGGCTACTGCCGTTAAAGATAACAAAAAATGTTTTTATAAATACATCAACACAAAAAGGACTAAGGAGAATCTCCATCCTTTACTGGATGAGGGGGGAAACTTAGTTACAAGAGATGAGGAAAGGGTGGAGGTGCTTAATGCCTTCTTCGCCTCAGTCTTTAGCGGCAATACCGGTTGTTCTCTGGATACTCAGTACCCTGAGCTGGAGGAAGGGGATGGGGAGCAGGATGTGGCCCTCACTATCCATGAAGAACTGGTTGGTGACCTGCTATGGCACCTGGATGTGCACAAGTCAATGGGGCTGGATGGGATCCACCCAAGGGTACTGAGAGAACTGGCAGAGGAGCTGGCCAAGCTGCTTTCCATCATTTATCAGCAGTCCTGGCTATCGGGGGAGGTCCCAGTTGACTGGCAGCTAGCAAACATGACGCCCATCTACAAGAAGGCCCAGAGGACTGACCCGGGAAACTACAGGCCTGTCAGTTTGACCTCAGTACCAGGGAAGCTCATGGAGCAGATTCTCTTGAGAGTCATCATGCAGCACTTGTAGAGCAAGCAGGCGATCAGGCCCAGTTAGCATGGGTTTATGAAAGACAGGTCTTGCTTGACGAACCTGATCTCCTTCTATGACAAAGTGACACGCTGGGTGGACGAGGGAAAGGCTGTGGATGTGGTCTACCTTGACTTCAGCAAGGCTTTTGACACCGTCTCCCACAGCATTCTCCTCAAGAAACTGGCTGCTCTTGGCTTGGACTGGCGCACGCTTCGTTGGGTTGGAAACTGGCTGGATAGCCAGTCCCAAAGAGTCGTGGTAAATGGAGTCAAGTCCAGTTGGAGGCCAGTCACTAGTGGCGTTCCCCAGGGCTCGGTGCTGGGGCCGGTTCTCTTTAATATCTTCATCGATGATCTGGATGAGGGCATTGAGTGCACCCTCAGTAAGTTTGTAGATGACACCAAGTTAGGTGTGTGTGTCGATCTGCTTGAAGGTAGGGAGGCTCTGCAGGAGGATCTGGATAGGCTGGACCGATGGGCTGAGGTCAACTGCATGAAGTTCAACAAGGCTAAGTGCCGGATCCTGCACCTGGGGCGCAATAACCCCAAGCAGAGCTACAGGCTGGGAGATGAGTGGTTGGAGAGCTGCCAGGCAGAGAAGGACCTGGGAGTGATGGTGGATAGTCGGCTGAATATGAGCCAGCAGTGTGCTCAGGTGGCCAAGAAGGCCAACAGCATCCTGCCTTACATAAGAAATAGTGTGGCCAGCAGGGCTAGGGAAAGGATTGTCCCCCTGTACTCAGCTCTGGTGAGGCCGCACCTCGAGTACTGTGTTTTGGGCCCCTCGCTACAAGAAGGACATCGAGGTGCTTGAGCGGGTCCAGAGAAGGGCGACGAAGCTGGTGAGGGGCCTGGAGAACAAGTCCTATGAGGAGCGGCTGAGGGAGCTGGGCTTGTTCAGCCTGGAGAAAAGGAGGCTCAGGGGCGACCTTATCACTCTCTACAGATACCTTAAAGGAGGCTGTAGAGAGGTGGGGGTTGATCTGTTCTCCCACGTGCCTGGTGACAGGACAAGGGGGAATGGGCTTAAGTTGCGCCAGGGGAGTTTTAGATTGAATCTTAGGAAGAACTTCTTTACTGAAAGGGTTGTTAGACTTTACTGAAAGGGTTGTTAGACATTGGAACAGGCTGCCCAGGGAAGTGGTGGAGTCACCATCCCTGGAGGTCTTTAAAAGACGTTTAGATATAGAGCTTAGGGATATGGTTTAGTGGGGACTGTTAGTGTTAGGTCAGAGGTTGGTGTCGTGGTTCCGCTCGAGTGGGCAGCTGAGCTCCACCACAGCCACTCTCTCACTCCCCCTCCTCAAAGAGGAATGGGGAGAAAATATGTGAAAAGGGCTCAAGGGTTGAGATAAGGACGAGAAAATCACACAATAAT
Source organism: Aythya ferina (assembly GCF_964211825.1). Classification (NCBI taxonomy): domain Eukaryota; kingdom Metazoa; phylum Chordata; class Aves; order Anseriformes; family Anatidae; genus Aythya; species Aythya ferina. The sequence goes on along the minus strand of NC_140299.1, from coordinate 49,764,047 downwards.
TATTTTAACAGTCAAAACAGACTCAGCATAAGAAGATAGTAAGATTTATTGCTCATTACTAACAAGCTAGAGAAGTGAGAAAAAAAGGAAAGAAACCAAAAGCACCTTCCCCCCCATCCACCCTCTTCCACCTCCTCCCCCCGAGCGGCGCAGGGGAACGGGGGAATGGGGGTTATGGTCAGTCTACAGCACTTCTTCTCTGCCGCTCCTTCTCGGTCACTCCCATCCCCTGTGCTGTGGGGTCCCACCCACGGGATACAGTCCTTGATGAACTGATCCGGCGTGGGCTTCCCACAGGCAGCAGCTCTCCCAGAACTGCTCCAGATATGGGTCCGTACCACGGGGTCCATCCCTCAGGAGAAAACTGCTCCAACCTGGCTCCCCTATGGGCAGCAGCTCCTGCCAGGTCACCTGCTCCTGCGTGGTCTCCTCTCCACAGGCTACAGGTCCGGCCCGGAATCTGCTCCGGCAGGGGTGTTCCACAGGTGGCAGCCTCCATTGGTGCAGGGCCACCTGCTCCACCGTGGTCTCCTCCACGGGCTGCAGCGTGGAACCCTGCTCCACCGTGGTACTCCATGGGCTGCAGGGGGACATCCTGCTTCACCATGGTCCTCACCACAGGCCACAGGGGACTTCTGCTCTGGCACCTCTCTCCCTCCTTCTTCACTGACCTTGGCACCTGCAAGGCTATTCCTCACTCCCTTCACTCTCCCAGCTGCTGTGTGGCGCAGCGTTTTTTTCCTGTCTTAAATATGCTCTCACAGAGGCGCAAAACAACATCGCTTATTGGCTCAGCTCTGGAAAACAATGGGGCCCTTCCCAAACATGGGGCAGCTTCTAGATCTTTCTCACAGAAACCACCCCTATGGCCCCCTGCTACCAAAACCTTGCCACGTAAACCCACTACAGTTGGACTCGATGATCTTGAGGTCTCTTCCAACCTAGAAATTCTGTGATTCTGTGATTCTGTGATTCTGTAAAATCTATCTTATTTTAAAAATATTTTCAACAGGTGGAAAGGAGAAAATGTTGCCACTGTAGAAGTTGCTGAAATTATCACTATGATGGACTTCATTCAAGAAGCTAATGTTTACGGTGTAAATGTTAAAAGTAAGACACTACTTTTAATTTGAGAATAACAAAATGAAAATAGTAATTTTATACTCAGTCCTTTCTTTGCATACAACAGAATGCAAACTTATATGTGAGGAAATCAGTCATATCAACTCAACAATTCAAGCATCCCTATAGTGCTTTGAAATTTGAGTAAAAGTAAAATGCTGTATTTAGTAAAATGACAGGCTGAAAGTTTGTAGTGAATAGCAGAAACTTTGAGATTATTTAATATAGATATAACAATTACAAAATTATAAACCACAAACTACGACTTCTCTTAGACTATATCCTTTCATCTGAAAAATGCTAAAACAGGGAGCATATTAAAAGATAGCATCTGAAAACACTTGTCACTATCCTGTAAGTAGAAGGTTCGTATTTTTTTCATAAATGGAATATTCCCAATGGCTTATGGTGCTTCATAAGATGTGCAATACCATGTGGAAAATCTGTGGGTAACTAAGTGACAAGATGACATAGAAAAGCTCAGAATATGCATCATAAGAATGAACAGTTTAAAGAAGGCAAACTTTATTATGGAGTTGAATAGCTGTTCTGTGCTTCCTTTGGTAGAAGACAAACAAAGTATAATGGTAAAAGAAACTGCACTATGCACGTAAAGAAGAAGCGATCAGGATACCAGCTACTATTTAACATTAAGAGAAAGGAAACTCAATGGATTCAAAGAAAAAGAGGATGTATGAAAAGTAAACAGAAAACAGGCCATAATCTGAATGGTTGTTCAGCAGGTGGCTACCAAATGCCAGCATTCTGATTTATGAGAGATGGCATTATTCATCTGGACACAAATAAAATTGTAATGTAACTTAGAAAGTGTATTTCTTTTTAATCTACAGTGGACAAACTATAGATGACACAAGGTGACAAGGATTCCTGAAAGACTACTGCTGTCTCAGGAGAGTGACTAGCATACACTGTCAAATCAAAACCTCAAGAGCTTAAGCATTTATTCTGAGTTTCGGTATTAACAAAGTCTTTCATATTTCTGAATCAACATGAGTCTCACAAATGACCAAAAGAGACTTTAAAAAACATGTTAATTGAGCAACTGCCAATTAATTTTCAAGAAAAGGGAACATCCATACTTATACATCCAATGCCTTGGCCAAATCATAAAGATGGTATTTCATTCTGGTCAGATTTGACCTTGACAGCTCATTTCTTCTAATTTAAATGTTTTCTCCATTTTGAATTATTATTTTTGTTTGAGTTAAGAGAAAGCAGTAACTATATTTGTCACGTACTTGTTAACAGGCTTGTGTTTCTGTTTTCACATGGGACATGATTTGCTCTTTGCAGTTCATTAAGACCTATTTCTGTTATTTGTCTCTAATCTGTCCATATAGTCATCACCATATAGTTCTGTAACCACTAGATTTGATATAAAAAACAAGCATAGTCTTATACATTTCTACTTTTTGCACTAGTCTTTTTGGAACTTCTTTCATCTTTTTATTGAACTAGTGGTTACTCAATTTGTCAGGCATCTATGTTACCAACATTAAAAATGAGCAAGATAGGAAGAACACCTAGCACCCAGCTCCCAGCCATATAGACGTACCAATAAAAAATAGATTGGTGACATTTTTTATTTGAGTGAAACTCTGAAAGTAACAGTTAGTCTTACACAATAAAATATCTTGTAACTTATACAGAATGATGTCTGAGAGATTAGGGCAGATATTTCAAAGTATCAAGATCTTTTTCAGATCAGTACTAAATCCCCACAAAAGTCATACAAGACTCACACATACTCATATTTGTCATAATATTTATTTATTTTTACTTTAGACTGTGAAGGAAGAATAGGGATGGCAGCTGTTGTGCTTAAACCCGACCAAGCCTTTGATGGAGACAGACTTTATAAGCATCTTGTGGACTTTCTTCCAAGTTATGCCCGCCCACGCTTTGTGAGAATCATGGTAAGACTGCCATTTCCTACTTGTATTTATCTTTGGTCTGACATAAAAATTGTTCTCTACAGTCATGGAAAGTAGAAAGTGATTTACAAACACTTTCAAGAAATGAAACACAAAAGGTCTGACATGCAGAAAACATTAAGCCAAATGAAGCAAATATTTGATGACTTAAAAGTATATGTTGCTTTAAAGATCCGTTTGTACTTACAAATCTTAGATGTAGTTCATAACTTGGCAAAGTTGGATTTTGCTTCAAAACTCTTCAGCTAGTGTGTTCTTCTAGCTAATGGAAGACAAAGAAGACACACATGGCTGTTGTCTGTAGACAATATGTGTCTACATATTTTCATATACAGAAAATATGTGTCTACATATTTTCATAATACATTTTCGGATGGCATGATCCATTCAAAACTTTTTTCCTAGTATTTGTTCTTGAAGTGATTATTACCCACTGTTACTGACACAGCAGCAAAGAAACATCTATGACTTCACAACTGACAGCAAGATAAATACTTTACAGTGAAGATCTCAAAATCAGAGAACTAGAATGCACCCATATGCTCTGTGGTATAAAAGCAGAGATGGAATAAAATTCTCTTACAAGTGCAATTTAAAAGTGCAGCCCTTACGTTCTCCCCACAATACAATCTTCTGCAACAGGAGAGAGCATGAACTACAAAAAGCAGGTAGGGGCCCTGCATCACATCACAAAGTTTATAGCAGAAAGTTTTCTGCTGTTATGGTATGTTGAGAAGCACATTAACAGTTTTGTCTCTCCATCAATATAGATAGATTTTCTGAAAGGCATAAATTGGATTGAGAACAGGATGGAATTGTAATGGAGTGAGTCTGGATAGGAAGAGGAGGTGGAGAATGTATACATTTAGAAAGAATTATAATGAAGAGTTTAAAAGTTTGAGGAAAGCTATTTTTTCACCAATGGAGGTTACTGTACTAGTAAACACAACTTCAAAGGCAGTAAGTGTAGACTGTAAGGTAGTAAGTGGTGCCTCAGAGCACCAATGCTCTCCTCTGGGGAAAAATTTTGGAACAGACATGTCTTTATAGTTCTGTTAAACACAGAATACCTATCAGGAGCTCTAGTGTCTACATATGTGGAACCATTTAAGCCTGTTTGCATTTTATGCATTCTTTGACTAAAGCTTTGTTTAGCTAACTGAAGGGATCTTACTACCAAAATCATCTCTGACACCACTAGTAAAAAGATATACACTACTGGTACTAATCTATGAATATTTCACTATCTGCAAAACCTTATTAAAGGAAATAAAGCCAATTTCATAATAAAATCTAAATAATCAAAAACATGTTACTGTAAAAAAGGAAAAAAAAAAACAAAACACATTCTAGTGGAGGATATGATAAAAGCTAAAAAAGTGAACATTTTCTGATTGTAAATGGTCAGAAAATGAAGTCTTCTGGGAAAAAAAAAATAAAAAAAATTTGAAGAGTTCATCCTAATCAAGAATTGCAAACAAAAACATGAAATTCTTACTCAAAAACGGACTTCATATAATCTTGAAATCTTTTCACCTGTTCATTAGTAGGCTCTATATAATGCAACTTGCAAACATGGTCAATTGATTTTGTGAAAAAGAGTTTTTCACAAAATTTTCATTAATTTTTCACAAAATTTGATTTTGTGAAAATGGAAGTTGTTCTTCTCAACTTCTTTGACTTGACCCTAAAAGAAAAGGAGAGGACTATAAAAGAAATGCATTACAGGGACAATGAAACAGGATGTTCTAAGGCTCTGAGGTACTCCTTTTTTCAGCCAACTGTTGTTTATTTTAATTTTGTATTAAAAAAAAAAAAAAGGCATTAGGAAGAGGTTTCTGAGAGCATCCAGGGATTAATTTCAGTACTACATTTTTGGTCAGGTTTTGTTGTTGTTTTTCCCCAAACTGTATTCCTGTGTGAAAAAAATCTGACTTTATTAAAATAACATCAGAGGATAATTTCAAAATAAAATCTCAACAATCTGTATTCATAATGCATATTTAAAATATTTAAGTTAATATTTAACCTGTCTTTATCAAACTTTTAATATTAATCATTGAAACTTTTTAATAATTACTGGAAAAAAATCCTGTTGTCTATTCAATTTGAAGCAAACTCATTTGATAATGATTGAATATTACTGCCATGTGGCAGCTATTCAGTTCTTGTGTGAAATGACTTGGTGATCTAAGTATGGTTCCTATCATAAGTGCTGCCAAAAAAAAGTGAATGAACTTGCAAACATATTAGCAGTCTTAGCTCAGAAGCCAAAGACAAAATGATCTGAGAATTATGGATATGGAATAGCAGGGGGAAGTGGAAATCAGTTATATTCTAAATCAAGAGAATAAAAATAAATATAAACTGAAAAGTTGCCTATTATTTCAACATGAGGAGTAAAAGAAAATTTAGGCTACATTGAAAATAATGTACAATAACAATGCTTGAGATCAGGTGTCTCATACTTTTGAAGAGAGATTATTTTATACACCACTTCTGCTCTCATACGCTAACTATTGTGTGCAACCAACTTGTTCATGAATTGGCAATTGTGTAACTTTTTTACAGCAACTGTTTACACATAACAATAACACAGGAAGGCATTTAACATATTTGTATTTAATTTCTTAAATGAAGTTTAGCGTCTGGAAATCAGAGGAGAACCAGTACCATAAAATCAGTTAGCACTCTGCAGACCACCAACACGTGTTTCATAAACTACAGATTTTGTGATCAGCTGCCCTAATGAAAGTTAAAGAATGCTTATTTTGAAGCAGAGCTTGAATGTTGCTTTCATAGAAAGTTGAATACAAAATAAAAGGAGCATTTAGATTTAGATTATATTGCATCTGTTAACCACATCACTCCTTCTAAATGAAGCCATTCTATAGAAAAATTCTTTGATCCATTTTAATCAGTAATTGCATCACTTTTTTCATTGATACAGGCTGAAATGAAATATTGCACTTTACGTGAATTCTTTCTTTTTTTTTTTTTTTTTTTTAGGATGCTATGCAAATTACACCAACTTTCAAGCATCAGAAAATGCATTTGGTGGATGAAGGATTTAATCCAGAAATTATATCTGAACCTTTGTATTTCTTGCATGAACCTTCATGTTCCTATGTTCCTTTGACAAGAGAGATATACAAAAATGTGGCTTCTGGTGAAATATGTTTGTAAAGTATACAAATAAAAATGTTCTACAATATAGAAAGTAAATTTTAAACATACTACTGCAATAATTTCAAGAAAAATCTATACATAATATTTGTTTTAAAACCATAAAATGATCAAGTTAGTCTTTCTGTGATAGTTTGCTCCTTCATAATACTGACCCACAAGTTATGTGTGTCGCTTAAGCTGCATTGAATCTGTTCATGTTACTTCCAATGGCTGCACATAGAAATTTTTATTTTACACATCTTGCTGATTAAAATTATTTTTGTCTAAGCCATCAGTATCTTAATTTATTTGAATATTTTACTACTTTAGATCATAATATTGATTCTGCTTTTAGAAAGCAGAAAATATTAGATGTCAAAGGAATTAATAAAATACAGAATGCGCACCAACAAAATACTTCACAGGTACTACATATAGGTGTCAGTTCAATATTTGTTAATTATCTGATATGCGTGTAATTGAAATATTTTATGTGGTATTCACTTTCAGATTTTCTTAAAAAATAAATATTCTATATTAAAATACAGGTCTAGTATTTAATTATCTTATCATTTTTCCCAGTTTAGACCAGCACTGATATAGATTAAACTATTTGCAAAAATTCAACCACGCTTTTTGTTATTACTCCTGAAACAGAGTTCTCATGCAAGCAGGACAGAAATGACTCTTACATTTTGTATTCCAGCTTTTGCTGGAAGTGAACATCTAGCATAAGTTAAAAGGTGCTATATAGGTTCCCAGGCAGAAATAGATCAGAGAACACATTAGTGTATCTATGGAAGTACTTTCCTGTTTACTGTTTCTAAAAATCAAGCAAGTTCATACTTAGGTGAGGGAAAACCTCCCTGTAAATTTTCCTAAATTCACCTGAACAGATAAATGAAACAGCTATAATATTAAGCTACTTCTTCTCACATTTGTAGCCCATTTCACTGACTTGCACAGATTTCTCAGACACAAAATAAGATTTTTTTCTTGGTTTTCAATATGTGCTATTGCTACCACTACTACTGCCATATTGAATTGAAATGTAGTAACTGACCAAAACACTACTTGTCTATTGAACAAACAGAAGCCAGTTGTACCCCACAAATGTTCATTATCTAATTTAAGAAGCAGTTTGACTAACAAACAAACAACTTTTAATGTGATCATAAATGCCTGTGATCCTCCCTGTTTTCTTTGGTGGACAAAGTATGAGGTGGTGTATCTTTTAAGACCTAATTGTGCTTCAGCAATTCCAAATTATGAGAAAAAGTCCATGTGCAACAAGATCTAACACATCCAGTGGAAATGGGATACTCAATATCTAAAAACTGGTAAATAAAACAAGTATATATATAACGGGAACATACTCTAACCAGCATACAACATATACCAATGGCACACTTACATTTCCCTTGAGACAAAGTTTCTGGGCTTGGAGTGAGGTAAGCCAAGCTCCATGAAAAAAAAGTTTTCCAAGTTCTTATTCTTAAGAACTGGCTGTTTGTGGACTAGGAAGAACACAGAGGACAATGTGGGACTAAGGTAATGTCTGAGATGGGAGGCAACAAACTTCATATGGTTCTCCATTTATGGACATCCTAGTGTCAGAAAAGAAGTGGCCAGTTACTAAAGCCTCTTGAATACACTGATTCCTCCACCTACTTCCCCCATTGGTCTTCTAACACACAAAATAGGGCTCATCTAGAGCTCAAAACTTAACACTTTTCTCCCAAAATGTAAAAAGTCTTCAGATTATGCCATGGTATTCAAACAGCACTGAATAGGTTAGTGAAAACAAAACATCAAACATTTCTAATTTTCTTATGATCTTTCTTATGATCTAAAATTTTTTTTTTTTTTTCAATACACACACTTGCACCCCTTCAACATACATACTTTTAAGCTTTATGGGCACTATCATCACTACCATTTATAGAAATGGATTCAATTTTAGGTTAGCAGTATTTAAAGAACTTCAGAAAATCCAGACAAAATTTGGCCATACATTTAGCTTGATTTTTCTAACAGAGATGTATTACAAACCACTCTTTTTCTGCCTGTTATTTGTTCCTTTCCTCCTCAGTGCTTTTGTTTCTACATTCAATTCTTTCCCAACATTCACTCTTCAAAACAATTAAGATAATGAAAAACACAGACATCAATTCTATCCCTTGCTGCACAGTTAAAATTCGGTAGCTTATACACTTACACCTATGCTGACCACAAAACATGTAAATAATAGAACAAACTGTAAACATAAAACATTACTGGAAGTATTCGTACAATGTAATAAAAAATTGCTTAAGAGAAAGACACTTGAAGACCTATAGCTTAATTGGGGTCTGATATTAAAAGAACAATAAAATTTGTTATAGTATTCATATTATCTTGCTATTGTGATTTACTCATCTCAAGAAAAATACTTCAAGATTTACAAGTGACAGTCATTATTAGAAAGTAGGCATTATTTTGTGTTTAGGAAACTAGAAAAAAAGCTTCTAATATGACATAGTTTTGTAGATACAACAAATGGTAAATACTGCATCTAAACAATAAATACTGCATCTTGAGGTTCAACAAGGCCAGGTGCCAGGTCCTGCACTCAGGGCACAACAACCCCATGCAACACTGCAGTCTGGAGGAAGAGTGGATTGAAAGCTGCCCAGCGGAAAGGGACCTGGGGGTGTTACCAACAGCTGGCTGAACATGAGCCAGCAGTGTGCTTAGGTAGCCAAGATGCCAACAACATCCTGGTTTGTATCAGAAATAGTGTGGCCAGCAGGACTAGGGAAGAGATTGCCACCCTTGGTTCTGGTGAGGCCACATCTTGAATACTGCATTCAGTTTGGGTCCCTCACTACAAGAAGGACATTGAGGTGGTGGAGCATGTCCAAAGAAGGACAACAAAGTTGGTGAAGGGTCTAGAGAATGAGTTGAATGAGGAGCACATGTGGGAACTGGGTTTATTTAGCCTAAAGAAAAGGAAGCTCAGGGAAAACCTTATTGTGCTCTACAGTTACCTTAAAGGAGGCTATAGAGAGGTGGGGATTGATCTCTTCTCCCAAGCAACAAGAAATAAGACAAGAAGAAATGGGTTCAAGTTGCAACAGGAGAGGTTTAGGTTGTATATTAGGAAAAATTTCTTCACTGAAAGAGTTGTGAAGCATTGGAACAAGCTGCCTGAGGAAGCAGTTGATTTGCCATCCCTGGAGGTATTCACAATGTAGATGTGGTGCTTAGGGACCTGGTTTAGTGGTAGAGTTGGCAGTGGTAGGTTAACAGTTAGACTTGTTCCTAGAGGTGTTATCCAATCAAAATGATTGTATGATTCTAATATAACATCCTGCTTTCAATAAGCTATGCTTCATACTAAATAATGTGAAACAAATTACCAAAGCAATAATTTTGTATCAACTATAAAACATATTTAGCTGTAATGTTTAGATATTGACTTAATTTCTATACATTATAACCAAGAACTTCAAAGTATATACATGTACATTTTTGTATAATGTATTTTTTTAACCTATCTTCTCCAAAGAAATAAAGAAAATCTTTCCAGTAACTGAAAACGGTAATATAAACAGATAGAAGCATAATGCTTAATGCCTGAGGCAGTGAAAATAAGGAAGGATAGACATTATGTGACATCAAGGCATTTTAATGTAATTATAAAATTGATGGGAACAAAGTCTTTACCAAGCATTATAAAAGACAGATGTTGTGACATAGAATCTATATTAATATAATCAGGTCGTATTTTTAAAAGCACATCAGTTGTAAGCAAAGAATATTTTTCTTCCACTTTGAGGATCTTCCTGAAAGTCACAGAACCTGTCAGCATGGCATTTTGTTTTAGAAACATACATATCTATTTGATATGCCAGTAAGGCATAGATCATTTATAATCTTTTATAATAATTTCTTGGAAAGCAATTGAAAAATATTTCATTTCAAAACCAAAACAACCTAATCTGCTGAAAGGAAGTATTAGAATAGTACCAAGGAATCACAATATTGTTTTGAAAGGTTGTCTTAGCAGGCATGTAGACACTACATATGATTATGTGCGTAAGGATTTATTTTTAAAAATGCTATCACTGCATTTGGTCATTTAAAACACCACAAGATGGTAGCATTTCTGAATGTTACGGATACTTGCATTTCTCTCCAGTAAGTTTCAACACAGAATTTACGAAGAGTAGTCTGATTTTTAATGACAGAATCGCAGAATGGTTGAGGTCAAAAGGTATCTTCAGTGGCCATCTTCTCCAACTGCCCCCCTCAATCAGGGCCAGCTAGACCAATTTGCCCAGGAACATATCCAGATGGCTTTTGAATATCTCCAAGGAGGGAGTCTCCACAATGCTCTGGGCAACCTGTGTCAGGGCTGTCAACCTCCCAATACAAACATGTTTTCTGATGTTAAGGGGGAACCACTTGTATTTCAGTTTGTGCCCATTGCTTCCTTTCTTGTCACAGAGTACCACTGAAAAGAGCCTGGCTCTGTCCTGTTTGCACATGTCTCTCAGGTACTTGTACAGCTTGATAAAGTCCCCCAGTCTAGGCTAATCAGTACCCAGCTCTGTTAGCCTTTCTTTGCAGAAGAGATGTTCCATCACCTTAGTTACCCTTTGTTGAACTTTCTCCAGTATGTCTATGTCTCTTCTATTTGGGACACCAAAACTTGACAACATAGGCCACAGAGTCCTCACCAGTGCTAATGAGAGGGGAAGGATCACCTCCCTCAACCTGCTGGCAGCACTCTTCCTAGTGTAGCTCCAGACACTCTTCTTTTTAATATTACCTAAACATAAGTGTCTTCTAATAATGAGCTAATGTTATTAGAGAGCTCCCAAAAATTCACACAAAACTCTGGTTGCATATCCAACTTTATTTTCATTATAAAGATGCATTACAGAACATTATCTGCCCATTATGAGAAATAATGCCTTTGTTCCTCAGCCTTTTATCCTCTACGTTCAACTTCTTCCCCACATTCATTCTGCAGTATGTGTTAAAAGCACTCAACACACAACTATACTTACTTCCAGAGTATTACTAATGTTGAAACTACAATATTGATCTATATTTGGTACTGATTAGTATATGACTGATTCTTACTGCCTTTAGTTTTCTTTCTACTACCTTTAATTGCTGTTGCTACTAATTAGTACTATACTTTAAAAATCTATTGCATTTATTTGCTTCCTGCTAATATCTGTAATAGGTTATTATCTATCTATCTATAGGTTTGCCTTATTAACCATAGTATATATGGGAGTGGTGGTTGGTGGCAATCTGTAATGGATAGAAATTTTCAGAAAACTAAAGCCTCCGTGTCCTTGTATATTACAGGATCCTACAAACCTAGGCTGAGTAACCCTTCATATCATGATACAGCTTTTCTCAAATTACTTCACTAATCAGTACAAATTTCTGAATACAGCATTTGCACGCCATGCAAATTAAGTAATTTTGTTACTTAAAAACACAAATAAATATGGAGTAACCATATCCTGAATACACTCTGCACTAATTCATAAAAGGATTTTTAGCAGCTTCCATATGTTAAAAATCTGGATGTTTTATTATCACTTTCCAAGGTACTGCCCTAAATTAATAACAAGGCTCCTTCAGAAAAATGTCTTTTGTGCCTCTAGGATCCATCAGAAAACCTGATACTAATAAAGGCTGTATTTCTGAACTATAACAATAAAACATACCAAAATGTTTTCAAACTTTGTAGGGAAGTCTCAAAAATAAATAATCAGTACCGAAAGTTTGAATAGCTATCAGGCTTCATGGAACTTGATTATGTCATGTTCCTTGTCTGCTTACCATCACCACACTCTGACAATGCAAAGATGCAAAGAGCACATGCCCAGCCTTTGGGAGGCAATGTAGTGCTGAGGAGCAAAGGATAGGATGCAGACAATAAAATAACAACAAAAAATAATGACATGGCATGTAGTTATCCTGTGTATCCTTCCTGTTGTTGAGTTGTTGAGGCAGATGACTGCTGCCCTCCTTGCCTGCAGGCAAAAAAAAAAAAAAAAAAAAAAAAAAAAAAAAAAAAGAGACTTATAGACTTATTGCCATTTGCCATGCCTGATACAGAGTTCTGTCTAGGCAGGCTGCTATAGTCTCCATGACACTACTACTACAAGCATGAAACTCTTCTACAAGCTGTGATTTTATTCCTCCAGCTAGGATTAGTTTATTCCACAAGCTAATAAGGCATGAAATTTCCTGCCTTGGCATTCTGTAGCAATTGCAAAAGCAACTCTAAAGCTCATTTCCCCAGTCTGGTATGATGGTTTACATACAGACTGAAATGCAGGAAGACATACTAACCACGAAGACTCCAGTCAGACCATCTGTTTGATGCCCATCTTTGTCAATCTTTGCAGAGTCAGCTGAGATGCAGAGATCTTCCTGAATTCCTTTTTCTTTCAGTGGTGTGGAATAACTCATAAGACATTTTCAGTGTTGTCAACACAGTGGCACCTTAGTGGAGAGTATGCTAGCTGAGCAAACGCTAAGAGGGATTATCTCAGCTTGTATTAGAAATTGTTTGGCTGTTAACATGCTGTAAGGGGATTCTTAACACTACTGAGACAGGAGTATGAAATTGTGATTAGTAATGTTGCAAAATCAGGCCATTTATTAAGTGGTTATGGTACTAGTGTACAACACAGGTTACTAATATTCATTACAGTATGACGTACAGACGGTGGGGATGACAAACTCCCAACCGACCCTGAACGTGTGCGGGATTTGCTACTCCACCTGGATACCTACAAGTCCATGGGTCCGGATGGGATTCATCCCCGGGTGCTGAAAGAGCTGGCGGATGTCATTGCGGAACCTCTCTCAATTATTTTTCAACGATCCTGGGAATTTGGAGAGGTTCCGGTAGACTGGAAGCTGGCAAATGTTGTGCCGATTTTCAAGAAGGCTCAGAAAGAAGACCCTGGCAATTACAGGCCTGTCAGTCTCACGTCAGTGCCTGGTAAAATCATGGAGAAGATGGTTCTCGAACTTATTGAGGCACACCTGGGGCACAAAGCAGTCATTGGTCCCAGCCAGCATGGGTTTGTGAAGGGTAGGTCCTGCCTAACTAACCTGATTTCCTTTTATGATAAGATCACCCGTATGGTGGACCAAGGGAAACCAGCTGATGTGATTTTTTTGGACTTCAGGAAGGCTTTTGACACGGTTTCCCATAGGATCCTACTGGACAAAATGTCCACCATACAGCTAAACAAAAACATCATATGATGGGTGAGCAATTGGCTAACGGGCAGGGCCCAAAGGGTTATGGTAAATGGGGCTGCGACAGGCTGGCGGGCGGTCGCCAGTGGGGTCCCTCAAGGCTCCATTTTACGGCCGGTACTTTTCAATATTTTTATAAACGATCTGGATGTAGGAATAGAAGGTATTTTGAGCAAGTTTGCTGATGACACCAAACTTGGAGGAGTTGTGGACTTGAATGAGGGTGTAAAGGCCTTGCAGAGGGATCTGGATAGGTTGGAGAGCTGGGCGATCACCAACCGCATGAAGTTCAATAAGAGCAAGTGCCGGGTCCTGCACCTGGGACGGGGAAACCCTGGCTGCACGTACAGACTGGGCGATGAGACGCTGGAGAGCAGCCTAGAAGAGAGGGATCTGGGGGTCGTGGTAGACAGCAAGTTGAATATGAGCCAGCAGTGTGCCCTGGCAGCCAGGAGGGCCAACCGTGTCCTGGGGTGCATCAAGCACGGCATCGCTAGTAGGTCAAGGGAGGTGATTGTCCCGCTCTACTCTGCGCTGGTGTGGCCTCACCTCGAGTACTGTGTGCAGTTCTGGGCACCACAGTATAAAAAGGACATGAAACTGTTGGAGAGTGTCCAGAGGAGGGCTACGAAGATGGTGAAAGGCCTGGAGGGGAAGACGTACAAAGAACGGCTGAGGTCACTGGGCCTGTTCAGCCTGGAGAAGAGGAGGCTGAGGGGAGACCTCATCACAGTCTACAACTTCCTCGTAAGGGGGTGTCGAGAGGCAGGAGACCTTTTCTCCATTAACACCAGTGACAGGACCCGCGGGAACGGGGTTAAGCTGAGGCAGGGGAAATTTAGGCTTGACATCAGGAGGGGGTTCTTCACAGAGAGGGTGGTTGCACACTGGAACAGGCTCCCCAGGGAAGTGGTCACTGCACCGAGCCTGTCTGAATTTAAGAAGAGATTGGACTGTGCACTTAGTCACATGGTCTGAACTTTGGGTAGACCTGTGCGGTGTCAAGAGTTGGACTTGATGATCCTTAAGGGTCCCTTCCAACTCAGGATATTCTATGATTCTATGATTAAGTGGTTATGGTACTAGTGTACAACACAGGTTACTAATATTCATTACAGTAGGTCTTTTAAAAAAATTGTCCACTGCATAGACATATCCTTGAAAATTTCTTTTTCAACACCCTGGCATGAAAGTTACATTTTGCAACAATATCATTAATATAGATATAAAAACTTAAATTACATCCAGCTGAAGGGTTTTGTTTTGTTTTGGTTTGTTTTGGTTTGTTTTGTTTTGGTTTGGTTTGGTTTGGTTTTTTTTTTTTTTTGGCAAGCAAAACACTTCCAGAAACAAAAGCATACTTATTTGCTTACATAATGCTTTTTTTTTTTTTTTTTTTTGGTAAGTGTCTATACTTGCCTCATTGTTACCACTTTCATTTTTGCTTTTACTGCCAAGTTAGCATTTGGACATACCTACATATTTACCTCCCTATTCCTGAGATAACCATTTAATAACACAGACACACCCCAATCAGTTAAAAACTGAGAAAATCACCAATTGTTCTGAAATGTTCACATCTTACAACTTAGAAACACCACAAAGAGACACATGCACATACAAAAATATTTTATGTCTATGTAGTAGTGATTATATCAAATAAATACAAAGACATTAATATATCTGATTAAGTCACTTTTTTTGTTTCTCATTAACTTCACAAGTTGTATCAATCAAGGTGGTTTTATATGACAGATCTAATCTATACTTCTTATGAGAAATTACCTGGAATCATAGAATCAAAAGATCATAGAATGGTTTGGGTTGGAAGGGACCTTAATCACCTAGTTCCACCCAACTAGGCATGGTCAGGAATTAACATAAAGGATTTGTTTTTCTATAAACACTTTTCAGAAAACTGTTAAACACACGTAGCTCCAGGATGGAATCAGAATGGAATCAGAATGTCATGATGGGCAATTGTGTCACTAACTAGCTTTAACGACCCTGGCCAATGTCACCTGGGATCTCCCCTACGCACTCAAAGAGCACAAGAGCTCCATTTAAGCTCTAGCCTGGGCAGCCACTCCCATCTGAGCTATGCTGTCTGGTCCTGTGGATGAATCTTGCTTTATCTTTGTTTCTAGTTCTGCTTCTGATCTTTTTCCTGTCTGGACACACTGTATGGATCCTGGAACTCATTCATCCTCATTCCTTATATGGGACTTCTAACAGGCCCTATGTTGAAGTACTTTAGACCATGGTGTGTTCAGGTGCTGCAAGACTGCCCTCTGGTAAGGAAGGGTACCACTGACTGTATTGTGGATGTCCTCTGGACCTGTCTTGTCACCTCCTGTTGAATAGCCTTGCTGTTGCTGCTTGAATGTGTGAAAGGCAATTACAGTAATATTCATCTCAGTCAGATCTTCAATCATCTCTCAAAATAGGCTGCCTTGTGAAGGGGGAAAAGTGAATACTAGGGGAAAATGGGGAGCACAAAGAGCACGTCAAACATTGCTTCAAGCAAGCCTGAAATTGTGGTGTGCCAGAAACTCTTATTAGCTGTAAAGAAAAAACACAAGCTCAATACAGACGACTTAATACAAAAACAATTTGCTTCACAATTATGTTTACCAGGATCTAGGTAGAAGATGCTTGAGGAGTGAGTCTTCCACACCACAAAATGATTGTGGTTTAAGGATTCAGAAGAAATGGCCCAAACATGTGTGGAGAAGTGCAAGTACCTGTAACTTTAAGTACCTAAAATTCTTTTCTCCGCTCGCCCACTGAAAGTCGGTTCTTCAGCTTTCAAGGGAGATGTTTCCCCTCTTTATTTCCATATGACAGGAAAAGAGGCTGTGAAAAGAAAACTGGGAGAAAAAAAAAAAAAAAAAAGTGTATTTCTTTCTATTGAATTTACAGAAGTCAATATTTTATCACATACTCCAGTTATACCAGATGACAAAGTACTTCTGAAAATGGTGTCACGTATAGAAGACACTTTTTTAAAAATGTATGGACACATTCAGAAATGGCAGTACAATTACAGGAAAATACTATGAGCAAGAAGCAGTACTGACAAACACCAAGGAACATTTCCAGTGCAATCAGTAAAGTAAAAAATAATGAAAGCACAAATAAGTGACAGATGTTCTCTGGCATACTATTTAATATTTTGATGGAAACATTAAAGCTCAGAAAACAGAGGCAAGTTGAAAACTATCTTAGACATGCCCAAAGGCACAGAAAGCAAACACCCTGTTCTAATCCTTTGAAGGATGATTCTGACAACACTTTCACCTAGAAATTTCACAGGATAAGAAAAAGACTTAATACTTCCAACTGGTAGCTATTCAAAGCACCCTGATTAGAAATATATATATATATATATATATATATATATATACACACACATAAAATAAACTTTGATCTTCCTAGAAAATACTCACAAAACAGAAGCAAACAGAATGCAAATACTAGGCATCTGGTTCAGAGAGAACTTCTTAGAGATAGTTTGTCAATCCACATTGCTGCAGTTTTGCTCAAGGCCTTCATATCTCAGATGTGCTCCTTGGTGTTTTGAGACAGGTCAATATGCCAGAAAATTTCCCTGGTGATCACTAGAAACTTTCTGCTGGACTTCTATGTTATACTATTCCAACACAGATAAGATTACATACAAGTATGTTTTTATTATTCACCAACTCTTTAAAAAATTTATTGGGATGCTACATTCTGCATTAGTAGTCTAGAACAGCAATTAGAGGGTAGCCACAAATGAAGGAATGGAATGCCCATAGGTTAGTAAGGTACTTTCAAATCATTCATAATTTCAACCAAGTTAAACTAACAGTCAATAAAGGATTTAAAACACATGACACTTTATACTGAGATGAGCTCTTTCACTTCTCAGTTCACTTCTTTTCTGGCTTTCTCCTTTTTTTTTTTTTTTTAAGTTTTCTTGTATATCTTGCACCTGACTGTCCATATTCACCACCATAGTCTTCCTAAAGGATTTACATTCATATTCAAATCTTCATCTGCCTTTCATTTAAGATATGCTTTTGTCTTTTTTCTACAAATTATGAGCTATCCTCAACTTAGGTAAGTGACTCTTTGACAGGTCAGCTGCCATTTCCTGTACTTGACTAACAAAGCAGTAGTTTTGTAAGGAGTAAAATCAAAAATGTATTTGCCTGAGGCTATCACAGTAAAATATGAAACTCTTCCATATCAGTAATATATTTCATCTCAAATGCATACACTGGCAACTAAATAAAAATAAAAATAAATTTTTAAAAAAAGTGTGTTTTGCAGATTGCTACCCATTCTTAATGCAGATCACTTCTGGATGACAGTGAGACTGAATCACAGCTCTATCTTTGTAGATACAAAAATAAATAAATAAATAAATAGATTCATTAAAAAAAAAAAAAAAAAAAAAAACACTGTTGTGAGCTTATTCAACCAGCACACAATAAAATTATTTCAGGAGTGAGAAAATCTGAATATTTCCATTTGTTTCTATAGAAGACTATAGCTAAATTTTACTGGAACACTAAAAAATTGGCATAATATACAGGAAAATGGGTCCTAGTACAAACACAATTTAATAAATTCTGGCAAAGCTATAGATTTACCCATGGAACTTAATACAAATGTGCAGAAAGCAATAAAGTGCACTATTTTTTATGCTATAGTATATTGACAGTAAGGCTTTCTGTTAATATACTACACCTATCAGAGATGATATTTCATTATTATTCTTGAAAGGCTGACGCAAGTCTATAGTGTTGAGATCCTATAATGCATGACTCGAGACAAAAAACTTCATGCAATGTAAGTACTTTAATGTTCTCACAGAAATACAGTATAAGGAAGCTTCTAAAATATTATAAAAATGACTTATCACTTCGTGGATTTGAGTCCTAATGGACTTGATTTGAGTCCTAAATGCTTTGCAATGATTAAAACCTTCCATAATGTCCTGTCCCTATCATCGCAACAGCCCTTGTCTTGACCTCCTGCACTACCTCTAGAGTGATTATACCACTCATTCCCAAGTTGCTCACATGACATTATTTGTCAAGAGTTAGTTCTGTGTGGCTGCTTCAGTCCTATGACTTGCTGACTCAGCCATCCATTCCAGATTTGCTTATTGCTGGTTTTGTTTTAGATTTTAGACTTTGCTAGAAATAATGTTCACAGACAGGTTGTGGAAATAATATTTTCTATATTATATGTTTCTGTAATTTAAAACAGAAAGAGCTTCAATGGTTACTAAGTGGCGGACAATGTAAAAGACAATCTTCAGACTGTAAAGCTGTTTCCTTCTATCTCAATATTTTCTGAATTTTCAGCATTCTCTAAAAAGTTGGAAAGCTAGCTGTTTTTAAGACATAGACGCTCTTTTCTTCTAGAAACTTCTACTGCTTTCTCTGCTGTAAAATTTGAAACTTTTATTCCACAAGAACTGTCAGAATTTTAAAATTACTTTAATAAAAATTTAAATACATAGCTGACTATTCAAATTTATGCTATTGTTATACTATTGGGGGAAGAATCATATGCATAAAAGAACTTATTTAAAACAATTTAATAAATTAATTAATAATTTTTTAATGAAGTATTTAATTTTCTTGACATTTATAATTCTACTAAGTATACTTATACTAAGACATAGCCCTTAGTAATATTAGCCAGGTTCAGAGTTAATGTGAATCTAGAAGCAGCACTATATTGTATTACCTGGACTTTATAACGTGTCAAAATGATGACATTGAAACATTATGTTTTTTACATGTGGCAACTTATGTATATTTTCTTACTGCCTAGAGATGTTACCGGGAATGTTTTAGTTTTATCTAATCACATTTTTCAAAAACGTTTTTTTTCCTGTGTTGCAGCAGAAGTAAATTAAAATCTTTCATTATTGGGTCATACCTAACTCTTGGTTAGGTATGTTTTCTGTTGAAGGGAAACTGAGTACAATAATTATAGTGTACTAAGTTGTTTAGGGCCCAATGGTTTGTCTGTAGTCTGAGATCTATATAACATCAATAGCAAAGAAGACTGCAGCTCATGAAATATAACAAAAGGCTGAATAACAGGTAATTTTCTTGATGGATATTGGGTATTCTTTATCAAAAACATATATCATTACATGTAAAATATAGGAGCATATAAGAGTTCTCTTTTTTTAAAACATAATCTTTTGAATAGTCTTAATTAAGGATTCTTCAAAATATTAATAAACCACTTGCAAGTATGTGCTAAGTTAGCAATTTTGATTTCATATTAATATACATTTTTTTTTCTAAGAGCATTATACAGTGCAGAGACATTGTCTGAGTAGTCAGGGATCAGGTTAGAAAAGCCAAAGCTCTTTTAGAATTAAATTTGGCCAGGTACATAAAGGGACACAAGAAATGCTTCTATAAGTGAACTGATGATAAAAGAAAGACTAGGGAAATTGTGTACCCTCTCCAGAAGGAAATGGGAGACCAGGATACAGAGAAGGCTGAGGTATTAAATGAAATTTTTGCCCATGTCTTCACCAGCGAGAACTCTAGCCACATTGGCCAGGGCCCAGAAGGCAAAGGCAAGGACTAGGAGAAGGATGAACTGCCCAGTGTAGAAGATCAGGTTTGAGACCAGCTAAGGAACCTGAAGGTGCACAAGTCATAGATTCATAAAATGACTTGGTTTAGAAGGGACCTTAAAGATAATCTAGTTCCAATCTCCCTGCCACAGGCAAGGATACCACCCACTAAGTCAGGTTGGCCAAGGCCCCATCCAACCTGGCCTTGAATGCCTCCAGAGATGGGGCATTGACAACTTCTCTGGGCAACCTCTTCCAGTACCTCATGGCACCTGATGATATACATACTCAAGACCTGAGGGACCCAGTGGATGAACTTGCTAAGCCATTGCCCATCACATGTAAGAAGTTGTGACAGTCTGATGAGGTTCTTGATGACTGGAAAAGGGGAAACATAACCCCTATTTTTAAAAAGGAAAAAAAGGAAGAGACCTGGAGAATTACAGGCTAGTCCATCTCACCTCTTACCTGGCACGATCATGGAGCAGATCCTCCTGGAAACTATGCTAAGACATAGAAAATAAAGAGGTGATTGGTGACAGCCAGCATGGCTTCATTGAGGGCAAATTGTGCCTGACTAATTTGGTGGCCACCTAGAATGGGGTTACAGCATTGGTGGATAGGTGAAGAGCATCTGACATCATCTACCTGGAACGGTGCAAAGCATTTGACATTACCCCCAGGATATCCTTGTCTCTAAATTGGAGACACATGGATTTGACAGATGGACTACTCAGTGGGTAAGGAATTGCCTGGATGGTCATACTAAAAGAGTTGCAGTCAATGGCTCAATGTCCAGGTGGAGATCAGTAACGAGTGGTGTTCTTCAGGTGTCAGTACTGGGGCCAGTGCTGTTTAACATCTCTGTTGGTGACATGGGCAGTGGGATTGAGTGCACCCTCAGCAAGTTTGCTGATGACACCAACACTCTGAAGGGAAGGGATATCATCCAGATGGACCTGAACAGGCTTGAGAAGTGGGCCTTTGAGAATCTCATTGAGATTCAACAAGGCCAAGTGCAAAATCCTGCATCTGGGCTGGAGCAATCCCAAGCACAAATACAGCATGGTCAGAGAATGGATTGAGAGCAGCCCTGAGGAGAAAGACCTGGGGATGTTGATTGATGAAAAGCTCAACGTGAGCCAGCAATGTACACCTGAAGCCCAGAAAGCGACCCATATCCTGGTCTGCATCAAAAGCAGTGTGGCCAGCAGGGCAAATGAGGTGATTCTCTCCTCTACTCTCCTCTTGTGAGACCCCACCTGGGACACTGCTTACAGCTCCAAGGCACCCAGCACAATGACAATGAAGGATTAGAATGAGTCCAGATAAAGACCATGAAGATGATCAGAGGGCTAGAGCACCTCTCCTGTGAAGACGGGCTAAGGGAGTTGGGGCTGTTCTGCCTAGAGGAGAGAAAGATGGGTAGGGTGGGGAAGGACCCTTTGTCAGGGAGTATTCTGATAGGACATGGATTAATGGATTTAAACAAAAATTGAGAGATTTATATGAGTTTTAAGGAAGAAATTCTTCACTCAGAGGGTGGTGAGGCACTGGAACAGGTTTACCAGAGAAGTTGTGAATGCCCCGCCCCTCAAAGTGTTTAAGGCCAAGATGGATGGGGCTTTGAACAACCTGGTCTAGTGGAAGGTGTCTATGCCTATGCCTGGCTAGTTGGGATTAGGTGATCTTTAAGGTCCCTTCCAAACCAAACCATTCTATGATTCTATGATCCCCATGTTTTAAAGCAAGTACTAAAATGTTTTTTTCAAACCACTTTAAGAAATGAGTATGAAGCTGAGCTTTGGGTTTGAATCAAACTGCCAAAATTAAATTTCCATTATTCCTTGTGTTCTTCAGTTTCAAAGACATGAAAAAAAAAAATGAACTGTTAAGATTGGTGGCAGAATGGTACAAAAAATCTACCTTCAAAAGCTTTGATGGAATCAAGTCTTTCCCCTCAGCAAATAAAGTAGAAATCCTTAGATTGCATGATGTGGTACGTATGCCAGGAAGCCTCAAAAATAAATTGATGATCCACTATTTCAGTTATTATTCTTCTATAGCCATTTTTTTTCAAACATTGGGGAACGCAGTGTGCACTGTGATTTAGAGTGATTTATGAGTTTTTGAGTTTACGGAACAGAAATCTGTATCAGATCTACTATGGAGGAGAAAATCTTCTTATAGTAACACAGTAATTTGAAGAATTGATTGAAGTATTAAAATAATGTCTCTTGGGTTATTAGTTCTGTGATTTTTTACTACTTAGTGAACTACCAGGAGAGCAATTGCAGTATGTGACATGCTTCAATGTTGTTGATATCTTCCTTTTGTGAGAGGGCAGGTTTGTCCCTTAATGAGACAATTGTGTTGTGGTTTAATCTGCGTGCAGGCCTACTGGCTTGCCAGAAACAGTGCAAATCAGCAATCTGATTGCCTGGCTACTGCATTCTTCATTATCAGCACAAATCCTATTAACCCTTTTTCTGCTATTGCTTTCTCGCAAATAAACATTTCCATTCATACGAATGGAAATATGGTCATATATGAGGGGGAGCTGTGGGAACTGGAGAAAAGTTTAGCCTAGAGAAAAAAAGGCTCAGGGGAAACCTTATCATGCTCTACAGTTACCTTAAAGGAGGCTATAGAGGGGTGGGTTTCTTCTCCCAAGCAACAACTGATAGGGCAAGGGGAAATTACCTCAAGTTGCACCAGGAGATGTTTAGGTTGGATATTAGGAAAAAAATCTTTACTGAAAGGGTTGTGAAGTATTAAAAACAAGCTACTCAAAGAAGCAGTTGATTCACCATCCCTTGAGTTTTTCAAAAGATGTGTAGAGCAGTTGCTTAGGGACATGGTTTAGTAGTAAAGTTGGCAGTGCTAGGTTAAAGGTTTGACTTTAGAGGTCTTAGAGGTCTTTTCCAACCTAAATGATTATATAGTTCTTTGATCTGAGAAGCCCACAGAAGCTAGACAAAGCAAATTTTGCAGGAAAAGCTCCATAGTTCTGGGGCATCACTGCTTTATGTCAGTGTGTAGTCATTTTTGTTAGGTCATTGTATAGAATGAACTATGTTAAATAATGACCTTACTTTTTTTCAGCTCCACTGCACCCTCCAGTATCCTCTGACATATAAAAAGATCTTCTTTGTCAAGAGAAGGAAGACATTTCTCATAGACTCGAAAGTGATGTAGCTGGCTGGCTTGGTATCTGAAGAACACAATGGAAAAAAGGGCTACACTGTCTGCTTTTAGTTAAGACATACCATTTTGGGGAGTAACAAGATTTGAATATCAAGTGCTAGTGGGACAGATGTGAAGTACATTCTTGCAGATATCGCAGTAATACTCTGCAGCCCTAGTCAAGAACCAGGACAGTATCCTGGTACATGAGGTAAATAGGTTAGGGGTGTGGAAAACAGCAAGAGGCCAGTTTATTCTGGGATTACAGTTGGATGTGGCGTGGGAAAGGAACTCATACTGCAGAAGAGTTCATATTGTGAACCAGTACTTTTGGTCTTATGACTTTAGCAAAGTCAGAATTACTCAAAAGTGCCTGTATACCCTGTAAAAAAAAAAAAATCATGTACTTAGTCTACAGTAAGTACTGCTGAATTGCTGTCAGGATGCACTACAGTTCTGTTCAAATTGTTTGTAGCAAGCACAACTGCAGAAAATATGTTATTCAGAAAACAACCTCAGTTTTTCATGGTTTGTGTGACTACAGGCTCAGTTGCAATAAAACACATGAACATCACATTTTAGGCATTGGAATGGGTTGCTCAGGGAGATGGTGGAGTCATTGTCCTTCGGGGTGTTTAAGGAAAGGTTGGACATGGTGCTTAGGGAATATGGTTTTATGGGTGATATTGGTGGTAGGGGGATGTGTTGACCAGATGATCTTGGAGGTCTTAATGATTCTATGGTTATGTGTCTCAATCCAAGGGCAACCACAATGGAAGCCTGGCTCCATCAACATGTTGACATGCTTGGAATGACAGACTTCACCAGCAGCAGTATCAACATCATGACGAGATGCCCACAGCTTTTTGCTAGTGTCATTCCTTCGGCACGAATTAAGACCTTTCTGTGGTACACTGACCCTGAACCAACCCTACATTTCCACGTGGACTAAACAGCCCTCGCCCGGCCGCCACCGCCTTGCGCAGGCACCGTCCCCCGGGGCTGCTGCCGCCGGGGGTGGAAAGAGGCGGTGGAGGCAGCAGCTCCCCGCCTTATGCAAGCGGCTCAGGGAGCGGCCGCCCCCGCCTCGCCGGCAGCGCAGCGCAGCCCCGGCAGCCCCGAGCTGGGGGCGGGAGGGCCGGAGGGGGCCGCTCTCTCCCCTGCCCAGCCCTGCCCGCCCTCGCCGCTCCCAGCGGGGCGTGCCGTTCCGCAGGTGCGGGGCTGGTCGCGGCGGGCGGGCGGCGGAGAGAGCGGCGGAGCCGGGGCTGAGGCGGGCGGCTTGTGGCAGCCGGCGGCTGGCCGGGTTCCCCCCGCGCTGCAGTTGCCCGGCGGGGGTGTTGTTGCGGGCTGCAGGCGCTCCTGTCTGTAGGAGGAGAGGCAGGGGAAAGCCTCGACCTCTTTGGGGTCTCCTGTCAGGCTCCGCTCCCTGCCAGGCGGCTCCCCGGGTGCCGACTCCGTGCCTCGAGCCGTCTGGCTGTGGGGACATGCGTGTCTGGGACAGCCTTGCTCCATTCCTAATGCTGCCCTCCTGGGTTCCGGGCGTTGCCGCCGGGATTGCCTCCTTGCACCTCATCCAGAAACTCCTCTTCCCCTACTTCTGGGCTGACCTGAGATACTTGCTGAAAGTACTGATGTATGGGCTGAAAGTGGAGATCTACAGGCTGCGGGGGAAGATTGTCACCGTCCTGGACAAGTTTGTGAAGCTGGCTGAGGAGCAGCCCCACAAGCCGTTCCTCATCTACGAAGGGAAGGTGCACACCTACCGGGATGTGGACAGGCGGAGTAACAGGGTAGCCCAGGTCTTCCTTCACCACGGTGCTCTGAAAAAGGGTGACACAGTGGCCTTGCTGATGGGCAATGAGCCCGACTTCATCCATGTGTGGTTTGGACTCGCCAAGCTGGGCTGCGTGGTGGCTTTCCTCAACTTCAATGTCCGCTCCAGATCTCTCCTGCACTGTCTCAGTAGCTGTGAGCCCAAGATACTGATTGTGGGAGCAGGTAGAGTATACAGTTACTTTGCACATCCAAAGCTTTAAATGTCACATCTCCCCTGTATATGTGTCTTCAGCTCCTACACTGAAAACCAAATTTTCAGATGTTCACAGAAAGAAAGAGATCTAGGGCTAGAAGGGACTTCAAGAGAGTATAAAGCTTAAGCCACTTAGCCTGAGTCAAGTATATCCATGTTTGGGGACATTGTTTTAAACTGTTCTTAAAAGTATAGGTTGCTGGAAAGTTTGCAACATCTAAGTGTAGCCTGTCCCAAGTGTTTAATTACTTCAAGAGTTGCCAAATAGGTGTCAGAAAAGGTTAAAATGACCTTAATTAAGAATAATTTCCAATTCTTTTTAAATAGTCAATTTTTATCTTATCAAGTCATGAACTTTCTTTTTCTGTTCCATAGTTGTAGTGATCAATTCCTTTATGATCTAGAAGGCCAAAGCTACACATTATACGTATTCTGCTGTACCACTATGCACAGAGGTATACTTGTTTTCCAAGAATTAAAATTGGGAGTTTTATAGATGTAGAAGATAGATTTGCAATAAGCAAATTAGTGTTGGCATCAGATTGTAGAAGAAACTGCTGTGTCTGAATAGGTGATAACAATGTTTTATGTAAGTTTCCAATGTACTACATTATTTATTACATGCTTCAAAAGAATTTAAAATCTTTATGTAGATATATTGTGCATTGTATGTTGTAATTGAGCTTCAGTTATATAGATCTATAAACCAAAGCCAGAGATATAAAACGTAAAGTTGTGCTGCTGAGCATCTCAGCTTTTATGATTAATTGCAAATAAAACTACAATTGCGAAAAAAATGACACAGAACCTTGACTTTTTGGATGGAGAAAGATATTTCAAAATATGAGTATTGAACTCCCTCTCTAAAATTATTATTTCAAGTGTAGTATGCCTTATTTCTAGTTCACAGCTTCATTTTCGGTTAAAAAGATTGTGGAGTTTTGTTTGCATCAGTGACACCTAACTGGTAGAATTTCCTTTTGTGTGCTCTGTGCAGCTGCTGCAAAAATATGCTTTAACAATTTTGTTTAATATTTTTCCCTTGCATATTTTTCAATTCAAATTATGTAATTCCAATTGTTTATGCCATGGTGGTTTAAGAATAGAGTGCTTGTTAATTAAAATGAGACAATTTAAATATAATCCCAAAGCAAATGATTAAAATGTTTCTGAACTGGCAGTTTTTAATTTTGCCTTCTTACTTAATAAAAAAAAATAACTCATTTAACACAACCTCTTTTAATATGTGCTTTTGAATGTGACTGAGGAATCAAATTAAGGCAATTCTTGATCATTGACTGCAGTTGAAGAGAACTTTGGATCAAAATTTGTATCTAGAGGTCATCTTTATTAAAATGAGAGGTTAAATAATGAATGAGAAAAGTATATGCAAATCAGGAACAGGATCCATGTTGCTCCACTCTTAATCTGATATCAGCAGCTTCTAGTTGTAGTGACTATGTTGAACTACAAACTTGTCTTAAGAGTCTGGCCATCTCAGCTCACAGGGGAAAAGCTGTGTGTGAACATGTAGTATCAACAAGCTAGTCTCTGAGTTCGTCTTTTACATGTTGGTGAACCTTATTCACGGATTTCAGTGTGTGCATTAAGATAATCAGTCCCTCAAGTCTACAAGGCATCACAGTATTCTTCAGGATTTGGAGGCTCAATTTGTCCATCTCTGTGACAGAACTGGAAATTCTGTTTCGTCTTTGTTTGTTGGCCTTGTCATATAATAGAGGAGCCTCTCCAAAGGGGTCTGAGTTTTGCAGTTGAAGGCTCATGTGCTCTTTAGTGGCCATGAGGACTAACTCACATCACTTGCAACAAAAGCACAGTATTATACATCTTTATTACACATAACACTTCCCAACAATGTTTATGAAAATTGCAGGGCAGTATTTAACACTGAGGTTACACAGTCAATTAGATATATTACCAGAGGTGTATTAACATCTTTTTATCCAGTGTTTGTGTTTAAAGAGCCTTAACAGTAGGCGTGACCTGAGCTTTCCTTGTGTGCTTTGCACTTTTTCCACTAAATTGGACATTCTTTAGCAAAAAATATACACTAAACGCATTCAACCAGTGGTCCAATATCTATCATTGTCATAGTTAGAATCATGTTTGGCAAATAAGGATTTGTTTATTTATTTATTTTAAATTTTATTTTTAGACATCAATTTATAAAGGTATTCTTTCTGGATAGAGGAAATTCTGATTTTCAGCTGTATGCATGCTTTGCAGGCCCCACAGACAAATCTAGGCTTGACTCAGCAACTCCATTAAAACAGTTACAAAGCTATGTTTTCAAGACTTCAGATGACCTTTTATCTAGTTTGTATACTGTAGCGCAGCATAAATCATCTCCTTACAATTTGGTCATTAACTGTCTGTGCTCAGCATGACCGAATTTGCTGTTGAAATTCTTGTCTGTAATGACATATTAAGTCTAGAACATGCATTTAAATCCACTTGAGATTTAATTTCTGTTGAAGGGGACTTCCCACCTTCTGATGATATCTGGAACAGTTCACACAGATCATTGTTTATTGCTAAATCTTCTCTGTTTCGAATATGTTGGTGTCTCTGTGTGCAACAATTGTATGTGAATTCTTTTGTTAGTGCATCCTGTAATTTTTTCAAAAATGTTTTAGTTTTTTTTGAATGTGATACCCGGATAGATATTCAAATAGTCCAGGTACTGTTTATGGTTGCATTTTCTTCCATACCTTCCATGCTTCCAAAATCTATCCCATTTTGTGGACTTTGTACTCTTCAGTTGTCTTTTTTGTCTGCATGTTTTTCAGAGGATGTGATTTGGTAGCACAGCTCAATTACTACAGTATTATCTTCCCTTGCAGTCAGGTCTTGTTCAGTTCTGACAATTCTCTGATATTTTGAATACTTTATCTAACTGCAGATTGGGGTATTTTAGTAATACTTAAATTTGGGGATTTGGTTTTGACTTAGGTATTCTACAGCCTCTCTGTAACTGAAACTTTGATTCTTCAGACTCTGGTATGTTATTCAAGCTCCAGAATTTCTCCTTTTATTGGTTTCTTGTATGAAATGGTTATCTCTAAAAGGCTGAATTTTTAATAGGATAACATCTTGTAGTTCATTTAGCATAATCTAGTATCTTGGTTCCTTCCTTCTCATTCAAGCATTGGCTGTAAAAGAAAGAGATTTTCTGGTTTGCTAATATTTATACCCTGTTTTCCTTCCTAGAATTTGCACATGTCTTTGTAGAAATTAATGAGTTTTTGCTTTAACTACTATCACTTTCCTGCTGTGCTCTCAGAGCATTTCAGCTGCTCTGGGATTTTTAGCTCTTACTTTAATTTATTGTGTAACATTCTCAGTATTCCATCCCCAGAAACTCTCTGTCACCACTCCCATTCTGGGGAATGTCTGTTGTAAGAGATTCAAAAGTTGGAGTTTGAAACCGCCTTTTTAATAAAACAGGTAACTAATGTGCAAGCAAATAAGGAATTTGTGAAGGAGAAGGAAGCTGTATGCCTTCTCTCTGTAAGACTGCTAGTATCAGTTTAGCAGGAATCTGACCTGTTTATAAGGTGCTTATCTGTACTACCTTTATTACCAGATTCTGCTGCCCGTATTCCTTTTAAAAAAAAAAAAAAGTGCGATAAACAGAGGAGTAAGGTACTGTTCTGTGTTATCTTTTAAGGCCCTATGGCCTTTCTAGGGACTATTTCTATTCATTGGAGTCTTACCTGACCAAGAAACTACATTTTACCTTTAGGACAAAAGCTGTATAGAAGTAATACGTTCATAACCTAGTGACCCAGTATAAAGGTACAAATTGAATTTTTATGGTGTGTTTATAGTATGTTATAAACAGAAGAGTTCAGATCTTAGTAGGACATCCCTGATTGCCATCATGACTTCTGATTCAAGGATTCATCTGTGAAAGGATTGCATTACAAAGCTCCAGGAGATTCGTTTACAACAGTCCTGATAGCAAATGCTGTTCAGAGTACATTCAGAGTACATGCTGTATGGATACGCATGGACAGCCTGCTCTAGGTGACTGTGCTTAGGCAAAACCGTGACTGTTTCAGACCAAGATGACCTCCAGCAGTTGTTCCTTTCCAACCTCATCCATTCTGTGTTTCTGCCATTCTCACAGCTGTGCAAGGTATAGCATTTTCTTGGCCAGGGTTCTGTACTCTTTAGGCATCATCAGTGCTTTCTGCTGCTGGTGAGCGTAATCTGAACTTTTTGTCATTTGAGCTCAGAACCAGGGTTTATTGCTGACAGGTGTAAAGTTAAGACAATTCCTGGAGAAAGGGATTTAGGAAAATATTCTTGGCATTTGTGGATTATGATCAGGTGATATATACGAACAGCAGTGTCATCTCTCATATGTTAGTCATCTGGAAAAAAAAAAAAAGGAATAGATTTTGTCAAAACCTTCATCTTTTCTTAAGTTTGGAAGAAATGATTAAAGGTATCTAGACCTAAACATCCAGATAAAGGACATCACAGAAGACCTGCAGAACAGATTCTTGACACTGTATCTGTTTGATCACTTGTTTTCTTTCAGTCTGTGTCTCTAAGACAGTGCTTGATGAGAAAGCAGTGCCCACTATGATTCCCAAGCTGGTTTCTGCTGTACTGCCTTTATTGCCTTCAGTGACAGTTCGAGATTCCAGCACTGATGCTGATCTGCAACTGAAATGAGATTTCTGTTATTATTGCTTAGTGAGAATAGACCCTAGGTGTAAGGAGTCATTTAGGGATTGGTAACTAATCGGGTAACTGGTATCAGGTAATACAGGTAACTAATTTTTCTGATGCCAGGCAGAGTGGGAAACAGTTTGAACTTGCCATGGCCTATGGAGCATATAATTCAGGGTGCACATAAGATTTGTTAAGAACCATTTCATATAGCTTGCTCTCTGAGTAACTTTTTGTTCAGTACAACTAGATCTCATAACCTCATTTATTCCTTTCATCAGTGTAGGACTTGTCTGTTTGCCAATAGGCTGCATTGTTTCTTTGCTAGAAATTAATATAACAAACCCTTTGTGCAACTTGAAGCCTAGAACAGTAGGTTAAAACCAAAACATATTTTACTTGTTTTCTCAAAAGATGTAACTTACGTATTCATGTGAATTTAATGTAACACAGTTTCAAAAACTTTCTTTTAAACAATAAGTTTCTATAAAAGCAAGAGAAAAAAAATGTTTGAAGAAGCATATTAGTTTCGACAAAATAATAGATTTTTTTCAGTGGAAGCCAAATAGTTAGCAAATGGGGAATATTCACATATAAAATATGTAAACAGTGCACACAGAACTTCTGACTACATTGCCAAACGTTAGATAAATATTCATGTGCTCCAAAACAAATAAACCAAAACCTGAGTATAATTTCATAGTTTAAAGAGTCAACAAGTACTTGAGAGAAACCACAAGTTTAAATAGCTAAATTGATTTACTATTATTGCTTTACTATATGGTTGAGTACACATACAAGGTACTTCTAAAAATAATTGAACTGTAGATCCTCCAAGAGGGCTATTTATTCCTGACACATGGACAAGATTATTTGTAAAGACCAATGAGTTCTACACAACATCTGGCACAGAAGTTTTTTGTTCACAGTACAAAACATTAGTTGACTATAATCAGAATTATTCTTTGGGAATATATTAGTACAACTAAGAGTTATCTTCAAACACCCTATGCTCATGCCTGTTCCAGAAGTAATTTTAAGTTTCTGGCACTTTGAAAACAGCTGTTTTAAATTACTCTTTCTTCTTTGGGAAATGACTTATTGTCCTCTGCTATCTAGCTAGAAACTTCTTTCAAGATAACATATCATTACGAACTGTTCACATATTGTTCTGAGTACTAGATTCCCTAGCACAAAAGAAAAAACTATTGTATAATTCACTCACAGAACAAGTGTTCAATAGCAATTAGAAAAAAAAAAAAAAAAAAAAAAGTAAGGCCTTGTACAACAAAAAAAGCTTTAGGTTATATGTGTGTGTGTTTAGAGAAACAGTGAACAGTATGCATGCCTAATTTGAACAGTGATCTTAATTATTTAGCGCAAAAGTGTTTCAATCTACTAAAAGGGAGTTATGTCCTCCTGTCACTCTTGAATCTTAACCGATTATGCATGTACAGTTGAAATCAGTAGTTGCTATTTTCCTTCCTTAAAAGACACAAATGAAAAGAGGAAAAAATGAAACAGAAGAGAGAAATCTTTTTGATAAACTTGCAGTTCATGTTACTCAAACACTTAGAGAAGTGGGTGCACATCTTATCTAGCATTTCTGAATACTAAAGAAGTATGAAGGAATTCACAAATATTTCCGTTGTGCAGTTCTGAACAAAAATGTCTTCTGTAGAGAAAACAATAGCTGGCCAGTATTACACTGGCCATCTTTATCACTTTAAAAAACATGGAAGGCAAAACAATTAAAGGCAATGCAAGGAGTAAATAATCTAGCTCTGGAAAATAAAGAAATTCAGTAATGGCATATTTAGTATCTGCAGTACTTAAAAGTTTTTTTTTGTTTGTTTGTTTGTTTGTTTGTTTGTTTTTCAGGCCTTTTGCAAGAGGATAGTTTGTAATTCAACAATATGTAAACTTTCATTTACAAACACTTCAGTTACACAGGAAAATTTTGCTTGATAACTTTTATTGCACATTTTTTCTCAATATTTGTACATCATGCTGATTATTTGGTAAGGTCTCTACACAGGACAGCCATCTGAGTCTGGCGGTCTGGCGTATATGATTGCTGTAAGTTGGAGAAACCACGAAATCCTTGACATTAATAATTCAAAATCCTTAACATCTTTGCTGGCACTGTAGTTAGTGCCAATGCATCAACAAACAGTGGCAGAGGATGTTACATACTTTTACTATTTTTGAGAAGAGAAATTGAACTCCAGCAAATTCAAACACACGTTGCCCTTGCTAGATTCTCAGCCTAACTTGTACCTACACAAACTATATATTTATATTTATATTGTGTATTTACAAGACATTTAAGAGGAAGATAAAAATCACAATTGGAAGCTACTTAGTACATAGTTATTCTGTCACGTTTGGTCTATTAGCACCTGTTTTTCATGAGAAATATTACTGTTATATTTTAATACTTATGACTAGAAAAACATGCCCTAATTGTACAATGTGACAGCAAAGCAGAATTACTGATGAGTGAACCTGGATTTTCAGTGCCTCAGGTTTCCTGCAGTTGACATTACTGTCCCTAACATGACTTTGCATTCACTTTAATTATTCTATTGCTATGTGTAGTAAGTGAAAAGGGACTGTACTCTGGTGATTCAAACAAGAGGCTATCTTTTAGATTTTCATAATTATTTAGGTAATTTCTTCCTGAAATCATTCTGCAGAAGTTAGGACACCAAAATTTTTATGTCACACCCTATCAGAATGTTTTCTAAACATTCACAAAATATACAGAACTTGCCCTCTGGCTTCAGGTTTGTAAGACCTACATATAGTCAGGGACAGTAGGCTATTCTCTGTTACGGTAACAGATTAGAATGTCATTCACTAAAACATTTACAGCAGTCTGTCACTAGCAAAAATTTTTTTGAAGGATTAAAAATCTTGCACAGTATATGAGAGTGAGTTGTGAGTTCTATTAATGATACCCATATTTAATATTTTCAAAATGAGCTTGGGGTTGACATTGGGAGTTGAAATGCTGGCTCTTTCAGAGCCTCATTATGAGGCTCTGGGTGAGTCATTTCAACTTTTTATGTTTATTCATTTATAAAAAATGAGATAATAACATACATTTATACCCACAGGGATATTTACAAGATTAATTGCTTAGGCTGAGATCCAGGAAAGCACTTAAGTGTAAATGTTTCTTTAAATATATGAATGATTCTATTGAAAGCAATACGACTATTCTTGAGAATTTTGCTGGATTAGTACTTTAATGCCTGTCCAGTATTCTGTGAAAGTGACAGATTGTAAAAATGCTTAAAAAGATAAATACCAAATGTATTACTTAGGAACTGACCTCTACTTATATAATTTTTTCTTTTTCCTTTTTGTTTAATCTAGGTCTCTCTGTTTCTTTTCTGCTTAAATGAACAAAATAGATCTTATTTACACTACTGTTGTTATAATTTTATAACAGTGAGTTTGTATTTATATTCAGGTAAAAGCTAATGGAATGAATTCCTTTTAGTGAGTGAATGTTTGGTCATAAGAAAATAAAGTTGTTTGAAAGAGCCACATGATTTTTCAGAAGTGTATGAATAATCCACAGGTCTGTATCACATTTCTATTCACTGAAATTCAGGTGTCCATACACATGATGCAGGTGTACGGACACCTGAATCATGCACAGGTACACATGATACATTTTACTTTTTTTCACATGATACTTTTTTTTTTTTTCCCCAAATCAGTCACTTCTGTGCTAATGAAAAAATACTGTTTGATGAACAATTGCTGTTGATGGCCTCCAACGAAACATATATGTTTGCCCTGCATCTTTAACAGATTTGTTCATCTTTAATTTGAAGCTTAACAACACTTCATTCTGATTTCAGCAATAACAAAGGGTTACCCAAAATGCAGTGGGAAGCAGGAACTAATAATCAAGGCTCAGTGTTTTGCCTTGAGGACAAGACGACAATTATACCTTGTGGAGTCAGAAAGTGATCAGTACTTTTACCACCTTATATCTAGTTTTCAACGAATATCCATTCCAGCTCATCATTATTTTACTTTATTATTTATTTACATTCATAGGGGTAAATACAATTCCTATTTCTATTATAGAAATAAGAACTTTTGGAGGAAACATACCTTACTTGCATTTAGTTTTGTGAGGATGTGATGTAAGTAACATTATTTTATGTTAATCTTTAAGATTTGCTTGGGACACTAGAAGAAATTCTTCCTAATCTCCAGAAGGACATTAGTGTTTGGATAATGACCAAAGACTCGACTTTTCCAAGTGTACATACACTTTTAGACAAAATGGAGGCTGTTTCTGAAGACCCTGTTCCAGTTAATCGACGCTCTGCCAATAACCTCAAGTCATCTGTTTTATATATATTTACTTCAGGAACAACAGGTACTGGTCTGCTAAAGAGGCAATATTTTCCTAAAGCATTCATCTAGAAACCTGATTTTCTGACACTCTAGTCTGTTTGTTAATCTTTTCATAATTGAATATCATTATTTCATATCCTTTTGGTAGGAAATAAGCACGCTTGTTATAGTTGACTGTTTATATTCAATATTTTATGCACCTTTTTTATTTGTCAGGTTGTACAAATAGTGCTAAGGTGTTTATAAAATGTTTTGCTTATTCTATGGGTTTTCAACAGTAGTAAGTGCTGTTTTGTGATCATATGCCACAGTACAGCTAACGTACCCAGAATTTTAAAAAACAATCTTAAAACTAGCAAATTTACATTTACTTTTTCTTCCTTGAGTTAAGTTCTATGCAGGTCACTGTAGTGACAGAAAATAGGATTAAGTTACTAAGTTACTAACCTTTAAGTTTAGAAGCAGATGGCTGAATTTATTACCAGTCCTCCAGCAGCTAAGAAGCTAAGGCTTAAAAAAAAAAAAAAAAAAAAAAAAAAAAAAGTGATCAGTGACATGAAAAGCAGCATGATGTTGTTAAGATAAGCAGATTGGCATTCTCCTTCAGCTGAACACTACAGTAGCCACAAGAAGGATTATAATGAAGATTCATATTATGGCTTGTTTCCTCAATATAAATAATTATTTAATTTATTTGCTTGGGAATTAAAATTAAATTAAAAAAAATTAAATTCTTGGGAAAATTTAGAAACAGAAAGAGATGGTCTAGAATAGTGTGTGTATATATGTACATAAAATATATATTTTTAAAGCTGTTAATATCGTCCAGATGTCAGGTGTGTTGAAAAACTACTAATATAACTGAATGTTTACATATATTACATTTATTTACATTTATATATTTTTTTTTCATACTATGCAATTGGAAGAATAAGACTGACTCAGCTTGAGAAGTGTGGGATAACTAGTTCTAGTCTAAAGTAATTCAGCATTTTCACATTTTTGATAATACCAGAGCATAGTTTCTAGTATAAAATCAATGGTGTATAAACTTATTTGAAATAAAGTATTACCTTGCATGGTCTATAGTCAGCTCTTTGTGTTGAAACCCCCTAGGGAAAATATAGGGCAGAAGAAAAAAAACTCAGGACTCTCCAGCATCACAAAGTTATGGAATAGTTGAGGTTGGAAGTGATCTTTGGAGGTTTGAACCTCCTGCTCCCCCCTGGTCAAGCAGGAACACCCAGAGCAGGATGTCCAGGATCATGTCCAGACAGCTTCTGAAGATCTCCAAGGAGGGAGGCACCAGAGCCGCTCTGATCAATGTATTCCAGTGGAATTCCTTCTTGCTATATGTTCATTGATAACATATAATGCATTAATTATATGTTTAATATAATGCATTTTCTCTTCAGTGTTTCTCTTCAGTGTGAGTTTTGGAATTGGTTTGAAGCATAGCTAGAATCTCCAGAGATTACACTTCCAGTTAACAGCTCAAAGTAACAGTGGCTATATTAGAATAGGTAATAAAACTTCCTGATCTTTTATAGCTTTTGAAATTTTAATAGTTCTCACTGTTCATCAGTAGGACTAAATCATTTTGAATGAATGTAAGAACACATATCAAACAAGAACACATTAAAATACACACTCAAAATAGTAAGTACCAGAGTAGAAGTCCAATGAACTCCTGTGTGAGTCTTCGTATTCCTGAACAGAAAGTCTCTGCTGAACCTGAAGAATCTCGTACGGAAGAATATAATTTGAATGGACTCTCAACATCTTTTGCTGGATTGTGTTAAATTCTACATAGTCTTCATAGTGTTCTGAAAGACTATCTAGACTTAGATGAACATGTTTTTAGATAAGCATCCACTACTTTGCCTGGTACAGCTCATGTACCTTAGCTCTTAACTACGTTGCAGTCACTTTGGCTTCTGCTTGAAAGATGTTGCTATATGTTAAAAGAAGTACATATGGATAATGAATGTTTTTAACCCTTTTTTGGTTCTGTGTAATTTGATAGTGTGTTAGGTGAGGAGTTTCTTCATGTTTCTTCCTATTTGAATAGATTTACATCAGAATAAATAACTAACACATGAGATTACAAACTGGCTCTTGCATTTTTATGTGTACAGAAACACACAATACTGTATTAAACATCCAGTTGTCTATTTAACTAAATCATTGTCTGAAAATTTGTCTGTATGGTATTGATTCTGTTATGATTACAGAGACTTTGGAGAAAAAAAAAAAAAAAAGGCTTCTCATGAGGAGAGGCTTTATGCAAATTTTTTGTTTTCATTACAGGTCTTCCAAAGGCAGCAGTCATCAGTCACATGCAAGTTCTTAAAGGAGCTGCTGGACTGTGGGCTTTTGGTGCTACTGCAGAAGACATCATTTATATCACCCTGCCTCTTTATCACAGTGCAGCATCTCTCCTTGGCATCGGTGGATGCATCGAATTAGGCAGGACTCATTTCATTAAATTGTCTTTTTAACAGAGTATTAATTATTATAAAATTGTATTAAAACACATTTAGGCTCACTGCCATTAGGGAAACTGCAAATTAACAAATACGCTTTTCTGAATAGCTTTATGTTTTTGAATTTTGGGGGATGTGGAAGAGTGTTGTAATAGCAAAGGATCTCTTTTACTGACTATCTTTGTGGTATTGGAGAAGAATTATTACAGTTACTTGTGTAAAAGGTGTTCTTACTTTTTTATTTGTGTAAAAAGGAACTTAGGGATGTATATTTTGACAATGTACATAGCACAGTGTGTGTACAGACTAAGTATTGTACTCTGGAATAGAATTAAATGTATTTTGGTGAACTTAAAAAGACTGCTAAATACAAATATGGCTAGCTAAGCTGCCACATAGAGAAATGCTTTGTTTCCCATTTTTCTGTTTTCCTAAAGGGGCAACCTGTGTCTTAAGAAAGAAGTTCTCAGCTAGTCAGTTCTGGAATGACTGCAAAAAGTACAATGTGACTGTCATCCAGTACATTGGAGAACTTTGCCGTTACCTTTGCAGCCAACCAGTGGTAAGTAGAACCAAGATGATTGCTATTTATCTGTAAGTTACTTGTATGTGTGTTGTTCTTACTGTGGTTATGTTAAGAGAGAAGTACCGTATTGTACTATACCAAGCCTGCTCCTCTGCCCTTCATCTTATGTGAGGTTTCTCAAGTATTTGGTGGTCTATAGACACCAAAAAAAAAAAAAAAAAAAAAAAGTTTGAATTGTAAAAAACTAAATTGTAAAAAAAATAATTTGCAAAAAATAAAAGTATTAAGAGAAAAGATTCAGATATTAACAAGTGAATCAAAGTGATTTGGTGAAGAAATATTGTTAAAGTTTCACTATCAGAAAGCCTTTATTACTGTTAAATGCCCTTTTAGAATTTTCAAAACTTTGTTTCTTGGAATATAATTATATGAGAGGTCTAAAGTTTTGTAGGTCATGTTTTAACACTGCTTTGACTTGTGGAATTTCCTTATATTTAGACCATATGGAACATATTTTATAATTTTTAAGCAGTTTGGTATGATTAGCAGCTCAAAGGAAAGATGCTTTTGTTCTAGTTAGAGAGCTATTCCAGACAACAAAGCAACGTTTGTTAAAATGACATTCCTCCCTGAAACTGTGTAAGCCCTAACTTGAGCATGCTTCTTTTCCCTTGGCAGTCAGTGGTGTGATGTTCTATCTGTTCTATCAAATACTAAGTGTGCTGAACCTGTTATAAAAACCACGTACAGCTGACTCAGATTAATTGAATTAACTCTTGGTCTGGCTTTTTTTTTGTGGTATGTTCCTAGAGCTACCCATTAGTTGAGAGAATCCAAGATATTCAGGTTAAATTAAATGCCTAAAATTTGTTGGAATTAATTCAAAATGTAATATGGAATATATGTAATAGACAGAATGGATCAAGCATATAACCTGTTGCATAGCAAGCCCAATTGACTTTCTGTCAAGTGCTAGTGCTCAGTGTGTCAAAATGAACATGAAACAAGCATTCATAGTCCCATATAAACTAAAATTCATCTTGCTAATGCTGGTAACTGTTGTTCCATTCATTTATAAGCTGCAGGTTGTCCTGTTGTGTTTTAATAATACACGTTAAATCTTTCATTGATTACCTTACTTGATAAATCATTTTAATAAATGTTTTTTAAAAGTAAATTATGATCATAAACGGCTTTTATTTTGAATAATTCATAAAATTAATAACTGCTGGAGAGTAACTATATTGTATTAAGCATAAGGAGTAATATCTTTTAATTTAACAAAATGATTAGGAGAGTGCAAAAAAGACAATGGATTATTTTTTTTTTCCTCCTGAAAATTTTCAGGAGCATATTTAACTAATGTAGTTAGGCTCATATGTCCTACATCCCTATCCATGAATGTCTCAGCAAAGAAAATATTAAAGAGGACATGGCTGATGTCCCAGTGATCACTAGTGGCTGTGGATGGAGAAAAGTTAAAGACTACAAAGAAAATCAGAACATTTGAAAGGCCCAGCTTTTTTAATAGGATTTTTTTCTTCGTTGTAGGCCAACATAATTTCCCCAAAGATATCCCCTTCTCTTTAACACTTTCCAACTTTTGCTGTGTTTCCAGACTCAGATATTAATTGTTCTTTTTTTCTGTCCTTTAGAAACTGTTCTCCGTAGAGTTGAGTATGGCATTTTGTATTGTTCATTTTATCTGGTTCAGTGTCTTAGAGCAACAATGATGTACTTCATTTCTAAACAAAGTCTTTCTTTTTTAAATCCTTCCAAAACCATCATAAGGTTGAAGGAGTTCTGCAAATAAAGACAGTTATACCGAACCATCATTAAATAGGTATTCTATTTGTTATGTGAGTACTTTCCAAGAGCTGGCGTATCTAAACTCTTTGCTCTGTGAGGCTACTGACTAAAGATAAATCTAATAGTCCTTCTCAAGAACAACAACAACAAAAAATATATATATTATAAAATATAAAAAAATATTTTATATATTTTTATTTTTTATATAAAAATATTTTTATATTTATATTTTTATATTAAAATATATAAAATATTATATATATATAAAATGAATGAATTTGATATGTAGCTAGATTGTACTTGAAAAGTAGTAACTATTCCTCAAGTTTGAACTGGAAGAGAAACATGTTCACACATGTAAGTGGAAGGATTCTAAGTAGGTTGTGCAATCCATCGTTATTTTTCAAGCTAGTGAAATAATTTGCCAAGTTATCTCTTGTTAAGTTTAATCTGCTTAAAAGTGGTATGTATACTGGCAGCATGAAAAAGGTCTGGCTAATAGAAGTTCTAAACTTCTATGAAGATGCTATGTAGACAGTGTTCTCAAGGTTCAAATACTCTAAAGCCCTTATAATAAGCATATATTAAAACCATAGCAATTCTATTAACTGCTCATTTTTTTCTTTAATTCTAAATTTGAAATAAACGGTGTGTTTCTACAGTTGGAGGCCATAGTTCTCTGATGCTTCTTATTTCATAGATTTTGAAATGAACATTTGTCAAGTCTTTGTGGTAGCATCCAGACTTTTAGGTTAGCTTTCCTGTATGGGTTCTGTCTTGTTTGATCTTCCTGCCTCTCACTCACATCTGCAATTGCTCTTGAAAACTTCTTGCAGTGGAATTCTTCTGAAACCTGTTCTGCATCAAGTTTGTTTTAGTAACTTGTTGACTGGAAAGACCTCTCATTAGAAAAAGAATCCTTTTTTTTTCCTCTAAGTACAAGCACAAAGGTCATGCACTGTATGATGCTTTTAGCTTTTTCTGGGCTCCTAAAACAGTGAGTAATCCTCATGCCTGCCCACCTCTAAACGTCTTCTCTCTTTTGATAGTAGTGAAAGTACAACAGCCAGTACCAATGGTTACTAGCTATCAGTAGCTAGAAAATGGATCATGCTCTAAAATGGCTACTAAAGGTCTTCAGCAAAACTTAGTCTTGCTGGTTGACATTGCTTAAAGTCTCAAGTTAGAGTGCTCTAAAAAATATGAGAAGAAAGGACAGCTCGATGTAGCTCCCTATTTCCTCTTTAGACAAAGGCCTTAGATCCTACTAATCTGTGTATGTATTTTCCCTAGGGGGTTTCAACAAAATTTGTTTCTAATTTGAAGTAAGGATTTACTTACATATAACAAGACATGAAGCTTTTGGAAAGATAGGAGTCGAAATGTACCATCTCTTTCATGCTTTTCAATAAAGGTGTCCTGAATCCTGAAATGGTTTACAAATACAGGTTAGAAATCAGTCACAACCTGTTAGATTTCTAAGAACCTGTTGGAAATCTGTCACAACCTGTCAGACATTATGACATTAATTATCTGATATACAATCCTTTGCATGAACTTGGTAAGCTCTCTATTAAAGCTGGAGTTCACCTCTACTGATATTCAAAGTCTGTTTCACAGTTCAAAAAATCATTGCTTCAAAATCTTCTTAAGTATCAATCCTGTTTTTATCTCCATTTGGTATTGAGCTGGTGTTATCCTTTGGCATCAGTAACAATTCCTTTTTCCTTGGGTTACCTCAAACATGTAAGATTTTGTATATCAGCTTTCAGACTTAATTTTGTTAAGCTGAAGCTAGCCAATCTCTTTACTAGAACCAGTTTGGCCAAGGTTTTCTTTGGATAGGATTAAGCTCTGAAGTGACTTTAGAAAAGATGCTTAAGGATTTATTTTATTAAAACTCTTCTGCATTAGAACAATAGTAATTGAAAAGAAGAAAACAAGGAAGTTCATACTGCTGGCATCAGCAAACAGAGTGAACACATTTCCCCGCTGTTGACTCAGGTGCTGTGGGAAGGGGTATAAGGGCAGGTATGTTGGATAATGTTGCAGGAGGCACGGCCGAAAGCACGACAGACGCCAGTAGATCATGCTCCATTTTATTGCCCGAATAGCCTAACTTTTATAGTGAACTTAACAGGGGCGGACAGTGTTTCACACAAGATTATTGTCAAAAGCACTCAGACAAACAACTACAAGAAAACAACCCCACCTGCAAGAAAACAACCCCCTTGTGATTAGCAGTCACATAGACCTTGTCCTTGAAGCCAGCTACTGGTAACAATATTTTTCTGAATTCCTCAATTGGGCGATGTGGGAACACTGTCATGGGAACTTCTCATAGTCGCCCTGGTAGCTTGCTTTGATCAGCTACAGCAAGCCATGGGATTTTTGCTGTTTCAAGAAATCCTTCAACAGGATAACAGTGTGTCCCACCTGGAAACAGGTTTCTTTGAAGGAAGAAAATCTGATTGAGTAAAGTAGAGAAGGAAAAATGAGTCAGCAGGCACAGTTTTGTTCAATTGACGTTCTGTACTATAAATTGTTCTTAGTCTTGTCATTAACACATGGAGTGGATACCCTCCTTCCTACAGCCTTTGCTCAGGTAGTGGTAGAGGGCAATAAGGTCTTCTTTCAGTCCCCTTTTCTACAGAGGAAACATCCCCAATAGGAGTTTCCACTGGAACAAGGGAGTTTACTTAGCTGTTCCTCATATGTCTTGTTTTCTAATCCTTTCACCAGTTTCATTGCACTTTTCTAAATGCGTTCCAGCAACTCCCTATCCTCTTCTGGTGAGGGCCCCAAAACTGAAATAGTTTTGTTCAGTATGTGAAGTGTGGTCTTACCAGTGCAGTGTACAAGGAAGTAATGACTTCTCTAGTCCTGCTGGCCACACCATTTCTGATGTCCTGATAGTGGAGCCTTGAAATCACATTCATAGTTTTGCAAAGAGAAGCTCATATTCACAGAATACTTCAGAATGAAAAATAAAATAAAATAAAATAAAATAAAATAAAATAAAATAAAATAAAATAAAATAAAATAAAATAAAATAAAATAAAATAAAATAAAATAAAATAAAATAAAATAAAATAAAATAAAAATCTGTGCATGTTTTAATTCTCTAAACTGACCTTCGGAAAGTTTTGTGTAATTTGTTTTGACATTTGGGCTCCTAGGGCAATCAGTAAAAATACAATGATCTACTTTGTATTTCTGGGTGAAATAGTCACTGACAAAAGTGACTAGTCACTGACAAAAGTGACTTTTTTTTATTGGTATATATATTCTGAGGAAATAAAAGTACAGCTAAAGAAAACATTCCCCACTAGACTCAATACCATTAGAATCTAATGCTATTAGATCATCAGGAGATTCATTAATGAAAGTGTGGTGAGAGTGAGCTGTACTGCAATAGTAAACAATTGATTCCTGAGCTGGAAAATGTACGCTGTTGCTAAATTTTCCTGTTTCCTTCATATGGTGCATCAGTTCAAGACAGACGTAAAAAAGTAAAATTTTCCTTCACTTTTGTTTTTAAATTTGGCTATATGTGTTACTCAAAAAATCTAGATGAAGTTTATAATAAAGTGTTTGTGCAAGGTGAATTGAATGAAGCATATTATCTTGAAAAAATTATTGCATTCATCAATTTAATGGCAATAAGATATTTCTCATTTCATAG
Source organism: Aythya ferina (assembly GCF_964211825.1). Taxonomy (NCBI): domain Eukaryota; kingdom Metazoa; phylum Chordata; class Aves; order Anseriformes; family Anatidae; genus Aythya; species Aythya ferina. The sequence goes on along the minus strand of NC_140299.1, from coordinate 49,721,103 downwards.
TGTCCCTAATAACTACCTGATGCCCCCTTTTTTTTACAGGGCTAATGAGTCAACAGATAACCAGTGAATGTACTGTCATATGCATTCCTGTAAATACATGAATGTAAATCCTGTATGGTCTGTCCATATCTTATATTTAAGAGATTTTTGCAAGTCTCAGGCCCTGATACTGCTTTTAGGTTCATCAATGCCTCAATAAAGGAACACTTCATACCTTCTTTGCTTGAAGTTGCCTTTGCTTCTCTCCACTTAGCTTTTCCTGCTGTGTAAATGGTAAAAGTAAGACAATTAACTTTTTTTCTTGGATGCCTTTAATGAAACTGCTAAATATGTTTTTATACTGCTGCAGTCATGAGTTCTTCCCACACCTGATTAATATCGTGTTGATGGCCCTTTAAAAGACTTCTTTTTATCAGTGACTTAATCATGCAAATAGTCCACATAGTTTACAAAGAACACTTAAGGAGGAAAGACTGGCAGATGAAGAATCCCAGCTATGTGGTATTTAGTATAATAAGGCAGATCTTGACTTGTCAATTAATTACTATACAAATGAAACAAGCTCACAGAATGGAGGAATAGTGTGTCAAAAACTGATTCATAATGTATGCAAATATTTTATATATGGTTCAAAGATTTTGGCTGAATGCACTGAATAAAAGTCCAGGTGTAAGGTATGAAGTGCCGTCTTATTAATGCTTCAGAAAGGCATTGAAAAAAAATTTCACTTCTACCGTTACAAATAGGTAAGTAGAGATTGAATCCCCATTTTGTTTAAAAATCACTCAATAATGAAAGAAAATCACAGTGCAGGAAAATAAATAGTTTTAAAACCCTTGAAAAGGTGTTCTAACATTCTGTTATTCTAATATCATATTACAAATATTGTCTTTGGAATTATCCAGACAGAACTATTAATTACACTCAGAAGCAAAAACATAAACAAATTATCAGAGGACACAAATTGTTTGAGCTATCTAAGATTGCGAGTCTGGGCAAGGTTCTGAGCCCTTCCTAACTCAGGGATTGTAAGGAAATTTAGGTCTTAGTGTACACTTTTGCAGTGTACTAAGAATATGCTTGCAGACAACTACGTTGTACCAGCAGCTGCACAGTAGCAAGCTGACTTGCTGCAGCTTGTTCAGCTGCAAGGGAGAGCAGTTTATCTTCCAGCAAAGCTGTGTACTAAGTGACTCTTTGAAATCCCTCCTAGTCTTATACCTCTAGGTTCTGTAGTGATGGGAAACTAGTTGATGAAATGCTATGTGAATACAGCAGAAATTCAAAACATGACTGTTTGGTGCCATAGGCTGTTGGCATATGTTCCTGCATTTTTAGTTTATTTAGATATTCATATGTATAGAACACTCTGTGCATTGCCTAGCTGTGTTTTTAGCACGTGTTGGAATTATCATCCCTTTTCCTTTCCTTCTCTTATTTATTGCATTTGATTTACTGCAGAGGTATTCCGCCATGGTGGCAGTGGATATCTCTGTTCCTGTCAGATTTGGAGCCTGGCAATGAGCTGGACAATAATACAGATGATAAATACTTACAGATCGAATCATGAAAATGGTGTCAATATAGCTAAATCCATTTTATTTACTGTGGCACACTTACCATTGAAAGTTAGTTATATGTAAAGCTAATTAATGTCATGTAGTAGTTATACATAACATCTAGATAAAAATGTTAAAATTAGCTCTGTGAATGTATTTGCATTTAAAACTACAGCAAATTACACTGTTTAAAATTTCCCTCATTTATAATCTTCATACTCATTAAATATCTACTGGAAGATAAATTATATATGGTTTTCATTCTTGCAGTTGGAGGACTACCAAAAGGTATGCCAGTTTTAATGCTTTTTCCTCAGAAAGCCCTGCAATACCCTTCAAGTATCCTTGTATCAACAGATTGGTACAACTGTGATGGAGCTACCTCAGTCACAAACACTGCAGTTGCAGCAATGCAGTCTAATAGGAAATTTACCTTAGTTGTGAACGATAAGCAAATTATTATTTTGTCTTTTAAGAAAGCTTTCCTTCTGCAATCAGTTTTTGATGACTTCAGATATTTACTCTATATTTTTGTGAAAGGCCTCAGTGCCTTAAGAGAATACTTCCTAAAGTAAGGCAGTCATACGCTGTGTTGTTGCAAGCACAGTAGAATGCTGACCAGGGCTGGAGGGAACAGCACAAAGCTGAGGAGCACAAAGGAGGGAGGTTCAGCTTGGATACTGGGAAAAGATTCTTCACTGAGAAAAGGTGGTTGGGCACTTGAACAGGCTTTGTAGGTAGGTGGGCATGTCACCAAGTTTGCCAGAGTTCAAGAAGCATTTGGACAATGCTTTCAGATATATGGTCCGATTTTTAGGTAGTTCTTTGTGGTGCCAAGAGTTGGACTCAGTGACCCTTGTGGGTCTCTTCCAAGAACTTGGGGTATTCTATGATTCTATTTTGTGTCTTGCACTGGAGAAACAATGTTGTGCTGTAGTAACTTAAAACAGCCAAAACAACAAGAGGAGCTGAAAGATTTGAACTAACCAACCTTATATATTATATTTGTCCATTTGAAAAAAAAAAAAAAAAAAAAAAAAAAGTAGTGTAGGTGATTGTTTTCTAGCTCATCCTAATCTGTGTCTTTTCAGCAAACTGTCATCAGTATTTTTATTAACCTGATGTACAAATAAAAGCAAACTCACCTGTTTATTAACTTGGACTCTAGAGAATTAGAATGTTCCCAGACTGATGAATGACCCACTTAATTAGTATGTATATATACACACATATTTGTCTCTTTTGTTCATTTTGGAACAAAGGATCTCTTGTGCTATATTTCATATCTTAGCAGAGGCAGAATATTTGAATAAATCAGTGGTGTCAGTGAGGGGTAACTGCAGTTCAGTTACTGGTACCTTAATTTCAGTTTATCAACGAAACTGTAGAGAAAATATCCCACTTTGAATAGTTTTAAGTTGAGCTGTGTAGAATATTCCAAAGATGGTAAACAATTTTCTGTAAGAAAAAGGCTTTCCTGCTGTAGTACTGAATCACTTTCTTATTAAAATAAATAAATATATATATATATATTTATGGTTCCTTGACAGTGTAATGATCTTTGAATATGGAACAGACCTTATTATTTCAGATATGTGAAAATCTACAGAGTTGCTTTGTGATACTATATCTGAAGTGGAAAAAAAAAAAAAAATCACTCCAAAAATTACATCTATGGGTCATTTTTAGACACTTTATTACAGGTCATGTCCATGGATAATTTCATTGTACTGTGTAACATGACACAATACAATTGTTAATAATGACTTAGAAAGTCAGTGAAGTTTGTGCTTACGTATTTAGAAATGACTTTTGCATCTACAGTAAAGTAGGAGAGGAGAAAGGAAAATAAAATAATTTAGTTGATGTGAAAAACAAATGGTTAGCAACTGAGGGAGGCTTGTGAGTGATGTAGTTTTGGGATGATATAGCAGGATAATGCTTCAGTTTGTAATTGCCAAGAGCTGTCTGCATCTAGTGAAATGTATGCATTCCTTGCTGAATCACTGAAGAAAGACTGAAACTGGATGAAAGATTTTGGCCTGTTCAGGACACTGGTTGGAGGAGTCCCTTGGGAGGCAGTCCTGAAGGGCAAAGGAGTCTAGGAAGGCTGGGCACTCTTCAAGAAGAAAATCTTAAAGGTGAAGGAGCAAGCCATCCCCACATGCTGAAAGATGATCTGGTCCAGAAGAAAACCTGCCTGCCTGAGCAGAGATTTGTGGCTAGGGCTCAGAAAGTAAAATAAATAAATAAATAAAATAAAGTGACCTTTGGAAGAAGGGGCGGGCCACTCAGGAGGACAAAGATGTTGTGAGGCTGTGGAGAGGGAAAATTAGAAGGGCCAAAGCCCAGATGGAGCTCAATCTGGCTACTGCTGTTAAAGACAATAAAACATGATTTTATAAATACATAAACAAGAAAAAGACTAAGGAGAATCTCCATCCTTTATTGGATGTGGGGGGAGACATAGTGACAATAGACACAGTGACAAAAGTTTGCAGACAACACCAAGTTAGGTATGATTGTTGATCTGCTTGAGGGCAGCAGGGCTCTGCAGAGGGATCTGGATAGGCTGGATTTATGGATTAAGGCCAACTGTATGAGATTCTACAAGGCTAGGTGCCAGGTCCTGCACTTGGGGCACAACAACCCCATGCAACACTACAGGCTGGGGAAGAGTGGATAGTATACTGTCTGGCAGAAAGGGACCTGGGTGTATTGGTTGACAGCCAGCTGAACATAAGCCAGCAGTTTGCTCAGGCGGCCAAGATGCCAACAGTATCCTGGCTTGTGTCAGAAACAGTGTGGCCAGCAGGACTGGGGAAGAGATTGCCACCCTGTATTTGGTTCTGGTGAGGCCACACCTTGAATGCTGTATTCAGTTTTGGGCATCCCACTACAAGGAGGACATTGAGGTGCTGGAGCATGTCCAAACAAGGACAACAAAGTTGGTGAAGGGTCTAGAGAACAAGTCTGATGAGAAGCAGCTGAGGGAAGTGTGTTTATTTAGCCTAGACAAAAGGAGGCTCAGGGGAGACCTTATTGCACTCTATAATTACCTTAAAGGAGGCTGTAGCGAGGTGGGCATTGGTCTGTTCTCCCAGGTGATAAGACTAGAGGAAATGGCCTCAAGTTGCACCAGGGGAGGTTTAGGTTGGATATTAGAAAAAAAAATTCTTCACTGAAATAATTGTGAAGTATTGGAACAAGCTGCCCAAGGAAGTAGTTGAGTCAACTAGGAGGTATTCAACTAGGAGATATTCAAAAATATGTAGATGTAGAGCTTGGTGACATAATTTAATGGTGAACTTGGCAGTGCTAGGTTAAAGGTTGAACTTCATGATCGTAGAGGTCTTTTCCAACCTATATGATTCTATGATTCCATGATTCTAATTTATACTGGACTAGAATTGAAAGAGGGAAAGTAGACTGAAAGGGATCAGAAAATAAGGACCTTCAGCTTTCTGTAATATATGTATATGTGCATGTGTATGTATGTATAGGGAGATTTGCATACATATGCAAAAGTATACAGATATACATGTAGAGACCTCAACTGCGTGCGTGAGGTGCGAGCAGGTGGATGACCTGGTCCGCATGGTGGCGGAGCTCAAGGAGGAGGTGGACAGGTTGAGGGCCATCAGGGAGTGTGAGCGAGAGATAGACTTGTGGAGTAACTCCCTGCAGGGCCTCAAAGAGAGGTACCGGGGAAGTGGTGGAGTCACCATCCCTGGAAGTCTTCAAAAGACGTTTAGATGTAGAGCTTAGGGATATGGTTTAGTGGGGACTGTTAGTGTTAGGTCAGAGGTTGGACTCGATGATCTTGAGGTCTCTTCCAACCTAGAAATTCTGTGATTCTGTGATTCGGTGACACCCCAAATGGGTGTGGACCCCCTGCCCTGTAGCTATCGGGCAGAGGGAGGGAATCTTGGAGTTGAGGAGGACTGGAAACAGGTCCCTGCTCGACATCGCAGGTGATGCCCTCCCCTTCCGGTCCCATCTTCCCAGGTGCCCTTACACAACAGGTTTGAGGCCCTGGAGCTCGACAGACTAGTAGCTGAGGAAGAGGTAGCAAGTGTTCCCAGGAGGATGCCTAGGGCGAGGAGGTCGACTCCGCGCCTCAAGACTGCCTCCATCAAGAAAGACAGGAGGGTTATTGTTGTTGGAGACTCTATTCTTAGGGGAACAGAGGGCCCTATTTGTCGGCCTGACCCTACCCGTAGGGAAGTCTGCTGCCTCCCTGGGGCCAGGGTCAGGGACGTTGCCAGGAAGCTTCCCAACCTGGTACGCCCCTCTGACTATTATCCTCTTTTGATAGTCCAGGCAGGCAGTGACAACATTGAAGAGAGAAGCCTGAAGGCTATCAAAAGAGACTTTAGGGGGCTGGGTCGGTTAGTGGATGGAGCGGGAGTGCAGGTGGTGTTTTCATCCATCCCTACGGTGGCAGGGAGGGGTACAGAGAGGACACGGAAAGCCCACCTGATAAACACGTGGCTCTGGGGCTGGTGCCAACGCAGAAATCTTGGGTTTTTCGATCATGGGGCACTTTACTCAGCACCTGGCCTGATGGCCACAGATGGGTCCCTATCTTTTGGGGGAAAAAGGATCCTGGGCCAGGAGCTGGCAGGGCTCATTGAGAGGGCTTTAAACTAGGTAGGAAGGGGGATGGGGCTGAAGCAAGGATTGTTGGGGCTGTGCCAGGGGGAACAATGGCAAGGCCGAAGGATAAGGCAATGGCCCCGCTGAAGTGCATCTACACCAATGCACGCAGCATGGGTAACAAACAGGAGGAGCTGGAAGCCATCGTGCAGCAGGCAGGCTACGACTTGGTTGCCATCACGGAGACGTGGTGGGACCAGTCTCATGACTGGAGTGCTGCAATGCCTGGCTATAAGCTCTTCAGAAGGGACAGGCAGCACAGAAGGGGTGGTGGTGTGGCTCTCTATATTAGAGAGTCTTTCGAGGTTGTAGAACTTGACGCTGGGAATGACAAGGTCGAGTCCCTTTGGGTTAGGATCGGCAGGGACAACAAGGCTAGTGTCCTGGTCAGGGTCTGCTATAGACCGCCGAACCAGGATGAGGAGACGGATGAGGAATTCTACAGGCAGCTGACAGAAGTTGCAAAATCTTCAGAGCTTGTACTCGTGGGGGACTTCAACTTCCCTGACATATCCTGGAAGCACAACACAGCCCAGAGAAAGCAGCCCAGAAGGTTTCTGGAGAGCGTGGAAGATAGCTTCCTGACGCAGCTGGTTAGTGAACCTACCAGGGGTGGTGCCCCGCTAGACCTTCTCTTCACAAACAGAGAAGGACTGGTGGAGGATGTGATTGTTGGGAGCTGTCTTGGGCAGAGTGACCACAAAATGGTGGAGTTCACTATTCTTGGCGAGGCCAGGAAGGGGACCAGTAAAACCACTGTATTGGACTTTCGGAGGGCTGACTTTGAGCTGCTCAGGACACTGGTTGGTAGAGTCCCTTGGGAAGCAGTTCTGAAGGGCAGAGGGGTCCAGGAAGGCTGGGCACTCTTCAAGAGGGAAATCTTAATGGCGCAGGAACTGTCTGTTCCCACGTGCCCAAAGACGAGCTGGTGGGGAAGAAGACCAGCCTGGCTCAACAGAGAATTGTGGCTTGATCTTAGGAGAAAAAAGAGGGATTATAATCTTTGGAAAAGTGGGCAGGCCACTAGGGAGGACTTTAAGGATGTAGCGAGGCTGTGCAGGGAAAAAATTAGGAAGGCCAAAGCTCATCTGGAGCTCAATCTGGCTACTGCCGTTAAAGATAACAAAAAACGTTTCTATAAATACATCAACACAAAAAGGAGGACTAAGGAGAATCTCCATCCTTTACTGGATGAGGGGGGAAACTTAGTTACAAGAGATGAGGAAAAGGCAGAGGTGCTCAATGCCTTCTTTGCCTCAGTCTTTAGAGGCAATACCGGTTGTTCTCTGGATACCCAGTACCCTGAGCTGGTGGAAGGGGATGGGGAGCAGGATGTGGCCCTCACTATCCATGAAGAACTGGTTGGTGACCTGCTATGGCACTTGGATGTGCACAAGTCGATGGGGCCAGATGGGATCCACCCAAGGGTACTGAGAGAACTGGCAGAGGAGCTGGCCAAGCTGCTTTCCATCATTTATCAACAGTCCTGGCTATCGGGGGAGGTCCCAGTTGACTGGTGGCTAGCAAATGTGACGCCCATCTACAAGAAGGGCCAGAGGGCAGACCCGGGAAACTACAGGCCTGTCAGTTTGACCTCAGTGCCAGGGAAGCTCATGGAGCAGATCCTCCTGAGAGTCATCACGCAGCACTTGCAGGGCAAGCAGGCGATCAGGCCCAGTCAGCATGGGTTTATGAAAGGCAGATCCTGCTTGACGAACCTGATCTCCTTCTATGACAAAGTGACGCGCTGGGTGGATGAGGGAAAGGCTGTGGATGTGGTCTACCTTGACTTCAGCAAGGCTTTTGACACCGTCTCCCACAGCATTCTCCTCGAGAAACTGGCTGCCCTAGGCTTGGACTGGCGCACGCTTCGTTGGGTTATATATATATATATATATATAATATATATAGATAGATAGATATATAATATCTATCTATCTATCTATCTATCTATCTATCTATATCTATATATATATATATTAGGTCTTTTGCTTTCTGATACTTCAACTTAAATTTGATTTTATTTTTAAGGTGCTCCTTGCAATCACTGTGTTTGGGAAAGTATTCATAGAATCTGTCTCACTGAACTGTTTGAACACATAACATAGTATTTCTTGTAAGAAAACATGAGAGTTGACAACAGAAAAGATTCAAGTTCACCAAGGTATACTGTATTCTAAGTAACAATAAACAAAACCTTGCAAGACTTAATGTTGAAAAAAATACAGAATATGACTCATGCAATGGGTGGGAAGGAACACAAATTACAAGCATGTGTAATCTGATTGTTTCTTTTAATCAATCTGAAGACATGGGGAAAGTAACTATTAATGTCTGATGACTTTAATCACTTATCAGAAACAATGCCTACCTTTCTGCATTTTTCTCAGTTTTCTAATTGCTCTGAGCGGAAACAGACTGAGATGATACACCTTTTAAAATACAGAAATACTTGTATAAATTAGTGTAGCCATTATTCAGGCAATAATTTGTTTATTCAATGAGATAATAGCTTTTGAATTGCAGTGTGCTACCTTGTAGCTGTAGCTGTGCCAGCGTCCTTTAACTTCCTATTGTTTCCCCTTGCCCTTGCCATTTACATTTTTCTTGCCCTTTCCCTTTTTCTTCCCCATTTCTTTCCTCTTCCTTTTTTCCTTTCCTTATCCTTTTCCCTTCCCCTTCCCTTTCCCTTTTACTTTCCCTCCCCTATTTATACTTGATGTATATAAGAAATTACATTTAACCCACCAAATAGGCAACACCAAATGCAGGTATCAAAATATTCTTTTTTTTTGTTGTTGTTGTTGTTGTTGTTGTTGTTGTTGTTGTTGTTGTTGTTGTTGTTGTTTTGTTTGTTTGTTTGTTTGTTTAACAGAAGGATGGAGAAAAAAATCATAAAGTCCGACTGGCAGTTGGAAACGGAGTAAGAAATGATGTGTGGAGAGAATTTTTAGACAGATTTGGTGCCATTAAGATCTGTGAGTTTTATGGTGCTACTGAAGGAAACATTTGTTTCATGAACCACACAGGAAAAATTGGATCTGTTGGACGCACCAATTACTTTTATAAGGTGACTATTTATATTTTACTTTGTAAAAGGGTGTGCTGAAGGTCAATGTGTTTCTCAGTTTGACCATAAGGCATGGGGCTACAGTCGTAAGTATAAGGTAAATTTTCTAACTTAGTTGTTGCAAGTTTAATTGATTGCCTATAAAACATCAGCTGCCAAAGTCTTGTTTTGTATTTCAGCAACTTTGATGAAGTTATATGTTTTGGGGAAGAGCAGTACTTGTAACTTATATCATACATGCTCTCTTCTCCTTCACCTGTCCAGTTAAATGAAGACAAATTGTGTGATGGGTCAGCTTATCAAGTGGTATGTCCACATACATACCTAAAAGTATTTCACCAAAACTTCACAGATTTTGCCCTTGGAGTGCTATTAATACCACACTTAAACAACTAGAGAGAACAGTAAATAATACATAAAGTCTCAAGCTTTAGCTAATAACATGTAAAATTACTTTGCAATGGTTTCTAAAAAGGAGACTAGGTATGTTATGTTATGTTGCTATTTATGTCAATTTTTACTCAAAATAAAATAGGACTACACACGTTGCCTAGAATTTACAAAAGTAACTCAGATACCTATCTGTGTGTACAAATCCTCCTGACTGAAGTGGCATTTGTACTTCAAAGGAAAACTAACAGTAAAATATCCATACCAATCTATTTTCACTATGATGTAAAAATATTGTTTTGAAACACATCTGTGTGAGGTGACTTTGGATGAAGTGGAAATATGTTTGTAGACAGCTAATGTCCCAGGTTTCACGATCTCAATACATCATCATCACATAGACTACTTCACAACTCAGGGCCCAGAGAAATTCCCAGTTCTTCTCTTCAGGGATTGGAACCAATCAGCCTATGTTTTGCCTTCAGACTCTGTAGGGGGCAACTTGGAAACATTCAGAAAGAGACCACAAGAGCTGCAGTGTTTTTCAGAAACCATTGAGAGCTCAGGAATTAAAGCAAATTTACTCTGCTGATTTTGTGTGTTGTATATCATTGATACTTTGTAATTTGCACAGTGGATATCTGGTGCTGATAGCTGTCTCTAGAAACATACAGATCCACCACAGGATATAAGGAATCTGGAACTTAGGGGAGTAGTAGCTGAATCGGGAGCCTCAGAGCTCATGTTACATTTTCTTTTAGAGGGCTAAATGATCTAATTACTTGTAAACCATTTTTTCCTTCTATCTCAGGAAATGTTACATTTGTTCAGAACTTGAATATGTTTTCAGAATTTTAGAACTGTTGACAGATTTTTGTCAGAAGTCACTAATCTTTTGAACTAAGTTACAGCAGAAAAAGGATTATACTTGAAATTACCTATTTATTGGCTTTTCTCTACTTTTAGACAAGTAGTAGTTTGTACTTTTTGCATGCATTAATATTGGCATGTCATATATCAATAAAATTTGTTTTATGCATTCCCAAAAGGCAGATTAGTATTTGGGGTTTTTATTTATTTATTTATTTATTTATTTCACATGAAACATGATGCTTGTTCTTCTTCAATGACTGGATTTACAATTTAAGATAGTTGCTGCAGATTAGGAGAAAAAATAGCTCATGCAAACTGCAATTAAAAAAACAAATGCAGTTGTAACTAACTACTTGATTTCACTAGACATCTTTTCTATAATTTATATGCTTTTTCAAGTTCAAACTGCTGCAGTCTGTGGAAACATCAGTATAGTCTGCTAAGATAATTATGGATTGTCCCCTTGCTTACTCAGTATGAATATGGAAAGACAATAAGGGATTTTATAAACCAGAAAAAGCCATTCATAGCATTTGGCTTGGCTTGAAATCAATTTATGTTCTGTCTTTTTTACTCTGTTTTCCTTAGAAATACATCTACAGTGAGTCTTCAGTTATTTCTTTAGTTTCTGTCATCAGGAACGTAGCTAAAGCACATTATTTGTGAGCAGGCTCAGTGTTTAGCTACTACCATTGTCCATGCAGGCCTAAGGTATACACCCCTTCCACCAACATACATGAATTTGGCCTTCTGTGTCTGTAGAGAGGAACAAAGTTGTCACTGAAAATGAGTTTCAGTGTGGAGACAAATTACCTCACCTTGATTACATAGGCATGGTATCTTTAGCTAGGTTTGTGGGTGAATTATATGACCCTCATTATGTGGGAATAGATCTGGCAGAAATATCTTCCAAATTGAGGTGTTCTGAAAGACTTTTCCAAAGCCATATCAGGCACTTTTTCATAAGTACTCTGTTTTGATTGAGAACATATATGGTTGCATGATGTACCTGATCTAGGTTTTAGGTCAGAGGTTGGACTCGATGATCTTGAGGTCTCTTCCAACCTAGAAAATTCTGTGATTCTGTGATTCTGTGATCTTTCTCTCAAATAATTTATGTCAGCAGAACAAAATGACACATTAATATTTTTGTATTACACTACTTAGATGTGTCAAATTATTTTTTTTCCAGGCTGTTAACTGATGGGACTTTGCTCTTTTTGCCTGTGTAGTCACTCTGGAATGACAGCTCCTTCAGTCTGCTTTGTGACACTTTCTAGTTTGCAGGAGCAGCTAGCTCCCCCATATGCTGAAGCAAAGTAGTGTTGACATGAACAAACGTTTATGTATCTGTATGGATTGTGTAAGGAGTTGCAGAAAAGAAAAATCAAAACGAGGTCAAGAGAGAGAATGAGTGGTGAAAACATGAGACATACTTTTTGTGGTTTTCATATATTAAAGAATAATAATAATAAAGTCTGGGGACCTACTTTTATATGTGTTTTTCATTATTCTGCAACTGAGTATTGTGACACAAACTCACACTGTGTTTTAATGCCATATCTAAGTTTTGACTTATTTAAGGCTTTTGCTGTTTTTAAATATGTTTTACAGGTTGTAGGTTATTAGACAATGCATTCTGCAGTGTAGCTGTTGTGTTTGTTTACTTCAGTCTGCATGATATCCACTGGACATCTAGCGATATGTAAACAAGAGCAGCTCTATTTCTGATTCTCTGACCTTAGAATGATCTGAAGTTCAAAAGTGAGACTGTCTTATGCTGGAAAGCAGAGAATGGCACAAAGAAGGCACATCTTTCCAGTTACTAAATTATTTTGTTTCTGCAAAGAAATCATGCTACGTTTGAAATCTTACCCTCTTGACATATAGGATGGTATGATGAGATATCCTTAGACATATATTCTGTGAATTTCCTACACACCTCTTTCTTAATCTGGGAACAGAAAGAAAGAAAATTGAAAAAGGGGAGAAGAGATTTGTGTGACTGTACATGTGATAACAGCAAAGGAATAAATATACTCTCTATTGGCATAGTTACACAGTCAGAATGAAGTGATACATACATACAAAAAGCAAAAGTATAGTTGGAATAACAGCAGGTAGGTTTGAAATGTTTGAAATATAATACTTTTAGTGGGGAAAAACTAATAGAAATATGATGTCATTTCTTTTGTGCCTAATGTCCATCATTTATCAACAGTCCTGGCTATCGGGGGAGGTCCCAGTTGACTGGTGGCTAGCAAATGTGACGCCCATCTACAAGAAGGGCCAGAGGGCAGACCCGGGAAACTACAGGCCTGTCAGTTTGACCTCAGTGCCAGGGAAGCTCATGGAGCAGATCCTCCTGAGAGTCATCACGCAGCACTTGCAGGGCAAGCAGGCGATCAGGCCCAGTCAGCATGGGTTTATGAAAGGCAGATCCTGCTTGATGAACCTGATCTCCTTCTATGACAAGGTGACGTGCTGGGTGGATGAGGGAAGGGCTGTGGACGTGGTCTACCTTGACTTCAGCAAGGCTTTTGACACCGTCTCCCACAGCATTCTCCTCAAGGAACTGGCTGCTCTTGGCTTGGACTGGCGCACGCTTCGTTGGGTTAGAAACTGGCTGGATAGCCAGGCCCAAAGAGTCGTGGTGAATGGAGCCAAGTCCAGTTGGAGGCCAGTCACTAGTGGCATCCCCCAGGGCTCGGTGCTGGGGCCGGTCCTCTTTAATATCTTCATCGATGATCTGGACGAGGGCATTGAGTGCACCCTCAGTAAGTTCGCAGATGACACCAAGTTAGGTGCATGTGTCGATCTGCTTGAGGGTAGGAAAGCTCTGCAGGAGGATCTGGATAGGCTGGACCGATGGGCTGAGGTCAACTGCATGAAGTTCAACAAGGCCAAGTGCCGGGTCCTGCACCTGGGGTGCAAGAACCCCAAGCAGAGCTACAGGCTGGGAGAGGAATGGTTGGAGAGCTGCCAGGCAGAGAAGGACCTGGGAGTGATGGTTGATAGTTGGCTGAATATGAGCCAGCAGTGTGCTCAGGTGGCCAAGAAGGCCAATGGCATCCTGGCTTGTATCAGGAACAGTGTGACCAGCAGGGCTAGGGAGGTGATTGTCCCCCTGTACTCAGCTCTGGTGAGGCCGCACCTTGAGTACTGTGTTCAGTTTTGGGCCCCTCGCTACAAGAAGGACATGGAGGTGCTTGAGCGGGTCCAGAGAAGGGCGACGAAGCTGGTGAGGGGCCTGGAGAACAAGTCCTACGAGGAGCGGCTGAGGGAGCTGGGCTTGTTCAGCCTGGAGAAGAGGAGGCTCAGGGGTGACCTTATTGCTCTCTACAGGTACCTTAAAGGAGGCTGTAGCGAGGTGGGGGTTGGTCTGTTCTCCCACGTGCCTGGTGACAGGATGAGGGGGAATGGGCTTAAGTTGCGCCAGGGGAGTTTTAGGCTAGGTGTTAGGAAGAACTTCTTTACTGAAAGGGTTGTGAGGCATTGGAACAGGCTGCCCAGGGAAGTGGTGGAGTCACCATCCCTGGAAGTCTTTAAAAGACGTTTAGATGTAGAGCTTAGGGATATGGTTTAGTGGGGACTGTTAGCGTTAGGTAGAGGTTGGACTCGATGATCTTGAGGTCTCTTCCAACCTAGAAATTCTGTGATTCTGTGATTCTGTAATGGCAATAAAGGCACAGTTTCCAAAGGTGAAGTGCTGACAAAGGTTACATCTGTAAAAAAAAAAAAAAAAAAAAAAAAAAAAAAAAGCCCTCAGAATGAGAAAAAATTTTGTAATTTTTCATGAATGGTGGAGCAGTTGCCAGACATCGAAGAAGTGATTGTGTGTGAGATGTTAACTCAAGGCACTGCTCTTGTTTGCACCTGTTTGTCACATAGTACTCTTTATGTAAGAGGAATTGATTCATGTGCTTGAAAGCATCACTGTGGTATATCAATAAACCCTTAAATGTGGATATTCATAATGTTCATATAGACTTAGTGAAAAGAATAGTAGAATCATTTGACTAGCTTTTTAGATGATAGCTCTTGAAATATTTTACAAAGAAGATTATGTAGATTAGTATAGTAGTATAATAAATGCTGTCTGAAGTTTATACCCGACATATATCTGTATGCTAACATTTATGATTAATTTTATTATGACATTATCATAATACATTAAATTTATTATGAAATCAATTATGTATATACATATAAATTTTTTTTTTTTTTGAAAAAGACTCTCAGTAACATCTATCAAATAAGTATGTAAATGTCTGTCTTCCACTGAAATATATACTGTGTGACAGCAGAGAATATTCAATGGGGGAATAGAACTGATGAGATACAAGAAAGCTTATAATAAGGCCTAAAAATAATCCATGGCAAGAATACCTGAAAGAACAGCATACAAAATATGTATTCAAATTTTTATTTATATTTTTTCATTATTTTAAGCATAAGTATTGCAACAATTACGGGAATCTAAACCTTTCTTACTCAAAATTGTATGCATCAAAATCAGCTGTGAGCTGAAAAACATTTAAGTCATATTTGATGGAAAATGTAAATTGGTAACATTCATAGAATCATTGAATGGCTTGGATTTGAAAGGATCTTAAAGATCACCTATTTCCAGTCTCCCTGTCATGGGCAGGTACATTTCCCATGAGACCAGGTTGCCCGAAACCCCACCCAGCCTGGCCTTGAATACCTCCAGGGATGGGGCATCCACAGCTTCTCTGGGCAACCTGCGCCAGTGCCTCACCACCCTCGGAGTGAAGGATTTCTTCCTTATATTTCTTCCTCATCTAAATCTCTCTTTTTTTGGTTTAAAGCCATTACCCCTTGTCCTATCACTCCATTCCCTGACAAAGACTCCCTCCCCAGCTCTCCTGTAGGCCCCTTCTAGGTACAGGAAGACTGCTATAAGGTCTTCCTGGAGCCCCCTATACTCCAGGCTGAACAAGCCCAATTCTCTCAGTCTGTCTTTGTGGGAGAGGTGCTCCAGCCCCTTGATCTTTGTGGCCCTCCTCTGAACTTGTTCTAATACATCCATATGTCATTTCAGCATATAAAACATCTTATGTAAAACAGCAACACAGAATTAGTACTATGCACTTTTTTTTTCCATAGAAGCCATAGAAGCAAATGGCAGAAGATATCATTTTTAGTTTAAAAGCTGTTTAACCAAGTCTTAAGACCCTGTGAAACTGTATTCATGGACAAGACATTGATATGTGTTTGTGCAAGCACTGGCAGCTCTTAAGTTCATTGGTCAATGGACAGGAATGTGTATCATATTAACTAAAAATTAGTGTTGGTTCTGCTCTTTTGACTAGTTTTGATCTAAGATAATCTAAGGTACTTTAAGTGTATTCCAAATTATCTTACTTGTGGTGGAATATATGATGATTCTGTTAATATCAAGCTTAGCTTTAATATTTTTTTTATTGTCATTCAGTATAAGTTGAAACTAGGAATATCAAAGCTAGTTTTGAAACATTTAACAACTTAAATTTTCTTTCTTTCTTTCTTTCTTTCTTTCTTTCTTTCTTTCTTTCTTTCTTTCTTTCTTTCTTTCTTTCTTTCTTTTTTTTTTAATATATAGGGTTTTGCAATGCTGTTGTTAAATAACATCCAAATTGCACAGTAATAGACAGTAATGTTGCAGTTTAACTCACTTTAAGTTTCAACTAAGTAAATGGTACTCTTTTTTTTTTTTTTTTTTTTTGATGCATTTACGTGGTGCTTTAGGGAACAAAATACACATTAAAATTATGAATGCTGCATGCACTACTGTGTGAAAATAATATGGTAATGCTTCAGCAGTTCAGGCTCTCTTTTCCAATAAATTTTAAATGGGATAAAACAAATGTAGACCAGTACCCAGACTAAATGCTTTGCTCTGGAGCTTTCATTTTCTATTATTTAATATGGAAAGAAAGCTGTTTACATAAAGACAGCAGTTTGAACAGAAAGTATATTGGCATATGCTTTCATTGTGCATGTCTAATGCAATACATGTTGTTTTCTCCTTTTAATCAAGTATTTGCATGACTTATTTCAAAGACCTAACTAGGCATAGATAGGCATAGATAATATGTCAAAGCTGCAAGCAGTAAAAGATATATGGAGTGACATAAATAGTAAGAGTCACATCAGTCTTGGATGATCTCAAATACTGAATTAAAGCTACTGACTATTTCAAACAACTTAAAATAATACATCATTCAGACTAATATGTTGACAAAACATATCTACTGAGCTCTGAAGGAGTAAATGGATGAAAATGGAACTGAGCAGGGCAAAATGCTATTCTGATCAAATACAAAAATATCAGAATAACGTTTCATATTATAGAAGTAGTAAATATCATTGTTTAGAAAAAAAGGGGGGAAATAGGGGGGTGGGAGGTGTTAAATGTAGAAATCCAAAGCAAATTCTCCAAGGGAAAAACAAAACAAAACAAACAAACAACAACAGCAGCAAAAAACCCTTCTGTTTACTGTTCATTATGAATACCTCTCATGTGGCTTGTCAAGAGTAAAACAGTTATTTTCTAATTAAGGTAGACCCTTTAGCTCTCAAATTCTTGTCTTTGATAAACACTATAGAATGTTGTTATAAAGAAAAATTTCCTATGACTTTATTAAAAAAGTGTCCAACTCTTAGATCATGACTTGATTTTGCGCAGTACACTTCAACCTTGTTCATTTGGTCAACTGTTTAAAATATCTTTTGATTTAGATTTAGGTTACAATACAATGGTCAGTTTTGAAAAGTGAAACATTTTTTTTCTAAAGGAGGCTGAAACTGTGTGCTTAATGTTTGATTCAAGCCCCTATTTATTTGGACTTCTTGAAAACAAAATGATGTTATATAGGTACAAAGACATTTCAAGTTAGAATAAAATCATTGTACAACTTGTGTAAACTAGGTGCAGAAAAGCAAAGGGTTTTATGCTTTGGCACTTTATCCATTACTGCAGTCACTTTCATAACAACATCCTTCAATTACATTATATTTCTTTATAGTGAAAAGTGCAGGTTTTTTTAATTGTTTTCTCTGCTTGTCAGGATTTTTGTGGGAAAAGATATTATATATCTTTGGTTTGACTAACATTAAATAGATTAAATACATTGTTAAATAAATTGCCTATATACTTCTTTATGAAAACAGAAATTAGAAGACTCCCAAGCTGGACAAATTAAAGCCTTAGGATAATAACCACAACAACAGTGGTCCATGTGGTATCAAGCCTATCGCTGTCTTTGAAGTCTAATTTAGATTTATATCACAGTAGAAAAAGAAGCTGCAGTAAGAGTCAGACCCTGCATATCTAGTAGGAAAAATATCATGATTTGTAGTGTTGATAAGAATATCTTGCCTTCAGCTTACTCAGAGTCATATTCTCTGTGATACTTATGAGAGGAAGGTTGGTTGTAAAATAAAAGTAGATCAGTTAGATCACCAGTGTTAGGACACATGGGTTTACAGTATTTCCAAGAAATGCAGAACTGATACTGACATAACTATGGCACATCTACAGCTACATAACTTTGTAAAATGACATAGGAGTACATATCTTTCTGCTGATGCTTGTGGTAGGACTTTTCAGAGGGAAGAACTGAGGCTAGTTAGGCAATAAAGCCCAGTAGGAAGCAAGTTTCTGTTTGTAAGGATATGTAGTCCTGTGCTTTCCCATTTGTTTTAGGCACCAGAATATCCCTATATAAAAATATACTTTTCATATCAGCCACCATTAAATGTCAGTTCAAATCTCTGATATGCTTCTATTATCCTGAGTCAGTAAGCTGTTCCACTGATATGTGCATCCCACAACTAATTTATAAGAAAATGAACAAAATCAAAATTCTGTCTTCACGAAGTATTTTTGAAAGTTACAGATTATATAAACATTCTGATGTTACTTCCCTCCAGGAAATGGTGTAAGTTTACACACACAAGGTTTAAATGAAATGCACTCTTCTTTTAGATGTCCAAGACTAAAGGGTTTTTTTGCTTATATCTGCTGCCACCAGATGTCACTGTGTAGATGAATAACTGATGACACTTTTTCCCCTTTTTAGCTTTTTTTTCCATTTGATTTAATCAAGTATGATTTCCAAAAAGATGAACCAATTAGAAATAAGCATGGTTGGTGTGAGAAAGTTAATAAAGGTAAGCATGTTTTACAGTAGAATACAATGGTCTTTTGATTGCAATACAAATACTTCAAAGATTATTTTTTTAATTGCTATTGTATTACTGTAGTATGCCAACATAAACTATTATTGTTTGCTCTGAAAAAAGCAATATGATTTTTGATATAAGACAGAACATTATTAAGCACAGCAGTGCTGACACCAAAAGAATTTAGGAGATACTTGGATATGTTCACAGAGAGCAACGTATAAAAGTGACAATATGGTATTATCACTGAATATGTAAGTAATGTGATCTGTATTTTTTAAAGGAGGTTAACAAACTGAGATGATTGCCTAAGAGATCTACAAGAAAGTCTGTTGAATTAGAGCAAATGCTTTTTGGAGATTAACTGCTGTGGATAAACTGTTCCTGTACTTAGTTTATCAAATATATACATATGTAAGAGGTTGCTTGATTATAACTGTCTTCAAAAGACTTATTAGATATCTAGTTTTTCTTTATTGTACCTATTTTCAAAGTGTTTATCAGATACTAAAGCATCCCTATTGTACTGTGGGAAGATAACAGCTGTAATTAATGCCTGGAAGCTGAAGTGAGAAAAACTCATATTTAAAGATCAGGCAAACTGCTTTAACAGGGAGCTGAGGCAGATTTTTCAAAGGAGTTTGGATTCTGTAGCACATCTTAATCAAACATGGGCAGTTCCAGGAAAATATGGTTCCCAAAAGGTGTAAGTGACGTAACTTCAGATATATTTTTATTTTACATATTTTTATCATTGTAATTCTTTTATTTGATAAAGTAATGCAACGCTTAAGTTTTGTTGTTCAGAACATGCTTCCAAAACTGTTAGGAGTTCATACTATTCCACTTTCAGGAAACTAATCCTGTGATATACGACATGCATAACAGGATCATCCTATTCCCATATCTCTGTTGTTTTTTTTTTTTTTTTGTTTGTTTGTTTGTTTGCTTGTTTTAGTTTGTTCTGATTGTTTGTTTTTAGGAAAAAATATATTAAAACATTGATATTTTACTCTGCAAAGAAAGCAACAATGTTTTATCACATTAATGAAAATTCGTCAGAAGTGTCCTCAGAATTTCTGAAGTTCTGAGATTAAATAAGGATTTACTCTCTTGGTTGAACACCTGCTTCTTTAGAAACCGTAGCTTTTTAATTCAGTAGGAAAGTGCTGAAGTTGAGACTCATCACTAAAAATTTGGTAAGGTGTGGGAGGTGGGACATAATATTCACTTGGAGTGAGTGCTTTCAGAAGATAAAGTTACTGTGACTAAACTCACAGTTGAGGGATGAGAACTGTTTAGTCATCAAGAAGAAATACAAAATACTGGGAATTTAAGTGGAGAATATTGTACTGTGTCTTTACGGTCACTTTGCTACATGAATTGCAAAGCAGGTAAGCTTTTATTATTTGGCCTTATGTACTGGACCTTGACAAATTTGGGTCCTGGTCTTGTAAATATCACATGTAGCAAACAAACACTAATGTGCAGTACAGGAATTGTGTATCATAGGTTCATTTCAATTCATTTCAATTTCTCTATATAGGTGAGGCTGGTCTTCTCATTTCCAAAGTGAATGCAAAGAACCCCTTCTTTGGTTATGCTGGCAATAAGAGACATACAGAAAAGAAATTACTCAGTGAAGTATTTAAGAAGGGAGATCTTTATTTTAATACTGGAGATCTAATGGTTCAAGACCATGAGAACTTCCTGTATTTTTGGGACAGAATTGGAGATACCTTCAGGTATAATCATTGTCTCTTTTTACATTTTTTTTATTCATTAAAAAACATACATGCAGGGTAGAATAATACTTGTTCTATTTGTTTTCAGCAGGAAATGTTCAGTTTATAACTACTGTGATGTAGTATATAATGATTTTGAAGTGGATGATAGGAGCTTAATTTAGTAAAAAGTGCTCCTGCAGAGCTGGATAAATCATTTCCAGAAGGTTTTGTGGGAGGTCCAGGTCTTTGAACAATATTTCCACTGATCATACTGAACAATGATAGTTTTGGTTTGGGTAAGGAGAAGTGGATACTGAAATAGAGAAAAACATATCAATACTGAAGACTGGTCACATCTGATATATTTTGACATACATCAAAATTTTGCAAACCATTAAATCAGATTATGATAAATTTTAATTGTGCTTTATAGTGATAGATATATCCAGTAGCACTTTTAATTACAAGTGCTAGATATGTTTACATAACTTTATGTAATAACTTTAGTTAAAGTAATAACTTTAGTTTACAAGTGCTGGTTATCAGACCAATATACCGAGATGACTAGCAGGAACACATTTGAGTTTTTAATAGCCTAAATTGAATGGAAGTCTTACTAAAGGTAATGTTTTTTAAAGAGTAGATGACCATATGTTTTCATGGTATTAAATTATTTTTTTCATGTTTTAGATGGAAAGGGGAGAATGTTGCAACAACAGAAGTTTCTGATGTCATCGTAATGTTGGACTTCATACAAGAAGCAAATGTGTATGGTGTATCGGTGCCAGGTAAAGAAAGCTTCAGTTTTATGTTTTTCTTCCCCTAGGTTTATTTGTTAACTCTCATAACTTTTTTATTTCATGTCATAAGTCTATGAATCATTTCTCATTGAGTCATCTGCTTAATACCTAGTTAAAATCTGTACGTAGATGAAGAAAATACCAACTGTTCGTGAATGAGCCAGTGAATCATGTATTTTTATCTGCATGCAATGTTGTGTACTTTTGAAAAATTATCTATCTTTCATGAAACTGTGATAGCTACAAAACCTAAATAAAAGTTTCAAGCTTTATTAAATATACAGCCATGGAAAATCCACACTTTAATGTGTCAGACAATAATCACATCAACAAGGTAAGAATTAAAGTTACTTGAAAGTATATGAATAAAGGCTACTATTTTATTTCACTTTTAACTTAGCCTAATAACCATCTAAAACAGGAATATTATAAAACTAAAGACAGGGCAAGAAACAAACGGATAGAAAAATAAATTATTAATACATAAAATAATGTATTTTTTTCAGTAATATTTTTAAGCTTAATTTCATGAGATTATTTGGGCCTGATCCCCATTATTGCTAAAGGCTTTTAAAAATATGTTCTAGGTGAGGCCGGGAGGGAGATGACTTCCTTCATAGTAACCTTTAAGGTTCTGTGCTTTGCATTTGTGGATAACACACCAATGCTTGGCTATTGCTGAACAAAGCTTACACAGTGTCAAGATTTTCTCTCTACAGTATGTATGCAGTGTTGGGCAGGAGGCTAGGAGGAAATGTAGACAGGGCAGCTGACCCAAACTAACCAAAAGGATATTCCACATCATATGATGCCATGCTCAGTAATAAAAGTTTAGGGAAATGGAGAAGAGGGGGGACATTTTTGTTTATGGCATTTGCCTTCCCAAGCAACCATTGCCCAGGCTGAGCCATTGTTTTCCATTAAGTGCCTGGATATTTGCCTACCAGTGGAAAGTAGTAAATGAATTCTGCTTTTTGCTTTGCTAGTGTACACATTTTGCTTTCCCTTTTAAACTGCCATGAGTTTTCTCACCTTCTTTCTATTTTCCATATTCTGTGAGAGAACGAAAATGAGTGAGAGGCTAGGTGGATGTTTAGCCCTTGGCCAAGGTGAACCCACTACATAATGTTTAAAATGTTTAAAATGTGGAAAAGTAATGTGGTAAGTGTTTAAAATGTGGAAAAGGTGTCACTTGCCACTACTTTAAAGCCACAAAACAAGAAAAATCAAAATGAAGAAGACTGATTGAAAATCAGGATTAAAAATATGAGAGCATACATTTGCTTGCTGATTCTTACCTGTATGAAGAAATAGCTGAATCAGTTCATAGAGCTGTCATGATGTACATGAGCTGTACTTAATACGTATGCAAATCAATTTCCTCATAGAAGCTATTGCATTAGAAAAAAAAAAAGGGGGGGGGGAGGATAGAAAGGAGGAAAAAGGTTAGCTGTTATTAATATCAGATGGTTAAAATGTGAAATTGTTTTTGATTGCTGGTTTATTGTTTTTATTATCTACTTGTTTTGTTTGTTTGTTTGTTTGTTTTTGTTTTTTTGTTTTTCTTCCCCAACAGTGATGCCTGCATTTCCCACAAACCAGTTAGGACTTTTAATCTCTCTCTGTTGTCAACATTCATATCCACAGTTTTGAGGGAACATACTTGCAAGAGAGAAAGGCCAAAATTGAAGCGAACATATAATTGGTAATCCATGAAATCACCTCAGCACTCTTTTTGAGAGAGAGAGAGGGTTTTGTTATTTATCCTCAGATATTGATTAATATTGAGTATGGTACTCCATGACAGTACCCTATTTAGTCTTACTTGCCCAACTCATTTGCAGCATTATTAACTGATCACTCGAACAATCTCCAAAAGTATGTCATACTATATAAAATCTACATGCAATCTTTTTGTTTTACTGAAACTCAGAAGATGATATATTATTCATGTAGTTCTTTTTTGTATCGCTCTTCACAAAAAATTAACTTTATTCATGTTTGAAAATTCTCATTTTACTTCCTTTTCCACAGATCATGAAGGAAAAGCAGGAATGGCCTCTCTCATTTTAAAGCAGAATAAATCATTGGACTTAGAGCAAATGTATAAGCAAGTGGTGACCTATCTACCTAGTTATGCCCGTCCTCTTTTTTTAAGAGTCCAGGTAAGCTGCATTACTGCACTGTGCATACAAACATCTATGTCATTTCAATACAGAGATAGTTGAATGAATAACAGAAAGAAAGTGCTTCCAAATATATCACTTAATTTAATTTTAGAAATGGCACAATTTGTTGTCTCCATTTACGGTATTTTGGGTAGAGGAATTACACAAAAAGATAATAAAATTTGCAGATTATGTTAAAATGGGAGGAATTGCATAAACCAGTAAGAATGGATACCATACAAAAGGATTTAAGGAGATCAGAAGCAAGAACATGGAAGAACAAAAGGTTCAGATTAGTAAAATGTAAACCGTTGCATCTAAAATCTAAATCTATTTTATTTATCTATTTATTTATTTATTATATATCTATTTATTTCATAATCTAAAATCTATTTTATTTGATGGAAACAAGAGAATAGAAAAGTAAAGGTAGAGCAGGAGACATATTGATAGTGCAAATGAGACAAATGAGATGTTATTTGCTGTGTAATGTAGTGACAAAAAACACAAAAGAATTTGAAAAGGTGCCATATTTACTGGGCCTAAATTAAAAATGTTTATTATTACTGTCACCACCGTAACCATCAGAGTGCCTAGCATGCCTAATTGTATACTAGTGCTTTGCTGTGGTAACTTGTCCAGTTTGCAGAAAAAAAGAGTCCCTTTGCCAAAGAATTGAAAATTTAAATGTGATTACAATAGGCTATATATGGATAGGAAAAAAGATAGGGAATATAGAAGTATAGAAAACACACAGTATGGATCGCTGTGATAAGTGAAGCTTGTGAGCATCTTCATTTGTGATAAGTGTTTTAGGAACACCATGACAAAGGCAAACAGCAAAAAGATGGTTATGAAGAAAGTCTTCTTTGTCCAAAGGGAAGCTGAAAAACAAAATCATTGAAAAAAGAACATAGGTTATGGGAGTTGGTTCTCTGGGTCAGTCAGAGATTGAATACTGATTAGAATAAAGGGGTAAAAAGGAAAAGACTGTGAAAAACCTTGAAAATGAGAAAAAAATAGTAAGTCTAGAAAGCATTCTGCTATCAATCAGATATTTGCACATATATAATATATAAATGTAAAAATAGAATAGAAGACACCAGTAAGTGGAGCTCAGAAGACAGAAGGAGGATAGACATAATGAAGAAACATACTCTCACAAGTCCATGGAGTATGAAAAAGTATGAATAGCAGAATTAATTAATTAATTATGCATTAAGGGTTGATGACAGATCAAGGGAATAAACAGTAACTGTACTAAAATTTCATAAGTAAAATTTCATTAGGAACTTTGTCAAAATTATTTAATGAATTAAGTAGCACAACAGTCAGAGATTTAACTGGCATGATCTAGAGTGGTAGTGGAGGAGTTAAATCCAAGACTGGTGGTAAATCAGTTAAGGTTACTGAAGTTTGAGATGAGAATTAAGTAAATTAGTCACTGCAGAGGATAGTGGTGCCTGTGACACTGGGTTTTGATGGAAGACAGAAAATCCTACTTGTTTTGAATGTAGAAAGAAAATATCTAGTGCTGGACTAAGAACAGAAGAGTAGGAAGATGGAGTGTAGTTACTGGAGAAATTGATGTGCTTGTTTTTCAAGGCAGATGGAAATTTTCTTTTCGATGTGAGAGAAGAAAAAGGAGGTATATGAGGCATGCCTGGAAAAAAAAAAATCGGAAACGAGCAGAGTTCTATATTGTTCATAGGGACTGAAAAACAAGATGAAGTTTAGGAAAAAAAAATAGAAATACAGAAAAAAAAATCTCAGTAGAGATGTTTCCTACTACTTTTTCCAAGGGACACAGTGACTCTGAAGAGAAGCTTGAAAACATTATAAAATGTGTAGTAAAAATCCAGCTTTATTTGGACCACAATAATTTTGTGTGATTCTTTCAACCCATTCTTAATACCAAAATAGTCAAAGACAGAGAATTTCCTGATTTTTTTTCAGTAAGTAGTTCCTGTTAATAGCATATTTTATTTGTTGAGATTCTTTCTGATGTGTGGATTTATAATGTGTACAAATGAAGATGCTAAGTTGTCTGAGGCATGGTGGGGCTCCACCAAAGGGTTTGATAACATTTGATAACTACACAACAATTCAGAAAGCAAGAGGCTGCAGTGTTTATCCACATGTCAACAGGTGGTGGTGCAGCACAAAAATGCTGGGAAAAACATTGTTTTACAAAGTAATAAGGCCAAACAGATCTTATATTAAGTAAGACTTTTAAAAACAAAAACTTGTTTTCAAATCAAATGTTGTGAGCAAAAGAATATCAGCTCTTCTACTGAATAATAAATATATTTTTTATCTCTTCTACAGGAAACAATGGAAATGACTGGAACTTTCAAACAACAAAAATTTCGATTAGTGGATGAAGGTTTTAATCCATCTACAGTTACTGATCCTCTTTATTTTTTAGATAATTCTAAGCAAGCATACGTCTTGTTAACCAAAGAAGTACATGAGAGGATCTTATCTGGGCAAATGAAACTTTAATTAACTGTATAGGCTTATAGGCTATTAGGAGACAGTCTGTGTCTTTACATGAGCTACTGTGTTAGAAGCAGTGAAAATAATTACCAATACTTATATGTTATTATCCAGAACAGTATTTTATATACTTTATATTTACTTTCAAGTATGTCTTGTATCTTTCCTCAGTTGATAATTGTTCATTAATAATTTCTACCTCTTGAGATCAATTACAAGTAAATGACCTGTAAAACAGGATTGAAATCTATTTTATCTTCATTTTGGAATATAGATGCAGAGTCTGATAGTTTTTTTTAGTACTAAATTAACATGAATGATATGGGGAATGCGAAATAGTAAAAAAAAGATCCAACATATAAAAATGTAGTGACAGAAACCGTTATTAGTTCTATATAGACAAAATAAGCCAGTAACATATTTTTATTTTTAGTGTAATTTACATTTCATATGTACTTACAAATATATGTTTTAGGAAATAAGGCTTGAAAAGGGTTGGAAGAAAACTCTTATGTGGAGGACTTTTCTGATGGAACATAAGATGAAAGATAATGAAATAGAAGAAAGCCCTCCAAACAAAAACAAAACTAGAAAGTTAATACTAACATTATTGCTGGGATTTTTTGTCATAATGCATGCTCTTCCATTTGTTAAACTGGCTCTTTGGAGTATCAGGTTATGAAGACAGACCAAACTTTTGTGTAATGTTTAGCAGCATGTCAAAAGTAGGAAGAAAATCACTCATATAGCACAAAAATAATTCTTAAAGGGCTTTATGTCATACATACTGACTAATAAATAGCCTCCTTACTCTTACTAATGATTGCCAGAAATTGTTCTTTATGGGTATAAAAATAGCAGAAATTAAAAAATTCCTAATAATATATTCTGATGCACTGCTTTGCAAAAGTTTTAAAATAAAATATAAGATTATTTAAACAAATTTTGTACTGTCTCAGTTAAAGTCTGATTGCTTAAAGACTTTTTAAAAGCCTGTTTCAATACATTACTTACACAGTACAAATAATGGGACAATGTCCTCCTCTAATGGATCATGTTGCCAGCTTTGATCAGTGGCCTTAATGGCCAGAAGTATACCAATACTATGGAATACTGCAAGGGGGATTCTGTTCTGTCTTTCTTTGTTTCTTTCTACTTTGTTCATCAAACAATGCATTAGAAATTGTGTCTACTTCTGTTTCTTTGATTATCACTTTCATTGATTTTACTTAAAATCCCAAACCAATGTATGTGAGCCATTTTATAAGACACTGCAAGGAGTTAGGTGATTGGCTAGTGACTGTTCTTGCTTGTTGCTATCTCATGCATATTTCAAGTAGCCAGCTGTAACTTGCTTGGCTGAAGGTCAAGTCCACACAAATTCTATATTCTGATAGGAGCTCACCCATCATGCTTCAAGCTTTCTCAGACATGGAAGCTGACCATATGGGGTGGCTGCCATAAGGGTGACCACATTGGACCATCCACTGTGACCAGAACCCAATACACGAATGTGCATGAACCGGTATTAGAAAAGTGCTGACCACTTAAATAGGAGCAAGCCTCCACCACGTGCTGATGCTCCTCAGCACCTGGTGGTCTCCTTATCTTGGCAGGGCTCCTGTGGCTTCTCCTGCTGTCTGGAGGATTAATAAACTGCATTGCACCTATTGTCTACTGTTTGGATTCTTGCCAACTGTGAACTCCAGACCTTTTATTCTGCACACAAGAATGCAATAGAAATTATACAAAGACTCTTAACTTGCTTGCTTCTGAATGCTATATTCTTCATGGGACTGCCGGTACAAATAAGCAAGTTTGCAGTTTTGTCATTCACAAGTAAGCAAAACCAAACAATATGTCACCAACATCATGCTTCATGTTAGATGTTATTATATGTTAGATGTTATGTGTTAAGCACATAAAGAGGAAAGGAGACAACTGCTAGGTAAGAGTGAAAGGGGTTGGTATGGTCTAGCACTTCCTGAGCAGTTCCACTTTTTGTATCTGCTTCTTTTTGTAGTTCCCCAAATTGCTGTCAACACCAGGAAGATTTTTTTTTTTGCTTCTTGTTTTGGTTTGATACAAATATTAATGTTTTGTTCTGAACACAGTTCCACTTTTCTAATCATGGACTGCAAATTTAAGAGTCAAGTATTTACAGTAGAGTTAAATCTAACTTTGCAAGATAGATTACAATTTTCAGCAACATTGTTGTTGAAATCAAAACTATTTTATCTTTTATGTCCATCTCACCATATATGTGTGTTGACTATACTTCAGGATCTCTTTTCTTTTATTGCAACACTAATGTGGCAAATAATACATTTTTCATAATTAAAAAAAAAAAAAAATGTACCCTGAGATCTACAGTAATTTCTTAAATCTTGTAATAGAATAAAACTTAGTATATTGAAATCAAATACTCAACTTTGTTGTTATATTTACCACTTTTTATTTGTTCTGCTTTAAAATGTTTGATACTGCTTATGACTAGTGAAAAGGTTCTACCATTAACATCAAAAGAAAGGAGAAAAAAAGAAACATGAAAAAAAAATACAAGCAGACAAGTAAATACTTTTCCATTAAAAAAAAAAAAAAAAAAGAAAGAAAGAAAGAAAGAAAGAAAAAAGTTTGGGACTATCACTATTTGGTGGCTTAATTTGTAATGTACCTAAGATGGAGAAGACTGTTTCTGCATGGGAAGGTTAGGACAGAAACAGCATTACAGATGAGAAAATTCAGGTGTCTAACTTGCATGTGGCAGTACTGCCAATGGTGTCTCTGAGCTCTGAGGTGCTTTACAGCAGTAGCAGTACTCTTCTAACTCAGCTGGTTTGAATAGTCTATGTGAATTGGTTTCCTAGCTGTGACCGCTAGAGAATACAGAATTCCAGCAACTCCCCTGTATTTATGACATTCTGACATTATGTATTTATGACATTATCATGACAATCTCATTGTTTCCAAAGACTTGCAAAAGAGCCCTTCAAAAGAGCTCTTCTATCCCTGTGATGGTTATGAGATCAAGAATGAAAAACAGGAAAAACTACATAGCCATAGGCTTTGTATTTCCTAGGGGAAAAACAATATTTTTGCCATGCTGTTGTTTGCTTTTTTTTAGCTAGTAGGTTAGGTGTCAGCATGCACTGAAGCATGTTACTGCAAAATGTTTTATTTCCCACAGTTAACGTAAGTTGTTGAATTGGTACTGATATTAGGCCAAATTATAATGAGGTTTATGTAAGACACTGCGAAGGCCCTCCTTTCAGAATGAGAAAGCTGAGGTATTTTGACCAACCTGTTCATTTCCTGCCCTCATGCTCAGATCAACATGTGGAATGGGCTGGGGGCTTAAGTGTTGCTGCAAAATTGTGCCTGGGAAGTTTTAGTTTGTGCAGTGAGGGTACAGCAGCAACAGGGTGGCAGGGGTATGGATGGAGAGCTGCACTGCTAAGGTCACTTATTAGAAAAAAGAAGGGAAAAAAAAAAAAAAAGGATTAAAATAAATACAGGTAATTACTTTTGAGCTTTAGAGTATTATTTGCAAGTTGGGATGGTCAATGGTGAAAGAAGCATTTATTAAAAAAATTAAAGACCTGAATTTGGGATGCTTATTTAGGGAGTGTAAAATGCTAAGTGTCAACACTACCCACTCTCTTTGTCCTAGAGGACCTGGTATAGTTAATACAGCTGCAGTCTGGGTAAGTTTCACAAGTCTCTCTCAGAATCCTCAGGAAATGGCAAAAAATACAAAGTTATAAGCAGATCACAGCCTGAATTTTTTTCCCCTCCACTAACTCAGGTGGATATAGCTTTTCAAGAGATGAGGAGGAATCTAAACTGCCCCTGTTTATGATTCTTCAACCTCCTCCCCACACCAAATGGTGCACTAGGATGGGGAATGGGGGTTGTGGTCAGTTCATAAGGATTTATCTCTGCTGTTCTTTCCTCCTCATGCTCTTCCCATGCTCCCCGTGGGGTCCCTCCCATGGATGCCGTCCTTCCCCAACTGAGCCTGCGGGGGCTGCCCACAGGCAGCAGCTCTCCAAGCACTGATCCCACACAGCTCCGTCCCACGGTGTCCATCCATCCATCCCCCAGGAGCAAACTGCTCCAGCACGGGTCCCCCACGGGTGGGCGGCAGCTCCCCCCAGACCCCCTGCTGCTGCGTGGGCTCCTCTCCACGGGCTGCAGCTCCGGCCCGGGGCCTGCTCCTGCGGGGGCTCTCCATGGGCCGCAGCCTCCTCCAGGCCACATCCACCTGCTCCACCGGGGGCTCCTCCACCCATGGGGGGGCTGCAGCGTGGAGATCTGCTCCATGTGGGACCCATGGGCTGCAGGGGGACAGCCTGCTCCACCAGGGGCCTCTCCCTGCACAGCCCGCAGGGGAACTGCTGCTGCCCTGTGCCTGCTGCTGCCTCCTGCCCTCCTGCGGCACTCACCTGGGGGCTGCGAGGCTGCTTCTCTCACACTACCTCGTTCCCCTCTCTCACCTGCTCTTGTGCAATGTTTTCCCCTCTTTCTTAAATCTTCTCTCTCAGAGTGCAACCAGCATTGCTGATGGGCCCAGCTTTGGCAAGCAGCAGGTCGCTTTTGGAGCCAGCTGCAACAAGCACAGGACAGCCCTGGCCTTTCCCAACAGGAGATGGCCCTGCAGCTCCCTCTCGCTCTGACAAAATCTTGCCAGGTGAATCCAGTACACCCTCACATGCCCATCAGCATTCCTGTGTCTGTATCAGCCACCACAGAGAAATTATTTCAATTGTTCTACAAACTCCCTGTAGATGACAAAGTAAATGGTTTCGCTGGTTTTGATTTCTCATTTATTTTGTGTGTGTGTAAGACAAAAAGAGGTAGAGAGAAGCAGTCCTGCTTACATTTTTTTTTAATTGAAATTGCTAGACAGATATGCAGGGAAAAACAAACAAACAAAAAAGACCCTTTGCTTCTAAATAATAAATAAATAAATATTCCTTTTCAGTTAACTATGAAACTGGTTACTTGAACTGCATTCTCACTCATTGCAGAAATTATGACACATACTAATTTCTATGGAAATTATTCATTAAGTCAAAACTGATTTTAAGTGAGTAATTTCCATCTGTTTAAAATTTGCCATCTTCAAAAAGTATTTAATGTAAAATTAGGTGCAAAGATTCAGCAGACAGCCAAAGAATGTTCTAAATGAACAGCAGTAATTTTAGGAATAAATTTAGTGAGATCTTATATAATTAGCAGTGCTGTCAATAACTGACAGCATAGTCTGGTAATTAACTGCACTACAAGGGTAACATCAGAAAATCATCACATTATGTCCTGGGGTTTGGGACATAACTCCTGACGCATCATATACACCCTTAATGATAGATTATATTATGTAGATGGAAATGGTAGTTTAAAATAAACTAGGTCATTACCAGAGGGGAATAAAATTCCTGTATAACTAACAAATCTACAACTTCTCCATGAAATAGTCTTCATTCAGAATCTCCTACTGAAATAGTCTTCATTCAGTATCTCCAAACACTGCATCAGATATGGTTCAAATCTGGCAGTTAAGAGTTGCTTTTACTGACATAGTTAAAGGAGAGAGGGATTTAGCAAATCAGTCTTGCAGCAGGAGATACACTGACCTACTTCCATCTAGAATTGTTCCTGGCACTATGAGGTTTGCACAGTTCCCATTATTAAATATTCCCATATTGGAAATGTTTTCTCACATAAGATCTCCTGTCCCATATATATTTTTACTATTATTACTCCATAATTATTACTCATAAGAAGGACACTTATGCTGGCAAAAAATAAAATAAAAACAAAACCACATATATATATATATATTTTTTTTTGTTGTGCCTCCTTTTCTTCAAGTAACTGGTACTGATATACTGAAGAAATTAATAGTTCTTTCAAGTATGCATTACTGGTAAGTAATAGGACTGGCCAAGCCTGATAAATTGTGGTGGCTCTGGGTTTAGAACTCAATTACATAGCTAATAAATAAATAAATAAAAGGAAAAAAGAACATCATAACAAATTGAGTTCTGAGCACCTTTAACTATCTGAAGTACATTTTTGCAAGAGAGGAGTGAATGCCTTGATTAGAATTCTAATATGAAGAATGCTGACTAATTATGCTCTTTCATTCAGTACAGCCTGTTGTGTGCAGATAAAGAGTTTTCATTCTTTTACAGCACTTAATGTGTGGAAGGACATACCTTTGCTTTTAAAATACCGTTGAAAAAAATAGGTTCAATCCAAAACCTGACATCTTTTTTTGTTATTCAGTCATTTGTCTAGTAATTGTCATCACTCATTTGCTTTTGACAGGTATTTGTTCATCTTTGTTAAGAGAATGTGGACAAAATATACTCACAGGTTTCAAAATCAGACAAGTTCACTTAATCTAACATGCATGGAAGGTATCTGTAATTGCCAAACTCTGGCATCAATACTATTTATGCTCAAAATAGTTAATTAGACAGTTAAATAGCTGCATATCTTTTCAATTTTAGAAATGAAACTTTTAATAGGCGTTGAGATAATATTTTCTGATTGAAGTCTCTCAACCTAAAAAAATACAAATGTAAAGAGGAAAAGGTCTCTGTACATTCTTGATTTGCATTCCAGCTGTGGAATGATGGATGGCAGAGAAACTAACTGGTGACTTCATCAGTAATGCCAACTAGAAATTTGCTTGTGATTCAAGAAAAACATGTTTTAGTTGTGAGCACAATTTCCATTCAGTTCTCTTTTTATGCTTCATTTCTCATTTATTCTTTTCTCCTCAGAAATATTAAAAAAAAAAAAAAAAGTAATCATAACAGAACATACTAATGCTGAAATTGTCACTTTAGATAGGAAGTCTGTTGGACCTCTGATATTTACCTCTGATTTTTACCTCTGATATTTACCTCTGATCTTTACTCTGATTTTACCTCTGATATTTATTTTAATATTTATTAAACCTCTGAGATTATTAAACATTTCCTTATCTACCTACATGTCTCCAAAGTGTTCTTTTGGAAGTCAATGTTACTAGGTTCTTTACAATACTTTTCTAACAACGTATTAGCATGCCTAACTTCTATTATATTCTAATAGTTTTCTCCATTGAGTGTAACACACTGTTAAAATTACAGGCAGGATATGACCCCTTCTCCCTCCCCCTCCTTCCCCTGGACACAGCTTGTCAAGCTCAGGCAGAAATGTATATGGTATACCAGTCTTAGTTCATGAGCAAAACAGTAAAGAGGGATTAATTTGTGCCAAACTGTGCTTTCCATGTAACAGGATTCAGGCTGGTACATTCAGTTTTACTGATCTCTGGAGAGACAAGCCTGAGCATTAGTTCACTCTGCCTGCTTCTTGTCCTAAAGGTATGTAAGAACAGCATGCCCCACATGAATATTTACGTTAGTAAGTAAGAGCCCTCTCTGATGTCTATTTTATTGACATTTGAATTATAAGACTTCTTAGTAAGTTCATAATAGTCACAGAAAGCAAAACTAACATGAAAGGTATGAACATTAAAATTGTATTCTGACATTTAACTTTTTTTTTGTCAAGGAAAACTACCAGCTATATTTAGTGGATGCATAAAAAGCTAATGAAGTCATTGACTCAAATGTCAGAGTTTTAAACTTAAAAGAAGTATTTATGTCTGTCAGTTTCTAAAAAACAGCACCCTCTTAGGTTTAGATGGAGTATCGGGAACTGTAGTTTGTTTTTCATGTCACTAACATTGCAGTGAAATTTAATACTTGTAGATTATAATTCTATTATCGTTCTCATGAAATTAACACAATTTATATATCTGAAAAACACACCTCTTAAATATCTCCATTAGCTGCATTTTATTATGCAAGTTTTTGATATCTTTTCTCACTTTTTAAAATAAAGTTGTCAAAGAAATTGTCAGTTGCCAGTAAGCATGGTACACCCCAAATTAACCACTGAAATGTAAAGAATGGGAGGTGATTAAGTCAGTCACAGAGAGTGATAGACAAGGAAGAAAGAGACATTTTTTCCACCACTTGCTATCTTCTCATAGAGACTAGCACTTACTCCTGGGTATGTAAGGCTTCATAAGCAACAGGATGAAGTCCTCAGTCTATGAAAAAAATATTTTAAAAGCCCTAAATAAAAACAGCTCATTAGCTATATAAATTTGCACTGCACTAAGCATATCTATGTCCATCTATCTATCTATATATCTTTGTATGTATTTATATATATATTTTATCATATTGTATCATGTATATATATATATATCTTATGGATATATCTATAAGAGATCTAAGTTCTTGCTTCATTTGAAACCATTATGCTTGATTCAAATATTACTCATCCTTGAAGCTAAGTGGCTGAAAGAACCCAAGAAGCTACAGGCATTGTTCCAGTGCTTGGATGTTCAACAGCTTGGATGCTTAGCAGAATTCATAGCTATTAAGCAGAGTAACAGCTCCTTATAAAAAGTAAAGGCAGAACTACATGTATATGCCTGAGAACAGGATACATAAAACTCAACTTGAAGAGCAAGAACTGCTTAAATTGAGTAGTGGGGAACAGTGAGAAGAGGATTATATAGTAAATCCTCCTGGCAGCCTTTAGGAATATAATTCTGATTTGCTGGGGGCACAGAGTACTCTCCTGGAATTACACAAAAACAAACAAACTTTTTTTTTTTCAAATGCTTATAATTCTACAGATTGTCAGTAAGAGTTGGCCATGTGCATTCATCTCAGTCTCTATACAAGCATTTCACTAGAATTAAAAATTAAAGGTAGGAGAGGAAATTATTTATTGATGGTTATGTGAAAGCACTCTAATCAGTCATACATCGCTGCACTAACAAAGCTGTATTCTGTAATAAGATGAGGAAAACCTCTTTTGGAGTGTAAGCTATATGACTCCATTTCCATTTTGTTATCCAAATCCAATTTTTGTGAAGAGAAGCTTACATCTACCCAAATACCTGTAATCTGCCATTAACAAAGTGGTTTTATTGGGAAATTCATACTTTTGAACCAACAAGTATGACTCACCATTGTCTTAATACATTTTTATACTGGCGCATCTTTGTTTACAATAACAAGTCCCTGTGCTGTTTGCCAGGTACATTCTGAACTACCTCGAGGTTGTACATCTCCAGATGTACAGATTTTTTAAAACACCGTTTGGTTTCCTCTTGTGCTATATTAAAATTCTTTAGAGAAATGTGTCATATAAGAAAGCAAAATGCAGTCAAAACAGTAGCCTAAGATCTCTCAGTTTGTTCAGCTATCTTGTAACAGGAAATGAAAATAAATCCTCCCTAACCAAAATGTTGATCCTATGGTCTCTATTTTCCTTGAATTTCTCTACACAATGTTCAGTACAAGTGTTTTTCTTCAGAAACACGTGACCTAGTTAAGATAATCTCTGCTTTGCTTTGGTAGACAAAGACCATAAAAGGAGTTCTCTAGAAACAGTTTCCAGGATTTAATGAGGACTGTCAGTGAATTATTAGTAGCTTTGTCAGGTGAGCCTTTCTTTACACAGGCAGGCAGTGGGTGACAATTACACTTGTGTTAGCTGCCCTGTACACGTTCTGTTGGCAATTCCCACAGAAATTCAGTGGAAACCATTCTTTCCGCATCTCATAAATCATAGTATCTCACCTTGTGTCACCATCACCCTGACTCTGCTTAATAAAGCTGTTAAGCATTCTCAGTACAGAAGCCTACAGAACCTTGAAACTGTACAGAGTGAAATCAACGCACTAGGTAGCATAGGGTCTGCTGCATTTAAAAAAAAAAAAAAAAAACTATGATTCATTTTGATGTCATTTTGTTGAAAAAATAGTACTATTTAAATGTTCCTTAAAAAAAAAAAAAAAAAAAAGAATTACATATTTACTGTGACATTAAGACTAGAGTCACCCGGAAGCAGTCATTTGAAAAAGTTATGGCTGGTTCTCAAGATTAGATTTAAAAAAAAAAAAAAAAAAAGTTTCTTCCTGAACAGTGAAAATGTGTATGACAAGAGCTAATTTACACATCTGATAGCTGTGGTCATAGCTGAGCTTCTCTCACTGTAAATTCTTAAAGAGAACAAGACATTGCACCTCGTAGTATGGATGGCTGAAAGTCATAATCCTATAGTCAGCACTGGAGTTCTGCTTTCCCTTTCCTTTCCTTTTCTAAAGCCTAAATATCGCATGTGATCATTCTGCTTTGAAGTAACACCCCCAAGGATTACTAGGAAAAAGAAAAAGGATTTCAGCTACTAGAATTCTTAGTAACACTGCCAATGCCAATCAGTTGAACTCACTGAAAAAACACAAGGAATAACTTTGGCCCTATATATTTCAGTGCATCATTCTTAATTTATAAAGCCCTGTTAATATTACTGATTTTTAAGCTCTAGTTGTGAAAAAATATTCATTTTACAGCCCACAGTCACACAATCTCTACTCCTAGCAGAAGAAACCCCCCAAAGAGAAAAAAAAAAATCAGAAAAAGGAAAAGCACTTGTATATTTGTCTCATATTTTATTTTATTTTATTTTATTTTATTTTATTTTATTTTATTTTATTTTATTTTATTTTATTTTATTTTATTTTATTTTATTTTATTTTATTTTATTTTATTTTATTTTATTTTATTTTTATGTTTTGCCTTTCTTTGGATGCTACAGCACTAACACACACCTCAAGAAAAAGTACATATTCTTACAAAATGCCTCAGACATATTTATATACGTTACCTGCAAAAATTGGTCAATTCCCACTCAGCCCTGCTGTTATGAATATGGTTAATTAATTGTGCAGGTGTTGCCAGACCTGGAGTGACTATGAGAGTATTCATTCTGTTCTTTCAAAGATACTAACTACAGATTACAACTAAAAAAGATCTCCGGATCTCTTTTTTTCCCCTATATTCTGTTTCTCCATGAAAAGGAAAGAAAATGAGAAGAGAAGAGAAGAGAAGGGAAGGGAAGGGAAGGGAAGGGAAGGGAAGGGAAGGGAAGGGAAGGGAAGGGAAGGGAAGGGAAGGGAAGGGAAGGGAAGGGAAGGGAAGGGAAGGGAAGGGAAGGGAAGGGAAGGGAAGGGAAGGGAAGGGAAGGGAAGGGAAGGGAAGGGAAGGGAAGGGAAGGGAAGGGAAGGGAAGGGAAGGGAAGGGAAAAGAAAAGAAAAGAAAAGAAAAGAAAAGAAAAGAAAAGAAAAGAAAAGAAAAGAAAAGAAAAGAAAAGAAAAGAAAAGAAAAGAAAAGAAAAGAAAAGAAAAGAAAAGAAAAGAAAAGAAAAGAAAAGAAAAGAAAAGAAAAGAAAAGGTCAATTTTATGGAAAAAGGAAGCAAGGGATAATTCTTTCTTTAATGTAAAATCACTCATGGATTAAGGATTCCCGGAATTAAACTTATGAATCTCCTGAGGAATGAAAACCACATGTCATTCAATGGTTGCTAATGCAGAAGTTTATCAGGCAGATGTTCCAAATGGCAGTAATCAAGTTAGAAAGCTTTTGAAAGAGCTCTTGAGTTAGTAAATTACATCCTCAAAATAAAATATTTAGAACTGGGAAACTGAGGGCTAGAGTGACTGATTTAAAAATAAATGGAGATGAATGCTGACATTCGAAGAGCAGGAAGAAGATATTTCTCTTCTTAAAAATCTCTATCATTTTCCTTTGTGTTACAGATTGCTGATACAACTTTTAACAGTGGAACTATACCCACCATTATAGGACAGAATATATTCCGAAAAGAAAAGCATGTCTAGAGAAAATGCAAGAATAAAATGTGATAGAAGAACCTTCTTGGTTTGGGTAGCTATATACATGGAGAAGGGAGCACAGAGTGCAAGAACTTGGTTGTTTTTAAATGGACACTGCAGAGTTTAGCTCAGAATAATCTACTTGTATTTTCAAAGGATGAAGGCTAACCTGTACACTTTACCCTATCTGTCAAAGCTAGGATGCATACCTCATGTTACAAGACAAGGCCTTGCATTGAGACCCTGCGTGCACCAACAGGTTCAGCCATCTTCTGCTCCTCGGGGTTCGGCAGGCCATGCTGGAGCAATCACCTGACCGTGGGCTGCTGGCAAAGTGCTTTGCATTTCTGGTCTGACCAGAGTGGGACCCTGTCCTTGCTGGTGCTGCCTTTTGCTTTCCCTAGTGGATCAGCCCTCCCCTATGGAAAACAAACAAACAAACAAACAAACAAACAAAAAACCTTTGCACACTTTCAGTTATTCCTAGGGTCCAGAGACAG
Organism: Aythya ferina; assembly: GCF_964211825.1. Lineage (NCBI taxonomy): Eukaryota > Metazoa > Chordata > Aves > Anseriformes > Anatidae > Aythya > Aythya ferina. The sequence continues at coordinate 49,682,909 of NC_140299.1, read as the reverse complement.
ACATCTCAGAGGGTTTTGCAGCCCATAAAGTCAGGTGCATTAGAGAATGATCATAGCTACTATTCCTTGAGGCCTCTTTTAATGTAAATATCACCACTGGCTGTATTTAATGTCTTCAGGTAGCTGACTAAGATGATTTATGTAAAACTGGAGAGAAAAATGACAGTTACTGCAAACTCAGTTCAGTAGACAGAATGTGACTGCAGGGTTGGCTTCAACTTATCTTTGAGAGCTGAAGTTTTTAATTGTCTTGACTATTCAAATAGATCAAATGCTTTCTTTTTTCATCAGTAAATGCAATCTACTGCAGTAGGTACTACAAAAAGGTCATGCAGTTTATCAATGGAAGCAAAGTAGGCCTCAACATAATAAAATAATGATCAGTTGAGAAAATAAATAGCTTTTGTGACTTTGTGCACAGCAGCTACCAAGAACAAAACAGACTGTACAGTTCAAAAAAATGCACTGCTCCCATTTGTGGAAGAAGCATTATGCCCCACCAAAAGTTGTACAGCACAAAACACACCTTTCACTATACAGAGTATTAATGGAGGGACACCAGTAAAGCATCAAAGAACCAGGCACCTCACCCTACCTCTTATTTTCCACCCCTGAATGTGACTTGTGATGTCTGTGATCCTTTCTCCTGCCTGAAGAACCACTGGCTCCAAAGTGATGCTTTAACATCCTGGCCATACAGCCCACAAGTATGACTTGTACAGGCCACAAAGCTGCTCAGAAAATCTTGCCTGCCCTACCACAGTTACAGTCAGCTGCCTCACATATAATGCTGCATCCAGGGGGTACTACCAGGTAATGTCAACATTTATTACAGCTTTTGTTCAAAAACCAAAAGCCACAATAGCTGGGGATAAAGACAAAGCAGAGAGTAAGAGTACAGATGACAAATTTGAAAAGCAAGCTGAACTGGTAGGCACTGGTTTGTGAATGAACAACTCATTTGGGAGCAAAACTACTCAAAGTTTGAAAATCTTGTTTAGCTGGGGAGTCTGATAGCTTCCCAGGTGTCTGTCCAACCAATTAGAAAAACTAGAACAATCTGTAAAGAAGATGAAGGAAGAGAAAAAGGTACCATTTTAGAGATGTGACAGCACTAGAAAATATTACCTCCTGGGTAGCATGCAAACTCCTTCAGGGATGAATGAGAGAGGCTTGTTGAAACTACGAAAACTCTGCAGAATCAACAGTCCCCCAGATATGACTGTTTATACATTTTTGCCTTATAAACAAAACAAACCCAGATTAATTGAATTGTGAACTTATGAGAGGATTACATGAACTAGAAGAGCTGTGCTGAACTGGAGAAAATTATACAACCCAGTGGAGGACTTGCACAGAGAATTTTTTCAAGAGTAGCTTGTGACTAATGCTCATTCGATCCAATAACATGCACGTCATCAAAGAAATGAAAATAAACTGTGGGTCAGGCAAAAGACACAGTACAGACAACACTCAAAACAGTGGCTAAAGATCTTTAATTCCAAGTAAAAAAATAAGTAGAAACTCAAAAAAATCCCAAACCAAACCAAAACAAACCTAACAACACCTTTAAGTTGAGCCAGGGGAGTTTTAGGTTAGATGTTAGGAAGAACTTCTTTACAGAAAGGGTTGTGAGGCATTGGAACAGGCTGCCCAGGGAAGTGGTGGAGTCACCATCCCTGGAAGTCTTCAAAAGACGCTTAGATGTAGAGCTTAGGGATATGGTTTAGTGGAGGGCTGTTAGCGTTAGGTTGGAGGTTGGACTCGATGACCTTGAGGTCTCTTCCAACCTAGAAAATTCTGTGATTCTGTGATTCTGTAACACAAAAACTAATACATGTAAACATAATGGAGGAGTGACTGCAAGACATGTAGATCAATTATATCATAAAGGAAATGTTACATGTGTTCAAATTCATCAACCTACAGTCAAAAAAATGGATTCCATCAAGTATGAGTTTACATATCTGCCTTTGGCATTAGCCAGCTTGAAACCAGGAAGACAGAAAGCCCTCTTCCATTTGATGGCATTTAGTGTGACCAGCAAAGTATATAATTTTTGTACACTTACATTAGCTCATTAGCTTTTTTTTTTTTTTTTTTTTTTTTTTTAAATAATTACCCTGTCTCAGAAGAAAATGGATGAAATTTTGGAACAGCAGCTGGTGTGATGCTTTGTACCAAGTAATTCTCTGACCTCAAAAGAAGTGGCAGAAATGCTTGATCTTGAAGAAATAAATACTGACAACTATGTCTGTTGTAGTTTCTTGTTCAGAGCTAGATAAATGATAATCACAACACTAGGAATGTGCTTTAATAGATTGACTCTAGCACATTTAATGTCAATAATGAAGAAAGATGTAGTTATTCATAGAAATTGAAATGTGAGGGTTACCATTACCATATTTGAAAAAGCCGTAGCATTCTTTTACGTAGCACAGAGAAAATAATCATATAATTATTTTGTGAGTAAATGCTTTAAAAATTATAATTAAATGTTTTATCAATATGGTCACTACTGCCACATTTACTATGCTGTTCCAACTGCCATTATACATGAACACAATTTGGAATATGAAAATATAGACTAAATGACATGGTATTGAATTGGTTATTAAATATGGAGCTTTAAAACACATATGAAGCTACAAAACAGGTGAACAGTGCTTTATTCTTCCAGGAAAATACAGAATCTTTTTAACAATCACACCTCCTTCCATCTACACTGCTGCAAAAACATGTCTGCCATTTGAACAGCATCAACACAGTTGCAGGACGTGTTTAGCTCACTTATAGGCAATCAAAGCTTACCTCCACACTACACCTGAACTATTCGATATTTTGGTTGATTTGACATGCAGGATGCCCAAAGACACAACCATTCCATACAAAAATTACCATTACAGGCAATTGCAGCCACAATATAGACATCTCTTAGCAAGGATCTTGCACGATGTTAATACAATATTCCTGCAGATGAGGTTAAATGGAAGTGGCTATGCCAGGAATAGGCTGCTGAGGCAAGTCCATGTCACAGTTTGCACGACTTTGAAGTACAGAGTACACACCTACAATGTCCTCTCTCCAGCAGTATCAGCAGAATTGCCCCACAGCCAGTGCAAGGGACACTATCTCAGGTATGTAGCACAGATAGCAACTAAATTTGGATGTAAGCCCAGTTTCAAGGGTACTTCAAAATGCAATGCAGATCTAGCCAGATATATTGAAGTCAGCAGAGAGGTTCAGTTGGGACTGCAAAGCCAGAACAGCAAAGCCAGGACTGCAAAACTTAAGCTCTGTCTGTTGAGCAGTATTCTAATGTGGTTACATTGATGCAACAAGATAACTTAACACAGGTTTGCAGCACAAGTTTTGAGATCTAACAAAGGTCTTTGTGGTAACGCTACTGCTGTAACAACATAATCTGTGTCATGCCCTCATGCAGACTAAAACAATTAATTTGGATTTGTGAAAAAAAAAAAAATAAAATCTTAAACATCACCGGGGAACTGAGTAACACCAAAATAATAGAAAATCAATGAAACTGCGCAGAAAGGCAGTTTATTTATGCATGCCAGTTTATAAAGTATAGTAGTATGCCCGTTCCCTTTTCCTTGACTTCCTTCCTATTGTATCTGCTGTGTAAATTTCAAGTAGTTGCTATGTCAAAGAAAATTTTAACTGTAGGAAATATGTCAGCTCTCTTTGATTTTAAAACCACCTGTTCACTTTGGTGTTTAAAAGCACAAAAGTGCTATCTGCATGACACACCATTCACATTTTTCTCAGTGATAGAGGGCATCATAAGAGCAGTAAACAATTTTCTCTAGGACTTATTCTGTTACATGATTTTGCTGTAGTTTGCAACAGAATGTTTTGGGGAGCGTACAATTTTAGTAGATTCACTTTGACATTTGTTTGTTCTACACAAAATGACTGTAAAATAGGCTTTCAGGCAGAGTGAAATAAACAAATAAAATAAATCAAGCAGAAAATATATTTCTGAAACTTTGGATTGTGAAACAGATAAACCCACATCCAACAATCAGAACTCTGTATTGCTTTTTTCTTATAAAAATGTAGATATGTAGCTTTTTTTTTTACTTACTAAGAAGCTTACATTTTAATACCCTGAACTCTAACCTTCAATCTGAAATCCAGTGCATGGCTGTATTTTGAAAGTGGACTGCCACGAGCTGCCATCTTTCTCACCCACCCTTGCTCTTGATGGAAGTTCTCTTTAACTGCTGAAAATGGGACATACAAAAAAAGGCTTTCCAGAGACTTCAAATCAGATGACCTTGTATAGTTCTGCTGGAGGAAAAGGAGGTCCCATGTGGTGGGCAGAGCCTTGCATCTGAGCAGAATACCAATGGTATTGTTAGTAGGAAGATTTGATATAAATATTTCAGAATTAGACTAAGAAAATTTGGCCTTCAATTAAAATCTTTAATGCTTCGTTTTCAATTTCTTCACAATTTTTCATAGCGTGTAGACACAACCCAAGATGTGTATTTTCTGTGATTATACCCCTTCTTATGACTTTGCATATGCTGAACTTCTAAGAGTAAGGTTGGCAGTGTCTTAAAAAATGGGGTACATAGATCAGTATAAGTGACTTTCTAGTTTAATATATTTTTCTCTTAAATGTGTACAAGGATTTATCACACATAACTTGCAATGTGAAATGTCAGAAGGGCACTTTACAAATTCTATTAACACTTCTGTTGTTCAACCTGAGTAAAAGTTACATGGTTGCTTTGGTCATGTTTGGTCAGTTCAATGGTCAAAACAAGGTTGGCCACTGGACATTTTCCATGTGTAGTCCATTTTAGTCTTATTTTCTTTCTGTGAAACAAAAGATGCTATGCTGGATTTTCCAGGTGGGGTAGAATATCCAGCATCATGAATCCATATTCATGATGGTGCCATACCTCTGCAACTTATAGGCAACCCGATTTGCCAGTGCCAGAAGAACTGTGTGATTAAAAGACATAGGAAAGGTCAGTAAAACCAGGTGTTCATGCTTGGAAAGCATACCTTCCTGAGTTGCACTGTCTCAGGGTGATCCTTTGAAACCTGAAGATGAACACAGCTTGAGAGGAAAAGTCCACAGTTTGAGATCAGCCTCCATCAGAAGTGTCTTCTTCTGTGGGTCAGTGTGGTCCAAGCACAGAAGACTACTAAAAAGCATGTAAGGTCTTTTCAGAAGAAAAACTGCATTAGTGGAAAGACTGATGGTGGCACTGCTGGGGGAAGAGAGGATTTGAAATGTAAAAAGATCCAGGGCAATCCAGTAAGACATGAGGGAAGTTAAGAGGAAGATAAAGGCCAAGGTTTGGTGTCCTCTGGTAGAGACATGTGGGTTGTGTTGTGAGGAAGGCAGCTGCCAGCTTTTACCTCCACGTGTGCAGGGATCTGGCCATTGTGCCCCTTTGCCTATAAAACCTTGGACAGCCCCTGCTGGCTCTGGGCCCAGCTGCCTGCTTGCTTCTGGGCCTGGGAGAGGGGAGGGACCAACAGCAGCTGCAGAGGAGTCTCTCCCCATGCAGTTTCTAGATGAATCCGAGTACTGTTCCCCTGCACAATCCCAGCCTTGATAACAAGAAGTTTTTTGCTATTTAAATAAGCTCAAATCTTGCCAACATACCGAGATATTGGTTATGTATTCTGCATAAAAACTGAGTAATTTCTATTCAAATATATTCATTGTAGACTGTAATTGTAGAAAGGTAAGAACTTGCTATGGCATATTTTCTTAATACAGATAGCCCTGTGTTGCTATAATGGAAAAAAGAAGCAGATTTAAGACATCATTAATCAACAAAACCACTACCCATGTGATGTTGCAAAAATATATTGAACTTTAGAAATGTACTCAATTAAAACAAAGTACAAATTAAAAACTAGAAACCAATTTAAGTCACATAAAATAAATAAGATTCCATGAGTTTTCAATTTGTCACCTTTTCATTTAGAAAACTGGAACTTATTCAAGCCAGCTGGGCCATAAATGACTGGGCCATAAAGTTGTTTACCTTCTATGGCTCCACTGTAATAGCATTAAGCGACTGGTTGTATTCATAAATTAAATCAGCAGAGTGGTACGCATGGACAAATAATTAAAATAAGTCATGAACTCAGGCTACTGGATATTTTTATGGCCAGCAGACTAGGTGTAACATAATTAGCCGTATGTACAGACTAGCTATAGTACAGACTGCATGGAAGGCTCCAATGTATGTATTTCTGGAGGTGAAAACTGCTCTTTTTTCAGCTAAATATTATCACGCACAGAACTGTATCAGATGTTTAAACAGAACCCAGATGGACTGGATCTCTTATGTTTTCACCATTTAAAAATATTTTTTATCAAAGGGATGGACCCAGTTAGACTGAATACTCTTTGACTGACACTATCTGCTTTGGCAAGAAGATTGAAACTGTGTATAAATCCTCTGATTTTACTGACAGTAAAAGACAATATCAATGCATATTTTAGATTTGCAAATGAATTCTCTTAAATTTTTACTTTGTATAATTTATGCCTAGGAAAAATACAGTTTGCATGTTTTTCCTGTAACGTGCAAAAGTCATTGCACATTTGCCTTTTGGATGAAGTGTAAAATACTCTCTTCAAGCTGCTCCAGTGCAGTCAGCTTATCAGCGTGTAAATATATAATTCTGAAAGGTTCCTTATGTTTGCAGTTTTTAAATCAATTCATATAAGTGATGTATTTTGTAACAAACAAACAAACAAACAAACAAACAAAAAAACTTCAAGCTTCATATTGCCAGGCAGACTGGCATTAACCTTGATGGTGGTGCAACTACATTGGGCAATGCATAAGAACATTCGTGTGGTATTAACTGAGGGCATTTTCTTTCCACAAGCTGCTTGGAGCCTGTTCCCCAAGCACAATGAGGAGGAACAGAAGACCTGGCAGTTACAGGAAAGATTTGGGCAACATTTCTAGTGGCTGATCAGTTCCTGATGAGAACGAGAACGGAGAGAAGGTTAATTAATCTGGGACTTTATTGTAGAGAAGCTGCCAATGACAAAAACGTGCGGCTGCACTGCATCCTCCTCACACCTCCGTGGATCTGAGGAGCCCAGCATGGAGCAGGCGGGACGCTCCGCAGCCACCTGCCTGCCAGCACCACGCCGCGCCGCACCCAGCCACCGCTTGCCACGGGTGGGCGAGGGCAGCCCGAGGGAGCCGACCCGTCCCCGGCCCGCAGCAACAGGTCCTTGCCCGCTGCGAGGCGGAGGCGAAGGGCGGCCCCACAGAGCCGCCCCACCGCCCCTTCCCGCCCTGCCCCGGCGCCCCGGCGGTGTGCCCTGCCCCGAGGGCCGGCGGGGCCGGGCCGGGCCCCACGGCGGGGAGGAGGAGCCGCAGCCGGGATTGGGGGCCGCCGGCGCCGCCCGCCTGGCCAAGGGGAGGAGGCGGCAGCAGCAGCAGCAGCAGGAGGAGGAGGAGCGGGCCGCAGCGAGCTGGCTCGTCTGCCCCTGAAGATGGCGGCGGCGGAGGCAGCCGCTCCTCCGGGCGGGGGCTGCCCGGCGGCGGGCGGCGGCTCCGTGCCTGTCCTCTTCTGCTTCTCCGTCTTCGCGCGGCCCTCCACCGTGCCGCACGGCGCCGGCTACGAGCTGCTGATCCAGAAGTTCCTCAGCCTCTACGGGGACCAGATCGACATGCACCGCAAGTTCGTGGTGCAGCTCTTCGCCGAGGAGTGGAGCCAGTACATAGACCTGCCCAAGGGCTTCCTGGTCAGCGAGCGCTGCAAGGTGCGCCTGGTGCCGCTGCAGATCCAGGTGAGACCCGCCACAGGTGTGGGGCGGACCGGGACCGGGACCGGGACCGGGGGGGCGGCCGCGACGGCGCCGGAGGGGACGCGGAGGAGCGGCGGGGAACTGCGGGAGCGCTGCCGGGGGCACGGCACGGCACAGCCCGGCACGGCACAGCCCGGCAGAGCCGTCCGGGTGCCCCAGCCCTCGGTGCGGCGGCTGTTCGGCGCCCGGGGAGCACGGCGCCGGGGACAGCCCCGAGGGAGCGGCCCGTCCCCGCGGCGTTTCCGCGTGGAAACTTTAATTTCGCTCGGCTGGGGAGGCGTCTGAGCTCCAGCCACGTGTGTGCGGCGAGTGAGAACTTGTTTCTCCCGTCGGGAGGGACGCGGAGCGGTGGCTGGGATAATAAACGCTTCTTCTTTAAAAGAGGCAGCTGGAGTTAGCCGGCTTTGGGTAGCGATAATGTTATTAGGTGGAAACTCAAAGGTTGCTCTTTCCAGAGCTTGGTTTCGCAGCTCTAGGATTTCTGTATCCATTCTTGCCTAAAGAGCTCTTTACAATTTACAGTTTCATAACTCACTAGTTTTGTGGCCATAAACCAGGAGACCAGACTGCCAGACAGATACAGTACGTGTGTTTCATACTAAGATGTCTTTATGCATACTGGAGATTCGTGCCAGTCATGCTGTAGTAGTTGCACTCGAAGCAAAATTGCTTTTTTTTTCTTTTTCCAATGTTAAAGAATTCAACCTTTTTAAAATGGTTTTTATTTAGAGCATTCTTCTTAATTTGTAACTAAGAAGTATTAGTTTGGTGAGCCAAAATTACAAGTAAGTTGAAAAAACAATGTCACAAACACTCAAGCATTGGTAGTCTTTGCTCTGTTTCCAGAAACAGTCTAATTCACAGTGTTTGTAAACTCTGCTTAATCATAGTGTCTTGAACTCGTAAACTCTCAAGGTGGCCTGTTGGCTTAGCCTGTATATCAAGGATGCCTTTGAAGTCCTTTTCCTTTCCTTAACCCTCTGTATAGAAATAAAAATAAGGACTTAACTCATTGAAAAACTTATTTGATCATTCATTATTCATTTTACCATTTGTCACTCATCATATTTAGCTTAAAGGCTTCCTTCTTTCTATGTTGGAGGCGGAATGGATGGGAGTCCAGCAATAGAAACTGCAAAGGACAGTCTCCCCAACTTGCAAAGAGTCGGTACGAGTGATGTTAAGTCAAGTAAGGATTTCAAAAACACCTTGTGTAATCTGAGGCTATGACAGCAGCAATGCAGGTCAGAATTTTGTTTCTTCTGTGTGCAGGTCTCTGCAGAGACCCTTTCGCAGACGGCTGTCTGTACTGAAACTATAAATGCAACACAAGCATTTGTAGCAGTATACACACCATGGTGTAAAAGGTCAGTATTGGGACATGGAAGAATACATCATTCCCGGAGTGCATACAACAACGCAGCTTTAACTTGACTGCAAGGATTCAGGATGAGCCACAGTGTAAATACAATGTCTAACTGATTAGCTGCTTTCACTGGTACTGTTACAACTCTGACAATACCAACTGTTGATATGAAAAGGATAGTACTTTAATATTATTTTAGTTACCTCTGTGATGTGTTTCAGCAGCTGAGAATGAGACGGAGACATCAGTGATGTCAGTCAGCTCTCCTTAAGCCACCGGCAGGTGCTCACAGATCACTTGTTTTGGGAACACTTGGTCTGATGCAGACACAGCTGTGCTTTTTAAGACCTTAGATTCTGCAGGATGCACGAGATTTAGAGATGGGAAGATTATACTTTCTTTCCCTGTGTTGATTCATACAGTGCCAGTATTGCTTGCCTTCATTTTTATGGTGTTTTTCGGCAGCTATATGTAACACAGATTTGGCAACTCTACAATTAGCATAGTCAATAAAAATACCATTTTGAACATGTCTTTCAAAGGAGATACCCTTTACTCAATGATATGAGTTGACTTGCTTTTTCAGAAAGACATTTGCTTTAAAATTGAGACTCATAGATACTAGAATCCATAATTCTAGATATTCATTTCAGTATTTTTGTAGGGGTGTTTTTTAACTAAATGCACACATATATTTTATAATCTTTTTTTAACCCCTGGTGTAGTTGTGTCCTCATTTGTAATGATTCCTCTTCTATGCAGACCTGTTGTGAAAAGATGTGTTTCGTTGCAGTATCTCAAGAAATACCAGCACTGAGTGATATTTGACTGGACTATTTCAATTTCCTGTCTCTGCAGTTGAGGAAGGTAGTAATCTCGCTGAGGAATCACCATATGCTCCCCTCTGAAAGCCACTCCGCACAGTTCAGTATAAGACTTGATCTGTACAGGGATGTTTTTACTGTATGTTTCTTCTCCAGTCATATTTGTGCCTTTTTACTGTGCTCTTGTAGCTACATTTGTTCTCTTTAGCTGTACTGCTACAAAACTCTCACTTGAACTTCTAATTTCCATCTAGTGTTGTGGAGAGGTTATAATAGAGCCAGCTGTTCAGCTTGGCTACTGGTCTTGAAACTTCTCAGCCATAGACTTGCAACAAAAAGGAACTTCTCTGACCTCTGTGAGGAGGGTATTCGCTTACACCTTGAGGGACTAACAGAAGGGAAATGGTTACTTTTCCTGGAATTTACATGTTTTAAAACATTTAGCAGAATAATAGTTATAGTCTTTGGGGAAAGGTGCAGGACTGCATTAACCTTTTCTAACTGTAAATACATCTGAATAGTACTGCTAGAACTATTGTTTTTGCTGTAAATGTAACCTTTGGAGAGAGAAGAGGAGCAGTAAGGAAAAACACTGGAAATATCAGAAGAGAAAACAGCTATGCTTATTATGGCTATGTAATAGAGGAGTTCACTGTTGCTGTCATAACTTCAAGGTGACTTCTCATTGGTAATACTTGTTCTACATCTATAAACTTGTAACCTTAAGATTCTGTAGGTAAGAGGGTAAGATTATTATTGAAATAAGAGGGTAAAAGGCCTCTGCTTTAAGCTCTTTTCGAAAGACATGTTGACATCTCATGCATATCTTTTCTTGTGTGGAAAAGCTTGGAGAATGATGCTTAATTGTTGTTGAGACGCAAACTAAATAAAAATAAAACAATTTATACACAAATGTATTTATATGTATTGAGTACATCTGTCTAGCATTCGGATGCTTTGGAAATAGAAGGAATCCTAAAGCAGGAGCCTGAGTATTTCTGAAGACCAGGAAAATCCTGGCCAAACTACAGATTACAATATGTGAGTTAGGTGAGAGGAATTATTTTTACTTTAAACTTTTAATGGTGCAGTTTTAAATTCTGTTACTACTGCAATTAAGAAACAGTATTTCAAGATGGAAGAAAGGAACATTTGGAAACAAGGAGCTAAAAAAAATGAAAGGTTTCTTCTAATTGAGACACTTTTTTGTTTGTGTATCATTAATCCACAGCAGGCATTTTGATCACTTCAGGTTGTTATCAAGAATTTCATATTGTCTTAATTATATGAACATGATATGCTTATCTTGATAAATCTTTACTTTTAAGTATTGAATTGCATGTAAAAGAATGCACTTCAGCTTAACATGAAATAAATATAATCATAAACTGAGATACTTACAACTAATTTTTCCATTGGACTATATGCAGATGAATTTCTTCAGTTTGTTTTCTCTTTGAAAGATAAACAACAGTCTTACAGATTTCCTTTTAAAAACAAAGGATCAGAAAATATGATACTCAACTTCTTTTCATTGTCTTTCTATGCAGTTTTTGAAATACCATATCTGCAAGGTCCTCTCTTCTGCCCTACTAGCGCATAACCTTGGCAAGACATCTGTAAGTGATGTCACATGGGACACTCTCTGCTTCAGTTCTCATCCACTACAAATACTGGGGGAAAATTGCATTTTTTGTGTAATGGTTCCCTGAAGTTTGATAGGGAAAGTACAGATAAAGGGCTAGTATACATGAATACTTTTGTCAATTTGATTCTGTAATTACAGTCCTTCATCACAGTCACACTTTGTATGATTAATAATGATCAGCAGAGATGAAATAGATGTGAAAAAAACACCTGTCCTTTCTCACCTGGGCCTTTTCTAGAGTAGGATTTAAAGCTGTGTGTAACTCCTGGTAACATACCTTTAAATCCTGGTCTGGATAAGGTCCTAGAGATGACTTCTCTAGCTGGGTAAAAGAACTGCATCAGGTTACGTTGCCATCTGACATACCTATTCTTGTTTTGCTGTGGTAACTTCCAGCTGGAAGGAAGAAAGCCCTGATAATTTAACTAGGAGGACTGAAACAAAACAAATGCAAAAGTTTGCATACAGTTTAGGGGAACTTCAGCTGATAAAAATAAAATAAATAAAAATGCTGTTTAATGGTATTGTAACTGAGCAGATTTCTGCTTGGGCTGGATTTTGACAGAGAATGTGTGGCTGCGGTGGAGTACCATTTTTGGTTTGTCCAACCTGCCTTTCTACTTCTTGATGCTCTTTGTTTTTTTCAAATGTCCTCTTCTGAGGAAAACAAGCAAGTATGGGTTTTGATCTCACCATCAACTTCTTCCTATTTCTTGTCCTGCCACATGTTGCATAGTTTGTTGCAGATTGCAAGTTAATAGAAAATAGAAATCAGTAGAAAATAAATAGGAGAATGAATTTAAGAATTGTGTTAGATTTTGTAAGAGTTGTTATATAGCAAATATATTCTGTCAACACAACTTTGTTTGAATGTTCCTGATATTAAACTGAAGTACAGAAATTAAATCATATTAAACCAACGTGATAATAAAGAAAAGCAAAAGGCTTTTGCTTCTGCTACATGTAATGCTTGTCATAAACACATGGGATTTAGTGGAAGTCTGGGACAAGGACACTCTGGCTGGAAAGGCAGTCAGTTATCTTTAGTGCTTTAATGTCAAATGGAACAGAATAAAATCTGTTCTGAGTCTGCTGCTTGGAAATAGTCATGCAAGTCACTACTGTAACTCTGGATGAATACTGTTTTTGCAATAGGGTCTAAGCTGTGAGGAAATGCAAACATCTGAAAGAAATAGAACGGAAATCTGCATTTTTCTGAAAAGTTGCAGAAACAAGGTGAAATACAATGCAGTTCAAACGGGAAAGAAGCAAGTAAAGTAGAAATAATCAACTATGCAAATAAAAGATGAGGGAGGGTTCAGGTAATGATTTAGAGGTTAAAATGGACCTCAGGAGTCAAAGTATCATGGATCACTCACACACACACACACAAAAGAGGCAAATAGAATAATGGAAAATATAAGCTGAATGGAGTCTACAAGGCCTGTGAATTGATCCATTTTATCAGAGGCTTTACTGGTATTGAAAAGTCGTGTGGGCTGAGAAGTACTACTGCTACAGTAGTTGGTGGCCTTACTGTAGACTGTAGCTGGAAAAGGCCCTCAAGGAGAGCAATGAAAATTATTACAGTAGTAGGAGGAAAGACCGAAAACATTAGATACATTTTAGAGTATGGGCAAAAAAAAATAAATAAATAAATAAACTGAGACCTGATCTGAGTCTTGAGATGTGGTAATAGATGTTTGTACATGTTTGTATATAACTGTACATGTGGAAGAGGAAGGTAATGCTGTTATTTTTTCAAATCCACCATGGACAGAACTGGAAATAATGCTCTTGGGTTGCAACAAGTGCTGTGGGTGAGGAAAGAGATGAAAGGTAAAGATACAGCTTTGGAATGGATTGTGTAGGAGTTATATAAATTGTGTATCACTGTTTTTTTGTTTGTTTGTTTACACATGTCAGACCAGGTAGGTCTTTGCAGAGAAAATCTTGGTGCAGTTGATCCTTCTGTAAGGATAGACTCTTAAACTTCTTTCTGACTTGTCTTTTTCTTTTATACTCATTTTTGTTCCTCTGCTGAGGAAGCTAGTGCCATCTGTTGCCCTGGCGTAGGAAGGTGTTCCATAAGGCAGCAGATTAACTCCATGTAGATCAATCTAAAATCCCATGATGATTTGCCTAGTTGAAAGTGATCCTAAAATTTTTAAAGTGGTGAATAGATTTATAGGAGAAAATAATGATCTTTGCTTGTCATATAAATGCTGAGACAAAATGACAGATTTTTGGAGTAGGAGACACATTGCTGAGCATTTTCAATTCCAGTTGCTCTGCTGAGCAGTAGGGAAGCTAAATGTCATGGCTGAATAGTGTGATGCTGGTAAGGGCCAGAGTTAGAATGGGTTACAAGAGACGCTCACTGTGTTCAGTTGTACTTTACTACTTGCTGGCAAGTGACTTCTGTATTGTGCAAGTATGTAGAGGGACAGTGTTCAAGAACGAGACAGATGCTCAATATTTACTTATATTTTCAAACATTCTTGGTCCCAGGCCTCGTTTACTACATGGTGTACAATTGCAGAAGAATTTTGGAGATTTCTGGAGGCTGTTTTCCCTAACTCATGTGCAAAGCCAGCACTTGACCAAAGCGGCTATTATTTTGCCTTACTGACTGATGAAAACATCCACAATCCTACCACCTGCAGTAACCTGTTTATGTGCTGCTGTGCCCTCCTGGTGAAAAAAGATTTCCCTGATGTCTTTTGTGATGCGTTTTCATCTTCCCATGGCATCTGTGGGTCTGGTGTTAGAGCATCTGCTCTGCAGTTATTACTGAATTTGTGTTCATAACTGCTTGTGGTTATAGTGTTGCCATTTCATGGATAAGAATTAGAGGAATGACAGTTACAGACATTTGACATTTTGAGAGTAGTGGCATACTGAATCTGATAGGTGTGGGAATTTGCTGTTTACAGTACAACACACATGTACTTTTCACAGTAACTTGAACAAGCCATTTCATATATGTGAGCATAGCTACTGCTATACTTTTTTTCTTTTGTAGCCTTGGAATTGAGATTAAAAGTGACTTACTTAAGAGACATGAGATAAATCAGTGAAAAATTTGGGACTAATATGTAAGTTTTCCTGATTCCCTGTTCTTCCAAAATGAAATATTTTACTGACATTTTTAATTTTAGTTTAGTTTAAAATACCTCAACCTCTATTTGCAGAAAATGAAGTGTAGAAAATTAATGGGTGCTTGCCAGGAGGAGTTTATTCAATTTGATTTATCAGTCTGCTGAAAAGCTTTAGAATGGAAGTAATTTCTCTTTAGTTGCCTTATAACTAAGAATAGTATGTAGTTCCTTTTTTTTCCTGTAGTCTATAGCTCGAGCCTTATCTTTTGCTTCTGCAGGTAATGCAAGCAATTTCATACAAATAAAAAGCACTCTTTCAAACTGTGTGAAAATGCTATCTTTGATTTTTTGTCTTTTTTTTTTTTTTTTTTTTCTTAGCCCCCTTTCACTACACTCTGGCATCCTCAAGGGAAACTCTGGGAGATTATTTTCATCATTAATATGCATTCAGTTCAGTTTCTGGTGGTAATGCGGACAAGCTTCTCTGCTTTTGTTTTAGCCTTTGGACTTCATCAGCGTTGTGCTACAAGATCTCATAGACAAAAGAAACTGACTACACAATGAAGCTGTGTGTATGTGCACTATTTATAAATAAAGTGAAGGTATTTTAAAATCTTTATAATTAAGTATAAAGTGAAGGTCTTTTTAATCTTTAATTCATTCCGATTTTGTGCTAGTTTTAAGAGATAGAGATACAAATATAAATTTTAAGAATGTAATTTTGTTGATATATATTTTTTAACAGGACTATAAGCAGTGTGCTCCTTTGTCCCATTTCAGAGCTCAGAAGTTTCCGTGTACATCTAAAGTGACTTAGGTGTCCCACCTAATAAAATCTTGATTCCCTATTTGTGGCTATACTGTACTGCTCAGTATCACTGCCATTCATTTTGTTTCAGAAACATAAAAAAATCAGACTTATGAAACCTTTATATTTTGGCTCAAAGTACCATGAATCTAACTTGAAAACTTGAAGTATCATAAGTCTTACCCTTGAAAAGTGCAGGGCCAAGACAAAGGATGCTCAAATCAAAGTAGAGAGGCTGTGCAAGAGCAGAAGGCCAGGCCCCATCCCATGGCTGCTGATCTGGCAGGGAGAAGAAGGAGGTCCTCTGAGAGCAGAGTGCAAGGACTCCCCTTTGCTTTGAGCAGGACTTACAGACCCTGTGTGTTATTGCCCATGAGCATGCATGGCAATTGACTCAGGGAGGGAAAAGAGTACCCACAAGCGCAAGTGGCCAGTCTCACTGACACTAAAAGCAGCATAAAGATGCCCTTTACAAGTCCATTAGGCCAAAACCTATGGACCTCAAATGAAGGGAAGGAAGCCCTACATCTGCAGTTGGCCAGGCCCTGTTGTGCATCACCTGCTCAGGGCACCATGGATTTTTAGCACAAGCAAACACGAGGAGACCTTCAGGACTTTAGCTCTCTTCTCTCTTCCTTTTTTTTTTTTTTTTTTTTTTGGACAGATTTTCTGCCCAGCAGAGGTCATTAAGGAAGGTTTCTTTCTGGGAGAGTGCAGACAACAGGACATGCCTCCCTCCTCTAGCTCATTTACTGGGCAACAGCAGCTACCAGGAGCCATGAGCTGCTTCCTCCCCCAGATGCAGAGAGACAGTTCCCTCAGCCTGTCTTTGTGTGCTGGGTGCCCCTTGTGCCTCCAGTTTTGCGAATGCCAGTAGCAAGCAGCATCCAAAAGACGTGGAGGAGGACCTGGTCTTCCTATGGGAATGCACCTGGAGAGACTTTCACTTGATAGAAACTGAACTCTTGAGGCTCTTGGAGACCTGCAGCCAAGCTGACCATTCTTTTCTTAGCACCAGCCTGCCTGCCCCGTTCCCCAGTGCTCTGCCTTGGGGCAGTCATGGATGGAGATCATGTTTGTCTGGGAGGGTGGGGGAAAGGGACAGCCTCGCAAGATGTCACCTGCATCACAGAATCACAGAATGGCTGAAAGGGGCAGGGACCTCTGGAGGTAGTCTGGTCCAATCCTTCTTGTCACTCAGGGCCACAGTCCTCTGCAACCAGGACCATGTCCAGACAGCTTTTGAGACAGCACCACCTGTCAGGGCAACATCACAGTAAAAAAGTTTGTTGATGTTCAGAGGGAACCTCACGTGTTTCAGTTTGTGCCCATTGTTTCTTGACCTGTTACTGAGCACCGCTGAAGAGAGCCTGGTTCCATTCACTTTGTACCCCCTTCAGGTGTTTATAGACATTGACAAGGTCTTCATAAAAGTTTCCTCTTCTCTAGGCTGAGCAGTCACAGCTGTCTTAGCCTTTTCTCAGAAGAGAGACTCTTCAGTTCCTTCTTCTTTGTGGCCATGCACTAGACTCTATTCAGTGTGCCTGCATGCCTCTTGACAGGGGAGCCCCAAACTGGACACACTGGTGAGGTGTAGCCAGCAGTGCTGAGGACAGGGGAGGGATCTTTTCTGTCATCCTCCTGGCAACATTCCTAATGCTGCCCAGGGTACAATTGGACACCTTTGTCACAAGGGCTTATTACTGACTTACATATAATTTGGTGTACACCAGGACTCCCAAGTCCTTGGCAAAGCTGTTTTTGAGCTGGGCAGCCCCCAGCATGTGCCTGGCTTTGCCCTTCCCCTTGTTGAACTGCTTGGGGTTCCTGTCTTGGCAGGGCACAAGCCCAGCTTGCTACAGAGAGCAGCAGCACCAAGGCGCACTGTGCAGGAGGAGCTATCTCGACAGCATCATCGCCAGGCCACAGGCAGCAGGGCAGGCTGGCGGGAGGGCAGAGCCTCGAGCCGCGGGGGCAGAGGGGGCGGTGAGCTGGAGGCCAGGCCTGGGGCGATGGAGATGGGCACACGCTGGCCCCGGGCACCCCAGGCTGGAAGCCTCTCCCTGGGAGCAGCTCTGCGGAGCTGCAGGCCTGCAGCTGGGCAGCACGCGCTGTCAGGGGGAGCACAGCAGTGGGGCCGGGCACCTGGGGAAGGAAGCGCTGAGACGAACACCCCAGCCCTGCTGGGAAGGGGCGGCATCGCCGCGCCCCAATCCCAGCAGACCGACCCCATCGGCCTTCGGGCCCCACAGCCCTGGGAGGAAGCGGTGGGCACAGCAGTAGGAAGAGGGGCAGATGGCAGCAGGGGTGGGGACAGCAGTGCCAGCCGTGTTGTTAGCAATACAGAGACTTTTTCGATAGCTTTCATAGTTTTATTTCTTTTGTCCAATAGCTTCAGACTGCTGTGAGCCTTCTGGTCCCACCCGAATGCCGGCACGTGCCCCAGTTGCTGGCCCAGCCCCAGCTAGGCCAGCTCCTGGGGCTCTGTCCTAGTGTCGTCGGCGGGGTGGCCTCTTTGCAGGTGGGGCAGAGTCCTGGGAAGTGGGGGCCCTCCTCTTCGCAGCTCGCCAGGGTCCCCTGCGTGGCTGGTTCCTGCCCTGGCCGGCAGTGGAGGGACCAGCCTCAGCCTCCTGTGGTTCCTGCTGGGGCACTTCCTGATCACCAGGGTTGGGAACTGGGATGGATGGGGGGTGGCTGGGCCCCTCCTGGAGGGCAGCAGTTGAGGTTCCAGGGAGCTCTTCTGTGTTGGTTCCCTCGGAGTGCTCTGCTCCAGGAGCCGGTGTCCCCACTGAGGTGTCAGCGTGGCTGGGGACTGCTGCCGGGCTGCCCTCTTGTCTTCCGGCAGCACGGGAGGCCCCCTGACCCAGCAGGTTTTGGGCCTCCTCGCTGCAGCGCTGCACAGCAGTGGCAATGAGTCGCTGCACGAAGCCAGCTGTGTGTCTTCCCAGGGTCGTCCGTAGCAGCACTGTCAGAGCTGCCTCATTCAGGCCGAAGAAGCGCAGCCTAGAGATGACATGGTGTTGCGCTGCAGAGGCTGCCCTTCTGTCATTCCGAAAGAGCTGCCTCAGCTCCTCGCGCAGCCACGGCAGCAGGGGCTGGAGCATAGCTGGATGCCGTCGGAAGAGGGATGCCCAGATATGGGGTTGGAGGTTGCCCACAGGATCCCTTTGCACTGGTCCAGCTGCCTGTGGTCGGAAGACATGGTGTCCAGGTGCTGTCCCTGGCTGCTGGGCGCTGGCTGATGTCCCTGCAGGTGGTGCAAGGACAAGCTCCTCAAAGCTGTTGTCTGCCTTCATTGAATGTAGAATGGAGCGCATCCTCCTCTTGCAGAGGGGGCACTCGGGCTTGCTCTCAGCCCACCGCTGGATGCAGACAAAGCAGAAACGGTGGAGGCATGGCACCACATAGCTGGCATTGACCCAGCTGTCTAGACAGATGGGACAGCGGGTGTCCAGCTCCGTGGCCATGCTTTCCACGTGCTGAGGTGAGCCGGGGAGAACTGATGACGACGAGCCGCTCCCTCTCACCGGCGCTGCAGCAGCAGGAGTCACGCTGCAAAAGGCAGAGAAGAGGCCATGGTCATGGGCTGAGCGGGGGGCGGCTGGAAGAGTTGTGCAGGTCCCTCAAAGAGGAAACCCTTCCAGCTGTCCAGGGAGAGATGTTTCCATAGCACTCACCTCTGCTGCTGCAAGCACTCCTCCTGGGTTTCCCGATGGTCCAAACGAGGCAGGGCCGCAGAAGGATCTCTGATGGCTCTGGGAAGGGCACTGAGAGCTACTGCAGCAACTCCCAGGGCACGACACCAGCACCAAGGCCAACCTTGCTCCTCACTCCAGACCTCACGGAACCGCTCAGCCGGAGTGCGGGCACTAGCCGGTGGGGTGGGACTCTGCGCCCGCATATGAGCAGCGAGGGCCATGCAGTCACAATGCGTCGCTCACGGCTCTCACAGGGCATCGCTTGGAGCCATCACAATGGGCCGTCCTGCCCCTCAGCGCTCGCTCTGGCAGAACTCTGGCCCCACACATGCGTCTGTGCCTAGCACAATGTCACTTACCACTCTGTCCCACAAACTGTTTGTCTTCTCGACGTCGGTGTCATGCACCAGTCACTGCAACCTTGGCCAGGTCTTTCCAGAGCACCATCAGCTCACCCTGGCCACAGCAGACATCTCCAAGTCCATTCAGCAAGGGTATTTGTTCAATAATACCTCGCACCTGCCTTTGAGGCAGCACGACAGTCCCACATGCTCTCCTCACCCTCCAGCTCTGTTGGCCAGTTATCTGGGTTCATAGAACCATAGAATTGTAGAATGGCTTGGGTTGTAACGGACCTTAAAGAACTCAGAATCACAGAGTTGTAGGGAATGGAAAGCACCTCAAGAGATCATCAAGTCCAACCCCCCTGCCAAAGCAGGTCCCCTAGAGCAGGCTGCCCTGGTAGACATCCAGATGGACCTTGAATATCTCCAGAGAAAGAGACTCCACAGCCTCCCTGTTCAGCCTGTTCCAGTGCTCTGGCACCCTCACCATGAAGAAGTTCTTTCGCATGTTGGTGCAGAACTTTGCTCAATTTTTTGACCATTGCCCCTTGTCCTATCCCCATAAACAACTGAAAAGAGTTTGGCCAAATCCCACTGTCTCCCACACTTAAGGTATTTGTAAACATTGATAAGATCCCCTCCCAGTTTTCTCAAGGCTGAACAGACCCATGTCTCTCAGTCTTTCCTCATAGGGAAGATGCTCCAGGTCCTGTATCATCTTCGTTGCCCTCCACTGGACTGTTTCCAGAAAATCCCTGTCTCTCTTGTACTGGGGAACCCAGAACAGGACACAGTACCCCAGATGAGGCCTGACCAGGGCAGAGTAGAAGGGGAGGATCATCTCCCTTGACCTACTGGTCATGATTCTTTTTATGCACACCAGGATCCCATTGGCCGCCTTGGCCACCAGGGCACGCTGCTGGCTCATGGTCAACCTGTCATCCACGAGGACCCCCAGATCCTTCTCCACAGAGCTCCTCTCCAGCAGGTCATGCCCCAGTCTGTACTGATACGTGCGGTTGTTCCTTCCCAGGTGCAGGATTCTACACTTGCTCATGTTAAACCTCATTTGGTTACTTCCCACCCATCTCTCCAGCCTGTCCAGGTCTCGCTGAATGGCAGCACAGCCTTCTGGCTTGTCGGCCATTCCTCCCAGCTTTGTGTCATCAGCGTACTTGCTGAGGGCAGACACTGTTCCCTCATGAAGGTCGTCAATGAAGATGTTGAACAAGACTGGACCCAGCACCAACCCCTGGGGAACACCACTAGTCACAGGTCTCCAGCCGGACTCTGCGCTGCCAATCCCTAGCCTCTGGGCTCAGCCAGTCAGCCAGTTCTCAACCCACCTTACTGTCCACTCCTCTATCCCACACTTTCTCAGCTTTGCTACCAGGATGTCATAGGAGACAGTATCAAAAGCCTTGCTAAAGATCATCTAGTTTCAACCCCCCTGCCATAGATCAACCCCCCACCCACTAGATCATGTTTGCCAGGGCCCTGTCCAGCCTGGCTTTGAATACCATGCAGAGATAGAGCATCCAAAACCTTTCTGGGTTGCCATGGTTTTCAGACTAGGTTGCAGAGCCTTGCACCTGCTGCTGAGGGACAGGTCCCATAGCCCTTAGCAGGGGAAAGAGTTCTGTAGGGCCAGTCCCCATGGTCCTCAAGTGAAGCAAAGGAAGCCCTCAAAGACCAGGGACAAAGGCCCATGGGGTTTGTATTTTAAGGATAGAGGGCTAAGTGCCGTGGTACCTAAGACAGACAAAGGAAGCCCTGTGAAGCCATAGTGCCAGGAATCCTGGGGCTTGAGAGATGGGAAAGTCCCCTGCAGGACTGGAGGCTCAGGCAGCATGGGACTGTGCGCTGGGAAAGATGCCCTGTATGAGCAGAAGACTAAATGCCATAATACTTGAATGAGGGGAACGAGGTTCAGCAAGGCCAGTCAGCTGGTCTCAACAGTGATCAAATCAACACAGGGAGGCTGACAGGAGCACAGGGCCAGATGCCATGGCTCCCTGCTCATAGCAATGGGATTTTGCAAGGCCATAATGCTCCAGCTACAGCAAAGAAGCATTACATGAGAAATAGGGAAGGCCTCAAGGTGCTTCCAGGCCCTTTGGTGTTCCAAGTCCCCACAGTGTTCCAAGGTCCCTTGATGCTCAAATGCCCTGTACTCTTGCAGGTGCCATGCTGGAAGTTTTCCAGACTCTTCCTTGTTCCACTGCTCTTTGGGAAAGGTCCTCACTGACATTAAAAATACGATTTTGTTTTTCAGATGACTACTTTGGGCAACCTGACACCCTCAAGCACTGTGTTTTTTTGTTGTGATATGCAGGAGAGATTCCGGCCTGCCATCAAATACTTTGGCGATATCATCAGTGTAGGTCAACGTCTGGTATGTTCATTCATTGCTTTTTCCTTGTAGTACATTTTGATAACAAACGTAAATTATTATATATAGCTAGCTTACTGATTATTCAGTTTCAGATAATAACAGTATCTTTGCTATTACCATTCTCTAATAATTTATTTTCGTACACTTTCCTCCGCATTCCTCTTGCAGCTCCAAGGTGCACGGCTCTTAGGAATTCCAGTCATTGTAACTGAACAGTATCCCAAAGGTCTTGGCAGCACTGTACAAGAAATTGATTTAACAGGAGCAAAACTTGTGCTTCCTAAAACAAAATTTTCAATGGTATTGCCAGAAGTTGAAGCAGCATTAGCAGAGATTCCTGGAGTCCGCAGTGTTGTCCTGTTTGGAGTAGAAGTATGTGCCTTGCCGTTCTTGCAGTTTTATTGATATTATCTGTTGGCCAACAAATTATCATTGCTTTCTATAATTAAAAAAGGTCAGTTTATATTTCTTAGAACTTAAAGTTCAGATATCTTCTACAGATTGAATTATTCGCATGCTCTTTTTCTTTGATACTTTCTCATAAAATTTGAAATTAGATATTTTTAAGCTACAGTCTCTTGTCTCAAACGTAGTTGGCATTTTAAAATCCACATTGAGTTCCCTATTATTGTAATGCTTAGAAAAGTACACGTTTGAACCCTGATTAATTATGTACTTTAACTTCGCATTGTGCTACTCATGTTTTGCAGTAATGATTTATTACATTTTTTTGGGGGCCTTCATTTTCTCCCCTGTAGACTCATGTCTGCATCCAGCAAACAGCACTGGAATTAATTGGCAGAGGTCTGGAAGTTCATATTGTAGCTGATGCCACCTCATCAAGAAGTATGATGGACAGAATGTTCGCTCTTGAGGTAATGTTTCCTAATTAAGGTTTTCTACCCCTTGGGTCTGTATGCTAATTTCTGCATTTGCTAACAAGTACAGTAACCAGTGGACAAATGCAGACTTAAGGAGAGGAGAATGCTGTGATTCTCACAATAGCTTCCACAGTACAGAAGGAATAGCTTTTTATTTTTCCTCCCTAAGTCATGATTTAATATGTAGAACGCAGTTCAGGACATTAGGATTAAAAAAGTAATTGGTTTGTGCAGGCTAAGTTACCCTTACTAACCATTAGCATTTTCTGATATTTTGTTAAGGAGTGATATGTCTACAGCAGAGTAAAAGTACTACAGAGCTTTTGTTTTCGTTTTTCCAAACAGTATTTATTCTGATGTTGAAATTCCCTGAAATGAAATGTGATACAGCAAGTCGAAAAGTCATTCTTGTCTGTCCCTCCCTCTGGTCTTCCTCATCAGTGCAAATTAAAGCTTAATCTCCAGACTCTGTGATTATAGTAGACTTTGTTTTTCTTTTTTTTTTTTCTTTTTTTTTTAAAGAGCTTAGTCAGACATTTATGTTAACATTTAGTACCTTAACATTTATGTTGAGAAAGTGGAGATAAATGTAACACAAAAATTTCAAAGCAGGTACAAGTATGTGGTAGCAAGTTCATGCAAATGATACTTCTATGCTGTACTCTAACTTGCCTACAGGCATCGTTGTTGTGAGTCAAAAACTGATATATGCATTAAGCATTGCAATTTTTGCCCTGGGCCCTTATAGTTATTTGGAAATTGAAGCTGGTAATAACTGTAGCATTTTATACTTTTTTCACGGATGTGAAGAAGTTTTAATTTCTCCTTTTTCATGAATGGGAAAATTAGGGGCTAAAGACAAATCACTAGCCTATAGCAGTTGATGAAATCCATGACTTGTATGAAGTGGAAGCTTGATGTCTGTGAGGTACTGCATTGTGACACGCACAGTGTGAGATCTACTGAAATCATGGACTTCTTAAGTCAGTGTGGTGTTGTAGTAGTGGCCATAGACAAAATAAACAAAACCCAAACTGTAACCTATTTGCCTTATTTTGTATGTCTTTGTACATTTGATTATCACTTAAACTGTGTCTGCAAGCATAGAAATTAGTTCAGTGCAACAGAGGTTGAGGTAATGAATAGCTAGCTTTGTTTTTCTTGCTGTGGTGAGCCATCAAGCTGCATAGTGATAACTCCTCCTCCTTCTCTATGGCTGCCCCTGCCAACTCTGTCTTCTTTCTGTGCCATAGAACCTCTGTTAAAAATGACAGTGAGGGCTGTGGACTAGAAAAGGCATGAGCTGGGCATATCAGGGTATGGGAGACCAGGAAAAACAGTCACATGGTGGGAGTGTCAATGATCCTGATTAACCATGGCGATGTGTTTCTTAAGAAAGTTGGTAAAATATCAAAGCACTGGATAATTCTGCCTTAGTCTCAACGTACAGCTGACAGTTCCTGGTCACAGTCTTTTAGTTGGTGAGCCTTATGTTGTCTTTCATGAGAACTTGCTCTATACCTGATTGGCCGAGCTAAGGTTCATTGATCCAAGTTCATTGGATCCTTCTTCCTTTCTGTGAAGATGAAGGTAACATTTGCCTTTTCCCTGAAGAGAGCCCTCTTCTGTTCACAGTGACCTTTCACAGACGGTAAAGAATGATCTTGCCATGATTCCAACTAAATTCCTCAGCAGCCTCAAATAAATCCTGTTTGGTCTCACATATCCCTTTACTTTTTCACATTTCCCCTCCCGTATCATATATGTTTTGATGGTGCTGGTGAAGAATATATGAATATTTGAACAGATGTATTATGAAATGCAGTTAGAATTAACTGATAGCCAAAGCTTCATGTCTGCCTGAACACCACTAAATAGTTTTTCTATCTGCTTCTGTTGTGTGCTTAAGAATGTGAGCAGGCAAAACCTTGCAATCAAGAAGTTCAAATTTTCCATTACTAAAATAATCCAGCCCAGCTGTTCTTGAGGTTGTGGCTGTTCTTGATCTCTGCCCTATCTGCAGAAGAGGCCTTGTGTCACTTTTAATCTTAGATTGAGCCAGCTGAATCTGTTCCTGCTGAGTTTTACTCTTCTTCATCTATTCTAATGGCTTCGTGTGATGTAGACACAGTGCATGCTTGTTTCTTTCCTTTGTCTGCAGGGCAGTCTTCTAAGAAAACATTTCCTTTCCTTGAAGAAATATATGTACACTTTACTGGTCCCCTAAATTAATAATTTTTCCTTATCAAGTGCTGTGTAATTGAAGAACTAAACAGCAGTGACCTTTGTGTGCCCTAGAAAGTCTGGAGCATCTCTTTCCTTTAGTAATTACAGTAGAAACCAGACTGAAAATGTACTTATTTGCGTATTTCCCGCCTCTTTCCTTCCCATGGTAAATTCAGAACCTTGTAGATGCACTAGATTTGGTGGACCATACAGCTAGGCAGAGGATGATGGAAGGAAAGACAGATCCATTAAGAGTTTTACTGCCAAAACATCTGTTCAATTGCTGTGAAGCTTGGGGGTAGAGGAGTGGGGTGGGTAGAAGTAGCCCATACTTAAGGATAATTCTGCTGTATAGATAGGCAGCAACCACAGTCTTAAGAAGTGTAAAAACTGCAGTATGTCACATGGTTTGGACTACTCAAAGAATTGCTTTGTTTATTAGCACACTTAAAACATCTAGCAGACCTCTCTCAGTTTTGCTTTTTATACAGCTATTCTTTCAGAGCTAGCCTGGGGGTTACTTAGGCTATAATGAGAAGTCAGTTAAAAGCAACCACTGTTCTACTAGTGTGATACATACATTCTGTAGAAGAGCTTCTCTCTCTGTCTCCTGGGGTTTTTAGTATGACTGTGCAGTGTAGTCCAAAGACTAAAATGCTAGTAGATAACAAGCCCTGAAAGAGAAAGTGTTACAATTATGTTTCTTGCTTAACACCTTTTGCTCCAATTTAGCTATATTCTTTTTTCCTAAGGCCTTTCAAATCTGCATGAAAATTAAGAAAGCTATCCTCATCAGTATATAGGGGAAAAGGGGTGTTAATAGAAGAGGGCATGGGTCTTCTTTTTAATTAATCTGACTTGGAGAAAAAAAGTCTAGTCCAACTATAAAGCCTTATTTGTAACCCAGGGCAGCCTTTTTCCTAAATAAAGTCTAACAAGTCACTTTCCATCGTAGTTTTAGAAATGGCACCGTTAAGAAGTTCTGTAATTGAATTGGCAATACCTTGCTAATAGGAGCTGTTTTTAAAAAACACCATCCATCTTTTTTACAAAGTGTATGCTCATTCACACTTCAAAACATCTCACATTTGTCTCTTTCTGCTCTTCTCTATTTCAGCGTCTTGCTCGTACTGGAATTATAGTTACTACTAGTGAAGCTATTTTGCTGCAGCTGGTAGCTGATAAAGAACATCCAAAATTCAAAGAAATCCAAAATCTCATTAAGGCGAGTGCCCCTGAGTCAGGGCTCCTTTCCAAAGTTTAAAGAGGATGTGGAGGAAGCAAATGTCATTGTCATCTTTAAATATTATGGAAAGCTGTAAGTGCACATGTCAACCTTCTTTCACACTAAGTTTGGCAGCAGTGTAAAATTAAAAATTGACATCCTTGTGCTTGCCTTAGCAAAAATTGTCTGGTTATATTTCTGGGTGCCAGTATGTTCTGTTTAGTCACAGCTGTCAGAGGCTTTGGGTACCATAGGACCCTTTTGTTGTCAGATTTCAATATTTATTAAAAACAAATAAGCAAACACAAATCAACAGAGGTGCCTGCTAATCTATCCTATACACTGATTGTAACAGCTAAAAAAAGTGCATATTTATGTGAAACTTCTTGATCGTGCACTTCGTAGAAATATTCTGTGATATTCTGTTTTACTTTTGTATTAATAGAAGATAAATACATGCTGGATAAATGTGATGCGATATGCTTTAATGTTCTATCTAAATCAAATATTTTAATAGGACTTAAATTAAAAAGGACTAAGTTATCTGGAATACCTGTGTGCATTTGTTCTTTAGGATACAATTTAAGTGCTTTACTTAATAGACAAGATGCATAGATCAAGCAGCTGCTGATGTTTGATTGCTTTCAATAGCTGAAGCTTGTGTCATAATTTTCAATTATTCTGAAACTGACTGCCCAAACCTGTACTTCATTTAAGTAGATACATACAGAAAATTGTCATTTAATGAGATCTTTATAAACAACTGGTTTAAATCATTCAGAACTAACAGATTACCAAAACGTTAAATAATTTGGTAATGTTAAGAATTTAAAGAACAAAAACTTTTCAGCTCTGACTGCTGATTCTACTACTGTGTTTAGAGTTATTTTGTTATTATTTTTTTTTTATCCCATTTTGGTTACATTTAGTAATTCCATTGGATTTACTCATTTGGCCAAGCAAGCTTTGAAACAAACCTCAGCTTCTCTAGGTTTGTGCTTATTTTTGTAGGCTGCAGTTGGGTGGAGTTTGAATGAAACCTGGCCTAAAAGCATAATTCAGAAAAATGCATCTGTAACTTATTGATATATATATTTTCTATCTTAAACCAAACTTTTAACACAGAATTGTTCATAAAGGCACTTCCTTCATGTTCCAATAGTTTAAACAATGTTATATAAAGTTTACAGTGTGAGTGAGACATTTATTTTTTTAAAAGAATACTAGAAGATATCATACTGAACATTTATCTTTTTGGTAGAAAAGTAATTACACTACGTGTATGTTTTTAAAGTGCTTATTTTCCCCACAAGATGGCTCTAAAAGAATTGTTTCAGAGTTACAACCTTTATATGTTCAAAACAAATAAAATGTTAACATTTGCTGTCTCTCTTATGCTTGTGATATTTATTGAAGAGCAAATCCTGAAAGCTTTTTTTGCCATAGACGTTATTCTATTTTGTGCAGCTGTGGAATTTCTATAGATGTCATGGGAATTTTGTGTAAAGATCAAGGATGGATAATGTCTAATAATTCATGCTTTCTGTGTCATGTTGCAGTGTTATTCAGAGCTCCAAAATTTGAGGAATGAACATTATGCTTCAAGTCAGAGGCAGGGGAGGGGAGTTAAGTTGAAGAACCATTGTCCTATATCACTGACCTACTTTTTACCTTCTTTTCTGCTATATTAATGACGTTGCCTAGCAGTGTAAAGTCCACTTACATAAATCAGCATCTGTGCACAAAAATACTATAAATTTCTTATGAAATATGGTTTTATTGCTTTTTTACTATGTGTTGATCATACATAGTTAGTAATAGAAGGAATAGTGACAAAAAAAAGTGTTTCTTTTTAAAACAGTATTAGTTTCATCAATGGCAGATACTTATTTTCAAGAGGTAACTATATTTGTTTCTAAAAAATTACCAGTTTTAATGCAAACATAAATTGGAGGCCAAATGTCACAAGTTCCTTTGCACACTGTCCTTTCTTTGTATTGGCTTTTACCACAGGAGGAATTAGTTTGTAACAAGATGACATTAGAAAAGAATCTTTAAAATAAATTTATATTCTCTGTGATGATTTTGCTATTACTTTTTTTTTTTTTTTTGGGGGGGGGGTATTTTCATGGTCTTCTGTGGCAAACTATATTTTTTTTTCAATGTTCTCTATTTGTGTTTTTTCCATAAACTTAAAAAAGCATCACAGGAATAGCTAGTGTTTTGACATAAAACTAAATTCTTCAATAGAATTTAAGGTGCAGAATAAATTAATTCTGTTCCATTCAGTGGTTTAATCAGCATCATGTGGATCATCAAATAAGATTTTAAGATCATTTATTTAAAAAGAAGAAGAGAAAAGTGTTGCCATATTTCTTTATCTACACTAAGTTTGTTCAATAGAGGATATTTACTTCTTCATATTCTTACTCAACTGTATTTTTTGTTCTCTGACAAGTGCAAAATCTCATGCCATAAAACACCAAAACTGAGTTGTGTAAGAAGGCCTGTCTTTAACAGTGCTTCTGGTGTACATCATCTCTGAAGATTAACAGTGACCTTTTGCTGTGAATTCTGGAAGCAAATGGCATTTGATATATGTTGACATGAAAACCTAGAAAATGAATGTTAAGCTGATTATATTTTCTACCTTTCTTAACACAATACCTTCATGATTTCTTCTTGTTATGTATAAAAGGGTGAATTGGTTTGTTCATTGTCATAAAATTCTTAAATGAGCTGTACTGTTCACAAAATGATAGTTGTGTTACCTAGTGTAAGTACTGTTTTATCCTGGAAGAATGAACTAATTTAATAAAAGAACCAGGAGAATTGCTTAGGGGGTACTCTGATGTGATTCCTCATTATCTAAGTGCCTAGCTATCCTTTATTTGAAGCCTTCACCACTCTTACAAGTAAGCAACACACGTTACCCGCTGTAGTTGGCTTCACCATAATTTCTCTTTCCCTGGGGAAGCAGAAAGATAATCCTCGATGGAGAAGACTGTTTTATTTTCCTCGTTAAGTGGTCTGCATCAGTGTGAAACTCCTGGTATGTTGTTACCCTCACTTGAATAAGTGGTGTATAAGTTCTATACAAAATATAAGAAGAGCTTGTGTGATAGTTTTTGTCTACTTAATCCTTATAAAGATGAGAGGTAGGTTTTTTGTTTGTTTGTTTGTTTGTTTTGTGTGTGTGTTTTCTTTTGGGGACAGGTATGGTTTTGACTTTAAAAATATGATAAAACTATGATCCTATTTATTCACAGAACTGTGTTCCTTATTTTTTTTTCCACCTCTGAAATAACTGCATGAATAAACAAGTAAGGTCAGCAGTACCATTTGTAAAACCCTAAAATGGAGAATGAATAAATAATTAGCAGTCACTAACCAATCTTTGTTATTGTGATCATCACAAATGGCTGGAGAAATGATGTGATAGGACTGCTCCACCCTCATTTCTGCACTTGCCTGACAATAGCTTTCAGGTAAATCTGCACTTAAATAAATCATGCTGCTTATTGATTATGTTTCCTGTCAGACATTAGGGTTCCTTCCCCCACCCCAATATTTACTACATTACCTAAACAATAGCATTAATCTTTCAGGAGGCAAGAATTAAGATCATTTCTTTTTTTGAAACGAGCACTTTAGAAGCCTTATAGATTTTTTTTTAAGATCTTTATCAAACAATAACACATCTACTGCTACAAATTTGTTCTCTTGTGTAGGAGATGAATGTTCAGTACTTTCTTGCTTTAAAAGCCTTGTTTCAATTAAAGAATGGCAAATGCTACTAGGGAGGATAAAAGCTTTTACTTGGATGGTGCTGACTGTTATATATTTCACTTATGAATATCACTCTTCAGAGTATCTTTTACCATATTAAGTGCTATTGCAATGACAGCAGATGTCACTGATTTGTAGAATCTGTTTCTTCCCTTTGGATAAACTGGAGATAAACTATACTAGATGGGTATAACAGATGTTCTTTAGATAGGTTCGGAACATCTGTTCGGCAAAAGGGTTATAGCAGGAAATCCTTACAAAAAAATAAAAAAATAAAAAAATAAGGTTGTTTTTGATTGTCCAGTTCTCCTTCCTTCCTTCCTTCCTTCCTTCCTTCCTTCCTTCCTTCCTTCCTTCCTTCCTTCCTTCCTTCCTTCCTTCCTTCCTTCCTTCCTTCCTTCCTTCCTTCCTTCCTTCCTTCCTTCCTTCCTTCCTTCCTTCCTTTCTTCCTTTCTTTCATTTTATTTCTCTCTTTCTCTCTTTCTTTCTCACTTTTTCTAATAGTGTCTGAAATTGAGTACTGTCATGAAACTGATGTTAGATCTTTCTGTAATCTCAAGAAGTGCTTCTGGTACAAGTGATAATATGCTGTTGCTGCTGCTTTTAGGACAGAACTAAAAGGGAGGAGGGGTGTGCTTTTTTATTACTCATTAGAATTGCATAACTTAGTTTCTTGTAGATGTATGAAATATGCAAATGATGCTTGCAAAGTAGTGCTCTGAATAGAGGCAATTTAGAAAATATTAGCATGCTTAGGTCAGCTTAATAGACTTGCCAAAACTGCCAGGGTTGTCAGCTCTCCTGCCACTGACAGCATTAGACTTTGCTTTAATGAATCCTTTTTATCTGCTCAAGAGAGAAGACTGAGCAAACAAATTAAGAGAACAGTTAATAGAGAATAGATGGTAAAGTGCAATGGCAAAATGTGAAAAAAAAAAAAAAAAAAAGCTTTTTTGTTGTATTTTTAACTGGGTTTTATTATTATTATTATTTTATGGTGTTATTGGGAAACTGGAACGGTTAAGAACATGGAATTATACAACTGAAGTTCCCAAAACCAATAGGTCACAGCACCCTATTTTCATTACCTTGTAGCTGTCTGTAAAAGAGACTGTCCTGACCTTTCTGCCTCTGAGTATCATAAAATTTGCTGGCTACAACTAGAAAGGTAGTTATTTTGCCATCAAATGCAAAAGGAAAGTGCAGATGTTGGAGCGAAGACTGCAGAACATCACATACTCAGCACTGACATCCCTAAGGCAAGTGTAAACTGTTACCTGCTGTGGATTCAAAAGCAGGGATATATACAAATGAGACTTAGAGAAAATACAGCATTCTGTGGGGAAAAAAAAAAAAAAAGTAATCAAAATTGGAATTATTTTACCTGTCTAGGACATGGATTTTTACAACTAAAAGATCTTTGTGCACTTTAAAAGAAGTGAGTTAGATCTCAATGTCCATATATCCTGCACACTAAAAAGTGGGCTGGATTGTTAGTTGGATCAAAATTGTTAGTTGGGCCTCTCACCATGCTGCCCTAGGGAAGCAGACATTTGGAGTTAATCCTACTGAGGATATTTGGAATATTTATTTGAGAAAATTTACAGGATCAGTTTCACAAACCTTTTCATAAAACCTTAGCTCAATTGAAGTCTTGAAGCTGGATTTAAAAAAAAATAAATAATAAAAATGTTCAAGCATCAAGAAAGGCAGACAACTGGCTAGCAGATTGTTTCCACGTTTTTTAAAAGCTTATTAAAATTAAGTGTACTGCTACAATAATTTCGATGTTCTATTGTCTACCTGCATGTCTTAGTAGTGTCCCTGCAAAGCACAGTAGACCATCTGATTGTCAGAGGGCTGGAACACCTCTACTACGAAGAAAGGCTGAGAGAGCTGGTGATGTTCAGCCTGGAGAAGAGAAGTCTCCAGGGAGACCTCATTGTGATCTTTTAGTACTTAAAAGGGTCTTATAAAAAAGATGGAGAAGGACTCTTTACTTGGGTAGATAATGATAGGACAAGGGGTAATGGTCCTAAACTAAAAAAGGATAGATTTAGACTAGACATTAGGAGGAAATTCTTCACTGTAAGGTTAGTGAGGCACTGGAACAGGTTGCCAAGTGAAGTTGTGGATGTCCCATCTCTGAAGGTGTTCAAGGACAGGTTGAGTGGAGCCTTGGCCAACCTGATGTAGTGGGTGGCATCCCTTTAAGGTCCCTTCCAACCTGAACTATTCTAAGATTTAATGATTGTGTGACTCTATTATTCGATAGGCTTTTGACACAGTTCCTCACAACATTCTCCTCAAGAAACTGGCTGCTCATGGCTTGGGCTGGCATACGCTTTGTTGGGTTAAAAACTGGCTGGGTAGCTGGGCCCAAAGAGGTGTGGTGAATGGAGTCAAATCCAGTTGGAGGCCAGTCACTAGTGGCGTCCCCCAGGGCTCAGTACTGGGGCCACTTCTCTTTAATAACTTTATCGATAATCTGGATGAGGGGATCGAGTGCACCCTCAGTAAATTTGCAGACAACACCAAGCTAGGTGCGTGTGTTGATCTGCTCAAGGGTAGGAAGGCTCTGCAGGAGGATCTGGATAGGCTGGACCGATGGGCTGAGGTCAACTGCATGAAGTTCAACAAGGCCAAGTGCCAGGTCCTGCACCTGGGGCGCAATAACCCCAAGCAGAGCTACAGGCTGGGAGATGAGTGGTTGGAGAGCTGCCAGGCAGAGAAGGACCTGGGAGCATTGGTTGATAGTCGGCTGAATATGAGCCAGCAGTGTGCTCAGGTGGCCAAGAAGGCCAACAGCATCCTGCCTTGTATCAGAAACAGTGTGACCAGCAGGGCTAGAGAAGTGATTGTTCCCCTGTACTCAGCTCTGGTGAGGCTGCACCTCGAGTACTGTGTTCAGTTTTGGGCTCCTCACTACAAGAAGGACATCGAGGTGCTCAAGTGAGTCGAAGAGGAGAGCAATGAAGCTGCTGGAGGGTCTGGAGAACAATTCTTACGAGGAGTGGCTGTGGGAGCTGGGCTTGTTCAGCCTGGAGAAGAGGAGGCTCAGGGGTGACCTTATCGCTCTCTACAGGAACCTTAAAGGAGGCTGTAGTGAGGTGGGGATTGGTCCCATGTGCCTGGTGACAGGATGAGGGGGAATGAGCTAAAGTTGCACCAGGGAAGGTTTAGGTTGGATATTAGGCAAAACAACTTTACTGAAAGGGTTGTTGGGCATTGGAACGGGCTGCCCAGGGAAGTAGTTGAGTCACCATCCCTGAAGGTCTTTAAAAGACGTTTACATCTAGAGCTTAGTGATATGGTTTAGTGGAGGACTTGCTAGTGTTATGTCAGAGGTTGAACTCGGTGATATTGGAGGTCTCTTCCAACCTAGATGATTCTGTGATTCTGTGATGATCTGGTCTTTAGATTTTGATCCAGAGCCTAAAAATTCCATTGGGTATCTTAGTGATGTCTGTGGAGTTTGAATCAAAGTGTTACACACAGAGAAGACTCAATCTGGATTTCTTTCCAGGTCATAAAGTCACATTGCTGATTGGACATATCAGGGAATAAGTTGTCAGACTGTTCACCAGTGTGCTTAGCCAACTTACAGTATCAGTATTTCCAATTCACGTCTCTGGCTAACCTAAAAACCCCAGACCTAATTTCAGTAGTTTCAGACATCTTAAGTGAGGTGTGGCAGGGAGGGATGTTGGAGGAGGAGGTGTTACCTGCTACCAAGTTTCAGGCTACTTCAAGACCCTTACTGGGAAAAGAAAAATAGTCTAAAATTGGGTGAGCAGAAGTACTTGCAGAGTTCTATTACTGCTTAGTAGCCATATTTGACTAATAAATATGATTAAAAATAGCAGTTTCACTAAAATTGCTAAAATCACTAGAAATGACACATAACAGGAGATGTGTTACTCATAATCTTGTAAAACCCTACTACTCAGGATTAGTAGCCTACTAGATTGTTATGTTGCCGTGTAGTTTCCCTATACTAAAAAGAACACATGGTTGTCAAGATTGCAAACCTTATTTCTGCAATTTTTTTGTGCAAGGATTAATATATTAAAATTCCCAAGGTGCAGAAGTAGTTGTATGGGCAAAATCTCACTCCAGTGAATTACATGGGAGTTTTACTGTTGAACTCCCATCTGTGCCAGGCTATCAGTCCCTGTTACAGACTGAAAGAGAGTAGCTGACTGAGCTCTGACTTAGCTGCGTGGAGCCAAAGCCCAGCACATGGTTGTGCACTTGCTGGGACCAATGCATTCAGTTCTGATGGTGCTGCTACTTCATCCCTAGTCTGTTTCCTCTGGCAAATTCTGACTTACAGCCAAGCCCCTAGGTAAGCTGCTGTCTAGAGAGCCCATTAGCTATGGTCCTGCAACAGGCTGGGTTCCGAGTGGCCTGCAATGAATGGATATTACATGGAATAAGTTTTAAGCTTTCAAGCAGTTAAAAGGAATTCAGTGTCCTGCCATGTCTGAGAGGTAGCATTTTTATTGCTAAAATAAGTAGGATATACTTCTGGGTATATCTTTAAAGTTAAGAATCATCCTTTACATCTTTTTTTTTTTTTTTTTAATCCCTTCTCTCTCAGAGAATCTCTCTCCCTCTCCTGAATTAAAAAGTAGATGAGTTTTACTTAATGCATGTCAGGAATGTAAGGACAATCTGATCTAATCTACGTCACGGTCAGATTCAGGGCATGAATCCAGTACACTGCTGTTACCACTGGTCTATCTACAGTGTAAATCCACTCCACCATAGTGAGTTACTCAGTGCCATTCCTGGATGGCCATGACAGGAGGTGACAAGAAATAGTAGTGCCAGGACCATCTGAAAGCCTGGAGCAGGCTTTGCTAGCTCCAGAAGACAATGCAGAGTGTCAGTCATTTTGCAATGCACAGCATCAGTCACTCTAGGGAGTGCAAGCAGCCTCTGAGAGTGAAATAGCAGATTTCCTCCTAGGAGTCAGAAGTAGTTGAATGTTTAGATGCATCTCTCTCTACTGGGGTGACATTAAAGGGGAGAGCCTAAAGTCTGCCAAGGAACCACTATTCCCTGCTCTGTGGTAAACATCTCTCACAATTATGTGGAGGTCAAGCAAAGGGCTGAAGCTGAAAAGCTAAAGAAGACCAGTTGTATTGTTTCAGACAGTTATTTTATTTTAATGAGTACCCAGGAGGATACTCAGCCAGTCTACAGAATGGACTGAGACCAGCAATGCGTAACAATTCAGTCCTACACTAGAGAAATTCTGAAGATTTACCAAGATGCATTCTGTAAAATAAGATAGGGTTATACAATTTTCCTGAAAAGTTATGACTTACAGGAATCCAGATGTATTCTAATAAATGATTGTCCTTAACTGTATATTCAGGAAACATGACTTCTATGAATTCAGTGTCATTTCTTTCAGAATGACTTTTTTTTTTTTTTTAATTTAATTTCTGAAAATGATGTTCCTATTACCATTAATTAAAAAAAAAAAAAAAAAAAAAAAAAAAAAAAAAAAAAGAATGGTTAATATATAGCAGGTTTACATAGTGGATTTTCTGGTCAGGATAGCTAATGTGTTTAGAAAACCTACATTTTATATTTTGCATGTGGCTTCTGTCTTTGAAAGAAGAGTGGCAGTAGCTGTGTTCCACATTACTCACAAAGAAAAGCCATACATTCCCAGAGGAAAACTTACTAAAAGAAATTGAAGTGATGTGCTAAAGTAATTTCCTCTGAAAAACCTTTATGCAAAGAGTAATGTCAGAAGACATTTCTTGAAATGCATTGTATTAGAAGCAGTGCAGGGTGTGTAAAAACAACTGCACAGATTTGTATCTGCAATAAATCAATTGAAAGATGATTTAAATTACCCTTTTATGTGACTGTTTTATCTCTAAGCCAGGCAAGCTCAAGAAGACAATCTATGCCTCCATTGCCAATCATCAATAATTTCCACCATTTAGGAAATAATTCCTGCATTGTGTATAGTGTATGCTCAAACAAGAACTTAGATTGTATTATTTAACATCACCAATCTTAAAGGGAAAATTTGGATTTTCTCAGAATGTGCCTAGAGCACACTTTTATGCTAGCCTAGTGACTAGAGCCACAAAGGTCACCTGGGACTTAAGACAGAAAGATGGCCCAATCCCTTCTTGCTTGAGCCTGGGCTTTAGTTCTTACCTTCTCTATACCAGAGGGAGGTAGATGCAGGCTCTCGCAGTACATGTGATGTACTTCTTGACTGCGCTTCAGGCGGGCCCACGTGGACACTGCACATTTGCACCAGGGAGCTCTGAGGCAGCTCTAGATGAGCTGATGGCACAGAAGCATGCCTGTAACAGGCCACAGAAAGCAGACTAAGCTACACGGTCTGAGCAGCTTCTGAAATGACACTGCTCCTACCCTGCTCCTATAGATCACACTGCAGGACCCAACTGAATTACATGCATATAGAAAAAGACAGTTAGGAGTTGATTTTTTTTCCTCTTCTTGTTCTAGAAGTTCTTGTGTTGTCTGTTTTCCCTAGCTAATATCCAGGGGATGCCTACTAAATGCATTGATTACATTTTGACATTATACATTTGAAACAGTATGTTCGGTTCCCAAATAAGATCTGATGGTAAACGGAATTTTGTAGGCCAAGAGGGTGTAGAACTGGATTTTTTTGTGTTGTGCTGATCTAAGGTGCTCCTTCAAAACTTCCGTGATACACCTCAAGGAATTCTTTGTCATTTGTGATCACACGGAACAAGTACTCACAGTAAAGCTGTTGTAGCCAAAACATATATATGTATATTGGCGTAGAAACAGTAAGTGTTTCTGGTATTATATACTTCTTTATTTCACATTTTAAATCTTAACTGGAATTTTGACATTGAATCTATGAAATCCAGAATATGCAAGTATGCCTCAAATGTCATAGAATATGGCAATGTAGGATTTAAATTCAAGTACAGGTAGTTCTTACAGGCATTAGCAATATAAAGCGCTGTATACTTATTTGACCAGCTTGCCCAGAGAAAGAGATGGATGTGGAGCCTAAGTGAGGAAAAAGGGTGAATTAAGGGTGACTTTACAGTGACATTAACATGAAATAAAGGTTGCTAGTGAAACTTCACTCTAATATTGTTTGGTATGTGATGTAGGTCCCAGACCCCATAAATACTTTCAGTGCATACGTTCTCTCTTCTGTATGTGTAAAGACAGCAATATGAGATGATTCTTTTCTGGAATGAAATCACAGAAAACAAATATAAAAGGTCATGCAAAAGTAGTTTGGAAACAAAATGTGAATGTCCATAGAAACTAATTCTTCCCATCACAGTTTTTACTTTTAGGTGAAGTATTATCACTGTATTGCTTTACCACAAACCACAAGTTATTTCTGAAAACCAGTGGAATACATACAGTGACAGACAATTAGTGTAGTATTTTCAAATGCAACTGGAGCCCAAGTACATATTGGAACTTATTGAAAACCTCCAGCTTACAGATGAGAAAAGTCACTTCACATTAAGATTATTTTAAAAATTCAGTCATAGGGGGGATTTCAAACTGTTCAGTTTTCAACTGAATCTGTCTAAGTCATCAATATTATAAGTATTACCAGCACATGCACACAGGTGATTTTTTTTTTTTTTTTCATACACAATCTTTGGCCTTTCACAACTGTATGCCTGTGTTGTTAAAGTAGCCTTATTTTCATGTCATGTTTTGTTCTACAATTATCAGACAATTAAGATGTCTGCATGTTGGCCACTTACCTCCTGTTGAAGCTACCGGAGGTGGGCTGGTTTCTCTGCAGGTTATGATCCCTGTTTATTTAGGTTAATGATCTGATAAACTCATGAGTAATTCTGTTGTTACAAAGAGAATAACAATTTCATGGGGTGTAATAGCTTCACCATATGTTCCAAAGAGCAAACCAAGACACACTGTATTACTGCTGCAGCTATACCTCTCTTATTATCACAGATTCATGAGATCTTCCACTGTTTTCCGCTGTTTTCCACAGCTTTTAGCTTTTTTTTTTTTTTTTCTTTCTTTCTTTTATTTTTACTAGGGAGAGTAAATACTTTTATGTGCCTGAAAATATGTAGGATAAAGAGAAGTAAGCACATTCTCACCAATATATAAAATAACAATTAATGCTTAACTATTATTATTAGCACAAGAAGCATTTTTTCCTTAACATGTCAGTTGTACTCTTTTAATTGATGCATGCAGCCCTGCAAAGAATTGATTATACTTTGTCTTTTCAATACTTAATGGAGTAAACTCTTCTGTACAGAATACTACCTGTGGTATAAGACAGAAAGGTCATGTCTGCATTTGGTCCCATCCTTAAAAAAACCTGAAGGCATCCAAGGACCAGAGTGATGAGTACACAGGAAGTTGGTTACCAGGCATTATCTATGTCTTGTCTGCAGCAGTGTAAAGAAGTCTGGCTAGGTTTAACTGCATAAAGATGGAGAGCTCAGGCAGGCAGCCACAGCTAACAGGCAGCTTAGAAAGCTGTTTCTTACTGCTTCTCAGTTGTTAGCTGTTGTTTTCAAACTGAGAGACTGGTGCCTCACTGTGCGTTATTGCAATAAAAGTTTAGGAGTCTCAGACATAGGCCAAATATGCAATGTGAACATAATTTACAAATGGTTAGCTTAAACTACTGGAATGGTGCTCTATATTAGCACTGGCAGATAAATACTAGGCAAGGAGAATAA
Source organism: Aythya ferina (assembly GCF_964211825.1). Lineage (NCBI taxonomy): Eukaryota > Metazoa > Chordata > Aves > Anseriformes > Anatidae > Aythya > Aythya ferina. The sequence continues at coordinate 49,644,044 of NC_140299.1, read as the reverse complement.
ATAAATAAATAAATAAATAAATAAACAAATAAATAATCCACAATTACCAGAGTTTAAGAGTTGTAATCACAATATCAAAGTAGATCAGTCAGGAGTGGCTTCAGGGTTAAAATTAAAGACAATTGCAAAGCATTATATGAATGTGTTTCTGAAGTATTGCTGAAGTGGAAATCATGGCAGAAAACACAAATAAGTTTCACAGGGAATCTGCATGCAAAACCTGCACATCAATTCCTGCTAATAAACAGGATTATAAGTTATAGTTGTTTCCAACAGCAGGGAGTTGGTGAAAATGTAAATGGTGAGCCAAACTGAGTATTTGTCACTTCATGTTGACAAGCACTTTGTGCAAGAACAGAGCAGCAGCCGGTGGCCCTCCCCGCACTTGCAGTGAGATCATTGGTGGGTCAAGACCTAAGCAGAGCCGTTTCAAACAAAACTGCCTACACAGTAAGAAAAAAAGAAAAAAAGTCAGTTCGGGAGCTACATGTCCCCATATAGCAGATGCTGCCAGCCGCTGTGCTCTCTGCTCCTTGTCATGCAGGCCTCAGGCAGGCCACTGGGCCCTGGGCTGGCCTGGGGGCAGCTGGGGCAGGGTGTGTGGTGAGCTCCCCTCCAGCCACAGGCTCTGCAAGCTGCCCTGTGGCTCTCGAGGCCCACTTTGCCACAGGACATAATGAAATCAGTTCTGTAACTAGGCTTTTACAACATGCCATGGAAAAAAAAGAAGCAAGTAACAAGCAGGGAATTTGGTGAGAAATTGTCTTTCTTGTACCAACCAACTCACATGGGCATGGCTACCAGTAAGGTAGTGCTGGCGAATGACAGCTTGCCTTGTGACCTCTCACGTTTGCTGGAGAGCAAGTGGTCATGGTGAAAGCAGAAGGCAACACTTTCATTTCCCCAGTGTGGTTAACTTCAGGAAATCTACTGTAGTTCCCCCTTTACTGATTAGTAATGACCAAGGCTCTTGCCATCACTTACTATTATCTGAGAAGAAGAACGTGGAAGTTAATTACTATACAACCTGGGGAAACGTATCTGCATAACAACAAATTTTAAACTGGAAAAACTTGATTAAGCAGGGAAGTTTAACAAAAACTGAAGTATATTTTTAAAATACAAAGGCATTTGACAAATTCATCATATTTCTACCTGTATGCCTATACAAACAGGTACCAGTTCTGTTCCATCCAATTTTTTCCTTAATTTTATAAGCAGTTGATGTAAAAAGCAAAAGAAAAAAATTGCTTACAGCTTGACTGCTTTGTAATGAAGACTTTTAATTAAGGTTTAAATTATAACCTTTAAATAATGTTAAACAGTGTTATCTTTGAAAGTGAAGGTGTAGTTAAACAAAAATAATAACGAGCTATATTGAAATATTATTTGCCACAAATTACAGTGATGGTGTCTCTGAAGTTTATTTTTTATTTTTTGTAGAGTTATGTATCTGTGATTTATTCATATGTAAATAGAAATGTCTTAGGTGTAAACATAAAATCAAGGTATCATATATCAAGACTTCAGCTAAAATGTTTTTTGTGAATGTGATTTGCAGCACAGTATGTCTTCAGACATATTAAAGCAAGTCAATCAAACCTCTTTTTTTTTTTTTTTTTTTTTTTTTTGCCTTTTAGTCTTTTTTTCTTGTTCCAAATGTATGTGTCCTCTTGAACACTTCCAGTAAGTACTAGAGTTTCTTCAGGAAATGTCATGAAAAGTGTGGTTTATCACACAGGAAAGTGTAAATTCAAAGAGCCTAATTCAGTTCTCAAACTATTTGCTACAGAAGTCCTGAATCAAATACTATTTAAGATTAAAAATAAAATTTATCTATTTTTAACTACCGCCCTGCCACACATGCACACACTCAGGCACACACGCACACATGCTATAACTGTAGGCTTCTGCTCACATTTCTTAACATTATATTAACTCTAGAATATGTCAGCAACAGAAACTGGTGTTTCTCCACAGTATGCTGGTGGTATATAGATTAGTCATTCAATTTAGTAGCTCTTTGCACAAAGAACTTGATGTTGCTAATCCCTGGTGTAATTGCTCTTAACTTGCATGATTGATGGTCTCATTAGCATTGCTTAGCTTTCAATTACAGTATCTCAAGAGTGGTAACAATTATTTCTTAGCAACTTAAACGTATTGCCTTTGGTACCTTTTAAAAGTAGACTCATTGTATATTATGATAGAATCACAGAACAGTTTGGGTTGGAAGGGACCTTAAACACCACCTCATTCCAACTCCCCCTGCCATGGGCAGGGACACCTCCCACCAGACCAGGTTAATCAAAGCCCCATCCAACCTGGCCTTGAACACTTCTAGGTATGGGGCATCCACAGCTTCTCTGGGAAGCCTTCTCCAGTGCCTCACCACCCTCTGAGTTAAGAATTTCATCCTTATAGCTAATCTAAACTCTTTTATTTCAAAGCCATTACTCTTTGTCCCATCACTGCAATCCCTGGCAGTCCCTTTGCAGCTTTCCTGTAGGCCCCCATTAGGTACAGGAAGGCTCTACATGGTCTCCCTGAAGCCTCCTTTTCTCCAGGCTGAAAAACCCCAACTTCCTCAGTTTGTCTTTATAGGGGTGGTGCTCTAACCCTCTGATAATCTTTGTGGCCCTCCTCTGGACTTGCTGTAATATATCCATGCCTTTCTTGTGCTTGGGGACCCCAGAGCTGAATGCAAGGCTCCAGGTAAGGTCACACAAGAGCAAAGCAAATGGGGAAAATCACCTCCCTCACCCCGCTGGCCACGCTGCTTTTGATTATAACCATTTGTGTTTAAATACACACACATTCTGTTTCTTCCATCCTGTTCAAGTTCACAATGTCTTTGTTCTGCTTTAACATGGCATTACACTGCATTTGTCACTACCACCACAAACAATCTAGGGAAAATTTACAGCTTGGTGATTCACAGTGCTTCACGTACTGTGCAGACTTGTAGCCTGCAGCCTCCACACTAATATATCTTTTGTGGTCTTGCAAAAGTTGACAGTATTTTCCACTGGCTTTGCAGAGGCACAACTGATTGGAAAATGTGACAGCAAGGAAAATGTAAGTCCGCATAGCCTCATTTTAACAATAGTTCATTCTGACTCTCTTCACGAGGGAAAATCATAAGGGAGATACTGGTGACTCAGTTGTGTACCAGCTGGAAGACATAGATATGCACCAGGCTACATGAGGTCTGCTTTGGGATTGACTCTGAAGAAAACATGATCTTTTAAGGGCATTGGATAGCAAAAGCAAGAAAAGGAATGCACAGTTGCCCCAGTTGCCAGTTTCCAGAGCACACTGCCCTGGCAACTCAGCAGCTAGCTAGAGAGAGTGTGTAAGGAGTTAATACTGAAGAGGCAGCAGTTGTGTTTAATTCACATTTTAGCAGACTAGTAGCCATGGAGTTACCACTTCATGAAAAATAAAGTATAGGGGACTGTCATGATCACAGTTTTGTTCTTGTGCTCATTACTTCATAAACACAGTTGCTTGTATTTGCTGTTGAAAGACTATGTTAATTCTCTAGTTAGTCATCACAACTCACCTATCATAACATTTTTAATTTATTTTATTTTATTTTTTAATCAATATATTTGGCAGTGCTCTTAGGGATTTCAAAAACACTGATTAATAGACGTTCAACATCCTGTGAAGTAATATTATGCATCCAAATTCAAACAGTGGTCGTAAACAACAATTTAAGAAACATTCTTTACTTGTAGTATTGTGTGTGCTGAGTCTGTAACGCATGGGGTTTGACATTAAGATTTAGTGAGTACCTGATGTTCCCTTCATCAAGAAAATCTAGGCTGCCCACATGTCTAAAAAGCAGGTGTTATATGCTTTAAAATAATACAGCAGAAGTTACTTCAACAAATTTTTGCTGTGATACAGTGAAATCGATATATATAGCGGACAATCAGAAAGCAATTCCTCACACATTTACTGAAGTAAAAACAAATACTCAAAACTTCATAATTAACTTGGACTTGTCAAAGGAAGAATGCAGGTGCTTAAAAAAAAAGAACAACACAAGTGCTTTGAAAGTTCTCTTGTGTCAGGATAATCCATTATCTCCATGTAGAGGTTAATCAGTAACCATGTAAATGCTAGTGCAATCATTGTGGAAACAGATACATGCAGTACTTTACAGCATGCTGAAAAGATGAGGAGATGGAGCAAAGTGCAAGACAGTTAAATTGGTCAATGTCTCAGAGTTACATTTTGATTCAGAGGACAAGGCTTTAATAGGATATATTTAACTCTCAAAGGTAGCACTGGCTTAGACTTAAAAAGCATACACTTTGCATATGAAAAATGTGTGATTTCTGGATATTCTCATTATGAGCCTAGCTGAAGTCTCTTTATAGCTGACCTTTCCAAAAATGCCACATTTGAAGCTCTGACATGTAACTAATGTAAGCTACAATAATAAAAAAAAATAATGGTTTTGATGTAATAGTATGATTTCTGATATTCTGTGATTAAGGAACTATGAATCCATAATCACACAGTGACTACAAATGCAGAAGGCAAGTCCTTAAATTATGTCCTATAATATTAGATTTTTTTTTTTTCCCCCCCTGAAACTAGTTGAAGAACTTAGTCTTGCTTAGATTTGTAGATACAGGACTTGTATTATCTTTGGAGAACTTGATAATTTAATTTATTTTTATTTTTTTAAAGTGCTCTAAGTATCTACTACCTTGAGCTGGTTAGGTTTTATGTGACTTTTTCCCCTTTCCCTTTCCCCTTTGCCTTCCCCTTCTCCTTTCCCTTCCCTTCCCCTTCCCCTCTCTCTTCTTCCTCTTCTTCTTTAATTAAACAAACAAATGTACAGTCTTTTTGTATAATGAAAATAAACCCAGAATTACTTTTTTTTTTTTTTTTTTTTTTTTTCCTACAATGCTAGACCTTCACTAGAAAATTGCTGAGGTTCTCTATGGGAAAATTTTAAAAAGGAAATATAGTCAAGAGAAATTTAACTTTTAACCTAGGGAAGAAATGCTGGTAGAAAACAATACATTCATTGCTAAGATGAAGTCATTCTATATTGTGTTGGTAAACACTGTGGGTTGGTAAACTGCTGCAAAAATGTAAAGCACCTTGATTTCTCTCTGTATTGCAGAAACCATAAAAGCATAATAACAATTTAAAATAAATGTTATGCTTGTATACCATGGATTAGTATCCCTATAGAGACATCCCCTAAAGACAAAGCTAGTATATAAAAACAAGTGTGTCTTATAAGACTATCCTGATGATTACTTCCTCTGTGATCTCAAAGTAAGTTTCAAAGGTCTTAAGTAAAAAAGTTTTTCCATTTGGGTAGTGGCTGAGTTTATACACTGGTGCCAACTATGCTTATGTATTTATGAAAATAATAAAGGTATGAAGGAAACAATCAGGTATTATGAATCCTTTCAGGTATTACATTTTTAATGTATGCTCTGCAATTACTGTTTATGTATCTAGTCTCTGTTGAATGGAAGACCTGACTAGGAGTGTACTTTGTCCTGCCATCCACACATCTTCCAAGGTGCTGACTTCTGGGAATTAGATCCCAGCTACTTCCTTTGGAATCACTGCCAAGGGTCAGGTCATCTGCATGGCTATTGCAATTACTCTTCGGATGCTGTCTAGGGAAAAAAAAATAAAATAAAAGACTTAGGCACACTTTTATGGTGACACAGATAAGTTAGACATAAGCCTAAGAAGGTTTTCTAACAGAGGAAGAGGGAAGGGAAATGGTACAAGGAGGTGTCTGGGTGATGTTGCAGAATCATAGAATCACATAATATTCCAGTTTGGAAGGGACCCACAAGGATCATTGAGTCCAACTCCTGGTTCCACACAGCACCACCTAAATCAGACCACACGTCTTAGAACATTGTCCAAACTCTTCTTGAACTCCATCAGGCTTGGTGCTGTGACCACTGCCCTGGGGGGCCTTTTTCAGTACCTGACCACCCTCTGGGTGCAGAACCTTTCCCTAACCCCCAGCCTGACCCTCCCCTGTCCCAGCTCTATGCTGTTTCCTCTGGTCCTGTTGCTGTCCCCAGAGAGCAGGTCTCGTCGCCTGCCTCTCCACTCCCCTTGTGAGGGAGATGCAGGGCGCCATGAGGTTGCTCCCCAGAATCCTTCTCTGTAGGCTGAAGGGTCTCTGAGAATGTCTCCAAGAGCTGATCAAAAGGCTCGAACCTTTACCCATTTTGGTAAAAGTGCAGTTTGAGGCAAAATTTTGTCTGCAAACCTTACTAGAAAAAAATAAAATCACTTTTACATTTAAAGAGGTTTTATTTTAAATATATAGTGTATATATATTTAAATACTGAAATGCATTTATTATCCCCCCAAATTAACAGTCAAAGGATATTAAGTGTACTTAACGTGCAGTTTCAAAGAGTACTGCATTGTTTGCTTTTCTGAATCAGCGCTTGCACTCTTGGCTGGAGTGGCTTCATCCAGAAAGAAGCTTAAATGAGACTTCAGGACACAACCCTCCAAACACTGTCAATTGTATTTCTAGCTGCCAGCACAACTGTGTTGTGTAACAAAACTCCACAAACAAAACTTCTTAATATTCAACTTTTTGTTTTGGCAACCAAAAACTTACCCCTAATATCATGTCTTTCAGAATTTTCTTAGCAACTGGAATGAGATCTTCCTGGGCAATTCCACCTGTAATTCTTTAGGGGATGGTCCTTTGCTTCTGGCTATCAGAGTCGCTCAGATACATCTCACTGCATCATTAAGTAAGTGCTTTGTCTTCTCCCTTCTCTGGTATGACTTCTTGATACAGGTTAAGTAAAATATCTGAAAGTTTTGAGCATGAGAGACCTGGAGATCTGTGTAAACCAAAGGTACGTGTGACAAAGTGGTGGTGCTATGAGGGACTGATACATATCACATGTTCTTCAATGACTAAACCATGGAATATATCAATTATATATATATTTCTACTAATACAAGATAACAGAACATTGAAACATTTGTGCACCAATCAGTACTGCTTTGTATTATTGATGTTTTTTAACAGTAACTAGTAAAGACTAATTTAAACAAAGTTATCTAAATATTACATGGGTTTGTTTTTTGAATCATTTCTAATAAACTTGATGCATAATTTTCCAGTAATATTCTGATACTTTTGTTTCAGGAGAAATATATATATATGAAATATATATATTATTATATATATATAGGTATTCACAGACTGTCTAATTATAGTATAGTAACTACTAATTGTAATAATTGGCTCTAATTTTCACTGAAATAAGGACATTTTTCAGGGGAGTTTCAAGGCATGTTAGGGAAAGCACTAAAAATAAAGGTTTTAGGGGCTTATTTCAAATTCCGCACTTTTCAGTTTCTTTCTATCTTCTTTAGAGAACTGTTTTTTCTTCATTTGTAAGCCAAGATCCAATTTTAATACCTCCATTATTGTAACCTGTCAAAAAAGGAGATGATCCAGTAGAGAATCTGATAATAAACTTCCTTTAAATGGAAAACTGGAAGATGTGTGCTGCTCTTCAGAAAAAGTAGGCCAGAGGAGGTTTCTGGCAAAATTGTGTACTTGCAAGAATATAAGAATAAAATAATTTCAAGTTGCACAATGCACAATACTAGTATGAAGAATATAATTCTACTATCTAAAGAAGTATCTATCTAAATAAATATCTTTGCTTTTAAGCTTGAGCTTATTGTAAGGTGAACTGTCTGTATTAAGAGAGTTAACTGCAACCTCAACCAAAGTGCTGAGAGGGAGAGTGAGTATACCAGAGTGCTGACTCCTTACCAGATTCCTCCACTCCACTGAAAAATAAACAAAAAACAAACAAACAAAATTTAATTGTTGTTTACTGTATGCATCATTTTTTTATTCTCTTGGACTGCATATGAGCAGAGTGCTGATTTAAATTCTCAGTCTTTGCTAAGATTTTTCACTGTTGCTGGTTTATCAGCAAGAGTGAATCACCAGAAGAGACTCGAAAGGCTGTTTAGTCCATACTGTTCACATGCTGTATCAAAGCTTTGGTGATTTAGTATCCTAAGGACAAATTTAATCTCTCTTTTTCTTATGAGAAGACTCTTTCTGTGTATTTTAAATATATTAAATTTTGAAAAATGCAGAAAATGTAAGCAGACCCATCTATTTGATAAGAGTATAAAATAAGCCGCTTTCCTACTTTTTCTAATCTTAAAACATGCCTCATTATGATATACTTCTGCTTAGTTTAAGAAATTTCATAATTATGTACTCCCTGAACTGCATGATGAAATTTATTTTTCATTTTCTAAAACATTATTTTAATCTTGAATTCAAAAGTGAGGTGAGAAAATGTTTAGATATGAAAGTATCTCCTCATTTATGAGAGGAGGGAAGCATTTGGCTTGAACTGTCTTTGATGTGTATGTTCTGAAGGCAAGGGGGGGGGAGGCAATAAAGTTTTGATAGTAGCATCCAATGTTCCATGGACAGAATATAAGAGTATTCTGCATAAAGCTGTACCATTGGCCTATGTTGTTAGGTATCCAATCTCCAAAAATGGCCATAAGCAGATTCGTAAGAGTCCAAATAAAGAGTTAAAAAAAAGCAAGTGATTGTCATGCTTTCACAAAATATTTTCCCAATTTTAGCTGTCCTCAGCCTAACAGACTTCATGAGGTGAATATGATTATGTGTCTTTACTGAAGTTTCAGTAGATTTTCTTCTCAGCATGGATAAATTTTTTATTTTAATTAAAGGTCTCTTCCTTTTTCCTTCTGTATCAGGAAGAGCCACCTCCTTGCATGGTTTTGAACTGTCCTAACTTTTTATTTTCTGCCTGCCACTTCTTGTATCAAAGTGGTAAAGAGCTGGTCCCCAGCTACCTTGATTTTTATAGACATCCATGATATTCTCTCATCCCCAACTGTCTGTTTTTCTTTCTGAAGTGTAGCATAGGAACTCCAGAGTTCCTTATACAGAAGCTGCTCCATATCTTTCATCATTATTACTGCTTCTTGAATTTTCTTCATTGTTAATATGTTCTGGTTGGAATAAGAGGATCAGAACTGCATACAGAATTCAAAGAGGGCGTGAACTGTGGATTCATATAGTGGCATGGTAATGTTTTCCTGTTTTATTTTCTTGTTTTGACCCCTGCTGAGCAGATGGTAGTGCATTCACTGAACAATCCATTGTTACCCCAAGGTCCTGTTCCAGGCTCACACTTTTGAGCTTTCTTTATTTTGTGTCAGATAGAATTGGCTTCACTAGTATGGATCACCTGCTCACCTGTGTTTACTGACACTGACTCACCTCATGGATCATTGCGCACACTATAGATGTAGTCAGGTGTTACTGCAGTTCTTCAGTTGCTCTTTGGCCTAATTAAGCCCATTCAGCAAACTTTCACCCTTACGCACTTCATGTCATTTTACTTATACAGTATAGTTTACTTGCTTTTTCTCATAACTTTGCTGTAGAGCTATATAAGGACTCTTTCTTTCTTTCTTTCTTTCTTTCTTTCTTTCTTTCTTTCTTTCTTTCTTTCTTTCTTTCTTTCTTTCTTTCTTTCTTTCTTTCTTTCTCTCTTTCTCTCTTTCTCTCTTTCTCTCTTTCTCTCTTTCTCTCTTTCTCTCTTTCTCTCTTTCTCTCTTTCTCTCTTTCTCTCTTTCTCTCTTTCTCTCTTTCTCTCTTTCTCTCTTTCTCTCTTTCTCTCTTTCTCTCTTTCTCTCTTTCTCTCTTTCTCTCTTTCTCTCTTTCTCTCTTTCTCTCTTTCTCTCTTTCTCTCTCTCTCTTCCTTCCTTCCTTCCTTCCTCCCTTCCTCCCTTCCTCCCTTCCTTCCTCCCTTCCTCCCTTCCTCCCTTCCTTCCTCCCTTCCTCCCTTCCTCCCTTCCTCCCTTCCTTCCTCCCTTCCTCCCTTCCTCCCTTCCTCCCTCCCTCCCTCCCTCCCTTCCTTCCTTCCTCCCTTCCTCCCTTCCTCCCTTCCTCCCTTCCTCCCTTCCTCCCTTCCTCCCTTCCTCCCTTCCTTCCTTCCTTCCTTCCTCCCTTCCTCCCTTCCTCCCTTCCTCCCTTCCTCCCTTCCTCCCTTCCTCCCTTCCTCCCTTCCTCCCTTCCTCCCTTCCTCCCTTCCTTCCTTCCTTCCTTCCTTCCTTCCTTCCTTCCTTCCTTCCTTCCTTCCTTCCTTCCTTCCTTCCTTCCTTCCTTCCTTCCTTCCTTTTTTTTTTCTCTTTTTTTCTCTTTTTTTTTTTTTTCTCTCTTTTTTTCTTTTTTTCTTTTTTCCTTTTTTCTTTTTTTCTTTTTTCCCAAAAGTGTGTGGAGAAACACATTTTGGTGTCCATCCTTATTGACTTGCTCTCCTTATTATTGAAAGCACAAAAGTGAACATGTTTTAAAACTTGGAGGAATATATAATTCCTGAACTAGTAGTTTATATTTCAGATGTTGAAAAACCCCAACAAAAATTTAAAAAGACAATATTAAGAAGCAAATGCTTTTTGGAAGATGGCTCATTGAAATAAAGCGCTTTATTCAACAACTTACACAATGTGTCTTCCTTCAGTTACACACTCTGCAGTAAGGGTTTGAAAAGACATCTCTGTGGTGCACCATTAGACACAATATACACCTAGGATTAAAGAAGAAACAAACAATCAAACAAACAAACAAAAAGCTACAGCCTGGAAGGTGTTGATGGAGTAATGATAGGAGTAAGACAAACACACATTTAGACTTAGATTTCTGGACAGAAGTACAGAAGTTGTGGCAGAAAGCTAAAGAAAAGATTGAGAGATCAATTGGCTTGAGAGAAAAATGACTTAAAGATAAGGGTTAGGAAAAACAGAATGGGAGATGATTTGCTATTAAAGATGAGAAGTGATGAAGAAATTAACATTAGAGCAGTCCAGTTCTGGCGAGGTAAAGCAGTTTCTTTGTATGAAGAAATATATTCTTATGAACTGTATATATGTATATATATGCATATATATATATATAACCATCACTTTTTTCTTTTTTCTGTTTACTTTTTAAATTTTATATATATATATATATATACATGTATAAATGTGTTTCCCTGAAGATGTGCAGTTATTGAGCTGGATTAATATAAGCTGCTTTCCCATTCATTGCACTGAGAAGGAACCACTTATCACTGGCAACCAGCTTGCCCAGCAGCATCTAAGAAGTTCATATTTTAATTTTATACTGATTCTTGAGAAAGGTTAAAAATTCTTTCCAATAAAAATTGTGCTGTCAGTGGATTAAAAATTTCACATAGTCAGAAAGCCCATGAAACATCAAATACCTTCTCTAGAGAAAGAAATGGGCAGGAATTGCCCCAAAGGTTTGTATTGCTTTTTCTTCTTCCTCATTGTGTCAATCTCCTCAGAGTTCTGTGACTGGTGAGATTTACTTTCTAGAGAAAAGCAGAAATATCTTGACAGATGCGTGCTTGTGTACATAACTTATTCTCCAAGAAGAAGAGAATTGCAGTCAGCTAGATACAGCTCCCTAAAATGGAGAAGATGGCAGAGCCTTTTACAGAATCCCACTCTGTTTCTCACAATTCCCATTTCCACGCTGTGGGTCCTGAATCTGTGTTTTGAATGGTGCAAGACAGATACTCATCTGTAATTCTAGAAGGTTTAGGGTATGTTAATCTTATGATCTTAGTCTCCCCATTGAAGCTCGAGTAGAGAATACATGAATGTTCACGTAATCTGAAAAATTTTACATTCTCTCTTCATATTTTAAAGTACAAATTTAGTCCAAATAAAATTCAAACACAAAATCCAGCATTTCTAGATGAATATTTTGCTTTCAGGCTAATTCAGTTGGCCAACAGACAAATTCTCAGCTTTCAAGGATATGTAACATGCTCTCTGCATCACACAAATTGAAATAACATTGTCACATGAATGAAATCAAATGATCATATAGGATTGGGATGTTCAAGCCTAATGATCAGCTGCATAGCTGACCTGGGACAGGACTTGCACATGCATGCCCTGGAATGTGATAGGAATGCCAGCATCTCAGAAATGTTCCAGTCAGTCATGACCAATGGGGCTTCAAAGACCCCATTGTGGCCTGTGGCCACCTCCATGCTCCATGTGAAAGACCCCCAGGAAAAAGGCAAACCTCGTTTGATTTTCAGACTACATCTTGTCCACCCATGCCAAAAAGGAGACAAGAATCATCCACTGTGATATAAATGGATATAGCTGGCTGCCAGAACAAGTGAAATACACATACACAGATGCTACCCTTACACATATCCCTGCTAGCCTCCACCAGTTTTGAAGTTTTTCCAGAAGATACGACTGGCTTCAGCACAAAGGAAAAGGTTCTTTGTTGCCATCCTGAAGAGCAGAGTGAGCTCTGAGGACCAGGATGGTCACACCCCAACACTTAAAACTTTTTTCCCCGTAGTTTCTAAAGGCTGCACAGAATTCTTTATGGGAGTTTTGCTCTTGATCTCTGCCTACAACTTTTGACCTTTTCTCTCTTTTAAAAGGTCTTAAAATGCTCTGTAATGCTCTGCATGGTATAAAGCAAAGATTCAGAAGTCAGAATAAAAGGCAACAATAAATAAATGACAATGCATCTGTAAGCAGTTTTTAATATTAACTCACATTACATATATATCTTTTTGCCCCCTGTCATTGCAATATAGCTGAGGAAGATGTTTTGGAGAAGCAAATTACAGCAGACTTGTTATGCCATCCTATGTACAATTTAGAGGAAGCAAAACAAAACAAAAACAAACAACCAAACAAAACCTCACACCTTTATTATCACATCTTTATTATGATCTTAATTTTGTGTGAGTCAAAGCTTGCATATCACTTCTGTGCATCCAAACATTGACAACAGGTGGTGCTGC